>NC_141685.1:2030218087-2030814589 GCF_964263255.1 Lissotriton vulgaris
CTTTTCTAACACTCACCTTCTTTCATTCCTCCTACTTCACTTCCTTTCACCTCTCATACCTTTCTGTTCTTTCTTACTCATTCTCCTTTCAATTATCAATGCACTATATTTCACTTACTCTTCATTTTTTTAAGAATATAGCTCTTTGATGAGAATTGGAGGTAGTTCTGAAAAGAACTTTTGGTTTTCTTCTTTTAACTGAACAGGAACAAAAACAGGGAATGGAAACTGCTCAACAGGAGCAAAAAGAAAACAAAAAAATTAGGGGTGGGAAGGGCAGCGATGGTTCTCCAATGCTCGAACCATGAGCAGGACACTTTGCTCCCCATAGGTGAGGAGTTGATTGCAGTATCTGCATTTGACGACCCCATGGTTAAATGCAGGTTGTATGTTTGCCACCTGCTCCTGCGATTGCTCTCTCCCAGAAGAAGTTGCTCCTCCGGTTGATGTAGAGGCCCCATCTCTGGGAACCTCTTGTGCCAGAGCCCTGACACTTTCCCGGGCAAAATTCTGGGGGTGCCTCCTCTCCACATGGCGAATCATGGTAAAGTTGCCAAAAGAGTACTTTTTTGGGGGGTTACCCCGTGACAGGACCTGTTTGCAGATCCTGCACTCCACTTTTGGTGCATTCACCTTTTTCTGGTCTGCTGGAAACTTAAAAAATTTCCAGATGAAATGCTCTTTGACCTTCGGCTGAGGAGGCTCTTCGTCAATGAATTCAGGCTCATCTTCACTGCTGGATGGTCTGGCAGCCATGATTATCCAAGAAATATGCAAGAGCAAAAAGGCAGGTCTTTCAGTCACAAAAGTGAAAGAAGAAGTGAAGGAAATGGGTGGGGATTTCATTCATTGTAAAAAAAAAAACTGTTAGCAACCAATGAAAAGTGTTATTTTAGGGTCACATGACCCGACGCGTTTACGCTGCGCGCTCCGGAGCACTTCCGGTGCGTTTACGCAGCGCGATCGTAGGCGCTTCCGGGGCGCAAACGTGGCGCGATCGTAGGCGCTTTTGCGTGCGTTTACGCGCCGCGAACGTAGGCGCTTCCGAGGGCACTTACGTTGCGCGCCGAAGTGACATCATCAAACTTTTACAGAAATGCATAATCATTTTCCTTATTAAAAAAAACTAATTTTATTTGTATGGTACGAAATGTTTTGCATTATTAACTTTTCATTCATATTTTTTTTTCACGAACGACAGTTGCGCTCTGGGTGCGCTTTCAGATGAGCTCACGGAAAAGCTTACCGGAGAGCTTAGCTGAAAGCTTCCCGGAGCGCGCACCCAGAGCGCAAAAGAAAAAAATTATATAAAAAAAAAAGAATACTTTAAAAAAAACAGCAAATTGTAAAAAAAAAAAAAAAAGGTTAGAAACTCGATATACAAAGGAATTAGCATTTAAAAAACCTATGAAATTCACTGAAAAAACCATAGGTTTCACACCAGTTATAGTTAGGAATTAGCATTTAAAAAACCTATTAAATTCACTGAAAAAACCATAGGTTTTACACCAGTTATAGTTAGCTGGAAATTTTACTGATATAAAACCATTGAAATTCCCACGTTATAGTTAGATGGACTCACTATAACTTGCGCGTGCAATGCACTGCTGATGATGTCTTAATAAGCCAGTTAACCAATCAATTTTTAAAAACCATCCATTTAGACACTTATTTAAACATTTATTCTTCCATCAACTTTTACATATACATATATAAAATATATTTATTTTTCAGAAAGACACACATTCACTGGATGGTGTCATCAGTGATGTCATGAGTGATGTCACTGACCATGTCATGAGTGATGTAATATGTGACGTCATCAGCAGTGCATTGCACGCGCAAGTTATAGTGAGTCCATCTAACTATAATGTGGGAATTTCAATGGTTTTATATCAGTAAAATTTCCAGCTAACTATAACTGGTGTGAAACCTATGGTTTTTTCAGTGAATATATATATATATACATACATACATACATACATACATATATATATATAGCATAATTACAGATTGTGGGCAAGCAGGGAAAATCTGTTGGTATCGGACGACAGTATGCCGCTGAAGGAAAGACAACAGTGAGGGGAAAGGTAAACTAGAGTTTCTAGAGGTTTCAAGATCTAGAAGGTGGTTTCTTCACCCAGTGTGGCAGAGTCACCCCTACTGCTACGAACAACAGTGTTTTTTGCATTGTTCTGGATCACTAACGTACTACAATGAGTATCTCGTTTCACAGCCTTTGTGACAATTCCAACAACAACATTTTAATGAAAGCTATCGCATATAAGCTCAGCAGCTGTTTTTCCAGCCTGGAGGGTAAATTCTAGAAACAGCTTTTTAGAACAGAGGCAAAAAGAAGCCGTACCAGTTTCTGTATAATCATTTTAAACTCTACTGCTGCTTTTTCGGGCCCTGGTCCTTGCAGGAGCAGAAGTACTTCATGGTCAAATGTTTCGTCCAAGGGCGACACAGCGTTGGAAACAAATTTCATAGTTCCACCATTAGTCTGAAAAAATAGACAGAAGACAAGTTTATTAAGTGCCAAACCTTTACAAAGGAAAAAAACTAAAAGGAGTACCTCATAGTAGGAGTAAAAACTAAGTTTAAAAGTAGTTTCATAAGAAAAAAAATGTTCACAAGAAAAATAAAGAGGAACTGTATCCAGTTATGGTAAAGAAACTAGGTGGGCATTTAATTTGCACTAATAGACTGCATATTCCCATTAACTTTTTTTTGTTAAAAAAAAGTGAGTTTCCCAGATGCGAGGGTGCGGGACGTATGGACGGAGCTCTCGCTGCCGTGGTTCCATCGCGCTCATTCATGGTTAATGTGAGGGGGCGCGTTGTAATCCGTGTTGTATGACCCGATGTACAGATGAACATTTGTTTAGGAGAATTTGAGGTAACTTACAAAGGAGGCGGTTCTGGAGTTCTCAATAGGTCAGTTGATCCTGTATCCCCAGCTACTTCAGATGCGCTGGTGTGAGGTGTTTCTTATGAGCGATTTGGCATCTACACTTTCATCCTCCTGTCCACGCTACGCATTCTGGCAAGAAGTCACTTCATTAGCAGCCCCCAGGCTCACACTTGTGAATTCGAGCGGAGTCATGTACACAGAAAGAGGTCATCCAGTTCAGGCAATCTATGCGTGCATCATTAGGTGTATATATGCCTAAGCAACTACACTGCAGTCAAGGTAATCAATAGACTGTGGGGTGTTTTTTATTTTAGTTGGTGTGTTTTATTGCACCTTGCCCGAGCCTTCTGGATACAGAAGTCCTGAATGTATTCATCTATGAGGAGAGGATGCGGCACTTACTGTTGTGCTGCAAGTTTATGTGGCTTTGCCATTGCTCAATTTTGTGGAATTTGTGTGGCCTTACTGGGTGTGTGATGCACAACTGATTTAGTATATGAGTTTTCATTGGGAACACAGTGGACTTTAAGTGGGGTCACTGTGCTGGCTTGCAAGGAACAACTGTTGCAAGGTAGCAAAAGGCTACGTTAGTTGTACCACAATGCATTGTGCATATGTGGTGCATATGTGGTGCATATGTGGCGCATATGTGGTGCATGAAGTCATTTAAGTACACCAAGAAAATACTCTCCGCAGCTATTAAATCGCATTGAAGGGTTTTAGATGTGTATGTATGTGGTGCTTGGGTATCACACTATTTTGTGAAATTTCTTTAAAAAATTTCAGTTTAGTAAAGTTTTATTTTGTTTAAGAAAAAAGTACAGCATAAGAAAAATCAGAACCAATATGAGAGAACAATGAGAGAGAGATGGAGAGGAAAAATGGTTCAGAGAAAGTATGAAAAGGAAGAAAATGGAAGAAAGAAAGTAAGAGAAGAAAAGAAAAAAAAAGGGGATAGAGAGAGAAGGAGGGAAGGTTAGGGAGGGGGATAAGAAGATAAGAAGGTAGAGAAAGGCAGCCAGGTAAGATCAGATTTAATTTTGAAAGAGACAGAAGAAGAAGAAGCAATTGCAATTCTATGCTCATCACATATGAAATTCCACCATGTATGCACAGACAATTTAGTATTATCCTTCCAACAAGACAAAATTACTTTGAAAGCAGTTGCAATGAAAAGATCAAATAATTTAGCGTTATATGAATGTAAGTCTAAAACATCAGATAGGGAACCTAAAAAAAGCCTTTTTCTCAGGAGCGGAACCAGTACGAAATGAGGGCGACACTTCTCTATGCAATAAGTCCACATTCAATCCACCAAATAGCTCTATCCCAATTGAAATACAAACCTTTGAGCAGGAACTACTGAAGGGAATAGATACTCTGGACAAAAGGAAGAGCCGAACCTTCCAGAATCTAACCAAAAAGAAACGCTTGGCATTAGAGGAATTACAACGAAATGAAAAGATAATAATCAAACCAGTAGACAAGGGGGAGGCATAGTAATCCTAGAGAAGGAAGGATACAATCAACAGTGCCTCGCACTCTTGTCCGACGCAAAATTCTATAGAAGGATTTTGATCGATCCGACGCCAAGATTACAGAATACCATCGCAATCATGATATATGAAGCAGAAATGAACACTTGGATTTCTAAGAAAGAAGCAGATTACTTAACTAAAGAACCCAAAACACCGTTCTTTTACTCACTTCCCAAGACTCATAAAAACAAATTTCCACCACCAGGACGCCCGATAGTTTCGGGTATTGGTTCGATATTAGAACCATTGTCCAAATTTGCTGATGAGTATTTGAAACCATTGGTACAAAAAAAAACCACCTATTTGAAGGATACTCGCGAACTACTAATCCAAATATCTGGCTAAAGCTTCGATCCTGACACAATGTTACTTGTAGGCTTAGATGTAGAGTCGCACTACACTAGCCTTCCACAACAGGAGACTCTCCAGATGTTAGAAGCTCTGCTATTCATGGAAGATTGGACTCACAATACTCCCAGACATTTCGTGCTGGAATGTTGCCGTCTAGCCCTAACAGAAAATTATTTTGAATACAATGGATATCTATTTTTGCAATGCCATGGCACTTCCATGGGCAGTGCTTTTGCCCCTTCAGTGGCAGGCCTCTAAGTTAGCCAATTTGAGAGTCATTTTGTACTAAATGATACCAACCCTTTCGTTTCCAGTATTATTTACTGGAAACGTTATATAGACTATATCCTACTGACCTGGCACATAGACAAGTATCTCAGTCTATTTATTGAATGGCTCAAAGGGAGAGATAAGTGGTTAAAGTTCACTTTTACATCGAACAATACCCAACTGGATTTCCTTGATCTGACAATTTTTATCGAGAATGGCAAAATGGAGACAAAAACATACACCAAGCCAACGGCAAAAAACAGTCGTGTCTTATGAAAGTTACCATCCAAAGCCCTTACGGGACAATTTGCCTTACAGCAAATTTTTACGGCTAAACAGAAATTGCAGTAAAACAACAGACTATGAGCTACAAGCACAAGAATTGAGCTCGAGACTACACGCCAACTACCATTTCCAGGTGTCGAAAGAGAGCAAAAAATCAACTACGAGAGTGCCTGCTCCAATCCAATACAAAAGAACTAACCCCTGACCTAGTAACATGTGTCACTACCTACTGTCCTGCGACATATGACATACAAAAATTGGTCAACAAAAACTGGCGTATCCTTGCTACTGGCAAATACAACTGGCCGAAACCCAGATTTTCTAATAAACGTACAAAAAATCTCAAGGAACTGTTGGTACATACCCATCCAGTGCAAGGGAGAAAGAAATTCACACAAACTAGAAACATGATGCCTGTCACCGGCCATTACCCGTGTGGTACTTGTTTAGTATGTAAACTCACAACCACGACCAAAACATTACAACTTACAGAGTCTCTCAGCTGGACCCAAAGGCAACATACGAACTGTAACTCTACTCATGTAGTGTATATGATATGGTGTCCATGTGACAAAAAATATATAATAATGACCTGCAGAAAAATTAAAACGAGAATTGGAGAGCACAAGAGTAACATCAGACTCAAAAAGAATACTACAAAGCTATGTTCTTATTTAATTGAAGTCGGTCATGACTGGGAAGATTTGAGGTGGACAGTATTAGAAACACTCACTGACAAGACCACGAATGCCGAGAAAATACTGTTTGAAAAAGAGCAGAGATGGGTGGACCGCTTACAGACTCATCTAATAGGCTTAAACAATAATATACTGTGGCATCAATTTGCATAAGAATCTTGAGAAACCTTAAGAAACATTTTTACAGCCACATCAGCTTAACACCATACTGCCATTAGAGTGACACAATCCAGATACTTCCTACAACCCTCTAGTTGCAACTGATAATTAGATCGATATTCACCACAGTGTGAACTGCATATGCTCCATTTTTAACAATGTTTGAGCCCTTCTTTCCTAAAAAACTGCTTTGAAACAGATATTTCGGTGTAGAAGGTGGTACTTTACCAATAATGAAGATAAACATTCTGCTCTAAAAGAGTGACATTACTAATTAGATTTTTCTGAATTTATTTGCAAAAAGAAGAATCTTCACTCTCTACATTTTCTTCATCTCACAATGGCCATATCAAATATCCATGCCCGAGAGAGCGACCAGATCCCCGTAACTAAATAAAGTTTAGAATTTTGAATTGAACCTAGTCCGCTTTCTATCTTGCATGCTTAGTAATTAGCAACAGGAAATGAGCCCCCGGTATCCAGGGGCAGAGCAAGCACAAGACACGGAAACCTCCCCACGTGTTGGTAAGAATGACGTCCCGCTTTCAACTGTAGCGGCTCCAGCAAGCGGTAAGATCGATGTCTAGTAACCTTTCTCCTCTCGCCTTCACCAGTTTGGGACCAGTGAGTCCCAACGCTCCCTGTTGAAGCGACAGGTTTTCGGCAGAAAGGATAGAGTACGAGGGCCATTATTACATTTATGTTGCCTACTCGGTTCCAAATACAAAAATGTTCATTCGAACGTAAGAACGTACATCACGCTTTTTAGCATAATGGCAAAAAATATTTTGTTGATTTGGACTCCAAGAGTATAGTCACGTATACATTTGGCAGAATGACATACCGCGAGCACCCCCCCTTTTTTTAAATGGACAGCGGCACTTTAAATACGCGGCAACTTCAACCTATTTGGTTATATGTTATTATTACTTTCTCGATTAAAACAGAGTACCAACACTGGTCATTCTGACAGACACATCTTGATAGTGGGCCTAATATCATACTGAGAGAAAAGAAACTGCACACATGTCGATACAATAAGCTAAGCTGTACACGATCTATCCGCAGTAACGTTGCTACCCATGGCATATACTACGAGTACAATCTCATTATGAATTCAAGATGCAATTAGCCTAAATAAGATACTGTTATGTTATTTGACACACAAATAACTGTGAGGCTTCATTAAGAGAGACCACCACCATACACTAATACGCAGAAAGTTTACGTATTTTGTAAATATGATTTTACCTTGTGAGTAACTCAAACACAGATTTTCCCAAATTAGTACCACTTTTCTGAACACAACGCACAGTTTTTGGCGATAAATCTCGAATATGAGAATTGATGTAGTGCTATAGCTGCACCCCCATCATATAAAATGTGTTTCTTTCTGCTTCCCCTTCAGGAAACCTGAACAAGCTAGAAACCAAGTGTAAAAAACAAACACTTTTTTGAATTACTACACAAGTTGTGTAAGTAACCAATTTGTTGTATGTTATGTTTGTCCTGACGAATGCTCCGTAGACCCGGCTGGGCAGTATGGAGCAGAAACATGTTGACTTTGTCAAATTTATGGTATAAAGAGATCCAATAACTTGACCTCAAGTTATACCAAGAACATTTTAATAACATAACCTCACCTTTTTTATTAAAATTCGTTGGTGGTGAAGTTTTTGTTTTTTAGATTCCTTACCTAATCTTCTGTTTTGGGGTGCCCCCCTATTTTTTCTCTGGACACTACTACCGAAACCAGGGGTTGCCTCTGGATGAGGCTGGCATATAGCACGTTTTTGGACACCCAATGACAATGCCGTAACAAGAGTGTGGGGCGGATAAAAGATATATACCGCACTATAGACACTGCGTTTATGAGGGTGATTCATTTTAACCTACGGTTAAGTAGTTACAAGTGTCCATTCTCCTTCATGATGATTGATAGCTATTTGATGAGATCATAATGGCCCAAGAGTGGGGTGGTTGGGGCAAACATTTCGAATTGTTGAGTGGGGTAAATGATCAGGAATGAATTGGGCAGGAGAATTTTAGTTTTGACCCTTCGAGTGTTAACCACTGATAAGGAGCTTCGGGTCATAAACTGGAATATTGCAGGAGTACAGGGATAATTTGATGACACTGTTTGGCGTCAGTCATTTGATGCTTATGACGTTATCAGCATGCAGGAGACATGGTCCATCTCATGCACCTGGCTGATTATGCTATCTTTACCACAAATGCGTCCCATCTATTGGAAGAGCGAGGGGGAGAATTGCTTATTTTATTAAATTGAACTTGAATTGTAAAATGGAAGAGGTTATTACCAATTCTCCCCATCGTTTGTGCGTTCTTTCTTTTTAATACAAACTAAGGATTATTTGTGTGAACATATAATGTGATTCATGCCATAGAGTCCTACGATGTGGTGTTGGCTCTTGCAGAATTTGAAAAAGATTTTATTCCCTGCCCCTCGTTGTATATGGCTTTGGTGATTCTGGGTGATTCATTTTCATCCATGCAGGGATTGCCATCTAAACTCCTTATCCGACCAGGTTACTGATAGAGGACCAAGTTCATCTATAATATAGGGTCCAGGGTGGATCTGATGAATGACCTGGCTTAAGGCTACAATTTGGTTAATCTTCTGAATTTACATGTATTGAACTCTGAAAACAGTGTCCCAACTTTTAAGGGGTCCTGGAGAAGTTCCTTCATTGATTACATTTATGTTTCAGGAGGTGTATATGCCCCTCTGATCAGTTTCTCAGTGGAGTGGAACATTGCTAGGAACCAAAATCTCCTTGCCACCTTTAGGGGGGAGAAGAAGCCAAAATAGGGTTATTCTTCTTTTAAAGTACCAGCTAGTCTGATGGATCGAGGTTGGGGATTAAAATGGTACAAGATTATCTCGGAGGCATTTAATGTAGAGATTGCTTCCGCATGTCAACTAGAACTACAAACTTGTTTGGATGAAGCGACTTTACAGGAGAGTATTTTTTAGGCGTATAGCAAGTTATGTCGCTATAGCAACACTGCCCTCTCTAAATCGGGGACCTCTGAGTCTCCAGGCTCCTGTAGATGGTTTATTATTATTATTATTATTATTATTAATTAACATTTGATAGAGCACATGGCTAACCTTAGGCATCCCAGCGCTTACGACAGCAGGCAGTCAGATACAGTTAAAGGTCACTTCTAGAAAAGCCATGTTTTTAGTTATTTCCGAAATAAGAGATGGTGGGTCATTGAGCAGAAATTGATGGGGAGTGTCTTCCATTTTTTTGCAGCGTTATAGGCGAAGATTTGGCCTCCAGAACGTGCTCTTGATTTTGGGTACAGTCGTCAGGAACAAATTAGCTGAACACAAACTTCTCGACGGGTGGTGGAAAGCTATAAGTGAGAGGTTAATTTTAGGGCCCATACTCCAATGTGTTTTGTGTGCTATGCATAATGACTTGAAAATTATGCGTTCCTTGATTGGTAGCCAGTGTAGCTCTTTTAATGCCGGCTTGGCCGAGTGTGCTTTAGGGATGTTGCGACGCAACCTGGCTGCACAATTCTGCACCACTTGCAGTTTCCTTGTTGAGGACTTTGGAGTACCCAGGTAGAGGGAATTACCATAATCTTATGTGAGATTCAGGGAAAAGTGGAAGAAATTTTCACATCAGTCTAATGATGCCGTAACATGAGGCTGCTAATTGTACTGCTTGATGGTCAAATTTGAGCGCCCTCTCCAGCCAAAATCCCAGACTCAATCTTTTCTTTGGGCTTTGGCGACGGGCCAAGACAATTTGGCCAACTCAAGCCAGCCGTAGAGATGGAGCCGTTGCCCAGGATCATTAGATCTGCTTTTTCTCCAATGAGCTTGAGACACGACTGGTCAATCCATGTGGCCACCGTTCCCAAGCAAGATTAGCTGGCACCTCCTTTGGGTGGCTTAATGCGCACACTAGTTGGGTGTCATCTGCAAAAGTTATAATATGGATTCCATATGGCAGCGCAAACTCCGCAAGGGGCCTTAGATAAAGATTAAATGGGGTGGGGCTCAATGAGGGGCCCTGTGGGACTTCACATGTAAATGGAACCCTTGTTGAAGTGTGGTTGCCCTCAAATACCGGTTATGACCTATCTTGCAGAAAGGATTTGATTCAGGAGATAACTTTTTCTGATACTCAGATCATTCTTATTCTGTTGAAAAGGATACTGTAATTGACCGTATCGAATGCGGAGCTCAGGTCAAGCAGGATAATTGCCACAGCCGCCCTGGTCGAGAATTTTCCGTGATTCCTCCACTACTTCTAACAGGACTGGTTTTTTTCCATGATTTGGTTGGAAACCTGTCTGGGAAGTGTGCAGAATCGAGTGAGTTTCAAAGTACTCAGAGAGAGTTCTATTACATATTTCTCTAAGTTTTTACTGGTCATGGGGAGGGGCAAGACCGGCCGATAGTTGCCCCATACGTCAGGATTAAGGCGTTTTTTTTTTTTTTGAAGTGCTCTTATCATGGCATGTTTCCATGATCTGAGCACTTGGTCAGCTGCCAAAGAAGAATTTAATACTTCCAGTAGCACAGGTAAAATGACATCCCGCACCATGCGCAGCATGTGAATGGGGGCCGCGTCCAGGGGGAACCGGATTTAACTTTAGAAAACATTTGGAATAATGTAGCTAAAACCAAAGCAGGAATAACTTCTAGCTGTGGGAAGCAACTCCCCGGAATTTCTACCTCCCGATCTTCAACAACTTCATCAGCACTGCCTATCATCTGCACGCCATTGAGATTACAGCATATGGAGGACATTTTTAACTTTGCCCGCAAAAATCACCAAATCAGTTGGAAAGGGCACAACATCATCCTCACACAAGACTGCTCTAAACCCACTGTTGACACCTGGAAGGCTTTCCTTGCTTTACACGACTGGCTCAGGAGCAAAAACTTCCAATTCTCATTTGTGGCCCCTGCAAAATTCAAGATAACAGACAAAGGCAAACACCACTTCTTCACCTATCCCAAGGAGCAGGAGACCTTCCTGGACGCCCCAGCAGCTCTAGACATGGAAACGTCACAACCCGACTCCGCCAAAAGAAGACAGTCGACTGAGCCGTCATCGGGTGAAAAGCAGATCTAAGGTAGATGCTTCAAGAAGGAACCAGCAAACATACCTACCTCAAGCTACCAAGAACTACAACCGTTATCTACCTCAATAACAATGCAACATCCACCTCGTTTCGGCTTGCTTCAATAGGCATCAGCGAGTCGCTAACAGCCCTCTACAAGTTTTGCAAAGATGAGAGTCAAACTTTAGGAAGCAAACTTCAAGAAGCCAATCTCAAGGAACCACCGGAAGCACATACTGTATAGGGTTTCTACCCACAACGCCCTGTAGGTATGCATCATAGGCAACAATGTCTGCATGGGAGTATAGCACGTCAGTTACCCGACAGCAACTCTCCGAGAGACGAAACGGCAATCCTGCCATCGCACCTCTGACATACGAGTATTTACAGGCAGAGGGAGTGGGGGTGTGGGGGTAAATACGCACTAGGGTTTCTCAGCTCTCTGCCTTTTGTATTTTCTATCCTTTTTTCTTTTTCACACCTTTCTTTTCACTGCAAATTGTATCTGGCAGATTCTGAAAGTCAGCAAATGCGTGAGACCAACCAATTGTACACAACTGGTAGGAATCATTTGTTGACTGGCAACTTACCTGGGGGACTTAGACACGCACCCTACGAGAATGCACCCGATAGACACACCTGAGTACTGGGCATACAGACCCACCAAACCACACTATAGCTGATGGCTCAACACACTCACGCTGTCAACGGACCTCAACATAGTGTCCCTCAATGTCAAAGGTCTGAATCACCCTATTAAGCGCCGGAAGATATTAGACTATCTTGCGAAGACTAAAGGCGATATAGCCCTCCTACAGGAAACCAAGCTATCTATGGAGGATGCCAAACTAGTCAGAGGCGATTGGATTGCACAGATGGCATGAACACCAGCCAACAAAAAGAATCAAGGGGTGTTGACCTTAATATCTAAAAGAAGATCAAAAATAATAGACTCACATTCCCACGACAATTAGGGCAGGCTTCTAGTGACATCTGAGGAGGGAGGAGGAGCGGATAAACATAGCGAACATATACAGCCCCAATGCAGACGACCCATCCTTCTGAGCAGAGGTGTCACGCATGCTGGACAGTTTCCCACAAAACAATCTCATGGTGGTGGCAGGGGATTTTAACATTTCACTGGATCACATAACGGACAGACAATCCTCCTGTCAATACCACCCCACTAACTTGCACGCTACACTCCAAAACATCTGGTCCAAGTAGAATCTTAAAGACACATGGCGCCTACAGCACCCCAATACTAAGGACTATTCTACCCACACAATTCCTTCACCAGGATAGACTACATACTTATCTCGAACACATCTCGAGAATAATAAAAAAAAGATAGAGGACGCCATAGCGGACTACCTAAGCCATAACGACTCCCCGGAGACTATCGTCAACACACCCTGGGATGCCCTAAAACAACTGTCAGAGGCACAATAATTGGAATCAAGTCAAAAATAAACAAGAATAGAAACCTGAGATTAAATCAACTTGAGCAGGAAATCAAGAGCTTAGAATCGTCCCATGTAAATGCTACACAAGACAACAAGCTCCTGGCAAGATTAACACAAAGCAAATACGAATATAACAAAATCCTGAGCGAGAGAACAGGGCTGTGGTTTAACAAGTGCAAAGCCCTTAATTTATGCGAAGCCAACAAAGCAGGGAAACTTCTTGCCTCCTACCTAAAGCACAAACGCAACCTGTTTGCGGTTTCATCTATCACAGACTCAAACAACAAAACCCACACTAGACACAAAGACATTCCAAGAGTTCTATTCAGAGCTCTACAAAAATGACCAGAACCTCAACCAAGAGGCCTGTACAAAATACCTAGACAGAATCGGGCTTCCGAAGCTAAGCACCGAAGACACAATCAGGCTAGGTCAGGAAATTAGCTTCGCTGAAATTGAAATGGCAGTCAAATCACTTAAAAAAAATAAAGCTCCGTGGCCAGACGGGTGTATAGCCAATTTCTACAAGACCTTCACAACCCAGCTCAAACCAACCATAAAAAAGGTCTATAACCAGGCTGAAGAAGAAGGGGAAGTTCCACAATCCATGTCAGAAGCCAATAAAATTGTCATCCCAAAGGAAGGTAAAGACCGCCAATCACAAAAAACTACAAACTCCTATCCCTCATCAATGTGGACTGTAAAATCTATGCCAAGATCTTGGCATTTAGACTAAACACAGTTCTCAAAATATTAGGTAACTCCCAGGTCAGATTCTTGCGCAACCGGCTGTCCAACGACACACCAGACTTCTTTGCCACATATTGGAACAAGTGTCCACTATACCAGAACCGGTAGTAGCTATAGCATTAGATGCCGAAAAGGCCTTTGATAAAGTCTCCTGGGCCTTCCTAGAGCGTTGCATGCAATCCTTCAACTTGGGGGAGGGATTCATACGAATGAGTTTGACCCTATACCGTGCTCCTTCAGCCCGTATCATAGTTAATGGCACACTTGCTGACCCATTTACATGAAACAAGGAATGCCTACTGTCGCCGGCGCTATCCTTACTGGCCCTTGAACCCCTTATCCAGGATATAAAAACTAGCATAAAAGGGGTCGAGATCAATGGAGTAGAAATAAAATTAGCCGCAGACGATATACTGATTTTAACGGAACAGCCGAAACCTTCAATCAGAGCACTGATGACCACGATAGTGGAATACTCCGGGCTGTCCGGCTATAGGCGAAACAAGGACAAATCTGAATGTAAACCACTAAACATTCACTGCACGAAAGACATTCTAGGTGACTCGGGGTTGGACTGGCAGACGGGGCACATTAAATACCTAGGCATATATTTCGGTAGCGACCTAATAGACATACTACACTACAATGAGAAGATACTACTAGAACAAGTTAAGAAACTTCTAGACTCTTGGTCCCCCAAATTCATTACGTGGTGGGGAAGAATCAAAACCATCAAAATGTTGATCACTCCAATGTTTAACTATCTGATTAGTATGCTCCCACTCCTAGTCACAGACGATTTCCACAGGAAAGTCAACATCATGTTCAGTAAATTCCTCTGGCATGGAAAAAAGGCAAGGATAAGCATTAGAAAACTAAGATTGGATGAGACCCAAGGAGTGGTATATCTAGCAGACTGGGTGTTCCAATTAGCCTTTCTAGCAAAACAGGGCTCATACTGGATCTTAATGTCGGCCGACTATATTCCAGAATTGCCGCAGGCAGAGAAAGCCATCTTGAACAATCTGAACTCACTGGCCCTACTAACAACAAATAGTTATCCCCACTCATCCAAACCTATCTTTAAAAACACAAAAATCGCACTTCTAAAAGTAGACAAGAAGATAGAGGTTAGTATCAAAGGCTCTAAAATGGAATCGCTTTGGGCTAATAGCAAGGTAAAGTACAAAGGGAAAAGCCTTACCTTCGATACCTGGATAGAGCAAGGTATTTACTACACGCACCAACTGGAAAATGGGGACTACCTCATTACATTCTCAGGCCTCAAACCAAGACATCACTTAAACAACATCGAACTTTATAAGTTTCTAAAAATAAGATCGTCCTTATCAAAAACTAAACTATCTACCCCCCAACCCTCAATCTTCCGATATGTGTCAAAGATTAACAAACTAGGACACCCAAGTCTTCCAGCTCTACAAACTCCTGCGCCCCAAAACCCCTAAACTTGATAAAAAGACAGTCACCTACTGGGAGAAACAATCTAAAACGCCACTCAACGAACAGGAATGGGCAACACTATGGTCCTCGGCTTCACGTAATAAGATTACCCCAGTACTGGCACAAACTAAATTTTGGGTACTTCACAAGGCATTTTGGACCCTGGCGTGACTATACTCATTAGGACTCAGGGAGGACGCGCTCTGCTGGAACTGTAGCAAGGGGAAGGGGGATCTAGCACACCTCATCTTCCAATGCCCAACACTCAAGGTATTTTGGGGGAAATCTTTGATTTCATAAACAATATGTTTGAATGCACACTAGCAATGGAATTCTCCAACCTCACCACTACATTTATACGCACAAAATTGAGAACTGAACAAGATAGGGACCTAATGGAGCTTTTACTGACAGCAGCTGTGAAAAAGGTCCTAAATAACTATAAAGACGCAAGCAGGACTAACTACAAAGGTTGGATCAACTGGGTCACGCATCTCAGAGGAGCGGACAATTTTGCGCTACAGTCCTCACTCTGGAAGTCGTCCTCCAGAGGAATGTGGGAGGCTCCGGACACTTACCTAGACTCCTATGAGCCCCCATAAATCGATAGGATGCCCAGGAAATGTATTGGCCCTCGGCCCAAAGCTGTGTTGGGCCTACATGCGGACTCAAACATCCTGGATGTATGTCAGATGTAATGTATGACTGATGCCAAAATGTAATGTACAGCTATTGTTTTTCTCTCCGTGTCTGTCCTATATCTCCTCCTTTTCAGCACTAATCCTTATGTCCTCTCCTTCCTTTTCTTTTGCTCTCAAATTATAGACCGAAGGGGCTAGCTATATAAACATCAATGTGTAAATGAATACTACTCATTCTATGCTAACCCTGTACAGAAGTTGTGATTGTATTCTTTATAAAAAATAATTTTTAAAAAACCAAAAAAAAAACAGAGGGCACAAGGTCAGATGCCGCATACCTTATGCAGGTCATCAAAAGTGTGACATCAAAAGCTACGAGGGTCCACTTTCCTTTTTTCAGTGAATTTTTTATTACACTAATAGTGTATTATCCACTTTCAGTGTGATAAAAAATGGACTGCAAAAAAACTGGAATAGGACTATCCCTGTCAGTTGAGATAAGGAAAAAAAGATTTTAAATGTATGCCATGTGCCTGCTCATGTGTTTACGTGAGAGATAGTGTGTGTGTATGTTGCATGTGCAAGCACTAGTATGTAAATAAAAATAAAAGGTAAAATGGCAAAATAAATAACATTTAAAAAAAAGAATGTTTGGGGTTTCATGCAGCACAAAGGAAGATTAATTGTTCTGACTCTTCCCCACAACTCGACCGGCATCAACTTGACAACACAGATCAAAACACACTATGACTGTCTGCTTCCTTATCACTGTCTAAGCCCAGAGAGAGCTTGGCATATTAAGCAGTCTCATGAGACTTGGTATTCAGGTGGTCATTAGTCGCTTCTGCATTTAAACCATGCTCTTTCTGAGAACCAATGCTTCATATTAAGACACCTGGAGAGAGAAAGCCTGAGCTCCTGGTGATGCAGAGTAGGTCCCTAAAATTAACAACCCAACAGACATAAGTATTGGGAAATGAGGTTTGTGTGGAGCGGGATTGTGATCTTAAGTTTGATGTCACAGTTGATTATCTGATTCAAATGCATACTCTAGAACCTGAATGTTGATGCTGACAAGTATATTGATATGCAACTGTTGATGTGTCCACAAACTTAACATAAAACTTTGAAATGTGTGTTTAATATATTGCAAATGATGTTTATAATTCGATCACATTAGAACACCACGATTATAGACTGCGATTACCGTATAAGGTGCGACTTAAATGCCGTAGAATTAACACTGAATGAAAAGTTCAAAAGTATCTGAGTACTTAATATAGAGGGAAACTACACAAGTCTATTAACCAATTGGCATTTGTATAGCATAGCACTGTCACCCCCAGGGGTATCTGGCCGCTGAGGGTGCAAAGTCTGTCGAAAAGACAGGTCTTGAGATTTTTTATGAACTCTGACAGAGAGGGTGCTGTATGAAAGTGGACGGGCAGGTTGTTCCATATCTTGGCAGCGATGTAGGAGAAGGAGCGGCCCCTGCTGAGGTTGCGATGGATGTGCGACGTAGTTTGAGGGTGAGTGAGGTCAAGTTCAGGTGTCTTGTGGGCAGGTGGAAGCTCAGTTGATTGTTGATTTAGGATGATCCTTGGCTGTGTAGAGCTTTGTATGTGTGCGTGAGGATCTTGAAATGGAATCTCTTCTGGATTGGCATTGACCACACTCTTAAAAGAAGGGACGAGAGGAAACAAACCTTCCCTAATTCTCCTTCAAAATGTCTAACCACTCACATAAAGAGGGGAAGGCCTTAGAATTCAGTAATTTTTAGTAGTTTATTTTCTGGGAAAACCCACAAGGTTTTTAATACTGACCTAACTCACTAGATAGTGGTATGCTTCATCATAGGGATGCTTCTACACCCTGCTACAGGCAAACATGTAGGGTGGGGCGCAAAAATATATATTTTTTAAAACTCTAGGGATCTGTTTATGCAGAGGCAGTGATTAAGGTTAAAACTGTCTAGTAGGGTACCGTCTATACTATTTTATTCTTGAGTCCTTACTGATAGGGTTAAAAAATATATTTGTGCGGGTGTACAAAGGGAATTAGCGTCCCTACCATCATCTCCGCCTCATATCATAGACCGGTTTCTTGCCTATACTTCTGGCCCCATAGGGTTATATGGCATTACTCCGGATGTAGATCCCATATTATCCTCTCTGCAGTTTATTTCCTAGGTTAGGATTATTGTGTATACTTAACTGTCCTGTTAAAGTAACACTTCGGGAAATCCCAAGGTTCATCTATTCGCTCCAGATATCAGGGAGAAAGTGGGACGTAGTCCTACTGTCACACGTCAAGGATCGATCATCACTAAATAGGACCCCTCTTCTCCTTGTGCTGTCCAGTGGAGGTTTCTAAGGTGTGGGGTGATGCCGGTCTGTTTGGGGAAGTAGAGAATGAGTCTGCCTGCTGTGTTCTGTATGGTCTGGAGTCTTAATGAGCTGGGTGGAAATTCCAGCATATAGACCGTTGTAGTCGAGGCGGCTGGTGACAGAGGCCTGTATGGTAGTCTTCCTGGTGTGGTTTGGGATCTATCTGAAGATTCTGCAGAGCATGCCAAGGGTGAGGTAGCAAGAGGAGGTGATTACATTGACTGTCATTTGATGGCAAGTTGGTTGTCTAAGATTATGCCAAGGTTGCGTGCATGGTCTATCGGTTTGGGTGTTCCGAGTTCTGCGGCTCCCAGCTGTGGTCTCATGCAGACCTGTTCTTTCTGAAGATCAGTACCTCTGTTTTTTTGGAGTGGAGTTTGAAGCAGCTGTCTCATCCATTTTGCTAGGGAGGTAGGCGGATTCGCTGTGTGCTTCCTGAAAGAAAAAAGGCGACCCACTTCAGGGCATTTTGCTGTATGCCAGCATTGCGGAGTCTATCGATGAGGGCGTGGTGGAAGATGGTGTCGAACGCAGTAGAGAGGTCAAGGAGGATCAGGGCCATGGTTTCTCCATGGCTGAGGAGCGATCTAATGTAGTCTGTGGCGGCAATCAGCACAGTCTCAATTCTGTGGTTGGCATGGAATTCAGATTGTGACGTATCAAGTAAGTGGTTTCGTTCCAGGTATTCGATGAACTGTTGGTTGCTGAGTTCCTGGAGTGCTTTGGTGTAGTATGGCAGCAGGGAGAGACTGGTAGGTAATTTTTGAGGTGGCTGGAATTGACTGAGGGCTTCTTTAGCAGGTGTCTGACTTCTGCATGTTTGCGTCTATCTGGGAAAGGTGCTGCGTAGATAGAGGTGTTGAGGATGCTGGTGAGCTCTGTGTTGATTGGATTGGGTCCACGGTTAAAAAGATGGTAGGGTCAGGGGTAGGTGGGCACCCTGGGGTAAATGGATAACTTGATGGTTGTGGTGGTCTGACTGGTGAGCGTAGACCTTGGCTGGTGTTCGCTGGTTAATTAAAGTTGCTGGGGCTGGTGATCGAGGTTGATGGTGGCTATCTTGCTGTGGAAGTAGTCAGAGAGCATCACAAAGTTCTTAGGAGGATGAATGGTGTTCTGTTTGTGTGAAAAACATTTGTACTAGAGTACTCCTTCCGCTTCTGAAGAAAAAACAAAAGTCATTTTCGATAGTCACAGAGTATGGTGGGCTAGATTTCCATTGTTCTCTACATTCTTTCACTCTTCACAGTGACTACTCATGGGTTGTGATTTTATGGCTTTACCCAAAGATCCGACAAATTGCTCAGTAGCGGCTGGTGAGCTTTAAAATCGGGGGAACACAAACATTTATATCAGATAGGAGGGAGCCTGTGAGCACAGCGAGAAAGCCCAGCTTCTTCTAGGAGAATAGGCGAGATCTCCATCAAAGCAAACAAACAAATAAAAAGGCCAAACATGCAGCATTTTACAGAACACATTGTGGTGTCATAGGGTTCATGTCAGTGATGCAACTATCATTAGATGTTCATTGGTTGGCTCAGTATTCCCCTTGTAGAAGGTATTATGTTTAGCTTTGAATGTACATTCAGTTGGAGCCTTCCTCTGTGCCCTTTCACATGTATGCTGAGCAGCTGTTGATGAAAATAAAACAGGGCTTTAAGTTCCACACATAAGCGCAGACATCCTGACCTTTTCTCGGCCAAAACAATAGGTGAAAGCCATAACATGGGTTTTACAGGTTTGATACATCCATCATCTTGCATTCCTTGCAAAATAGTTGATAAGTAATGGTGAACCCTATGTGGCACATTGCGAAGCATGTATTTTACAGGTAGCACTCAGTCTTTAACCCTATTGTACAACAAGCATTTGTAATGCAAAAGGTCTCTCATTGTTAAAGTTAGAGCTAATGGTGATATAAATGACACTTTTTTGATATACGTTTTATTTGCAGTGGAGTGCTTTTTCAAAGAAAGTGCATGCTATAAAATATGGAAGTATATGTGTAATTGGGAAGCACTGAGGGAATTAAATCATATGTAGGACAGTTGTGGGAAAGGAGGAAAGTGGAGTGGAGTCTTAGTGGGCAGATGGAACAACGTACAAAGAGAAAAGGATGTAAGAAATGAAAAAAAGATTCCCAAAGGTAATGCACCGATTCAGAAAAGGGGGTGGTGATGAACAGAGTGTCTGAATTAAGCAGACCACTCTTACCCAGTCCAAAGATGAGGGCTTGATCCATCACCGTTATTTATCTCACTGCACCATCCCAGCTCAGAACCTGGCTATATGCAAATCAGTCTGTCCCTGGCCCAGTGCATCATGGGAACAGGGCAGACTAAACTGGCCGGGCCGACGACGGCTGAAATGCCAGAAACCGGTCCCCGGAAGCTTGTTTCCTTCCCAGTGTAAGAATTGGCTTGGTAGTTTGGTTTGCCCTGTTCCCATCATGCACTGGGACAGGACAGACTAATTTGCATATAGCCAGGTTCTGAGCTGGGATGGTGCAGTGAGCTAAAAAACGGTGTTGGATCTAGCCCTGATCTCTTGACTGGGTGAGAGTATTCTGCTTAATTCAGAGACTCTGTCCATCACCACCCCTTGTTGTTAAATATTTTGTCCACCCTAAGCGTGGAAGGGCATACTCAGATGTGAGTCCCTTGCTCATTGTACCATCAGGATTCAAGCAAGCCGGGCCGACGACGGCTGAAATGCCAGAAACCGGTCCCCGGAAGCTTGTTTCCTTCCCAGTATAAGAATTGGCTTGGTAGTTTGGTTTGCCCTGTTCCCATCATGCACTGGGACAGGACAGACTAATTTGCATATAGCCAGGTTCTGAGCTGGGATGGTGCAGTGAGCTAAAAAACGGTGTTGAATCTAGCCCTGATCTCTTGACTGGGTGAGAGTATTCTGCTTAATTCAGAGACTCTGTCCATCACCACCCCTTGTTGTTAAATATTTTGTCCACCCTAAGCGTGGAAGGGTATACTCAGATGTGAGTCCCTTGCTCATTGTACCATCAGGATTCAAGCAAGCCGGGCCGACGACGGCTGAAATGCCAGAAACCGGTCCCCGGAAGCTTGTTTCCTTCCCAGTATAAGAATTGGCTTGGTAGTTTGGTTTGCCCTGTTCCCATCATGCACTGGGACAGGACAGACTAATTTGCATATAGCCAGGTTCTGAGCTGGGATGGTGCAGTGAGCTAAAAAACGGTGTTGAATCTAGCCCTGATCTCTTGACTGGGTGAGAGTATTCTGCTTAATTCAGAGACTCTGTCCATCACCACCCCTTGTTGTTAAATATTTTGTCCACCCTAAGCGTGGAAGGGTATACTCAGATGTGAGTCCCTTGCTCATTGTACCATCAGGATTCAAGCAAGCCGGGCCGACGACAGCTGAAATGCCAGAAACCGGTCCCCGGAAGCTTGTTTCCTTCCCAGTGTAAGAATTGGCTTGGTAGTTTGGTTTGCCCTGTTCCCATCATGCACTGGGACAGGACATACTATTTTGCATATAGCCAGGTTCTGAGCTGGGATGGTGCAGTGAGCTAAAAAACGGTGTTGGATCTAGCCCTGATCTCTTGACTGGGTGAGAGTATTCTGCTTAATTCAGAGACTCTGTCCATCACCACCCCTTGTTGTTAAATACAAAGGTAATGCACCACCCTAAAATGTGCACCTGCTGAAATATCATTGGTGTGTTCATTTTGCTGTTGAACTTGAGCCTTAATTGGAACCATTGAAACACCAAGGCATGCAAGGCTATGGCATGCATATGCCCCACACACTGCCTGGCCAACTCCTCCTCTGTAGTGCAGGGTTGTGTACAACAGCTGGGTGGGCTGAAGGATGCGATGGAACAAGGGAGTGGAGGGAGAAGGAACATTGCTAAAACGAAAGCTGACTTACAAGCAGATTGTTTTACATTCAGGTTATTGTCCATATCCTATGGCAAGTTGGTAATTCTGTTACACAGTGAGTTCAGGCAGTTGGAGAAGCCCTTAAAGACCGCATTACATTTGCATGCAGTAGGCGCCCTCCTAACACGTTTGTTAAACAAACATATGCTAATAATTATACACATGAAATGCAGTTGGGGAATGCATGTGGCTACCATTTTTTTCAAATGAAGGCAGCATGCTGCTCAGTTTAAAAAAAGCATGCAATTGAGAAACAAAAAAGGAGTTTGGTGACTCTTGCATAACAAAACAAAAAAAACAGTCCACCAATGGTAAGGTAAAGCGCAGCTCGTGCAATGCGGATGGGGAAGATGCACGGCCACTATTCTTGAAGTGTTCGGGCAGTTGAAGAAACCCTTAAAGACCACATCACATTTGCACAGAGCAGACACCCTCCTAACGTGTTTGTTAAACCATTCTTGAATATAAAGCGTGGGATGCCGTGCACAATTGTAAAAACCAAATGGGGGGATAGCGAGCTGTGCAGATCGTACTTGCTTCAGCAAGACATTAGCTAAATAGTGCTCACTAACAGTTAATAAAACCTAGAGAGTAAGGACACATGTAAGAGGGGCTGTTCTCCTGGGAGATAACACAAGAGAGGTACTAAGGAGGGACTACTAAGCCTATTCACAAATCAAGAGCCACCATTTACAAAGGACTTAAAGAGGAGCCAATTGAAAAGATGGGCGAAAAATGGCCAGAGCTAAAAGCCCACACCGGAATTCAGCATGTCTCGAAGAGACGGCACAAGCACTGCCCAGGCGAGACCTACAAATCAACCCAACCTTGTTGTTAAAGACTTCTGTAAACTTTTCATTCTATGACTGACTAGAAGCAGATCCAAATAAGAAAAACAGGACATTTCGGACCAGGTATAGTGATCATGCCAAAGTCCTCTTGATGCCATCATTCTAACACATCATGCCTTTACAAACAAAATAAACCTTTCCTTAATGGTTTTGCCCTCAAAAGATACATTTGCCCAAAAATAACCTAAAAGATTAATTCTGCTTCCTTCAAAGGCAGTGGTAACCAAATTGGTTTGTAACCACACCTTAGCATCTCAATTCTCCTTGAATCGGTCAACAGAGATGATGGTAATTCTTACTCCAGAATCAATAAGCATAAGTATTTCAGTACCATCAATCTTTACCGTAACCAATGGATCACCATAGTTCTTTCTTATTGCAAACTCTATTCATTTCTAAATGTTCTAAAGAGAACACTAGCTCCTCTACTTTTCTGTCTGACTCTTCCTCATTGTTAGAACATGTATCATGAACACTTCTAACAGGCATGAATCTACCACCCTTACAAACGTTCACAAATTGACCAATTCTTTTACATCTATAGCACTCATGTTCGATAGCTAGACCCATCTTGAAACATGAAACGTGGGTACTATATCCACATCTATAGCACATTTGTTTACTAGGTTTTCTATTCGAGGTTTACCTCTACTGTGGTCTTCATTTGTAGATACCTTTTTTTGTGGAGCGTGAACCTTACTTTGTCCTTGCTTTGCGCATTAATATGTGCCATTGCAACAGAAGACCCTACCAGTTCTAAATGTTTTGTATCTTTTTATTAAGTGATGTGTGGTAGAGGCACCTGCTTTACAAGCTTACGTCGAAGTACAGGACACGTTTATTACCATAGATGCCAGGTCCTATGGCATGGGAGCTGTACTATTGCAGCCAGAGTGTGGGAAAGAGTTTACCATTGGGTTTGCCTCAAGAAGGAAAATAAATGTTGAAGCAAGGTATTACAGCAGAGAAAAAAATGACAGTTTGTGCTTGGGGCATGGAAAAATTGAAGCTATACCTGTGGGGAAATGTGTTTGCTAAGAACTGACCATCAGCTGCTGGTAAACAATTTCAAGCAATAAGATAAAAACACAATTTCAAGACTAGCCAGGTTAGCAACTAAACTCCTGGAACTTCATTTCACAATTGTTCACATTGCACGCGGAAACATTAGGGCAGGTTTTTTGCCAAGAATGTTCATTTTTGAAGAGGTTAACGAGGAGGTGGTACAAGATGAAGATGAAGAATGCATTATTGCTACTGTGGAAGATAGTATCTGTCATGATATAAAAGAATGGCGTGAGGACCTCAAAGGTGATAAAGTTTGGAGCCAGTTAAGAAGAGCTGCCTGTCCTTATAAGACGAATCCTTCACACAGGTAAACATTGCTAGCTAGGGAGAATTGATTAATAAAATTACCCGTAAATTTACCTTGACACATTTCCTTTTATCCATAGTCATATGACAAGCATTGACTTCACAGAATGCATAGAAAAGCATTTACAAGTAAAATTCACAAGGTGGCCTCGCCGAACACATGGAGATGCAAGACTGTTTCCATTGGGAAAGGCTGTTTTCAAAAGAAATCTCATTACCAATATAAAAGAATCAGTCTCATACAAAGGTCGAAGTGGGCCGGATCAGAGGGACATGGCAAGCTTTTTTAATTAATACGAAACAGTTCCCCTACTTATTGTCAAAATAGAACCACCCCGGGACGGTTAATTCCAACAGCTAAAATGGTTTAAATGAAGTGTAAGCAGAGTATCCCCTGTGTTGTGACACCGAGAGCGAGGCAGACAGCTAAACAAGCCTTATTGCCAGGGAACATGCTTGCCTGAAAGAAATGTAAATGCGCACAACTGAATAATCTGTTAAATGTAAAGGGAGCTTGGAAGCCGGTATTGGCTTTAATTGATGGAATCACCTGAAGCTTCCTGATAATACAGATTTATTCTGTTGTTGTAAGTTAACTTGCTTGATTTTCTTCACATGAAAACGGTCGGCTATCCACATTTCAAGACTTACACTGCAGCCTCTGTCTGCACAGTTTGTGATCACAGAGTCTAGGTCAAATAACAATGTATTCTGTTGATTCAATGTTATCAGCCCAGGCTCTAGACAGAACATGCATCCAGCTGCAAGAAGATGAAATTAGAGTGCCTTTAATATTACATTGCATGCACGTTTACAGGCACTTGGAGAAAAACCTTTCCATCTACAAGAGAGTTGGCTGATCCTTTTGATGTGATTCAAGCCTAAGCTGATCTTGGAGGTATGGGGTTCCCCGTTGAAACCTAGGGACCTTCTATTATTATAAAACTTAGCTTTGAGCAAGGGGAGGGTGGTACACAAGGTGTCATATGACCTGTTTCCACTATCAGCATAATATGATTTCTCCCTTTGTGTTTTATGGAATTGTAACAATGCGGACTGTTTAGTGGTGTACCAGAAACTCACCTCAGTACCCAGAACCCCTATCCGACTAGAAGCAGTGTCTCATTCGTTCTCCGTCCTGAACTTAAGATCGAGAAGGCAGCGTCCAAACCTAGGGAGATTAATCAGATAGCCAAATCCCTTTTGCAACTTCCCAAGGCCCCAAAGCATCACAATAACATTCAGACCCACTGTGAGGAAATAGCGGAGTTTTTCTACCAGAAGATAGAAACCATCAACTCTTCTTTTCCCCCCTGTTACTTTGTCCACAGACTCCGTCAACATAGGCTGCATGACAGCTCCCCCTTGTGTTCTCAATAGCTTTCCCCCATTAGAACTTATTAACCTGGAAAAACTCATGGGACAGGTTAAATCAGGATCACCTATCGACCCAGCTCCTCCCAGTACTCTCACCCAGATAACCCACCTGATCTCGCCCACCATCCAAGACCTGCTCAACTCCTCCCTCCATACTGGTATTGTCCCACCTCCATGGAAAAGAGCAAAGGTCAAAGCTTTATCAAAAAAGCCCAGTCTCGATCAATCTAACCCCGCTAACTATCGACCCATCTCCCTCTTGTCATGGCTTAGTAAACTTCTTGAGAAGCATGTTAACACTGTTCTCACTGACTTCCTGGAAGTCAATAACATACTAGACCTCCCTCAGACCGGCTTCAGGCCCCGTCATGGTACGGAGACTGCATTGATTGCGGTGACGGAGGAGGCAAGAAGGATCTTGGACGATGGCGGGTCCACGGCCATCGTCCTACTCGACCTAAGTGCTGCCTTCGACACTGTCAATCATAATATCCTACTCCATCATCTTGACAAAATAGGAGTGTCAGGCACAGCACTCAACTGGATGAGGTCTTTTCTCACAGACAGATCCTTCCAAGTCTTTGAGATGGATTTCACCTCTGCCAGTAGACCCCTCAATTGTGGAGTGCCTCAGGGCTCCTCCCTGAGCCCTACCCGTTTTAATGTCTACCTACCCCCCCTAGCTGATGTTGTCCGCCCATTCGGTGTGAAGATCGTCACTTATGCGGATGACACGCAGCTAGTGGTAGCACTGGACCCCCCCTGAACTCTCATTACAGTTTACACACATGCCTGGAAGCCGCTTGGATGTCTGGCTCTTGTCTTAAACTCAACGGGGACAAAACAGAGATAATGCTCCTTGGAAATAACATCGCGAAATCCATTGATCCTATCTGGCCCCTCTGTTTAGGAAGTCCCCCGCAACCCAAGGAGCAAATCAAGAGCCTAGGCATCTGGCTCGACCATACTCTAAACTTCAACTATCAAGCTACCAAACTTGCTGCCACCTGCTTCGGGCTGATGAGACTACTCCGTAAAATTCTCCCTCTCCTTCCGTTCCATTCAAGACGGATTATGGTTCAAGGACTGATCCTCTCCCGTCTCGACTGTGGAAACGCCCTATATCTTGGGGCCCCACAATCTACACTTAACAGAATCCAGGTTATTCAAAACTGCGCGGCAAGAATTCTCCTGGATATTCCTCGCCGAACCTCAGTCAGAGCCAGACTGAGGGACCTTCACTGGCTCCCGGTGAGATCCAGAATCAAATTTAAGAGCATGTGAATCGCACACCGCTCCTACTGGGGAACAGGCCCCTCTATCAACTCCCCCCTGGTGAAAGCCTACCAGCCTTCTCGTTCACTCAGATCCGCGACCTCCAACCTCGCCTCAGTACCACGCATTAGGAAGGCCAGGTGTGGAGGCCGCTCGCTCTCTTACAACCTAGCCAGGATTTGGAACTCCCTTCCCCTCCCTATCAGATCAGAATCGAACCTTCTCACTTTCCATAAACTTCTTAAAACTTGGCTTTTCAGCAAAACTTCGTCTTAAATTCTTCACTCAGCTTCTCTTATTCCAGCCTCTCCGGCTCAACTCAATCTCTTCACAGCGCTGGGACGCCCCTGGGTAGCCAACGCGCTTTACAAATCCTCATTCCATTCCATTCCAATGATTAGACAAACCAGAACAAGAAACTTAGAATACTCTCAGGACTGGTAGGAATCAAGAACACTCTTTCGTTTATATTTCTCATACAAGTCCACAACGTGAGTAATCCGAGACACAGTAAAGTTAAAAATATTTATTTCAACTTCGTGTTCTAAGATGCAGCATATTGGCTAACATAAGCAGGCATATGATCAGAAATAAAACAGTCCGCATTGTTACAATTCCAATAAACACATTCTGTGTGTTGGTTTTCTACACACAGAATCCCCGCAACAAATGCAGCTCAGAGCAGCAAGTTGCACTGCAGCAAATAATGATAAATCTGGCCCTTAATTCTGTGGCTCTCTGGATACACACACAGACCACTGCAGTGTGTTAACTAATAGTGGTTTCTTATTGCATTATAGTGCATTTCCCACTGATTAACTTAACTTGTATTTATTTTTCATTTAAGCTGTGCCTTATTTTAAATGTGGTTACCTGAAGGTGAAAGACCAGAAAAACGTACAGAATATTTTGTTTATTTTAGCCACCCCTTGGACTCCAAGCTCACTTCCCCTGCCCCCATTGCACGCAACATCACAGTTCCGCCCCAATTATTATTATTCTTTATTATTATATTCGGCCCATAGTCCCATACCTCTGGCGATTGTTCAGCAAGTACCATCTCGGAGTGAAGCGACGTCCTTTCTTCAGGAAGGCTCTGGTTAAAAGTGAGTGCAATCGGGGAAACAATGCCGTGGCTTGAAGAAAAGAAAAGAGAACAGGTTTTTTTCTATTCACAATTTATTGCTAAAGTCTTTTACACCAGAAAGCTCAAGGACTCACGAAATAAGCTCCTGCTGCATTTGCTGCATATTGTTCTCCAGTTTTGCTTTTTCGGCTCGTAGGGTCTAAAAATGTAATCAATAACTAATTATATTCCGATATTTACGAGCTATTTGTACCTATAGATTGCACAATTGGTTGGTCTTACCTCTAATACTGAAGAATACTCCGCAACCGAAGATTTTAATTCATCTATTTGTAATTCTTTCTGCAAACATGACAGCCAAAAAAATCACATTTGAAAATAATTACCAAAGCCCACGTTTGTAATGCACAATAACACGCACAGAATGAGCTTTCAAAATCAGCAGGTTTTTTTTTACAGCGGTTTCAATAATTCAGTTTATTGACCAGCAGGCTCTAGGCAAGGGTTTTATTAACTCGATATATTTTACTTCGGAGGGTAAACTTGAGAGAAAATATCAAACTCTGGTACAAATACATAAACAGCACAAGATAATCATGGTTAGAAATAATATGAACGGGGGATAGCACCAATCCAGTTAAGTACTTGTAATAGACGTTGCAGCTTCTGTCCTTTACTATGCCCTCGAAAATGAAGAGCTGGAATAATTAAACAGTGAAATATACTTTCTACACCCCATTTGACAAGTTGAACAAACACCTGGAGTGCCACGCATGCAAGCCTCTGTCTGACACAGTATACTGAAAGCTGCCTTGGAGACAAAGGTAAGATTTTCAATAATAATATTAAAAAGGCTCCTTATGAAATAGATCATGCGACAGCATTTTTTTTTCCAAAACTGAAAAACACAAAACTAACCGTCTGGAAACTTGCATCTTTCTTGGCCATAATATTTTCATAATCCTGCAACTGCATCTGAATGGAAAGAAAGTTTCATTAAAGAATAGAGTTTATCAATACAAAACATTAGGCACATATTTTATATCTGTTCAAATTCAGTTCAAAGCGTTGCATAAACTAGGGCTCCGATTTGGCCTTCCTGCCCACGGGTGCCCAAACTTATGTCTGCGCACCAATGCTTGAGAGTAAAAGTCAAGGTTGTTGTAGGCCCACACAACCCCATTTGATTTACTTGAGAATGTAAAAGTGTCCCTGTTAGACCTGGCATCCTTGGCGTGATGGTCCCTGACTTTTTGCCTCTACCTCCTGTGTTTTGATGCTATGGTGGATTTCGTTTTTCTGGTTTAGATGCTTTGGGCACTTTGCCACTGCTGATCAGTGTCAAAGTGCAAGTGCTTCCTGGGTAAATTGTCATTGTGATTGGTTATCCATGATTGGCGTATTTGTCTTACCAGTAGGTCCCTAGTAAAGTGCACTAAGTGTGAAAGAGCTGGTAACTCAAATGCTACTAGTGGGCTTGCAGCACTGATTGTTCCACCCACATAAGTAGCCCTGGAAATTGGTCTCAGGCTTCCCAACGCAGTTACTCTGTGCAGTTTGTTAACTCCCATGTCGACCTGGCCAGTGCACCCACTGGCCAGGACTTACTCTTCCCTTTTCTTACACATAGGACACCCTTATGGTAGGCCCAAGTGACCCCCCCCCTCCCCGGGCAGTGTGCAGAGTATGTGAAAGGTAGGACACGTACAGGTGTGCTTAACATGTCCTGATAGTGAAATACTGCCAATTTCGTTTTTCACAATTGAAAGGCTATCTTGCCCATAGGATAGAATGGGAATGCTGTGTAACAATTTTACAAGCATATCTTCCCATAGGAGTAAGATGATACATTAGAGTTTGATATCCGTGCACTCAGAATTTAATAACACATATTTTAGGAATGATAATTTTTAAATTTTGTGTTTGAAAATAGCACTTTTAGAAAGTGGCTATTTGCTTGTTCAACCTTTGTGTGCCTCTGCCTGTTTGTGGGTGGACTGTCTGGCTTGAGAGTGACAGGGACCGGGGTTACTCCAGGAGTCTGGGTAAGTCAGCACTGGGCTGAATAGGCCGATCTGCATTTGGAGTGGTGGGAGGAGTAGCACCTGGGCCCTGAATAGGGCTGTGCCTGCCTTCCACAATGCTGGCTCCACCCCCTGTAGTGTTTCTGATGGCCCTGGCCCACACTAACAAAGGAAGAAGTTGTGCACTGGTAGATTGTACCCAGAACTGGTTTGGACTGGGTCCAGTACCCCTTACACCTAGAGAACAAATACTTTTGGGGTATAAATATGAGAGCTGAAACCCCTGAACTTTAGATCATCCTGGAATTCAAGAGGAACCTTTGCTGAGGAGAAACTTAAGAGAAGGACTGCCCTTGCTGTGTGTTCTGGGGAGAACATGCAGTTGCTATTCAGTCAAGGAAAGGAGAAGGACTTTGCTGTGTGCTGTGTCCCCTGCTCGGAGAAGATCTCTTGAAGGGCCTGAGGAGAGCTGGCATCCTGTTTTGAAGTCCGAGGAACAAAAGGACTTCACCCCCAGCTCCCTGAACTCAGCTGTGTGAGTTCTGACCTGCCTAGAGTGTCTGACCCAGTTATAGAGCCTGTGAAGGTTGCTTGCTTCTGTAAGAAGAAGAAGAAGAAGAAGCGTGAAAAGAACTGCAGAACCCATCGCTCATCTTGCGACACGTTTCACCGGCACGAGAAGATTTCCATTGCATTGCCGTCCCACTGCGAAGATAGTCGCAACGCTTGTCGTCGCTGCAAGGACCCAAGTATCTAGGGATCGCGGCTGAAGGGGAGTGCCGCCACGCAACGCAACGCCGCATCCCGAATATCTGTGCATTGCACCTGTGTGAGACGCTTTCCCGACACATCACTTGCGAACCGGAAAGGGCACGCAGTATCGACGCATCACTCCCCCTACAGACCGGAGTCGACACAACCTGCCCGCTGCGTACAGCGGGGCTGTCAGATCGCCTCCTTAGGGTCTCAGGAGTGTTCCATCTCTTTGTTTTCTGACGCTGCAGCTGTTTGGCTTGGGAACTTTTGTCGCATCGAGAGGTACTTTGGTGCAAAGTCACGCATCCATAGATTTTTATGGTATGTTGGATTTTTGTTGTTTTTGTCTTGTGTAGTTTAGATAAGATACTTTATTTTTCTAAACGGGTGTGGTGTCCATTTGTGGTGTTTTCACTGTGCTACTGTGAGAGTTGGTACAAATACTTTACACATTGCGTTTGAGATAAGCCTGTCTGCTCGTGCCAAGCTACCAAGGGGGTGAGCAGGGGTTATCTAAAGTGTGTATCCCCCTCACCCCGACTAGAAGCAAGGGTCCCTATTTGGTAAAAGGTACCTATCCCTGCCAACTAGAAACCCCAGTTCTAACATTGGTGGTCAACAGTGAGGATTTGAACTTGCATTTGTACTTGACCCACAGTGATTGGTGTACATCACTCGTTTAGAGCAGACCACTACGCAACCACATACTGTGTTTTGTTTTTTGTTATATTTTTGAGTGACCCTTAAAGAGTATCCACACACCATGTCTTAAAAGGGTAACCCAGCAAGTGAGGTGGCAGAATTGGAGTTTGATATTGAAATATTACGTTCCTACAAAGTAGATCAGCTCAAACAATTTTGCAAGGATTTGGGATGTCCCATGAAGAGCAGCTCCAGGAAGGATAAGCTGCAGAAGGCCTTAAGGGCCTGGTGGGAAGCCAAAGAGGTTGGGATACTGAGGTGGATGAGGAGGCATAAATGAATGGATTCAGGTCACAGGATTTTCCTGTGTCAAGAGCAGCCTCCAGGGTTACCAGCGTCCATTCGGCTGGAAGTCTTTCCCCAGAGGAGCGGGAGGAGAATCAAAGGGTCAGAGAGCATCAGTTAGAAGTCATGAAACTCCTTATGAAGAGATTGGAAAGTGAAAGTAGGATAGAGGAGATCAAGAACGATCATGCCTTAGAGGAAAAGAAATTGCTTTCGGCTCATCAGATGAGCATGAGGGAACTGAACATTAAGGCCAAACAAGTGGAGTCCAGTTCAAGTGGTGGCAGCGCACAGCCAGTTAAAGGGGGTAAAGTGTCCATACAAAAGGATTTGGTACAGAATTATCAGAGGGGTGAGGATATCTATGCTTGGTTTACATCATATGAGATTGCTTTTAAGATGAATGAAGTGCCTGAGAAGAATTGGCGGGCGGGCCTGTGGAAACACTTTGAGGCCTCTGGGATGGATGTTCCAGAGCCCTTAGAGTTGGCAGGTACCCTGACCTACCCCTATATGAAGTAGGCCTTATGCCTCAGGTATGACTCACTCCAGAGCAGTACATACAGAAGTTTAGGAACTTCAAAAAGCTTGATTTCAGTACTTTGGTTGAATGTGTGAATCTGTAGACGCGTGCACTGGAAGGTTGGATAAAGGGCAGCAAAGTAACGGATCATAAGGGTTGTGCCATTTAATTAGTTGAGAGCACTTAAGTAGACTGTGTGTTTCAGAGCTGCGCCAGCATCTTTTGGACAGTAAGCTAACTGATCCCAGTGAGCTTGCTAAGGAAGTAGACCACTGGACCAGCACCAGGGTCCAAAATTGGATTGTGGATGTAGGACTTAGCCTTTTTGACTAAAGTTCCCTAAACCTTTTGCTTTCCCTGTAGACCGTTTTTCTGACAGATTTGCCAATTTAGATGCTTTGGGTACTCTGCCACTTCTGATCAGTGTCAAAGTACAAGTGTTCCCTATGTAAAATGTAATGGTAATGGGTTCGCCATCATTGGTATGTTTATCGCACTAGTAAAGTCCCTAGTGATGTGCAGTGTGTGTGCCAGGGCTATTATGCAATAGCGCACGGAGTGTAGGGCCTGCGCGCAGTTTGCCAAGTTAGCATGTTGTCCTGACAGGTGCTACCACTTGTCAGGCCCGACTTTCCCTTTTACATACACATTGGGCACCCCTTTGGTAGGTCCCTAGTAATCCCTGGGAAGGGTGCAGTGTAGGTAAAAGGCAGGACATCTACTAAGGTGTGTGTTATGTCCTGACAGAGAAAAACACTCCATTTCGTTTTTCACTGCTGACAGGCCATCCTGCACATAGGACAGAATGGAGAGGCTGGGTGTTGCGTCTGTTAGCCTAGTGTCCTGTAAGTTTATAATGAAGAGGTGAAGTTTAGTATGTATGAACTCACAGTGTCAGAACACATCTTTCTGTGAAGGTGGTTTTGTCACTGTGTGTTCAGACACCACTCTTTTAGAAAGTGACTGAGTATTGTACTTTAGGCATTTTTGTGTGTCCCTGCTGAAATGTGGATTGTCTGTCTGGATCTGAAAGGTGAGAGGATCTGTTAGAGGTCTTGACCCAGGGAGGGGTTGAGGTGGCACCAGCCTGCCCTGCATCTGGGGAGGAAGGGGAGGAGAAGCCCGGGAGGTGAAAAGGCCTGGGCTGGTGCTATAAACCAATTGACCCATCTCCTGCTGAGTGATTAAGGATTCAGACCCCCAGTATCAAAGGGAGAGAGGTGATACTGGGAGGGAGACACCCAGAACTGATTTAGGGAGGGACCCCTGAGCACAAACAAACTTCAAAGACATTTAGGGGTATAACTTTGTGAGCTGAAACCCCTGAACGTTGGAATGAAACAGAAATGGATTGAGACTAAAAAGGCTTGGACCCATTCTGTGGTCAAGAGGAACCTCTGCTAAAGAAGGAGTAACTGAAGAGACTGCTGTGGAAAGACCAATCCTTGCTTCGTGATCTGGGGCTGGTCTGCAGTTTGCTGTTCTAACCAAAGGAGAGGCTGTTGGGACTGTGCTTGGAGGGTCTGGGTCCCCCTGCTTGAAGACTGTGCTTTGTGCTGTATCTTGTTACCCCAAGGGCCTGTGGTGAGCTGGCTCCCTGTTTGGAAACACAGGAACATAAAAGGTTCCGTAGTAGTCCCAAGCAATGCAGTGTGTGCATGCTTTTGCCGCTTGAGACCCTCAGATGTTGTGCCTTGTGATCGTGGGAACGCAGGAGTAAGCAGAGTCTCGGACGTGCAGGGTGCGTGTCCTGGTGCAGCCAAGGCGTTGCTGAAGAGCGCCTGGTTGTGGTGTGCACCCAGTGAAGAAGTGAGCCTCGGACACGCAGGAAGATTGTCACGTTGCAGCCAGGGCGTTGGTGAAGAGCGCCTGGACATAGTGTGCACCAGGAGAAGAGGAGAGACTCGGACGCGCAGGGTGTGCGTAGAGGTGCAAGCAGAGGCATTGGTTTAGAACTCCGGGTCATTGTGAGCACCAAAGAAGAGGCGAGTATCGGACATGCAGAGTGTGTGTCGAGGTGCGACCTGAGGCGCTGGTGAGGAGTGCCTGGGTAGTGTATGCACCTAATTCAAAGTAAAGTCTCTACAGTGCTGAGGGCGGGCCTCGGTGTTCACTGAGACCGCCGGGAAGGAGGGCCAGGTCATTGGGCCCTCGGAGTGAAACAGCAGCGGCCCAGACGGGCAGCCCCGGAGTAGCGGAGCCGCCAGCCCCAACTCGCCGTATCCATTGACTGAGTTCTGGATCAAGGCCCAAGTCGCTGAAGGAGGAGAGGAGAGTGGGGTCGCACTCCCCCAGATAACATGGATCACCACCTGGGGTGGGGTGGGGTGCGAGCCCGGTGGGACACACTCTCGGCCTCCCGCTTCTGTCAGCTGCACAAGCATGTTGCTTCAGCTAGGATCTCGGCCCGTGCTGACCAAAGGAGGGGCAGTACTGGGGCCAGAGTGGGAAGCAGTACTTTTGTGACATCATTGATCCATATTGGGGGCACGGTTAACAGAGCACCTAAACTGTCATAACACTTTGCATTATTGCTGCTAACAAACTATCGAACTGTCATGACACGTCTGGCTTCATTTGTGCCTGACTACCTACATGCTTAGTGCGCTGCGCACTGCGTTATTTTTTCCTTGGAGAATACATGATCGTAACGTGGCGCATTGCATTATTTCATAATCGCACAGTATCCGATTATAATGTGGCACAGTGCATTATTTCTTCCTCTCACAGTAAATGATTGTTGCTCGACCCATTGCTTTGTTTCTTCCTGGTACAGGGCTTGCTGGTAGTGATACATATTGCATTATTCCTTCAACTGCAAAGTACTTGACTGTGGTGCTACGTATGGCATTGTTTCTCTGTTGCACAGTACAAGAGAATATTGTTACGCATTGCAGTATTTATTTTCTTTTGCAACGCATGTGATTCTAGCAATACGACTTGCCTGACCTTTTGGAAATGGTTAGAAGGGAGCTTAACTGTTGGTCAGAAGCGGTGGTTGGGACTAGAACCTACTAACCCTCCGGAAGGATTATCCATTCTTACATGTTGATTTTGTATTGTGTGGTCATATCGTATATCGGCTTATATAAAGCTTATACTCATTTTATAAAAACTTGTGTGGAGTCTATTTGTGGTGACATCATTGGGTTGCTGTGAGTGTGATTGCACATATTGTACACTTGTGCCTTGGACATTAACCTGGCTGCTCGTGCCACGCTACTAAAGGGTTAAGCAGGGGTATCTCAGATGGCGTCCTTACTTAGCCTAACATTGAAGCGAGGGATCAGGGACTCCCGCCTCCAGCATTTGGTGGCAGCGGTGAGGGATAAGGACCCCCACTTCCCACAGTGGGTAACCCAGCCAAGGGCGGGCAGAGTCCCTAGCAGAAGAGTGGGGGGGGGACAAAGGTAACCAAAAGGAGTTCTCTAAAGGGCCCCAAAACAGTTCAGTGGTATAGGAGTATCAGCCCCGCAGCCTAAGACGACCTGGCCTCCTAAGGGCAGGCGTGACATCCGTGGTCCCCCAACATGTTATTCCTGTAAGAAGGTTGGTCACACTGCCCCCGAGTGCCCCAAGAAACCACCAGCACCCACTGGTGCTCCGTCACCGGGTTTAGTGAGTGTAGCGTTGGGGGAGGAATTAGTTGCCAGTGAAGGGGAGGAGCAAGCAGTGATGACCCTTGTCTCTTTCGGAGATAGAGAGATGATCCAGGAGTCCTATCTGCCAAAAAATACAGGCAGTGGGTGACCATCAATGGGAGGTGGGTGGAATCTCCGTGAGACACAGGAGCCAGTGTGACATCTGTCAGGAGTCAATGGGTGTCTGAGGAGCAGGTTATTCCCAATGCACTTCACCCTATAGTTGCAGCAGACAACTTCTTGCGCCTATGTAAGGTGGCACTAGTTCCCTTTGAGTGGGGGGGATCTCAGGTTCCTTGAAGGATGTTGTTAGTCCATCCATGCCTGTAGACTGTCTGCTTGGAAATAACCTGGAGGATTCCCCATGGAAGGAGTTGGAAAGCCAGGCTCATTTGGAGATGTAGGGACTGCCTGAATGGGTCTGTCTGACTACTCAGTCAATGGCAGCCAGTAGAGGTAATCCAGAGGACCTGGAGCCTGAAACAGTGGCCCAGGTGCCTGCCAGAAAGAGGAGGGGCAGAGGGCATGGGAAACCAGCCCCAGCAGTTCCCACAGTCCAGGAGGAAGCAGAACCTGAGGGGGATGTCCTAGAACCTACAGGGGGAACAGGTGGCCAAACTGTGAGACCTGTCTGAGCTGACCCATTGGCATCAGGAAGAAGGTCCCTCCAGGGAGGAGTTCTGCAAGGCACAGACGGAATGCCCTTCTCTCATTGGCATGCGGCAACCGGTTGAAAACCAGGCAGCAGGTGATCAGTGTGGATCACATCTGATATACTGGGAAGACGGATTACTTTATAGCAGGGGTCTCCAAACTGGTCCTGGAGGGCCAGATCCATGCCAGATTTTTAAAAATACTACATGTATCTCAATGGGGATATCCAAAAAATCTGGCACGGATCCGGCCCTCCACGACCGGTTTGGAGATCCCTGCTTTATAGTGTACCCATGGTCGCTGAGCCTGGTGCAGCCTGTGTGCTGGTGGTACCCCAGCGCTTCAGGACCTTTTTACTGGGGCTGGCTCAAGGCGTGCCTCTCGCAGGACAATTGGGGTGCGACAAGACTCATCAGAGGCTTGTCTTCCACTTTTACTGGCCCATAATGAGGAAGCACGTAGGTACACATTGTAGGACTTGTCAGACTTGCCAGGCAAGGGGGCAAGAGTGGAGGGAAGTGTAAGGCTTTCCTCCAACCCTTTCCTGTGGTGAGCAACCCTTTTGAGTGGGTGGGCATTGATGTTGTGGGGCCAATGGAACCCAAGACAGCCTTTGGCAACAAGTTTGTGTCTTGGTGGACCATGCCACATGGTACCTGGAAGTTGTCCCTCTCCGGACAATCACAGCCCCCGTGGTGGACCGTGCATTGATGGGGATCTATTCCCATGTGGGTTTCCCCAGAGAGGTGGTCTCTGATCGTGATACAAAATTCATTTCGAAGTACATTACATCTTAGTGGGAGGAGTGCAGTGTAATTTACAAGCTCAACACTCCTTACTATGCTCAAAGGAATGGGTTGGTTGAGAGGTTCAACCGACAGAAATCAGACTCAACGCTTCAGGAAGCTTGCTCAGGCGAACCTGGAAGCTAGCCAGGAAGAACTGAAAAGATGGTACGACCAGAATGCCACTCTGGTTGAATTTCAACCTGGGCAGAAAGTGTGGGAGATGGCACCAGTGGAGCCCTGTGCACTCCAGGACAAGTGGACTAGTCCTTAGGAGGTACTAGAGCGCAAGAGTGACGTAAGCTATCTGGTTGACTTGCAGTCTCCCATGCACCTTTTTAGGGTCCTACATGTGAACCGCCTCAAGCCACACTTTGGGAGGTCTGATGTGACTACGCTCCTTGCTACAGATGGTTGAAATGAAGGAGGAGAGCAAGCCTCTTCCTGACCTCCTGTCAGCAAAGGGGCAGGATGGGTCAGTGGATGGGATGAACCTCTCACCTACCCTGACCCCAGAACAGCAGAGGGACTGTCGCCATGTGTTGGGCCAGTTCGCCTTCCTGTTCTCCCCGACACCAGGAGTCCCCAATTTGTGCGTCCATGATGTGGACACTGGGGACAGTCTACCTGTGAAACAGAAATTTTACAGAGTAGCTGACAAGGTCAGGGCCAGCATCAAGGAAGAAGTTTCCAAGATGCTGGCCCCGGGAGGTAATTGAGCCCTTCATCAGTCCCTGGGCTAGCCCAGTGGTCTTAGTACCAAAAGCTGCTGCACCCGGTGCCACCCCAGAAGTTTGGTTTTGTGTTGACTACCGTGGGCTAAATGCGGTCACCAGGACTGAGGAACACCCTACCCCCAGAGCTGATGAGCTCGTGGATCGGTTAGGCGCTGCCCAGTACCTCAATACTTTTGATTTAACATCTGGGTATTGACAGATTGCCTTAAGTGAGGGGGCAAAAGAGGTCAGCGTTTTCAACATTGAGGGCCACTACCAGTACCGTCTTATACCATTTGGAATGAAAAACACCCCTGCCACCTTCAAGAGACTGGTCAACTGGGCACTGTTCGGGTTGGAGGAATTCAGTGCAGCTTACCTGGATGACATTGCTGTGTTCAGCTCCACTTGGGAGGAACATCTGCAACACCTATGTAGTATTGAAGGCTCTTCAAAGTGCAGGCCTCACTATCAAGGCAAGTAAGTTCCAGATAGGGCAGGGATCAGTGGTGTACTTGGGACACCAAGTAGGGGGCGGCCAGGTGACATCCCTACAAGCTAAGATTGATACCATTCTGGCTTGGGAAACCGCCCCCCCCCACCAAGACCCACACAGAGGTGAGAGCCTTCTTAGGTCTCCCGAGTATTACAGACGTTTTGTCAAGGGATATGATACCATTGTTGCCCCCTTGACAGAGCTGACTTCAAGGAAGCAGCCCAAGAAGGTGATCTGGACCAATGCCTCAAACCACTTTGGATGCCCTGAAAGCTGCCATGTGCACGGCGCCCTTACTCAAGGCGCCCTGATTTCTCCAAAGACTTTGTGGGGCAGGCAGATGCTTCAGAGCATGGTGTGGGAGCAGTACTTTCACAATTGAATGACGAGGACTTGTACTAACCTGTAGCTTTCATTAGTAGGGGGCTACTTACTAGAGAACAGAGGTGGAGTGAATTTGAAAGGGAAGGGCTTGCTGTGGTCTGGTCACTGAAGAAGCTAAGGCCCTGCTTGTTTGGGACTCACTTCTGGGTTCAGACAGACCACAGGCCCCTCAGATGGCTGATGCAGATGAGGGGTGAGAACCCAAAACTGTTGAGGTGGTCTATCTTCCTACAGGGAATGGACTTTACGGTGGAACACCCCCCTCCCTGGTACAGAACACACCAATGCTGATGGTCTGTCCAGATTCATCCACCTTAGTGATGTGAACTCACAAGATGGTGGGTAGTTCTCTCCACTTTCAGCTGGAGAGGACACATGTTATACATGGCATCCTTGGCGTGGTTGTCCCTGACTTTTTGCCTCTACCTCATGTGTTTTTGATGCTATGCTAGATTTCGTTCTTCTGGTTTAGATGCTTTGGGCACTTTGTCACTGCTGATCAGTGTCAAAGTGCAAGTACTACCTGGGTACATTGTTATTGGTTATCCATGATTGGCATATTTGTCTTGCCAGTAGGTCCCTAGTGAAGTGCACTAAGTGTGCCAGGGCTGGTAACTCAAATGCTACTAGTGGGCTTGCAGCACTGATTGTGCCACCCACATAAATAGCCCTGAAAAGAGGTCTCAGGGCGGCCACTGTAGTGCCTGTGCGCAATTTAACTGCCATGTCGACCTGGCCAGTGTACCCACATGCCAGGTCTTACACTTCCCTTTTCTTACATATAGGCCACCCCTACAGTAGGCTCAAGGTACTATCTCCCCCCCCACCCCCCGGCAGGGTGCACTGTATGTGAAAGGTTTGACATGTACTGGTATGTGTAACATGACCTAATCGAGAATTACTGCCAATTCTGTTTTTCACCATTGAAAGGCTATATTGCCCTTATGACAGAATGGGGAATGCTATGTAACAATTTTGCAAGCATTACTTCCCATAGGAGTAAGATAAGAAATTAGAGTCTGGTATCCCTGAACTCAGAATTTTATAACAACTTTTAGGAACGATGTTTTTTAAATTCTGTGTTTGAAAAAAGCCCTTTTAGAAAGAGGCTATTTTCTTGTTCAACATTTCTGCATACCTTTGCCCTTTTGTGGATTGACTGTCTGGCTTGAGAGTGACGGGGGCTGGGGTGGCTCCAGGTATCTGGGTGAATCAGCACTAGGCTGAATAGGCTGATCTGCATTTGGAGTGGTGGGAGGAGTAGCACCTGGGCCTGAATAGGGCTGTGCCTGCCTTCCACAATGCTGGCTCCACCCCCTGTGGTGTGTCTGATGGCCCTGGCCCACACTAACAAAGAAGGAAGTTGTGCACTGTAACCTGGTTTGGACTGGGTCCAGGACCTCTTACACTTAGAGAACAAAGAAGTTTGGGGTATTAGTAGGAGAGCTGAAACCCCTGAACTTTAGATCATCCTGGATTTCAAGAGGAGCCTTTGCTGAGGAGAAAAGCTGGAGAAACTGAAGAGAAGGACTGCCCTTGATGTGTGTTCTGGGGCTAAGCCCAGTTGGTATTCTGTCAAGGAAAGGAGAAGGACTTTGCTGTGTGCTGTGTCCCCTGCTTGAAGAAGATCGCCTAGGGCCTGAGGAGAGCTTGCCTCCTGTTTTAAAGTCCCAGGAACTACAGGACTTCACACCCAGCTCCCCTGAACTTTGTTGTGTGAGTTTTGACCTGCCTAGAGTGCCTGACCCAGTTGTAGGGCCTCTGGAGGTTGTTTGTTGCTATTTGGGAGCTGGAAGAAGAAGCGTAAAAAGAACTGCAGAACCCTTCGCATCGCTTTTCTTGCGGCATGTTTCACCGGCGCATCTCGACGGCGCGAGAAGATTTCCATTGCATTGCCATGCCGCTGTGAAGATCGTTGCAGCGCCTATCGCCGCTGCAAGAACCGATGCATTGGGGGATCGCAGCTGAAGAGGACTGACGCCATGCAACGCCGCCGCATTGATTGATGTCGCAAGATGCTTTCCCGATGCATCACTTGCGAACTGGAACCAGCACGAAGCCTTGACGCATCGCTCCCCCTGCAGACCGGACTCGACGTAATCAGTCTGCTGCATGCAGCGGGGTTGTCACATTGCCTCCTAAGGGTCTCACGAGTGTCACATCTCTGTTTTACAACGCTGCAGTTGTTTGGCTTGGGAACTTTTGTAGCATTTACAGGTACTTTGGTGCAAAGGCTTGCACCCATAGATATCTATGGTATAAGTTCTTAAACCCTTTATTTTTTAAACTGTGTATGTTGGATTTTTGTCTTTTTGGTCTTGTGTAATTTAGATATAGATACTTTATTTTTCTAAACTGGTGTGGTTTCCATTTGTGGTGTTTTCACTGTTACTGTGAGAGTTGGTACAAATACTCCACACATTGCCTTTGGGATAAGCCTGCGGTACAAAAGGGGGTGGTGATGGACGGAGCATCTGAATCAATCAAACACTCACACCCAGTCAAAAGTTCTGGGTTTGATCCAACACTTTTTTAGCCAACTCTGCCACCCCAGTTCAGACATGGCTATATGCAAATCAGTCTGACCCTGTGCCTCATGGGAACAGTCCAGCCCAAACTGCCATGCCATGTCTTACCTGGACCGGAAACAAGCTCACATTTGGGATAAGCCTGTCTGCTCGTGCCAAGCTACCAAGGGAGTGAGCATGGGTTATCTAAAGTGTGTATCCCCCTTACCCTGACTAGAAGCAAGGGTCCCTATTTGGTCAAAGGTACCTACCTCTGCCAACTAGAGACACCCAGTTCTAACAGTTCTGTAACAAGATCAGGGACGTAGTGGTTATTAAAACCCAATTTAGTTATTTAGAATAGCACACTCAAGTACTACACTAACAAAAGACACTATATATTTATAATTATTTCAACAGTCTTATCCTGTTGCTTAGTACAGGAGTAATATCCACACAGAATATAATTAGAATGCCACTAACGCAAGTCACTAACAGCGAGAATAATACGAACATTTCTAACATGATTGTAATGTTCCTGGCAGCTTATCTCCCTAAAGGCTACATCTATGCACTACACTAAGAGCATGGAGTAGATGATTTGCCTCTAGACTTTCATATGACTCCGTGCACTGCGTACCTGTTCACAGTGGAGAAGCTGTGATTATCAGATTTCGGCCTGGAGAGTGTTCCTTTAGAAGGAACACCAATCAGTAGGGGTCAGCTCCGAAATGTGTCGGCTGCTTAGGAATGGATGCTTTCAGCAGTACGGCATTCAGGCAGGGCCTCTTGCGATAAACTGGGGCAAAGACCTCTTCCTCAATGGTCAATTCATGAGGTTTTTATAGGGTTTCTCACTGACTTTTATCCAACCCTAGGGGACGTTTTACATAGTCCAAGACATAACTGGTGTGAACCAGCATGATGAAAGTACGTCAACTCTGACTACATGTTTATTTTGCACATTCACTGTCGTACCTTGAAATGTAGATATCAGGAACGTGTAACAGGATTACTACACCTTAGGTGTGAGCAAAGTTGTTGTTTGGATGAACTGACACTTTCACAAGTCCAGTGAAAGATAATCAGGTGCTGCATACAGGCCAAATGTAGTCTGGCTTTGGGATCTTTAGGACGCCTCGACAATGCTCTTTCCCTCCTAACACTCAAAGCTACACAAATTAGGGTCTAAAACTCTTAGAAACTCGATTTACTGAAGAAATAGATAGAGATAATATATATGCACCTTACTAGTGCAGGGGTCATCTCCAAAAAGTGAATAAATAATTTCATAGGTCTGGGTGAAAGTGTTCTGCTGTTGGAAGTGTTTTCCTCACTAATGTACATTTAGGCTCAGTCTTTCATTCCTCCGAGGTTGGTAAACTGAGCATTGTATGCAGGTTAATAGCAACATCTGCTATTTACAGAAAATGGCACTTAGTGTTACATAAAAAAAATATTTCCTTCAAGACAAGGAGATGTCATGGTTATGTTTCAGGTGGGTGTGATTTGACTTAAATGTTTACAATATTTGTAATGAGACACGGAAACCCTGTAAATCAGAAGGGACCTAGGGTATGCATGGCATTATAAGGAACAGTGGTCCCTCCATGAAGAGTATATGAACAATAGAACACATACCTACAATAAGCCCTGTGATGATGTTCTCCTTAGTGGAGATACAGTACTTTTATTGAATCAAACAATTGAAGAACAAATAAAATCAGGTAAGACAGTTTGGAGTCAAGATGCAACTGGTCAGAGCCCCGATCAGGGTAACTAAGGTGGAGGGCCGTTATGCACAATGGCGTGACGAAGAGTATTACAGCAGTTCACTAGTGTCCGAGTGAGTGCCAGTCAAGGGAAGACTCTTGTCTGGCAATCACTCAGACACTGGTGAACTGATCGGGGCTCTGATTTAGGATATATTTACCAAGGCGGACTGAGTCCCACCTCCTCGCCACCAATTGTTAACTCCACATTCGGCATGCAATTTACCGGCCTCTGGCCTTGCAACGCCCTGCCAGGCAGCATCCGCTACATTGTACTCCCTCCCATGATTCTGACTTTCTCACAGGCTATCACTTGGGCATTATACTTTATGTCCTGATGATGACCCCCCCATTCTGTTGGGGATCAAAACTCCATCAACAGTTGCATCTTGACTCCAAACTGTCTTACCTGATTTATTTTGTGGAGCAAAAGATGCCTGTTTAATAGTGACCGTCTGATATTTGTATTCCTTCACAAAGTCACCTTGCACTTTTAATGGCTGAGGTCTGGAAATCTGCCGACTTCAAAACTTTTGACCCACGTACTTCTCTGTATAACTTTATTTTTGTTCTATTGTTTTATATTCAATAAATGTACCGTATCTCCACTAGGGAGAACGTCACAGGGCTCCCTGTAGGTCTGTGTCCTATTGTTCATATACCCTTCCTGGAGAGACCAATGCTCTTTTAATGTTAAATGTTTATAAAGCACACAAATACCCTGAGCAAAGGTTGTCCAGGCACTCTGAAAGAAACCAGCCTGCATGCAGATCCTACAAAGGAAACATGCAGATGTTTAGCAGGTTGAAGCATTTAAGAAGACACTTTTCAACCCAAATAGGGAGAGTACAAGCATTCAAAGTTTGGGAAGTAACCACAGTAAAGGAACACATGCCAACATAGGCTTTCTGGAATTTAGGAAATCCTATAATAATGTAGGGGACAAAAGATTCTATTGCATTATAAGGAGAGAAAAGAGCCCATATAGTTGTCAGTTGGCAAGCTGCACAAGTCTATATGACAAACCAAAATATCTTAAAAAACAACACTGGTGTAAAGGCAGCCAGTGAATTACAGAAGGGTGGGCAGAAATACTAGATTTCCTGCTCACCCTCGGGAAAAAATATGTGGCAGCCTTATGAATAACCTGCAATTTGTGAGATGACTAGGGAATCCTATGAAAAGAGAATTACAGTAGACCCGCCTAGAGATGGGGGCTTTGATCAACATTTTCATGGAAATTTGGGGAAGCAGTGGAGTAATGTTGCAGATTACTTTGAGCATGAACAATCAGGTGGAAGCTTATCAATTTGTGTCTCATATGTATGTTTTTCGTTGAAAATTGCACAAGATTTAGAGCTCTAGCAGATGCTAAGGGAGGAGCACCAAAAGAATTGAATCACTAGTCAGAGGACCAGATATAGATCTCTGTCTTAGCAGTATTGAGCCGAAGATAGCTGGAGTTCATCCAATGGACTACTGAACAGCTTTTAAAGATGGGTCACCAAATTGTCTTATAAAGGTGCATAATAATCTGGATGTTAGCCTCCGAAGCCTAAGCATAGAATCTAAGGCCATAAGATGTAGTAGGCACTGCTAGAGAGGCCACTTAGATACTGAAACGTGTAGGCCTCAAAGAACAACTCGGTGGAACCATGCAGGGAAAGGTTGAGAGAAAAAGTGCCAACGACTCCTTGGGGACAATCATGGAAAAAAAGGAGAACCAGTTCTAAATGGTGCCTTTGACATGAATGTTATCAAGCCCATCAGGAAGGATGTCATGGTCGGCTATGAATAAAGCTGCAGAGAGGTCTAAAAAGAGGCATGCAGCAGGTCAGCCAGCATTTAAAATCATCCTGATCTCATATCTCAATTTAATTCATCAGTGCACCCCAAATCTGCCTTCATCTGTTGTGGTCAGTCCAAATGGAGTAGGAGGATGACTGAGCCATGGTCAGACAATATTTCTCTAACCACCAACGAAGTTCCTCCCTGATTTCGTGTGTCAAGAATATTTCATGGCGCATGCAGTTAGAGCATAGAGGCAGGCAGAAGCCACATGAAAGATCAGCTCAAAGTTCCAGGAGAGTTTCTGCCTTGAGGCTATATAGGGGCACCCATCTGTAGTTGTATTTACGTTAGGGGGGAAATGCATGACCAGAGTGTGACAAAGAAGAGGGGTGGTGGGCAGTGTAGTAGCAGAGTGTTAAGAGTACAAAGGTGGCAGTGTATGAACAGAAAACCACAGGAAAGCGTGTACTGAGTGTGTAGAGGGAGCAGGGAACAGAGTGCAGTGTATGACCAGATGGGGCATGGAGTAGAGAATGTAGTTTGTGAGTAGAAGGGATAGAAAGCAAAGTGAACAGTTTCTAAATATAGGAGCAGGGAGAAGAGGGGTTGCATGCTGAAAAGAAGGCAGTGTATCAAAAGAGGGTGGTCATGAACAATCTGTGAGCAGAAGGGGCAGGAAACAGAGGGGCAATGTGTGAGCAAAGGGGCCAGGGCCAAAGAGAACATGGTATCATATAGAGGTGCAATGTGTGAGCAGATGGGCATGGGTGAAGAGTGGACAATGTATTTAGAAGAGGGGGCCAAGGAGCAGAGTGGGCAGTATAATAGGTGTCTGGTAAGAGTGCATACTGGGCAATGTGTGACTGTAAGGGTTAGAGGCCAAGTGTGGGAGTGCATAGAGGGGCCGGAGTGGGAAAGTGTGTGAATAGAAGGGTCTGGAAACAAAGGCGACAGTGTGACTAGAAGGGGAAGTAAGAGAAGAGGGGGCTGGAAGCAAAGGAGTCACAATGTAAGCAGAAGGGGCTGAGGAGAGCTCAAGAACCGAAAAGGCAGGGTGCAAAAAAGCTAATGCACGTGCAATAGAGGCAGATCGGAAAGAGCAGGTAGAGCATGGAGCAGAGGAGGCAGCATATGGGCAAAATGAGCACAGTGCTCAGATGTGTAAGGAGAATGGTCAACGAACAGAGTGAGTAGAGCGGATAGTGTGGGAGCCAAAGAGGCTGGGGGCAGATGATGCAGTGTGTGAGAAGATAAGGAAGAGAACAAAGCAGGCAGTTTGTAGCAAGATACAGCAGTGAATAGACGGCAGTATGAGAGAATTTCGGGCAGAAAGCAGAAAAGCCACAGTGTGAGTAGAAGGGGCAGAAGGTGACTGAGCAGAAGTGACAGAAGAGAGGAGACCGTGTGTAAGCACCTGGGGCAAGGAAAGTCGTGTGCAGCTGGGCAGGTTGCAGTAAAAGAGCAGAGTGTGTCTGTCTGAACCCTGCCTTCTCTGCCCAAACACTGCCATTTGTATATAGCAGCTATTCACTGAAAAAAACTGTGGCAAAAATGACCCTACAACACAAGTGTTGGAATGACATATGCCAAGGTTAAAAAAAACTCCAAAAACCACTGCTATTACCCCAATTCTAGTTTAGTGAATTAGCTATAATTTGCACCCCTGCATCTTGCACTACTTATGCCCTTAGATTTTACATTACTGATGACATGTTAAATGACATAATTCATGACATCCCTGATTATATTTAAGTAGCATTGCTCATGGAGGAGTAACACACATGCGGAGCGTCGAGGGTAGGGTCTCGGGCCGACTAGATGTACCATTTACAAAGCAATCATGAACAGCACCTCTTCTCATCTTGCAGACAAGCTCACCATCTCCGAGCAGTAAAGAGTAAACACACCATCAGACTGCAGACCATAAAGTGTAAAAAAGAAAAACTCTCAAAAACAAGCCTACATGTATTTTCGATCTATGAACAACAATCTGGAATGGCATCACTGTACCCACCAAGACCACCCCAACGAAGCTCCAATTTAAAGAACATTTAGTCATAATGTATTAACCATTCACAACCCAGCTTCCTCTCCTATTACCCTTTATGCTTGTCTTTGACTTGAAATATCACACTTTTCCCAATTGGAAATTACACTTATAAAATGTAATAAGGTAATCTCAATGTTATCCTATAGGAGAGATAGGCCTTGCAGTAGTGAAAAATAAATTTAATATTTTTTCACTACCAGGGCAGGTAAACTTAAAAGTGCATGTCCAACTTTTTATATACACCCTGCCCTGTGGGCTATCTAAGGGCTACCTTAGGGTTGACCTATATATTAAAAACGGAAGGTTTGGGCCTAGCAAGAAGGTTAACTTACATGGTCAACATGGCAGTTAAAAGGCTCACACAGGCTGCAATGGCACGCCCGAGACGTTTAATGGGCTACTGAAGTGGGAGGCACAATAAGTGCTGCATATCCATAAGTAGCATTTAATTTGTAGGCCCTGGGTACTTTTAGTGCAATTTATTAGGGACTAATGAGCAAATTAAATATGCCAATTGTGGATACGCTAATATTACCTTGTTTTAGGGAAGGAACACCAACACTTTATCCCTGGTCAGAAGTGGTAAAAGGCCCAGAATCCTGAAGCCAGCAAAAAATCAAGTCAACAAAAAAATTGGGGTCCGAAAGCAAAAAATTCAAGTAAGCCAAGTCGAATAGGGACCACATGACTAACTGGGTGAAAGGGATGAGACTGTAGTTGACTCTGGGAAGGGAACCATGTTAAGAATCCAGGAAGAGAGGCTGTGGATTCTGGCTCTAGGATCCAGGCCGAGATCAGCAGAGTTTCATCAAGGCACTCACTGAATTTTAATTTCTAGAATACATCAGGTGTGTACAACACCTTGAATTTCTAGAGTAGCACTGTCACCAATTTGAGGAGTAAATGATTTGAGTGGGTTGAATCTGGCAGAGACCCTGAGCTTACAGTTGGTGCTTCAGAAAGCTAAGGCTGAGGAAGCTGAGAAAACCAGAGTTTGAGGGGAAGAAGTAAAGACTTTTCTCACTGGGAAAAATAAGATAGTAGCCGGAAGAGACTGGAGGAAAGGGCCTGGGAAGAGAAATTTCAAGAATGGAAAGAAACAGAGTGAAAGGGGGGAGAAACAGAGAGGGAAGAGAAACAGAAGGACAAGGAAAGAGCTGAAGAAGGAAAGGAGAGCCCTTGAGAGAGAGAGAGAAACTTACAATTATGTTGTCCATCTGGAATAAGCGACTCTACATCCAGTTCAGGCAGGTCATGATACTTTCAAATGGTTTGTGTTTTCTGAAGTAACTTTGTAAGATGCAAGCATTGAATGTGGTGTCTAAAGAAGGCTTTCCTTAATGAGGTGCATGACTTTGGAAGGGACACCCATCATTGGGAGGTAGCCTGCGGCAGACCAGATGGCCTACGAGAAAACAAAGGAGGCTCTGATTACATGGTTTGAGCTGAATCTAGCGCAATACCTTCAGAATGATGGAGTGCAAGAGAGCGCATTCTGTTCTGTTTGGATGCATGATGTATTGCGTGATTGGAATGAGTGGACGAGAGGGATGGAGGCCAAGGGCCGTCAGTCCCTTAGCCAGTTGATGTTGAAAGAGCGACTCAAGGATGAGTGCTCTACGCCAATTAGGCAATACCTGTCTGATCTGGCAGAGAGATCTAGAGAAGCCTCAAATGTTCACTGACAAGAGGTTGGCTAACAGGGATCACAATGGGTATACCATCACAGGTTTAAGCCAAAGGGGGAGTGGAACTCACAACAGATTGGTTCCAACTGGGTAAGGGCCAGGGTAATTGCCACGGGTCTCAAGTAGGGCTCAAGAGAAATGAGAATGGTAATGATGTGTCTGGTAAGAAGCATCATGAGAGTGGAGGAGAGGAGAGTGCTTCTATGTCCAAGGTGGTGATTTGCTTCAAGTGCCACCTGGTGGGACATTTCAAGAGGGATTGTCTGGCAAAAGATACTGACCCAGCAGCAACCTCGATAGCAAGCCTGTTATACCTGGTGAAGGGATCGGAGAGGGCCCACATGCATTCAATTTAGTAGCTAGGGAGATCTGGGACAAGGACCCAGATTGTGTGAAGCACATTTATCCTGTCACAATAGGTTTAGACCAGGAAGCTAGTATCAATGGGCGGAAAGTCCCCGCCCTGAAGGATTTTGAAGCTTCCCTCACTATGGTTAGGAGGAAGTACCTTGAGCCTGAAGAGATGCTCCCTGGGACCAAGCATGAAGATGGTAGCGAGTGCAGAGGGTATGGAGTATCTGCTTGCGAGGGTTGAAATTGATCTAAATGGCAAGGCAGTCATAGTTGATGCTGAGGTAAGGGGAAAGCATAGTGCTGGATGTTTCTTGAGCTGGAAATCTTCATGGATTGGATGTCAGCTTTGTTTACCAGAGCACAGGCTGCCCATCAGTCTCAGAGTAGGACTGGGATCATTCCTCATTTGCAGGGGCCAGGACAAAGTAGTTTGCAGGAAAAGGCAGCATCCTTGACGGCAGTGGCTGTGGAGGTCATTGCTTCAGCTTGAAAGGGAGAGGAGGATGAGGCTCCTGAAGCAGACGAGTGTTGGAGTTTGGCCCTTCTGGCAGGTTCACCCCTAAACTTTTTGCTTTGTGTTTGTGACCCCGTGGTAGTGATTTCTGGTCTTTGCACACTTTAGCACTGTGGCACAGTGTAAAGTGCGTGCGCACTCTGAGTGCATGTGGTGAGATAGGCCTGCCCTCCCATAGGAATGCATGGGGAATGTATGTGTCCCTGGTAGCTCCTGATGCGTGAGGTGTGCATGCTCGAGTTTGGTATGTGCGAACTCGTGTGATTGAATGCTTCGCAATGATGTATGTGGCATGATTGTGTCTTGTGCGGAAGTGCCACTACTAGGAGTTGGCATATTAGTGTAAAATGTGTCTGGCGTGTGATTGGCTGAAGCTGGCTGGGATGCCAGGCTCCATGAGTCATGATGGGTCTGCCCGGTGGGGAGTGTGAGATTAGCAGGCTGATGGCTGGGGAGGGCTGCACCTGGTTTCTTAATGGGGCTGGGCTTTCCCCACACAATGCTGGCTCCGCCCCCTGTGGTGCGACTGATGACCCTAGCCCTGCTAGTGAATAGAGTGAGGGGCTGAGCACATCAAGGGTGCTCCAAAACCAGCTGCGACTGGCTTCTCCCCTCACCCTGTGCCAGAACAAAGGTTTACTGTGTATAAAAAGTATTACAAGTATTACAAGTTGTTCTCTTCCTGATCCTACTTGAGGGGGGCTGCTGCTGCTGGCGCCAGGAGAGACCGCCACTTGGGACTGTCTTCCTGCCTGGAGGGCCCAGTGAGCTGGCCCCTGGCCCAGCCTTGCCCCCCCCTACCTTGCTCTGCTAACGGACCTTTTATCCTGGACTCTTTGGTTCCTGCTAGCGCTGGGGAGCTCTTGATATGCCTTTATAGCGCTTGGGAGCGCTGTATGCACCCCTGAAGCGCCTGGAAGCGCTTTCTCTTTTCATAGTGCTTGGGAGCGCTTTATATCGTCCTGCTAGCGCATGGGAGCGCTTTGTGTTACAGGCAGGTGCCCACCCTGCATTTTGCACTGCCAGGGACCTTGCCGCTGTGGTTGTCGAGCAGGTGCTCACCCCGGATTGTGTCCGTCTGCCCGAGATTGCCCTGCCGCTGCCCGAACCGGAAGTCAGGCAGGCCGGGGGTGGGACGAGCGGGACAACAGGAAGCTGACGGGAGCCCACCCCGTGCTCCTGCACCAGAAGAGGAATACGGAAGCTGCCTGCCAGGGCTCCCATGTGAAGGGAGAGAAAGAAGAGTCCGCCCTGCTCCCAGAAGCCCGCCCGCCGCCTTTAGTAACACCCGGTCCTCAGGAGCGGGACCAGGTGACCAGGAGGGCGCGGCCCTCGCCGAGGAGACCGGCCGCAGCACAGAGGGAGCAGCTGCGGCTCCAGAGAAGGAGAGCCGCAGCAAGAGAAGAGGCCCGGTGAGTGATTGAGTCTTGAGGCTCAGGGGCATTGCTGGTGTTCGAGCCCAGCAAGGCTCGGGCTGCCCGAAGGCCTCTTCGTTCTCCCGAGTCCAAGAAGGACTCCAACGATGGGCCACACTTGATTTAGAGCCAGAGAGGCTCTACCTACATCTAGGGGGCATTGTTGGGTGGTAGAGCGACCCCGGTAGATAGCGGGTCGCTCCCCCCATTGGCGCCACATTTGTATTTACGAGCCTGCGAGGCTCGAGGTGGCATTTCCCTTGCCTTAGAGTCCCCCTCTAACGACTGCCCATTTGTTTGTTTAGAGCCCCCGAGAGGCTCCCACCAGGCGGCAATTGTTTCTGAGAGCCCACGAGGGGCTCAGGGGCCCCAGTTGTCTTCAAGAGCCCAGACAGGCTCGTGGGGGCATTTATTTACTAGGAGCCCGAGAGGCTCTTGAGGGCCCAGTAAATTGTTTCAGAGCCTGCTAGGCTCCCACATCGTTTTTGCACTATTGTTCCTTCTAGGAACCCAAAGGAGACTTCCAGCTGCCCAGCACTTCGTGGGCAGCTGCCACGTTTAGGCCCCTGACATTGGGACACAGGGCGTCCTAGCCCCCACAAGGCCAGTTGGCCTATGGACAGTCACAGGTGGTGACTTATGTGAGTTTGGCGCAATTGTTCTTTTGCTGCACCTCTGAATGTGTTTTTATGCGTCATGTGCCTTGTTTTTACACGGCTGAATGTAGGTTCTGCATCATTTGTTTCCCTTCCCTACACCTCTGAATGTGTTGTGATGCATCATGTGTAATGTGCTTTTACCCCTACATGTATTGTGATACTTAGGTGGTTGTTCGTGCTAGTGAGGTCCTGGTTCCCTGCGTGACCTGTTCCTAAGGTGGTTAGGGTTGCGTAGGTGGTACTTACCTGTTACCAGTAGTTACTGGTTGTGTGCTTTTTGTTCCATTTTGTGCTACAGTGATTTATATTCTACCTAGTGCTGAGTTCTAAAAGTGCTGATTCCTGACAGTGGTCCATGTGGCCCTGTCTTGTACATATCCCCTGTAAATTCTGCCCGTGCCTGTTGGCACATTGTAAAGTGTGTGTTTTATCTAATGTGTTTTGGTATAATACAAAGGATATTTTTACATATAACCTTGTGTGGAGTTTCTTTTGTGGTGGGCTTTGGGTGTTGTTGCTGGGGTGCGTGCGTAAATACTTAACTCACATCGCCTCCAAGTTTAGCCTTGCTGCTCGCGCCACGTTACCTAGAGGGTAAGCAGGGGTTAGCTTGGCGTGTAACTCCCTTGCCCTGACTGAGGAGTGGTGGTCTCTGACTGACTTTGGCGCAGCCCTGGCCAGCCAGGGATTCCATTTCTAACAAGGAGGTGCCAGAGCTGCAGGGTTTGTTAGCTGCTGGAGGAACTACACAGGAAGATTTCCACAACACACTGGAAGAATGCTCTACACTTGTGATGCTTCATAAGAAAGCCCAGGAACAAGTCAACAAAGGAGTGGTCGGGAAACACTATGTTGACTGGGAGGTTAGCCTAATGTATGGTATGTTGGTGACTTCTGAGCCAGGAACTAGCTAGAGGCTATTGGTTCAGTTATTGTACTGGAATTGCCTGAAGGCATTGGCCCATGAAGAGCCCATGGAAAGACATGTGCATTTGAAAAAGCGAGGATAGGTTGAACTGGCCAGGGAATTGCAGAAAAACAGAGGCTCTGTAGAACCGGTCTCGCTTGCCAGATGAGTGGTAAGACAAGGAGGAGGACCAAAGGCTTTGTTCCTGCCTCTAGCAGTTGTAGGTGTTCCTTTTCAGCAGGAGGGAATAGACCCAATTGGTCCATTTAACCCTCCCCTCAGTCAGGCAACAAATGTATATTTGTTGTGCCGGATCCCGCCACCAGGTACCCAGATACAGTACCTCTGCGGAGCATGAATTATCGGGTGGTAGAGAGTCCTCTCCTTGTGATATTTTATAGGGCAGGGTATCCGATAACTAATTTCTGAAAAGAGAACCAATTTATCTCCTCTAACATGAGAGAGATGTTGGAGCAAGCTGTTGCGACATACCATCTCTTCAAGGTTTACCACCCAATGGTTTGGAGGAGCAGTTTAGCATGCTACTGCAAAAGCTTGATGGGAACTCTACCAGAGAACCCGAGGACAAAGTGGGATCTTCTCTTGCAAGGTCACTTGTCTGTCTACAAAGAGATTCTGCAGAAGGTGGTAGGGTTTATTCTGTTTAAGCTTCTATATGGACACCAGGTGCAGGCCCAATCACCTTAGTCAGAGAAGGGTGGAGGGTGCTTCAGGGTCACCACAGAAAGATGTGTTGGACTATATGATTGGCCTCACGATGTTTATGGTGTAATATATGAGCAAGACCAAACGAAAACCTTAAGCCCAGCCAAGCGCTGAGTGGTACGTCCGAGAGCTACGCTGACTTAGTATCACGAAGGTCAGGATGTTTTGGTGCTAAAGCCAATTTGCCAAGGGCTTTGGAGTACAAAGGGTGTGGAACATACCATGTAGCTCAGAAAATTTCTGAAGGTCCACTACTAGGTTGACACAGGTGCCAGAAGGAAGCCCAAGAGGGTGTTGCATGTAAACAGGCGGATTTCTTACCTCCAGAGAGATAAAACAGTGAATGTCACAGTTATGGCAGAGAAAGTAGGGGAGTCTCTACCTAACTTGCTGAAAAGAGACACGAGGGATGGTACTGTGGAAGGTGTTTAGTTACCCCCTGAGTTTATAGAGCAAACACAAGGAGAATATGGATAAGCACTGAAACGTTTCAGACACTCCACCCCAGTCACAGATCTGGGTTGAATCCATCATCATTCTTTAGCTCACTTCTCCACCGCAGTTCAGACCCATCCATATGCAAAGCAGCCTTAACTCTGTTCCTCATCGGAACAGTCAAGCTCAATGTCATGAACCACCATGATGCCAGTATTGTGTACTAATATATATTGGCAGTAAATCTCATTGTCCTATGTGTGCACCATATAGTAAGCAGTAACTTTATTGTATCAGGTACACAAAATGACATGTTCACAATAGAACCTATTATTCTTGTGCCCATGTGTGTGTCCATGCATAAAGGACCTTAGCAGATTGCGCTCCCATCACAATATGTCATATTACATGTGATTTGCCTTGTGTCTGATTTTATTTTGACATTATTTTTCCCTTTGGTTGCGGTCATTGAGCAGGACTCCATGCGGCCGCTGTACTCTCCAGTCACGTATAAAAGGCACCAGAGCACGAGCACGTACTGTGGATTATCAGCGGTTTCAGAGCGGAGCTGTTCCTTGTTTTCCTTCGACTTCACGGCTACTCCTGACATTGCGGTGGGCTACTCAATTGGAGAGGAACGGTTTGGTGTTTCTTCTCGGCTACCCTGCGTTCCCTGACATCTCGGTAGACCTCATTGTCAGTGTCGCGAATCACAGTAGAAGAACGGTTTAGTGCTTCTCCTTGGCTCCCCTGCTGTCCCTGACATTGCGGTAGGCCTCATCTTCAGTATTACGCACCGCTCAGGTAAGACGAACTTTTAGGTATTTTGGGATCCTGTTTAAAGCTTCTTAGAGTTTAAAAGAGTTGTAAAAGCCTATATATATATATATCCAAACGACAGTCGTTCTCACATCCACACAAGAACGATATCCGGGCCACAGTTCCGTTCCAAAGTGTCTTTATTTCAAGAACGCACTCGACGCGTTTCGGGAAACAAGTTCCCTTGGGAACTTGTTTCCCGAAACGCGTCGAGTGCGTTCTGTGTGGATGTGAGAACGACTATCGTTTGGATACGGGGGAGTGGCGATCCCGTCCCGGCCCGCCGCTGATAGTGGCCATCAAAGCTTTTTTAGCCGAAAAGAGGGTGGATATATATATATATATATATATATATATATATATATATATATATATATATATATATATATATATATATATATATATATATATATATATATATATATATATATATATATATATATATATATATATATATATATATATATATATTACCTACTGGCGGTCGCCAGTAGGTAGTTATAGTTAGGATTTTTTTCAATGTTAAATCTCAAAATTCTATTTGGAATAACTTTGGCACCGGTTGACGAATCTGCCTGAAAATTTCCGGAAAATGGCCTCGTCGAGCTCCGGTTCTTCCTTGAAAGTTTGGGGGGGATACGTCAAGCGGGGGCCGAGATAAAAGGGGGGTCCCAAAACGCGTTTTCCCCATGTTAATTTCCATAGGGTGGTCGATTTCACTTTTAGCCCGAACGGCTGAATGGATTTCCACCAAACTTGGCAAAATTGTAGGGACTGGTAGCCCGATGTGCCTTTGCTATGTCTCAAGATATGTGCTGCAGTGGATTTTGAGTAATTTAGGTTAAAAAAAATATATATATCTATAGGCGCTCTCCGGTGCGCGCACCGGAGAGCGCTCCAGGCGCGACACGCGACTTGCGCGCAGAAAGCTGATTGGCTCTCAGTTGTCTGTAAACATTCTAAACAGTCCGGAGCGGCCGCCATCTTGTGTCTCGGTAGGATCGAGACACGAGAGGTGGGCAAAACAAAGAGGGAAATGACCATAAGGGGGCAGGGTAGACCCCCCCTTGACCCCCTAGGTTTGATGTGGGGGCTATAAAAGGGCCCCGCGGGGCATTTAAAATATTTTTTTTTTTCGTTTTGCGCGGGGGAAGCGCCCGGTACGCGCACCGGGGAGCGTAAAATGAGGGAAAAAGATGACAGAGTTTTAAAAAAAATGAAGTTTTTATTTAGAAATTGGAGGTAGTTCTAAAAAGAACTTTTTTTTTCTTCTTTTTGTTGTTTTATATTTTTTTTGTGTTTTTTGAACTTTTTGAACTTTTTTTGGCTTTTCAAAACAGTTTTATATTTTTTTTGTATTTTTTTTAGTAGGAGAAACAAAAAAAGGGAATTGAAACTGGCTCAACTGGAGCAAAAAAATAAAAAACCCCAAAAATTACTTCTTTTTGGGGCACTTGTGATTATCACCTGCAAGGACGATGAGCTTAACGCTTTTTTCACCATAGGCGATAAGCTTGCCACATGCATAACAAGTGATTTTAAAATTAGCAAATCTTGGCTGAATGCAAGGCATCATCTCGGATGTTTCTGGTCCCGATGAAGTGGGTTGGTTTGTTTGGGAGGTGGTCCTTGACGACTGGGGGAGGTTACTGGCCAGTTCCCTGAACTCAGCACGAGAGTAGTTGTTTGGGTGCTTTCTGGTCATATGACGAATCATGGTATAGTTACCAAATGAATATTTTTTGTTTGGGTTGCCCCGTGAAAGTTCCTCATTGCAGATTAGGCAAGTTACCTTGGGCGCATTCACTTTTTTCTTGCCCTCTGGGATTGAAAAAAACTCCCATACAATGTGTGGCTTGGGTTTGTATGGGGTATTTTCTTCAGGTAGCCATCTTCTCCTCCCCTCCTCCTCTTCCTCTTCCTCCTCCTCCTGTTCTTGACCACCAATATAATCTTGAGGTGGTCCTCTTGGTGGTTGTGGTGGTGGTGGTGGGGCAGATGCACCAGCTGCTGCTGCTACTGAAGCCATTATTAATATCAAAAAGGTACAGAGATGTACAAACAGGTCTTCCTCAGTCAAAGAACAAAGTCAGAATAAGGAAAAAAGGTGGGGTCTTTCATCATTTAGAAAAAAAACTGTCCTGAACCAATGAGAAGTGTTATTTTCAGGTCACAAGACCAGGGGCTTCATCATTATGAAACTAAAACTGTTATGAACCAATGAAAAGTGTTATTTTCAGGTCACATGACCCGACGCGCTTACGCTACGCGCCCCGGGCGCGCTTCGGGTCACGTAGCGTAAGCGCGTCGGATGTTTACGTTGCGCGATCGTATTCGCTCGAGTACTTCCGGGTGCGCTTACGCCGTGCGTATCACGCGGACGCGGCTACGAGATACGTCATGATCATGTTTTCGTTCGCGATATTGGCGCTTACGGGACGCTCCTCGGAGCGCGCCCGGGGGCGCTTTATAAAAGTACGCTTTTCGGGGCGCTCCCCGGGAAGCGCACCGGGAGCGCTCCAAAGCAAAAAATAAAAAAAAATTAAAATGGGAAAAATTGTAGGGACTGGTAGCCCTATTCTTAAGTGGTTTTTACGAAAATTAACTTTGATAAAATATATATTGTGCTACATTGGGCTATATATATATGCCAAAATGCCAAAATGTAACCCAAATGTAGTCCAATGTAGCCCAATGTAGCCCAAAGATGGCCACCAGAGACCAAAAAATGTAAATGTAGCCCAAATTTCAACTAGATGTAGCCCAACTGTAGCCCAATGACAGAATGTACCAGAGTGTTCTAAAGAACAACTAGAGTGCTAACAGTCTTATTTATAAAGTGAGACTTATAGTTAGGAATTAGCATTAAAAAAACCTATGAAATTCACTGAAAAAACCATAGGTTTCACAACAGTTATAGTTAGGAATTAGCATTTAAAAAACCTATGAAATTCACTGAAAAAACCATAGGTTTCAGACCGGTTATAGTTAGGAATTAGCATTTAAAAAACCTATTAAATTCACTGAAAAAGCCATAGGTTTCACACCAGTTATAGTTAGCTGGAAAGTTTACTGATATAAAACCATTGAAATTCCCACGTTATAGTTAGTTGGACTCACTATAACTTGCGCGTGCAATGCACTGCTGATGACATCACATATTACATCACTCATGACATGTTTTTTTAGTATCAGTATGAGTGTCTGTATGGTTTGGTGGGGCTGTTACTTAGCACATAGATGCATCAATGACTGACTCACTGTTTGTATGTGTTTTGAAGACAGCATTTGTGTAGGATTGTATGGGTGGATGAGTGTGTATATGTGTGTGTTAGAGAGAGAATGCCTCTCTCACTAGTGTCTTTATGAGTAACTACATATGTTTAAATCTTGTATATATGAGAATTGATGTATATAAGTAAGTATATGTGAGAGTGAGAGATTGAAAGAGTTCCTGTTTAAATAAGTATGTGTTTCTATGAGTGATTGTTTAAGAGAGTAAGTATGTGTAAGTTTCCTTAGAAGTAATGTGCTAATGTGTGTATAGTTGTATATGCAAATAAATGGATGTTTATTAGTTTATTTGCATGTGTGAGTATATGTATGAGTAAGTTTTTGATGACTGTCAGTGTGTAACAGAATGAATAGGGGTATCACTACATATGATGAGTGAGTATATGTATGAGTGAATACATAAAACTGTTGGTGAATGTGTGAATTTGTATATAGATGGTGAAATTACTGAATTGGTTGTTGTAACTGGTATGGGTATATCCACTTTTTTGTTAATGTTAGTTTCTATTTTTGAATATGTGTTTCAAAGGTTACTTTACAGTGAAAGGAGGTCTGTCACTGTGTTACAAGGATGGTGTCATCAGTGATGTCATGAGTGATGTCACTGACCATGTCATGAGTGATGTAATATGTGATGTCATCAGCAGTGCATTGCACGCGCAAGTTATAGTGAGTCCAACTAACTATAACGTGGGAATTTCAATGGTTTTATATCAGTAAACTTTCCAGCTAACTATAACTGGTGTGAAACCTATGGTTTTTTCAGTGAATATATATATATATATATATATATATATATATATATATATATATATATATATATATATATATATATATATATATATATATATATATATATATATATATATATAGAGAGAGAGAGAGAGAGAGAGAGAGAGAAGTAGTCATGCTGATGTTAAGATTGGTCTGAACAGCTGTTGACAGTCCTTGGCTATCAAAAGACTGCGGCAAAGTTGCTTTAATAACAATTGCTAAAACAGTGACTGGCACATCTCCTAGGAAACTTGTTAATGAACAATCTTTCTTTCCTATTGATGATAATATTCGGGAATGTCATAAAAGTTTCTGAAGTAAGAGACATACCACAATATAGTTTTGTTTTCACAGGTAACATTTCTTTGCTCAAATGTACATTCTTTAGAACTGCATATTGTTCATCCTCCTAAGGAAAAGATGCAAGGAGGCAATTTCTCTGTTCCAGATCTCCTTTCCTGCAGTACTCTGTCTAATTCCCTTCCCCTCATCTGGCCATTCTGATCCTCTGATTTATTGTAGGCAGCATCAGACTGCCGGAAGGTGGGCTTGTTGGAGGTACTGTTCCGGAGGACCTAAAAACAAACATGCCATGACAAACTGCCAAGCCAGGTCTTCCCTGGACTCGAAACAAGCATCCTGGGACTAATGTTGGGGTAATACCCATCAGCCAGGCTAGCTTGATTCCAGTGACAAAGTGAACAAGGAACCAAAGTCTGGGCATACGCTGCCAACTTAGGGCGAACACAGCAAATGGAAGGCTATGATGGACAGAGCGCTGAAACTTTTCAGACACTCATCCCCAGTCACAGATATGGGTTGAACCCATCATCTTCCTTTAGCTTACTTTGCCACCCCAGTTCAGACCCAGCCATATGCAAATGTGTTTTGGACCTGTTCCTCATCGGAACAGTCCAGCCCGAACTGCCAAGCCAGGTCTTCCATGGATCGGAAACAAGCATCCTGGGACCAGATTCAGGATTTTTTTAATTTTTTTTTTTTTTATTGTTGCATCATAGAACATGGGTACAGAGTGGGTCATCTGCTGGCGTGGCGTCAACATTCAGCCACGGTCAGCCATGCGCGCAACATTTCTGTATATAAACTTGTGTAATTTGGTATTTCCTCCATTAAACAGTACAGATCAATCAAATAAGTCTTCAGGCTGGGATACAGTGAACGTGTGGGTAGGAGAATAACAGTGGGTATGTGAATTCCCGCCTTGAGGGCGTAGGATAGGGGTCTGTACATTTCGCGTAGCGGTGTTACCAGGTACCGGGGGGGACGGAACTGTGGGGGGAGCATATAGGTGCTAGCAAGATCATGGTAAAAGGAAACAGGTGTCGGGAGGCAAGGGGTTCCCCCAGTATGTACTCACGGTGAGGTAGGACGGTCAGAGGGTGGAGGCATCCCACGCATGTGAGTAGTGGGATGGGTGACATGGGAGCGGGGCGTTGACGAGGGAGTGTGCAGCACCGGGATTCGATACTGGGATGAAGGGCAACCGTCAAGGACTATGGGCTCACTCGGGTGGGGCAGGGGGGCGTAGGTGGGTCTTCTGTGTGTAAGGACTGCCGGAAGCTATGAAGGAGCATGGCCCATTCCATAGAGATGGGATGTTTACGCGCACCCCTGGCCTCCTCCTCCCTAAGGGCATCCTCCTCTGCCGCCGCCCACTTACAGACCGCCCCTGTCCATGCCGCTAAGGGGGGAACTTCCGGGGACCGCCAGTGCATGGCTATGCATCTTTTTGCCAGCAGCAGCGCTAAGGACACAAAACGTCTGTGTACCGGTTCTTGTTTAGGGACATGAAAAATGCCTAGCGCGCTGGATTCCCAGGAGGCTAGTGTTGTGAGGCCTGTGAGATCTGTCAGTGTGCCGTGCACCGTTTGCCATAGGGAGTGGAGGTCGGGACAGCTCCAAAACATGTGGCGAAAATCTGCATCGGGGGAGCAACATTTGGGGCATAGGAATTTTGTCGATGGCTAAAACTTTTGCAGGCGCGCCGGGGTTGACGAATGCCCTGTGCAGTATATAGTATTGAATGTTTTTGAAGCGGGCATTCCTAGAGACGCGTTTTGGGGCCTTAAGTGCCCTGGTCCACTCAGTCGTGCAGTGCGCGACCGATGTCTTCCTCCCATGTGGCCCGGAGGGTCGTCAGGGGAGCGTGCGAGAGTTCCCGGATCGATTTATGCAGCCAGGTGACCAAGTGGCGTCCCACTCCCATGTGTGGGACCGGATTCAGGATAACACTCCTCATCAGCCAAGCTACCTTCCGGCGTTCATCTTTTTGTGCTGCATTTTCACTGTGCTCACTACACCACCGATTTCAAGCTAGTCTGGCTGATGAGGGGTGATGCCCCATACCGGTTCCAGGATGTAGGGTCAAGGCTGATTTGCATATGGCTGGGTCCAAACTGGAATGGTGTGTCAATCTAAACACTGGATATACCCCAGACCTGTGAGTAGGGGTGAATGTTTGACAATGTTCAACATTCCATCCATCATCTTTTTGTGTGGCATTTTTACCCCCTGAGTTAATGTGTGAGCAGCAGAGAGAGTGTAGAGAGGTGTTGGAATAGCTTGCCAACATCTAGCTGGGTCCAGGGTTGGACACCAGTCTGTGTGCTTGACATACACAGGTTACAGTCTGGCAGTGAAGGGCAGGATGAAAAGAATATCTGATCAGGTTCAGGGATGCATGAAGGTGGATGTTGTTAAAATGTTAGAACTAGGAGGAGGGAGGGGTTATTGAAAGATCTTTTAGTCTGTATTCTAGTAGTGGGGTGCCAGTACCAAATCAAGGGTCTACTGACGTGTAGTTATACATGGACTACTGGGCCCTCAATGATGTAACTAAAACCAATGCACACCGAATCCCAAGACCAGATGAGTTTGTGGAATGATTTGGCGCTAGAAAGTACTTGAGCACCTTGAACCTAACCATTTGCTACATGCAGATTGCTTTGGCAAGGAGGAGACTGCATTTTCTATGTCAGAGGGCTTATATCAGTTTAAAGTGACGTCCTTTGGGTTGAAGAAGGGTCTTGCCAATTTTCAATGCCTGGTGAACAATTTCCTCACAGGCCTAAAGGAGTTCCGATTAGCCAACCTGTATGACATTGTGGTGTTCAACAGTTCATAGCAGTACCATCTGAGACACCTACTGACCATCAAGATACCCAAGGGTCAGGTGGGCAGTCTCCTGTAGTCAGCCTTGGGCATGAGAAGAACCGGTAGATTTGTGCGCTGGATGGAAAGAATCAGTCTGTGATGACTATCTGTAATGCATGCCCAGTTAATGCCAACAGTTACCTACGGCATAGAAATGATGAAGGGTCGTGAAGCAACCATCCTAAATAAAATTCAAAGGAGATTCAAATGTCTTGAATTTGGATTGATAAAGCAAACATTTCAAACTAAAGCAGCCTTTGTTAAGCTATGCTGGAGACTGCACGCATCTGAAGGAGACACTATTGATAACTTGTGCTGGCAGGAAATAGAAGAACAAAAACTGACCAATAAAAAAGGATCCTGGGGATCTTACATAAAGCAGGCAATTTAGGAATTGGGCGTGCAAGAAGTTTGGGTGGCAAATATAGGAAAAGCAGTCTTTTATCAGGCAATTAAAGCCACAGTCAAAATTGTGTCCCATACAACTGACCAGAATATCCTCACACGATGAAGCCACGCCTGGACAGTGATCAAATCCTTAAAAAAGTGGCAGTCTCAGTTATACCTCTCAGCTCACCTTTCACTGAACATAGAACAGTTCATGCAATTTCGCTTCAGCATGTGGGAAATCAAAGATCTCGCTCCCAATTGGAAATATCAGTTTCAAACCAAGAATGACTGCTGTGCAAATATAAGAAAGTCTTTAGCCCACATTTTTTGTGTGTGCCCAAAGTTTGGATTAGAAAGGGAAAAACTGTTGAAAACAATTTTTACTATATTGAAAATCCGTACCTGCAGGCAGGTGGTAACAACTTGGCTGGGAGGAATCTCACTCCCACTTGCCTGCAGAGGGGTAACATTTTTAGAAGTCAATTTAAAAGAAATAGTGCAAATAAAGGACTAATAACAAAAAAAATATATGTGAAGTTTAGCTAGATTACAAATCTACCAAGAGTTTAGCAATCCTAAACAAAATGATTAAGGATGGTACCCTATCAAGAAGAAACTTCTGGACTCAAGGACAATACTGAAATTAATCGTGAACAACGATCTTGACGGGAAATATTAATTCCATCCTAGGTAAAAAGGAGTTGTTTCATCTTACTCTGACTGTAAAGAAACATCTTTTGCCAATGTTCTGTGACATGAGAGATGTGAAGTATATTACAAATTTTAATGAGAACGTTACGGATTTTCTCTTATATTTATACTTCTTTTTTAAATTTTATAAAATAAGTGCACAAAAAGTTTTATTAATTTTTTTGTGTTTATAGTGTAATGGTTTTACAAAGACTAAACACTAGAATAATAAACTTGACCTTGAAAGAGTCTGTGATGGAGTGGGAGGTGCCTCCTACCCAGACCGAGGTGAGGGTCTTTTTAGGACTCACAAGGCATTACAGGAACTTTGTGGTGAACTATGGGAGTATAATTTGCCCCATTGACTGTTTAGACCTCCAAGAAGCAGCCTAGGAAAGTTATATGGAGTATTAGAAAGCATTCTAGAAACTGAAGAAGTCAATGTGTACTACACCTGTACTGAAAGGAACTCACTACAGTCATTGTACCTTTCACTGTACATATGAATGCCTCTGATAAGGGAGTTAGAGCAGAGTTAGTTCAACTGGGTGACACAAGTTAGAGAGGATCCCCAAGCCTTTGGTTATTACCCAGAAAACAGTATGGAATGGGCATGAAGAAAGAGTGGTTTGCCATAGTGTGGGCCTTGCATACATCCCACCCTTACTTGTTTGGCACAAAGTTTGTGAAGCACACAGATCATAAGCTACTGAAATGGTTGATGACTATGTAGGGAGAGAATCGAAAGTTGTTGAGATGGTCTATTTCTACGCAAGGGTTAGACTTTGTAGTGGAGTGCAGAGCCAGATTGAGCCATGGGAATGCTGATGGAATTTGTCGGTTTTGCCAATCTGGCCACCCAACATCTCCTGTTTAGGAGTTGGTTTGGGGTGTTGTGATCTGGGAGGGGCATCTCTTGGGCCAGAAAAGTACCTCACGTAGTGATGGACGTGCATACCGGCCCCGAGTACACCCCCCAACAGCAATGATGTTTGAATCCCTGGTGCTCATTTTTGTTGTCATGGGCTAACCCAGATCATGTGTGTGTGCCATGACATAGGCCTGTGTTATGGACTGCAGTCTTTTTTGACAATGACGGATGCCCAAGGTGCCCCCCTCAATGGTAAAAGGCCATTGCCTCCACCGGGAGTTAGGCAGCCCCAGCATGGTGGCATATAGTGATCAGTAGAAATTAACAGGCCTTTTTACCTGTGTTACTATAGTGAGGCCTACAGGCTCACTCGTGTATAGTTTCACTGCTTTGTGTTTAGCTCACCTATGGCCTACATTAGGATAGCAAGTAGTACTGTGCAGTGCATGTGTATGTGTATTATATGCATGTGGGTGTGAGAATGGTACAATACATGAAAGATGTACAGCTATGCAGTGCATATACGTTGTACACATGTGCTGCGTGGATGTGTGCTTGTGAATGGTACAATACATGAAATATTTGGGGTTCCATTTTGGGAGACCAAGAGCTGACTGGAGGAGCATGAGGAGGTAAAGGAGTCAACCCAGACAGGTTTGTGGACTTCTGCATTTCTGGGAGCTGGGTGGGACACACTGGAGGCAGGGAGAGCCAAGTTCTTCAGTGTACTTCAAATGGTGCTTTTTGATTCAGAGAGTGATCACTGGAAAGGGGTATGTGCAGATCTCTGGAGATGGAGCAGATAAGATAATCAAAGAGAAGGGCCAAGGCCCTGGAGTAACCATTTTACTTTTGTCTTTTAACCTTTTGGCTGACATCCAGGAGTGAACCTCTAGTCACTCCTGTGGCCTGTGTTGCGTTGCTATCAGATTTGGAGTCGCTCCTGCTGTGACCAAATGCTTTCTGGAGGAAGGGCAGAGGAGAGTCTCACTTAAAAAGAAAGCTGAATCCCAACCTAAACGAGACTCAACCCTAAATCACATTTGGTGTCCCAAAATGGACTATAGAAGGAGGAGGTGTGTATAAGATTTCTGCTGTGACTAGGACTGGTGGATAAGCCCTCCCAATCTCCCAGCTGGGTGAAGAGACATCACCTAGTGAACCCAAGACCAACTGCACCTGGAGCACTAGCGTCTGTCTGTTTCCCAAGACCAGCATGCCCTGTGAGGAAGAGGAGAGCAGTGAAGGGAGCGAGATCCAGTGGGAGATTGTGGCGACTGGATCTCTGATGCGGGATGTGAGGAGGCTGCTCTTGCAATTGTTGGGTCATATCCTAAATAGAGAGGGAAATTGGTGACCCCATACACCAGGTGGGGACGCTGTAAAGATTACTGCTGTGCCTCCCTTAGAGGAGGACAGTAAACTCCGCTCTGCCGGCCAAGTTCGTGGAGTTTTGCCCACTCCGCGCTTTGCTTGGTGTGTAGAGTTTGGCAAATACTCAGCCATCAGCAGCATGGCAGAGTTTACTGCCCATCCCTAGTATTTAAAGGAACTTTACCCATAGGTGCATGCTGTGTGTATTACATGCCGATATTTGCATAGTTTACTAGCTGTAAGGAGAGTCCTGCCCCATTCTACTCAGGTCACTTGGCGGCCCAGAGGACCCAGACATCTCTCTATGCAGTCATTTGGCTCTCCGCAAGTCCCACCCCTCTCAACCTGCTGCCGCACTTCTCCCAGTCACAGCTACATGGCTTTGAAGTACAGGTAAGAAGGACTAGTGCTGAAGCCAGGCATCTATGGCTAGATAATGGGCTTCAAAACTGGGATTAGTCTCCTCTTGATCGGGTCAGGGCAAAGTCCAACTTTTCATCACTTTACAATTTTCCTCGGGGACATGAAAGTCCTCCTTGTGCAGCAGCAGGCTGGGCTTAGAAGGAGACCTCTGAAGATTGCATGAGGGAGGAGGAGAAATCCTGTGATAGGTGGGCTGTGCATCCCTGGAGTCCCTGTGACAGTATCATCCCTCTGTAGGTCACTGTGCTTTGCCCTTCAGGTCCGGACACCATTGCAATTCTTTTCTCTACCTGGGACATAATTTCCCAATGATTCTCTGTCACAACATGCACTGTCCATTCATCTGTGCACCCTTGTAAGATGCCTTTCTGATCCCAGTGTGTCATGCAATTTGGATGTCTTTCCCATTCATTTGTGTGCTCATGGGATACATGTTTTCCATCCTTGTGTGTCAGGGCAACTTTGCCTTACCATCTGAGTTTGTCCTATATATATGTAGGTCCTCCCCCCCTTAATTTGTGTGCCTCGGTGACATGACCTTTCCATCTCTCTCTCTCTCTCTCTCTGTTAGGGTTATATGCCCTTCCTAGCCATGTGTAGTATGCCAACAATTCACGTCCTTGTGTGTCCTATGCAGCTGAATCAGTATTTCTGACTTGCTCTTTGCAGGTTCCCGTATTATGCCCCTTTTTTCTTGCCCGATCATCCCTAAGTTGTCACATATATGCCATTCTGAGCCCTCTTTTTAACCAGAGAAATTGGGGAATTCTCTTTGCACTGTTGCTGTGACCTGTTCTGCCCATTCCCCTTCATGTATCTGAAATACACTTTTCATTCGTCTGTGTGGCACTGCATTTCCCGCCCTGTCCCCAACCTGGCTATGCATCATTGGTAATCAACTGCCCTTTAAAAATAGTAGCAATAACGACATTCAGGCAAATGCTGCCAAAGTATTAATTCTACAATTGGGATTTAACTTGCTGCTTGTTGTTTCATGGGGCTAGATTGTTAAAGTCCTCCTCATTTGTACATCAATTTTACTTCATCTATACTGCGCATGAATAAAATGTATTTGTAATTTGGTGAATAGGTGATTGAGCTATAATAGTGTAAGTACATTTTGCAGCTCCTCTGTACCATAAACTGCATGCACGATGATATCTGCACATATACTGCTCTGCTTTCTTACTGATTAGATTGGCATTTGTACTAAGGGTGGATGGAACTCTGTGGCGTCTCCCTCCCCCTAGATGCCCTAGGCAGAGTGATGATGGTTGCCCCCCTATTCAGATGGGGCAACGGAGAAAAGGCAAAGAGGGTGGACTGGTTAAGACTGTCATGAGGGGAAGAGGCCACCATAGTTACCTGTGTGACCTGAGCCCAGACTGAGGATTTGCACCAAGAGCAACAAATGACCCCCCCAACTGTGGGAGGATCTAAGGGACATACCAGCATCAGAGGAGCGTTGAGGACACCCAACTGCTGTCTTCACAGGACCGCGTGAGGAACCAGAGGACACCGACTGCTACACTTGCAAAGCAGTGTGCATGCTATTCACTGGAGACAACCGCTGAAGCCTCCTCACCTGAGAGGGGTGCGCTATTCGAGAACCCATCCGTACAGGTCCTGCTGGTGAGGGTAAGGTTAGTTAACAGGCTAGAAGGCTCCTGGGGAACATGTCTGTCATATAGCGCTTGGACACTGGAACATTTTTGATTTTATATGGAGTTGGACTCCTGTGACTCTGACTACTTGTGGGCTTAATCTGAATGTCACCCATAGTGAATGGGAAATAACCACTTGCGGGAGGGAAGTTAGACTCCGGAATCACCTACTGAAACATTAGGTCCCCCTGACTTCATGGGACTATGTATTATTTGAAAAATGCAGTAATTCACTTTCTGTTGGTATATAAATAGTATTTATTTGCCTGAACAATCATTTATTGTTGCTATTTAAAACATTTTGAGTTGTTACCCTATGATAACCCTACTGTGTCTACCTTACTCGCAGAAGCCCTGGACTGCTCTACTTGCACTACTATTGAGAATCAATAATTGCTGAAGGGTTACCAGGCCCAGTTGCTTAAAATTCACATTAGGTTGGGCCATCAGGAGTAAAGGGCCTCAACACCCACAGTTGGGTCCAGTAGATCCTGCTTGCACCAGGGCCCTCTGAACAGGTGTCTAACATGGGCAAACAGGAACTGCTGCAAAGGTGTGTATGGTAGCCCATAGGAACCTTTACTCCATTGGTTAGGGAGGGACCAGTAGTCAACCGCACTCACAAACAGTACAAAGCATAAATGTGGCATCACCAGTCACCCTCTTCCAAACACTTTCTGGACCTGCATAAGAACTGAAGAGGACTGAACCTACTTTCTGTGACCCAAGACAAACCCTAAGGAGCAGACGTGGATGCCAAGAGTCAGTCGCTTGACCTCATGCATGGCTATCAGGACGGCACAAAGTTGCAAGAGGCCTTTTTCCTGAATTTCCTATAAGACCAGTACAAACTGGACGTGACCTGGACCCTGCTGGTTGCCTCCTGTTGAAGGATTTAGATCTCCAAAAAACAGACTCGAAAGGTAAAAATATTGATCGGGAAAAGGTGTTAAAAGCTGCTAACAAGCAAGGGGACTTCCCTGAAAATGAAAAAAATGTTCTCCCCCTCTGAACATTTCCAGTCAAAACCAATGGCTTCAGTAGAACCTCATCCACTGCCTATCTGACTTTGTGAACACTTCCTTGGATACAGCCTGCAGCTTTGCACAACTGAAGGATTTGGACTTCCATGAAAAATGATAAGTCTCAAGGTGAAACCTCAAGCAGAGCCACACCTGGCTTTTGTATCCGTCCCAGGCTCCATTGCAGTAGGTCTCAAATCATGCTTGGGTCTCGGCTTTGAGCTTTTTGGTACTATTTTCACTTAAAGCTTCAAAGATCCATATCGTCAGTTTCCCTTATAGGTTTTGTTTAATTTTGGTGTCATCATTTCACTCATTAAATTTTACTCTATTTTGCTAATTTGGTGCACGATTTTCTTGTTTGGTGTTTTGACCATTACTGTTTTGGTACTGCATCAATACTTTAAAACGTGCCCCAAATTAATCCCGCCTGCTCTGTGCCGTAGGTACTAGGTGGTTGTGCCCAGGTTAATATACTGACTTTAAGGGCTCACCCTGACAAGAGCGGTCATTACTAGACGCGGCCAGTCGTCCACCTAAAATAATAATCCAATTTCTTACAATCCATATAAAACTAAATATTGCCCATAAAACATAAAAAGAAAACTAAAACTCTTGCTCCTTCCTAACCACAGATCTGACCCAAAACACCCTTATAGCACATAGTATCCAAGCGCTATATTTTAATCTAATGTTGGAGTCTGTAGCCAATGTAAGTCTGTGGGAGTATTTGCAAACACCTTTCAACTCTACAGAGAACAGAACCAACGCTCACAGATCTTTGAAGATTTACTTCAACTTGAACAGCTCAACAGCAATGCTCAGGACACAAATCATCAGAGTTAGCATTAGCCCTACCACGAGGGACGCACAACCAAGAGTAGCTGGTTCCACAGCCTTGTGAACTATACTCTGGGTCACTGAAATTATGCATCAGCAGAGAACCAAATTCTGCATCAGTGTTATGTGTCATATAAGTACCCTAATATAGGCCTGGGTAATATCATACACCATCACCTACATTATCCCCCTTATACTACACTGTAACAAGCCTTTAGGATTGAACCTTTACCTAGTTCCAGTCATGGGTGCGGAAGGAGGGTTTCTCCTGAACAATAGAGTCCTATAACTTCATCAATAGACTCACACAGTACGAATTATTATTCATAAGGGTTCTTAAAAACCAGGCAGGGGCTACACCATCTACCCCACCATATCTACGCATAAGGTTCATCCCATACGTCATCCTCAAATCCAACAATGGCTAATACATGAGACAAGGGACAAAGGAGCCCTAGCCACTTTCTGCATAAATACAGCACATCTTGCTGGAATTTGGCAGAGGGAACCAAGACTTTTAGGCCGAGACACTGACCAGAGACACTGAGGCACCTGCATGCAGACACTCCAGCTGACACTGGTCTGAACATGCCTCGCGGGGTGTCCAACTCGAGACCAGGACAGGCTCCTGCATTCTCAAACTTCAGGTAATGGGGTTCAACTAAATCCTTGAGGGATTCTTGGCTTCACACCTACGACACATGCTAGGTACATCTAGATAGGCATTGTAGGAGTACGCACACTTTTATCCTGCATTTTATATTCATGTATTTATTCATGATTATTGCAAGATGGTAGAACTGTGCTATCCTTTATATTCCCTGTCCTGCTAATCATATATCTCTGCTACCGAATAATAGTTGTTGCAGCTCACACATTCTACACGAGAAGAACGGTTCAATGAATCCTCATTGATACGTTTATTCTGTGTATCTCTGAGACAAACTAAGGGGCCCATTAGGATGTCGGGCGGATCGCCACCGCCATGCAGGCGGTGGCGATCTGCCCGACATCCGTCACCGGCTGCTACCCATTTCCCCCCGCCATATTACAATGGCGGGGGGGACCGCAGCGGACGTAAACACCGTCCGCCGCTTTTCCGCCCTGGTCGCCTTGCGGCCGGGGCGGAAAAGGGTTCATATGGCTGGCGGTGTCTTTCAGACACCGCCAGCCTTATTAGGATTACCAGGATCAGATGCCTATCAGTGGCGGCAATGCCGCCACGGAAAGGCATGTGGTCTTCACTTTGGGTGCCCCCTTTGGGCCCCCATGGTGAAGGTGAGGGGAGGGATGCACATGGCGGGTACCTGTGGTACTCCCCTGCATTTGCATACGCAATGCGGCAGGCACCGCGCCGTGCCTGCCACTTTGTGTATGCAAATGCATCACAGGCATTTATAGCATTGCAGCGGGTGCTGGTGTGAAAACCGCCCGCCACAATCTTATAAATGCATGATGCGCCCGCCACTGTGGCAGGCGCATCATAATATGCTAGGCGGGACTGCCGCACAGCTCGCGGGCGGTCCCATTTTCCGCGAGGATGGCGGGCGGGCAAAGTCCGCCCACCATCCTAATGCGGGCCTAAGTGAGCACGAGTGACTGAGCGAAAAGTAGTACATTGTTTCCATGATCCTAAGGGATCAGAGTTGTCATGTTCTGAGGTTGCCAGAAACCATTCTCTCCCCGATAAGAGGAGATAATAGTGGCACTGTGAGCTAGAGTCAGTCTGCCACCAGACCCACAGTTTATGGTATCCGAACGCGCAGGTAATGTTTATATGGAATATGGGTAATATGGGTAATATTGGAACTGCACGAGATGGTGCCACCAATGTTGGTTGGGTATTTATTTAACAGTAGAATCGGACTACTTCAGTCATGCTATTCTCATAGACCCCTACTCACAAAACGCTAGAGACATCTGGGGGGGGTGGGCACAAATTTGCCACAGCTAAGTAGGCAAAATATCCTGTTTATTAGTTGGTGGTTATTTCAAGCTTGAAAGACATAATGTTCCTAAATTGTTCCTAAAACCTTATCTTAAGTTCCCTTGAACAACCTTCTCCTTTACAAAAGGACTGAGGGCAAAGATAACCCAGTAGTGACTCGACACCTCTCAACAGGAGATGAAGAGGTGGGTGAAATTCTCATTGCATCTAAATTCAGACATACAATCATCCTGAAACTATTAGACAATGGTTTATCAGCTTGGGGTAGCTTAGTAGCTTTTTTGATTGAGGCACACAAATCAAACAAAAGAAAGGTATTCTATTCATGGGTTACATTCCCAGAAGCAGATGCAAGAACACAGACATTTCACTACTATAGAGACTGAGATGCACCAGTGGAATATGGTCCATGCGAGGAGAGAGGTTCCAGTCACGTACCAGGGACTTTTATACTAGTTTAAAGGTGTCCTACCCCTCATAAAACACAGAGTAAGATTAGGCCAGCACGGAGGAGTTGGGGCAACATGGCCAATATTAGTGACCTACACACCACATCCTGACATTGATACAATGCCACAGCCAGACATACTCAAACAACACAAAGATGAAATTAAAATCTACAGAAACCTGACGCAATTAGTCATGAGGACTTTCACAGTCCAACCAACAACAGTTGCAATAAATGGAACTCAACATCAGAGTAAGCAACTAAAATAACTCCACCAATGTTACACGTGGTAATGGGCAAAATGCCCACAAAAGGTAAACAAATGCCATTCTGGGTAGCTCAGAAAATAACTCCGCTCAAGGCAGTATTTCTGAATACTACCCGGTTTGAAAAACACAGAATGTTAACAATCTGCTTGCCCATGGGGATAACACCACAAGTAGAGGACTGCACCACTTGGGGTACAGTCTTTGCTGCCATATATACCAGGACACATGATATTCCTTCATTAGTGGTGATATGAGATGTATTAGGACAAATACAGTTAGAGTACAGAGCAGAGCTTGCTCTGAACTTAGGGATGAAGTTATTAAATAACGATGACCAGGTATCATCCATAATACTAGCTAATATTAAAGGGGAAGCAGCTTCAGTGGCAATCCGCCAACGCCTAAAGGAGCAGAGTCTGTTGGATCAACAACACGAACTGCCCAAGACAATTGAAACTGCATACGCAGAATTAGGCAGAGACAGTTTGGGTGGGAAAGCTTTAAAACCACAACTGATGGGAAGTCCAGAAAAGGACACTTCAAAGCAGACACATGCTTCTTCTAAAAAGAAGTGAGATAATAAAGGACAACACATTTTTAGAGAAATCTCTAGGTAGATCTCCACAAAAGCCCTCTGAAAATAGGTACAATGTCAGGAATAGGGATACCATAAGGAAACCTGACCGGAATAAGGATACTGATACATGTTCCTCTCGTTCCTTTCAGGACCAGACGTAAAACTCATAGGACAGTCAGAACATAATGAAGAGCATACAGAATCCAGAGGCAAGCAGCATGCTCAAGACTATACTTCCAAACAAGAAGACAAGCCAAAATCAAAACCTCAATTTAATAAAAAGACAGTTGTAGGCCTGAAGATCAGACATGCCCAGAATTCCGAGGACGCAGCTTCTAAACGGGGAATGGGCTCTGATGATGCTAGACAGTGTGGCAGAGGTAACAATGGCTCACCTGAACCGGATGGAATTTCTGGTGACAGCAGCCATGAATGACCACATCACAGTGGAAACACCAGACACAAGGGTGAGTGTCCCAAATAAGTTACATGAAATAATACTCCAAATTGAGGGAGACAAGCCCAGGAAAGTTAAAGGTCTCTTTTGGGAAAATCGGTCATCTGGTTATGGACATCCTATTAGCAGAACAAGATTGGCCGCCAGCATTCGTTATGGAGTGCCATAGGGGGAGAAGATGCAATTCTTCCAGCATTCTCTGACCTTGTTCCTCCACATCTTAAACATGCATATGCACGGGAGTAGGCAGTAGACCTAACTCCAGCATTGTATAAAAATCATGCCAGGTGGGATGAGGATTCAACCTACCACAAGATCCCGTTAAAATCTTCACCAAATGAACAAAGGCAATACCTAATAAAGCAAGAAGCTAAAAAACAGGTCAGGGCACTCTTAGATCAACTTGAATATCAAGGGGTCATTGAAACATGTACCTCACCAATCAAAAATCCTATGTTTTCCGCATCAAAACCTCATATTGTCTAGTTTTGGATTACAAACATTTAAACACATGCACAAAGACATTCGCTATCCAAAATGCATACAGTGCTGCACTAATGAATAACATTGTGCGGAAAAATTACAAAACAACATTGGAGGTTTCAGCCAAAATATAGCGCCTAAAAGCAGGTATTTGACTGCATTCTGTTATGTTATGTTACCTGTAGTTTTATAGAGCGCTCAGCTACTCAGGCAGAGTGTCCCGGCGCTATCAGACCTAAAACAACAAAACCCTGGCTTTGAGGGAGAATTATTAACAGAAAAGCCACGTTTTGAGCTCTTTCCGAAAAGACACTAAATTATCACTCTTTCCTAAGAACAGCGGCAGGGCATTCCTTGCCCGAGGTGCAAGATATTTAAAAGAGCGACCCCCGATCCGGGCACGCCTAATTTTCGGGACCGAGGCCAGAGACAGTGATGACGAGCGTAAGGCTCTGGCCGGATGGTGAAAACCAATTCTCTTCCTCAGATAGATTGCACCGGTACCGTGGAGTGCCTTAAACGTGGTGGTGAGAGCCTTAAACATGATGCGCTTCCGAATTGGTAGCCAATGAAGAGACTTCAAAAGTCCAGCGGCATGGGAGCCACGGCCAAGGCCAAAGATTGCCCGTGCAGCCGCGTTCTGCACTACCTGCAGGCGCGACATAAGGTACTCCGGCAGGCCAAGGTAGAGCACATTGGCATAGTCCAACCTTGACCTAACTAAAGCCTGTACTGTGGTTCTCCTATGGGCAATAGATAGGAAGGGAAGGAATTTCCTGAGCATTTTAAGAATCCCAAAACACTGTCCAGCCAGGCCCAGAATCTGTTGTTTAAGGGAGAGACAGTTATCCATCTTGACTCCGAGGTTCTTAGCCGCCGTGGTATCAGCAGATGGTGGATACATCCCCACTGGCCACCATGCCTTCCAACTGGGATCCGGAGGGCAGCCAAAGAAGATTTGTCAGATTTGCATTTCAGCTGGTTCAGTTGGAATTAGGCAAAAACCGCACCCAGACAGCTCTTGATGCTCTCCCCATCAAAGACCGAGTTCCGGCCACAGGTGAAGAGGAGCTGGGTGTCATCGGCGTAAGAGAATCTGGGCGCCAAATGACTCTGCCATTGCCGCCAGAGGGCCCATATAGAGGTTCCAAAGGCGGCACCACGGCAGAGTACGGAGGGGACCAGACTATCTGTTGTCAGTTGGAAAGAAACGACTCAAACCATTTGAACACCATTCCCCGGACGCCGATCTCCGCGAGTCTTGCCAGGAGGCGGTCATGGGGAACGGTGTCATACGCCGCCGAAAGATCTAATAACACCAACAGCGCTTTCCCTCCATTGTCCTGGACTTCCTTGATGGCCTCTGACACCTCCAGAAGTGCCGATTCCGTACTCCGTATTGGGATCACAGAGACAATTTTGACGTCTCCCCCAGGGGTATAAGAACAGCCCCGGGGTATTTTCAGCAAGGGTAACTGAGTTACTCCAAAGTTTTCATGAGGAAGCATTGTCCTATGGGGATGATATTTATCTGATGAACAAGGACTTAAAGAGGCACTTGGCCAGAGTGAACTCCATATTATTGGGATTCTCTTCTGAGGGCTACAAATGTAACTTTAAATAACCAGAAATTGCCCAACTCAGTGTCCTATTTGTAGGATATGAGCTTTCAAGTGAAGGAAAAAGCCTGGACGCTAACTTTTTAGAAAAAAGTTTGCTCTGCTCCAACTTCAAAAAACATTAAAAAAAAAATACAATCTATACTGGGATTCCTAAATTTGGGCAGAACATAATTAGGATTACACAGAAAGGGTAAAACCTTTCTATGACTTAATAAAACCTGACTTTTCAGTTAGACATTGGACACAGGAACACTCAAACATCCTACGTTCATTACAAGAAGACATGATCGCTTCCAAACACTTACAGACACGCTTAAACGTAGGCAACTTGGCGATCCGTGTAATGGAGGGTCAATGCGGGTACACTTACCGAACCTTCAATGAAGGCGAAACCGTACCAATCTCATACAAATCACACCTGTACATGAACACAGAAATGCATTTCACTTCAACAGAAAAAATCCTGACAGCAGTTCAGACCGCTGTAACAAGAGAAAGTGCACTGGCTTAGGGGAAGTGCATAATTGTAATAACCCCAGTACCAGGTTTAGTGGCTGTTACAAAAACTAACATTCTGAATGCAAAAGCCTTACAGCCAAGATGGATACAATGGGCTAATTTTCTTATTGCAACGGATGTTGAATACAGAGTTGGTCCAAATCTAAAAACACAAGCATTCCTGCAATACAAACAAGAATATCCTCTACCAAATGAACTCTTGCCTCTAGATCAGATAAATATATAATTTACACTGACGGATCTGCTCAACCTGCCATAGAGAGTAAGCAACAATACTGTGCAGCGTGTGCGATCGTTAAAGGTCGCATGCGACAAGGAAAGTTCCATCGGAGTTGCAGAAAAATGCAAACTCTAGGAGACTGCAAGGCACAGTTGGCAGAGTTAAAAGCACTGATACTGGCACTTGTAAATACGGATCACAAATTACCCACACTAATTGTGAGTGATTCTTTTTTCTGTGTCCAGTCATACAATGAATACTTATCTGATTGGGAACAAAACGGGTTCAAAGATGCAAAAGGTGGCACATTTCAACATAAAATGCTATGGGAACAGGTAGTTGAATCGAAAAACGAACTACTGTGGACTCAAGTGATACACACACAGTCATCAATGTGATGGCGTTCACGTTGAAGGGAATTAATTGGCTGATGAAGCCGCAAAGGGGACTGTACGCATGGCTTCCGTAGCTGCAATCACTCGGGCTAAAATGAGAATAGACGGCGAGATAAAGGTGGCTGTCATTGCTTCTCGCAAGGGCAGTTCAGCAGTACCAAAGACATTTGCACTCAAGTATTCGTACAATTTAGATGCACACAACATTCCATATGCTCAGATTCCTGGATTGGGGGACTGAGTAATACCAAATATGGATCGTAGGCAAGGTGTAATACTAGCAGCACACAAGGGTTTGGGCTCGGGGCACACTGGTGTTACAGCGATTGTTTCTTTATTGAAACAGCGCTATTGGTGGCCGGGACTAACAAAACAAACTAAAGACTAAGTCTTGATATGTGACATCTGCCAACAGATGAAAGGCTCCACCATAATACGCTCGGCACAGACACCATTATTATAATCAGACATACCTCGCGCTTGTGTGTGTCGGGACCACTGCAGCCCCCTACAATCTGATGGAGCTTACAATTATATCTTGGTTGGCGGTTGATTCATGTTCAAGATTCCTATTGGTATGGCCTCAGCGCTTGGCTGATGCTCTAAGTTTTGTAAAAGTTTTGCAAGTCTTTATAGTGACATACGCTTTTTGCATGTTACATTGTGACCGTGGCCCGGCGTTTAGCTCTCCGGCTTACAAAGTGGCCATGGTAAGTATGGGCGTAGCATTGCGGAACTCCTCTCGTACCACCCTGAGGGAAATTTGGTTGTGGAGAGGAATAACCGGGACTTAAAGCAATCTTTAACAGCTAGGGTATTAGGCAAGGACGGTAGTTGGGACAATCACTTATATAGGGTACGGAGAGCCCTCAACAACCAGCCAAGAACTTCTCTAGGGGGTGTCACTCCATATGAGGATCTATTTGAGATGAGAATGTGGGTATCTGATTGTGAAAGCGCAGTGACGGATGGGAAACCATTTGATATACATGATAGTTTGGCTGTTTTACAGCATCTAAATAAATCCAGGACAAGACAAAGTAAGGTCCACATAAAACAGACCGACACTGGGGAACTCAAGGCAGTTACGACAAGACCTGTCTAGATCCCAGAAGTCAGGGATCTGGTCAGGGAGAATATGGAAGACAAGAAAGAATTTGGGCCATCCTACAGTAAGCCTGTACAAGTTCAAGGAATAAGAAGTGTACTTCTGGTGCCTCTTGCCGGGAAAAAGGAGAAAAGAATTGTGTCAATTGACTTAATCAAACCACACTATGTGGCAGATACTAAACAGTAGGCCCCGTGGACTCCACAGTAGCAGACACCCTTCTCTAGCTTCAATCCAAGAAGTTCAAACAAAGACTCCTCATGTTTGAAGAGCCTCCTGTACGGAATGGAGGACTAAGCAACAATGCTATGGAACTCCTTCCCCTTGAACCCGAATTTCATCATCATAATGAAACTCAAAACACTCAAGTTGCAATTAGACCAAATGCAGACGTCTACATCAGTATGCCTCGACAAGAGCAAACTACAATTTCAACAAATCCTGATGCAATTCCAACAATTGAGAGAACTGCTTCTGGCTACTTCATGAACTTGCATAGGTTTCCTTTGGATCCAAGTGAACCTGAAACAACACCAGCCCAAAAATCACTCAAGACAGCAAGTTAAAGACTTTCTGAACTTTCTCAAAAAGACTACACTGGTATCGCCTTGGTTAGAACTCTGGGTAATTACTGGGATACTATTTTTTCTTTTCTGGCTAGGTTTAGTTATAACTTTTGGCATGCTTATTAATGGACAATAACTACAACAGCCCAGAAAGTTAATTTGATTTTAAAACCACATAAATCGTCTCATCATGAACAAAGAGACTTGTCATCAGTGATCACAGCGGCTCCTATACCGGATGGTATCGTTTGGGACAGGATTGATTTCGAAATATTCGGTCCTACTGAACTTTTAAAAATTTGTCATGAATTTAAAATTTCATTAAGTGATATCATTACCTCCAGCACATTTTCTGATGATTGGGACTCTGAAACTGTTAATAACATGTTGTCTGATTTAGAAAAAACTGCTGCATTTCTGAACACTGAAATGTTAGAAGGTAATTCAGACTATGACACTGTACTGTTACCAACATTATGCTCACAATTTTCATGAATAAATCTATTTCACCTAGAAATGTTTTTGAGTACCATCATTGGGAACATTGCCCTACACCACCTACAAGCAGTTCCCAAACATTTGCACAGAAATTTTCATATTCAGGGTTTAACACCACTGACCCAATCTCATATTATTATTATAAGGTTACACCAACATCAGCACTGAAAATTGTGTTGACAAACACCAAACAGTTTTTCTCTGTTTCCTTTATTGCCCAACTGTCTGAACAGGGTTTTGACCTATGGAAGGACACAATAGACTTAAAAACAGTCTGGGTTTCTAGAGACTGGCAAGTCCAGGGAACAGAAGCACTATTTAGAGCATGCCTCATTCCACAGCAGATGATATTTCTAAATGAAACTGTGCAACAAACATCCTGTCTTGGACTAGCCAAGAACAAGGACCTTAACACACCTCAGTTTACAACACCATCACAGAGGGAGGGTGGCAAAATTCTACTTCACAGGAAGGGGCAGCAATAGATGACATTTTACAGTACAATACATCAGACCCTAATTGGAAAGAATGGTTGGTTTAGACCTTAGACATGAACAGATGTCCGAGAAGATTCTGGGATACAACCAAAGGGTTTAGTATCCATAGGCCAGATCCATGTTATGGACAAAGAGAACACCTGGGGGTAGTGACATCCTACAGTGTTAGGAAGGTGTGCCTTGATTGGCTAGAAATCTCAACACTCACAGAAGTGAAACACTACATAGCCCTACTCTTACAAGACATGTATCTTAGGGATTTTTACTAGGTCCCAGGAAACACCATCAGAAACGCTTCATATATGCTGCCATTTATGCTGCCTACAATAATATCTGGAAATTATCTTAACAAGAGGCCACTGAGAGGATACTGGAAATAGACTATATTAACTTAAAAAAACCTCTAGTAGGGGTAGAAAATGGGTTAACAACTTTGTCCTCCAGAATACATTGTATCTTCTGTGATAGACATATTGGAACAGGATTTAGCCATAATACAACAAGGGGGATCTCAGTTACGTTCTATTATGGTATAAAGCTGGACACTGCAATCTTTGCGTGCAGGCTATGTGCCTTGGCGTTTTATAAATAGTACATCTCGGTTTTCTGAATATAATGTAACAGATAAACAGGTTGAAATGGCACAGAGGGGAGCAAAATATACCATGCTGTAGACTGAAAAACTGGACCCACTACCATTTACAGTAGCGGAATCTCCTTCTAAGGAAGTGGCTTATAAGTGGTCACATAACTCTACCGGTCACTACTTTTCAGTTTCAATATTGCCTTGAACAGAGGCAGGCGGGCAAATATGAAAAGATGGGTAAGGAATACATTAAGGAATCCTGGGAATCATCATATAGATTTCGATGCCAGAGTGGGGATCGAGAAGTGTTTCTAAGTGGTACAAACTGCAAGAACGCTTTGAGCGGTTCTGTCATGTGCCAGGACATTTCACTGCATAGAGTGTGTAATGGTTCGGTAGCGAATTTGTCTTGCCACATGAAAGGGACTCCAGCTGGTGTGATTACACCGGTATTCAATCAATTAATCATAGCATTTGTAAAGAGCACTACTTACAAGTGAGGGTGTCAAGGCGCTGGGGGAGGGGGTGGGAATGCTGCTACTGCTCGAAAAGCCAGGTCTGGAGGAGTCTTCTGAAGGTCAGCAAGTCTTGGGTCTGCCGTAGGTGTATGGAGAGGGTGTTCCAGGTCTTGGCAGTGAGGTGGGAGAGCGATCTGCAACTGGAGGTCGCTCTTGGAATGCAGGGGACTGTGTAGAGGGTGAGGCTGGGGGGTGGGGGTATAGAAGCAGAGTCGTCTGTTGAGGTATGCTGGTCCGGTGTTGAGGAGTGCCTTGTGGGTGAGGAGCTTGAAGGTCATCCTCTTGGTGACGGGGAACCAGTGCAGGTCTCTCAGGTGGGGTGTGATGTGGCTGTGGCAAATGATGCTGAGGATCAGGCGTGCAGAGGAGTTCTGAATGCGTTGAAGTCGTTTCAGGAGTTTGGCCGAGGCACCTGCAGAGAGGGCGCTTCCATAGTCCAGTCTTCTGCTGAGGGCCTGGATGACCGTTCTTCTACTTTCGGTGGGGATCCACTTGTAGATCTTGCGGAGCATGTGGAGAGTGTTGAAGCAGGAGGCAGAGACGGCGTTGACCTGCTTAGTCATGGAGAGGGTGGAGTCGAGGATGACCCCTAGGTTGGTGTCATTGTTATTCTCGAGGTGGAATTTCAGGTCCCAAAGGAGCATGTAGTCTGTGGAGGCGAGGGCGTGTTTGCTGACAAAGTAGGTGGTGGAGTCGCTGAACTGTGGTCGGGGTCCGAGGGGGTCTGTAGGAGAGGGTTCCTCTGAGGGTGGTGTTGGGGTGGATCTAGAAGTGCAGTGCTCAGCCCTGATGAGGGTGTCGTCGGTGTTGGTCGAGACTCCGAGTGTTCCTGTGTACAATGGCAATTCCTCCTCCGACTCCATTGGTGCAGTCCCTCTGGGTTATCTAATAGCCTTCCGGGATGGCAATGGCAATATAGGGTGCCAAGGGGGGTTCAGCCAGATCTCCGTCAGGAAGGCGACATCTGTGGAGGTTGAGGCGAGAAGGTCCCAGAGTTCAACGGCGTGTTTGCGGGTGCAGCGGGTGTTGAGTAGAATGCATCTGAGGTAGTTGGGTTCTTTCCTGGTCGGTTGCTTGGCGGGCCGGAAGCTGGTGAAGTTGCAGTTCCGGCAGGAGAAGGGTCCTTGGGTGCGCCTCCAGCGGCCAGGCATCAGGTGCGGGATTGTCCAGTGCTGAGTGCGTGGAGGGTGCAAGAGTCATAGCGGAGACGGGTGTCGTGGCGTTCGTGGGAGCCAGGGGTTCTGGCGCAGGGCGCGGTCCAGGCGTGGACGGGTGCAGACGGGCTTGCCAGGACATTTCACTGCATAGAGCGTGTAATGGTTCGGTAGCGAATTTGTCTTGCCACATGAAAAGGACTCCAGCTGACGTGATTACACAGGTATTCAAGCAGCTCTTGAATGGGAGTTACTTGATGATGGACGATCCCGGTTGCTGTCGGATGCTTCCGGGCATTGCCTAGCTGGTCACCGTGAACTCCAGGTTTACTTGCTGTATGCAAGTATTGTTTCCCCCAACAAGTAACGTCAGGGAGGCACGGTTATGGCCTTTGTTGAATGTTTCCTTTATACAATCTGATACTTTGGGCAGACTGAAAGCCATGCTTTTACAGAAAACAGTACCCTTAACCTCCACTCGATAGACCTTTGATCTTCAGATTGCAAGAACTTCGACTGAGATAAAGGCACTTATAGGTACAAATGGCCCCTTTCATTTTGCTGAAATGGTGGGTCGTATCTTTAACATGTCTGATACGAGTGGTATTGTACACCTATTTAAGACCATAGGGTCAGGATTTGTAATCACCTTACAGACAATCCTCTGAGTTATTCCAAACTTTATACAATCGGTATTTGGAAGCATTTTGGAGGTCTGCCTTTGATCCTACTATCAATAGCGGGAATCCTGATTGTCATTTATCTGCTACGCAATGGACGGCCCAATCACCAACGAGATGGCAAAAGCACTCCTGGAGCGCAACTACCATGAACGCATGGTACATCATCTGGACATACCTCGCCCGAGCGCCTCTTGGTTCCCATCTTTTAGACCAGACTGGATGGACTGCATCTTACCTCTTCTTCGATGCCTGTTTTGCAGTGAAGACTGCATGTTGGACCTCTGTCTGACACTTGCAACGGACATACCAGAGGACTTAAATACTTGACTAGAACCTCTGAGGGCCCATGCTCTGCAATGTCCCCAGCATATTCCATTATTGATTTCTGCATTCCTCGAGAATCCGCAGGTGGCTTTTACAAGTAGCTTGAGCGTCAGCTCCGCCACTGGGACCACGACCACCTAGGTATCTACTACAGCTCTGACTGCCTCTACGCACGCTATTGGCAGTACTGAATATCATCTGTGCTCCATTGACATACTCTTCAAGGTGTTACAAGGACCGTCCTCTGCAGCGGCAGGCAATAAAGATATTGTGTCTCCCAGCCAGGACACTTAATCTAGAATTGGCTCATCATGTGCTGAAATAGAATTCAGATTTCCATTCGGTTTCAAAACGCGACTAAACTTGGAACATTTCCTAAAAATGTACACTTCTTACCGGAAAGCATGGCCTTTTGTTGCTTGCAGAAGTTTGACTTGTATAAACAGACTCAATTAGAACTGCCGCTTAAAGTAACAATTCCAAACAACTGAATTTCTGAGTCTAATTCTTTTCTTCCTTTTTAGTGTTTTTACAATTGCTTTAAAGTTTTACAGAGCTCACTGACGTATTTTATGCACTGCTACCTAGTAAAGAGATTAGTTGCCTAACATTTTTACCATTATTGATTGTTCGGAAGAGGAGTGGGTGTTATGTGTCATAGGTAGCCTAATATAGGTCCGGGTAATATAATACAATGTCACCTACATTATCCCCCTTATACTACACAGTTAAGAGCCTTTAGGATTGAACCTTTACCTAGTTCCAGTCATGGGTGCAGAAGGAGGGTTTCTCCTGAGTCCAATAACTTCATCAATAGACTAACACAGTATGAATGAATATTCATAAGGGTTCTTGGAAACTAGGCAGGTGCTGCACTACCTACCCCACCACATCTACGCATAAGGTTTATCTCATACGTCATCCTCAAATCCAACAATGGCTAATACATGAGACAAGGGACAAAGGAGCCCTAAATACTTTCTGCATAAATTCAGCACATATTGCTAGACTTGGGCAGAGGGAACCAAGACTGCCTGCCCAACACACTGTCCAGAGACGCTGAGGCTCCTGCATGCGGACGCTCCAGCTGACAGTGGTCTGAACATCCCTGGACGGGCTCCTACATTCTCACACTTGAGGTAATGGGGTTCGACTAAATCCTAGAGGGTTTCTTGGCTTCACACCTACTCACATGCTAGGTATACTTGGGTACATCTAGATAGGCACCGTAGGAGTACGCATACTTTTATCCTGCATTTTATATTCATGTATTTATTCATGCTTATTGCAAGATGGTAGAACAGTACTATCCTTTTATATTCACTCTACTCCTAATCATATATCTCTGCTACTGTCTAATGGTTGTTGCAGCTCAAATATTCTACATGTGAATAACTACTGTTCAATAAATCCTTATTGAAACACCCAGACTGTTTATTCTGTGTAACTCGGAGACAAACTAAGTGAGCACGAGGGACTGAGCGTAAAGTAGTACATTGTTTCCATGATCCTGAGGGATCAGGGTTGTCATGTTCAGAGGTTGCCACAAACTATTCTCTCCCCAATAAGAGGAAATAATAGTGGCACTGTGAGCTAGCTTATGCAAACAAGCTAACAGTCAGTCTGCCACCAGACCCACAGTTTATGGTATCAGAATACGCATGTCCTGTATGTGTAATATAGGAACTACAAGACATCAGGATTGACTAAATTATGCAGCAAGAAAAGGAAAATTATGCGTATAAAGCAGCATATTTTGTGACAGTATTGTTTCATTATTTTGTCATTTCTTTTTTTTAACACATGTTGATGGTCTGGGCAAATAATTCACCTCATTTGTACCAGTTCAACAACCAAAAACAGAAATATGTAACTGAAAGACCAGATATAAGCATGTCACCATGTTTTTAGTAACTTGATTCATTTTCCCTAGAAACATCTTTTGGGTTAAAAGTCTGCAGATTATGCAGCTGATGATGATGGATTATGCGGCAAATGGAGCAAATTCATGATTATGTGACAATTTCGGAAAATCCATAATTATGCTAAAAAAAGTTGCTGCCGCAGAATTGTATGATCCCAGAGTCCGTGAATATACTTCTTTAAAGAATACCAGTCTCCTTTGCTACTCTTAAAACTAAAAGACACCAGTCTTAGCACAGGACTGATTTGTGTTCCATTTACTTTTGCCAATTGCCAGGCATGTGGATGTTTTTGCAGGATCGCATGAATTTCTTGAACAACCCCACATAGTGCAAAAGCACCAAGGTTAAAATAAGGTTACCCAGGAAATGGAAAAATATACCCAGTATCTGGCGCCATCTAGTGATGGGTACCGCATCATTGACCATTGCAGGCTTGCTTCCAAATGTGTATATGCATTTTGCAGAATGGATGGGTTTTACTTGGTGTCAGTGTACCTGCCACAACACTACTTCAGAAGCGACAGTTTAAATCAACCCACGTGAAAGTACTCTGAGACTCAGACAGTGCCACATCTCACAAGCAGATGGACAGTGGAGAACTCTAGAACAGTGTTTACCAAAGTATAGGTAGCGACCCACTGATGGGACATGGATCACGAAAGTCCAAGCAATAAATAAAGAAGCCTTTACATTCTTCAGTCACATCTGCTGCCCTTCAGAGACAGAGCTTATGTTAGGCTAGGTCTTCTAACAAATTGCTACTTTTGTTTTTCACATGGAGATTGGAGTGTGCAAACCTCTCTATGTAGTCAAGAGAAAGAAAAGTGAATTATGTGACAATCTTACTAGGATATGGGGAGTGTGAAAGAAAAGACTGTATGAAGTAATTTTTTTAACAACAAAATGTAAATACCTTTAAATGTACTATACACATGCAGTAGCTAGGAAAGCAAAAACGAAGCATTTTTTTGTAATTCTGAAATATAGTGGAAAGAGATTTTATTGAGATCAAAACAAATCAAGACACTAATTAGTGATGCACAAACCATATATTAACTGTAGGCAGATTTTGACATCATTTGTGTGCAACATAGTTTTAGGAGTTAAACTGGACATCTGTGTAAATGTAGTGGTCATTTCAATGGGATGTGCGGTCTCTGAAGGACTGTGCACTACCACATAATATTCTAGTTAGTTTAAAAACAATCATCTACCTCATGTCCATTAAATCTAGGCGGGTTTGAAAGTTTGCTTCACTAAAAACTGGTGTTAAAAGGTTTGGGGAGCACTGCGCTGTAAAAAGCACTGTGCAATCTTTAAAAGGAGGATACCTGACATGCCACTTGTAGTACTCTCTAAACGATGACCGTTTTGCCAGACAGAAATTTCCCAAGAGAGAGTGATCTTCCAGGTGAGCAGAGACCTTAACATTCTCCCACAAAGGCCCCGGCCATTTTAGGAGGCCTCACACATGTGGAACCCAAAATGGAGTTAATGCACACGAGCAATTCCACTCACAGACCTCACACTCAACCCTGAAATAATCTAACGTGCTTAAATACACCTTCATACATGTCCCATACGTATAGCAATAATAGACTTTTACAAGCTGGAAGCTAGCAGGCATCTTCTCAAGCAGGAATGCACGCATTCATGTCTGCACCTAGACTAGTTTATTATTGATTTCTTCATAGCCAAGTATGGCGTTCCACTTAAGGCTAAAAGAACTAAAAGATGCGTAATACACTACAGAGCTGTCACTTTATTTAAAATTTCCAGCATTAAAGGTTATGCCTTTTATTTACTAAACTCTGCAGTTTAACTTAATGTTTCCCAAACATTACTCAGAACTAAGCAGCTGCTGCAGGTCCTTAACAGACACACGCTGTCATCTATTTGCTATAAACGCCCCAATATCGTTTCTGGACATAAGTAACAGAAACATCACTTTTGATTATTATATATCTTCAAATTTAGGCCATTTTAGATTATTCAGGTTTGGTTGTGGGTATATATGTTCCACCATAAGGTCTTGTTATACTCATGGTTGGAAAGGACCATCGGTTTCATGGACTTCCCTCAGATGTCTGCCTTACTTTGTTGAACAAATTCTTGTTGGCCATAGGACTCTGCACACTTTACTCCTGCTAACAAGTGGTACAGTGGTTATCCTTTTCATACGACTCCCTACTATATGGTATTACAAGTACTCAGGGCCTGTAAATGAAATGAAACTAGTGTACGGCAGCACTCATTGTGCCACCCACTACAGTAGCCCTGTAAAACATGTCTCCAGGACTGCCAATGCTGCCTGCAATGCAGTTTTAAACTTCCATTTCGTCCGAGCAAAACCAACTTTTGCCAAGCCTAAATCTTAATTTTAATACTTATAAGTCAATCCTAAAGTAGGTCTTAAATCCCCACAGGGCAGGGTACATGGTATTTAAACAAGCATTTGCAATGCAATAGGTGTGATGAGAGGATTTTGAGTGTGAATTAAAGGTGTGTGACGTTACTTTGGGTGCGGTGAAGGCAGATGCTTGGAAAGAAGAGTTGAGTAAGGATGAGGAATTAAAGGAGGTCATTAAATTGTTGGAAGGAAATATGTCTCGTTCTCTAAAGAAACCTTGGTCAATGATTGCTGATGAGTTAGCTGTGGTGGATGGTTTGCTTATGAGAGGTACTAGGTTAGTCCCACCTGTTAATCTCAGAAGTGTTCTGGTGGACATGGCTCATGAAGGACACTTGGGCATTTCTAAGACGAAAGAACGCATACAAATGAATTTCTTGTGGCTAGGGATTGATTTGTTGGTGGAACGTACAGTTAGGGATTGCTCTTCTTGTCAGGCAAGTGATAAAGTTTTGAAAACTAGGTTTTCCCCAATGGTTTGTAGGAGGTTGCCTAGGTCCCCCTGGGATGAGATTGCAATTGATATTGTGGGGCCGTTACATGGTGAGCATCAAACTCCGTTTATGTTGGTTTTTTTGGACTTGTATTCAAGATGGGTGGAAGTTAGTTTGGTGAGGGAGATTACAAGTGATTCTGTTATTTCTTTCTTGGAGTCTGTCTTTAAGCGCGAGAGTTACCCGAACTCTATTCTTTCTGACAATGGGCCACAATTTTGTTCTGGGAAAGTTGAGGATTATCTCAGTAGGTGTGGTATAGTTCACAAGAGGATTTCTTTGTATCATCCTGAGGCAAATGGTGCTTTGGAGAGACTTAACAAGACTTTGAAGGAAAGCATTCAGTTGGCATGGGTTAACAATTTGGACTGGAGAAGGGAGTTACAGAACAGAATTTCTGCTTATCGATTCTCTCCACACTCAACTACAGGAAAGACTCCGTTTGAACTCTTCAAGGGTAGGGCGCCAAATACTTGTTTATGTCCTGCCTGGATGGCAGCAGACAAGGGTGTAAAAAATAATGATGTGGGTGCATGGAGAGAAAGGGAATTGAAACTACAGAGGCAAAGGAAGATTTATGTAGATAGGAGGAACTCTGCAAAAGAATCTAAATTCAAGGTGGGGGAAGAGGTAAAGATTAGGGCTCCAGTGGGTTGTCAAAATTGGTCAAAGTTTTTTGTTCCTAGAACCATTGTAAAGATTTTCAAAAATGCTGTAAAGACGGAGGATGGTCGTATCTGGAACAATAGTTGTGTTTCTCATTTTGGGGGAAAAGGGAAATGTGAAGATAATATTGTTGTTCCAGATTTGTATACAGATTCTTCTCGTAAGTGTGAGAGTACGCAGGCCTCCTGTTCACTTGCGTGATTACGTGTAGGAACCCTTTCTATTGTTTCTTCATATGTTTCTGTTGCTTATTTTATTGCTGGACATGTAAACCTGTTTAGTGTTTAAGAGGGAGAAGTGTGATGACCTGTCTCTGTGTGGTGGTCTGGTTCCATGCTAGAACTTAGAGCTTGGAACCATCTGTCACCAATGTTCATCTAATGTGAAAGTTCCATATTTGTCAGTTGTTAGCTGACTGTTGGTTGGGGCTGAATAAATACTACATATCAACCTTATCCTGGATGAATCCTACTTTGTTACAATAGGTCTTGTATGTATGCGAGTTTTTGACATTGGCATTGTAAATGACAATGCCTTTTATTTATGTTTTGGGTTTTAAAACAAATAAAAGCCATTGTCATTTACAATACTAATAGCTTAAACTTTCTTAAATGCAAGACCTATTGCATTGCAATAAAGGGCCTTCTCGACAGTTTGTTCGATTGTAAATATCAGAGGAAGAGACGGGCCTGCGACGTCTTCAAAGTAGTGAAGATGTGTAAGTCTTGTACCTTACACAGACACAAAGTGTGAAGTGAGAGTTAGATATGATCTGAGCTATAAACACAAAGAAAACCCTCCAACACCGTTCGCTCTGTGATTACACTGTCGCGGCTCAGGAAGAAGAGCAGGAGGTGGGCTATTTCCACCCTCTCCGTGATTAGAGTGTGCAGTGTGGGATTGTGTATTGTCATTGCTATCTTTGGCCTAATAAAAGACACTCCAGCTGTAGTAGGGTCCTGGCTTCACCTCCTGGTGCATGGTGGGCTGTGCTTAATGGCAGGCATGGAGGGAGGGAGTAATGGTGTCGGCTGCAGCTCCGACCTCGTGCAGTGCCCCTGCTATTACTAGTGAGCGAGATGCACTGAGGTGGTGGTATTGGTAGTACTGTAATGTAAGCCAAACTTATATAGCGCACTGTCACCCCACTGGTATCCTGGTGCTGAGATTAACATGCATTCCACTGTGCGTATGTCCAACCATACACAATGAAAATAGTTAGAACTGAAGCTACGTTACACTATTCCCTAGGGAAAAGCCAAGTTTTCAGCTTTTTTTCCAAAGTGCAGCAAGTTCTTGGTCTCTCTAAGATCGATCAGGAGTTCATTCCACAACCGCGAAGCTGCAGAGCTTTCCTAACAGTGTCTAGCTGTCACCTGACCCCTGATGGGCACCCCTGTGGTGAGATGTGTACTGCTCACAGACAGTGGACAAAAGGCCCTGGGAGTGAAGTGGGGATAGGAGACTCCTCCCTTGACAGGATGGCCGACCTGGAGGGCTGTGCCCAGCCACTTCCAGTGCTTGACATAATGCCTATCTTTTCAATGGCAAATACAGCTCACACCTAGGCCTGCCTCCCGTGTGTTATAACCTATTATCAAGCCATAGCCAACCTTCTCTCAAATGCCAACTCAGAAATTCTTTCCCCTCACTCAAGTATTGATGCAATGTGCCTGTCTGGGCTGAACCCAGACAAGGCTGATCCTTCATTTCCAGCATCACCATACAAACGCTCTAAGAATGAGTCTTAAACAGAAAAAAAACTCACCCATAAACTCATTTGAAGAATCCTTCTTATTAGATCTAGTGAAAAATCTACTTAAGCTTGGTGTAAATTCATACGTCATGGAACAGGAGCTGTGTATGCGATTCTATTTTTCTTTTGCGATTTCAGCAGATAATCTAGACCTTGTGCTAATTTGGTCTTTGGATAGGTGATGCTCTTAAAATGTTAAATTAAAAATGCTTACTTGAAGCTCAGCAACATTGCCTAATACTTCTGCCATCTTCCTTTGAAGGTTATCCACATCCACAGCACACTGAGTATTCTATTAAAAGTAACAAAACGTTAAACATAAAACAACAAGCTAGTAACCATAAACATTTCTCTCAATGCAAACAAAAGAAATGTAAATGTAACTTTTATTTCTTGCAAACACAACAAATGAAGCTTAAAATACAATTGTTTAACAAGAACATAACATACTGACCTTCAAACAAAAATAAGCTTGCTTCGAGGCAGGATTAGGGAACAAATATGCACATATTTCAATGAACCTAATATTCTAAAATAGAAGCATGTACAAGGACTATGGAGTACTGCCAACCAGACACCTTCATAGGTGCAACCACTGACCATGACAACCCTGAATACTCATGGATCGTGGAAAACAGTACAGCACTTTTCCCTCAGTCACGTGTGCCTCCTTATTCTCAGAAAGTACACAAGAGGGCAATCAGGACGTTTTCAATAAGTACTTTTGGTCCAGAATCAGTCTTGTGTAAACATATTTGCTGTGACGATCAGGAGACAGAAGCATACGAAAGAAATCGCAAGTACTAATATGGTGCATAGTATATACATTTCTATCATACAGCTAAAAAGACGAACATGTGCAGTTCAGATAAAAAAGTAGCCTTTGCATAATCCTATGATGTGCCCTAAGCAATTTGCCTAAAAGTACATAACCTCGATATGTAGGTGTAGCACGTATATGTGTGTAGATATATCTGTAGGTATCTGGCCAAGGATCCCCTAGGGATGAACCAGCCACTTCACCTGATGGTTGAGAATGAAGGACCTCTTCTCTGCTTCAAGGAAGACACTCCGCAAGAGATGTCAGACCGCTGCGTGTCGAAGATTCAGCATGCAATACCCCGTGTCAGTGTGGAAGGAATTCTCTAATTTGGAAGGGGTTATAAGGGTCTTGTATACTTGAATGGTCACTCATGGGTTTCTTCTAGAACCGATATGTTTTGAAAACAGTCATGAATGTTTTGAAAACAATCAAATGTTTTTCCAAACAAATGCGATCACGCACAGCTGGCTATTGGCCAAGGATGAAAAAAAATGGTGACCCTTACACAGAGTAAATATTCTGTGCCTAAGGACATGTTTATGTATGTCAGGTACAGGGATTAGGATAGAATACTAAGAGCCTGGTGTTGAAGAGACAGGAGAAAGCTACTAGGCAAAAGGTCACCTGTTTCAGAACAGTTATTGTTGTGTGGATGGGACAATGTGTTTAAAAAGGGGTATACATGACAGGACTAGCCTAAAGGGTACAACACCAGCAGTTTCTACTAGTTGACGCCAATTGACTAGACTGCAGCTCTGACATGGTAGATGTATGTTCACTCTCCTCCTCTGCCTTTTTTGTGTATGACTTCCTTACAAATTGAAGTTGGTTTAGAGATGTGTGCTGTGTGCCAGGCATACTGATCTCAGGGCCTATGTCAGTAATAACCCATCTTCGTTCAAGCAGGCATGCACGGTTACAGACAAGCCTTGCTACAGAGGTCCGTAAACTGCTCTTCTGTCAATGCCATTGGCCTCATCAAATAGAAGATTAGTAGTTTCATGTATTTAAGCAGCTGCAGCAGCAGTAGGCATGAACTACAACAGCCCTCCCCTCATGAGAGCGCTCAGATCACAGAGTGCACACACTGAAACATACTGAATCGTCAGTTCCATTTCTGGTATTCAACCAGGCGCTTTGTTGCTGTATCATGGGTCCATATTGGATTCCAGTCCAGTAGGCAAGGACAGAAGCCTGCCGAGTTCTGCACTGGTTGCATGTTTTCCAAACTCAGGGCATGTGTATGAACATTGCACCTGGACACTTGTGGAATGTAGCTTGTGGTACTTCGGCCTGCTCCTAACACCACCACATTTTGGTCAGAGTTTGAATAGGAAGCATTTGGCCCAGGAACCAGATATCCACTGAGAAACAATATTTCAGCTCTAGAACAGAAACTGGCATCCTAATGGTGGTATCAGATACTCCCTCCACTATTTGTGGTGTATCGTGCTCTCCTTTGGTAGAAATCCAGATTTCAGAATGTGCTTAGAGCCTCGTTTATTTTAGAATCTAAGAATGACCTGAACCCCAATTGGACTCCCACTAATTTGAATGAAGGAACGCGTGTGACACAAATTTTGCTCTGAACAAATTAACTTTAACAAAGTAGCTAGACTGTCAGTTTCTATGAGAATCTATAGCTGCTCCCTGCCACATGAGAGGGTTTCAAATGTCGGGGCTAAGCAGGGTGCATTCTTCCTTTAGAGGATAGACTGAGTTTTCTTTTTTAGTTTTTGCCTCAATGAGGCTGCAACCGGCATCTTGAGGATATTCCCAAAACAACAGTGATATGAAGACTACTTGCATGTTGAGAATGGAAAAATAAATTACCTTTAACATGCTTCAAGGCTAATACGTCCCTTGCTCACCTTAATAGCAAGGGTTAAGTAACCTCCAGGAAAAATAATGAATCTCCAGGCAGTGGAAAAGATGAAATCCTAGCACCAGCTCAGGGGCCTCCTTCACCCCTACCCCTTCCTTCCCCCACCCGCTCCTTCCGACTGTGCGTAATTTTTTAAGGTCTAGCCTAGCGTAGCAGCGCATGTGCTGCACGCTTCGAAAGGTATGTAGTACGGAGTGGAAGCTTTGTGGAAGCTCCGCCCACCCTCCGCCCATCTTTTTCCTTGGCTTATGTCTTTGTCTTCCATAAATGCTGTCTTCCGATTCATTTTGAGGCTTGTTAGTCCCTCCTTATGATGGCTATGTCGTCATTTGTCACCTCCCACAGCTACTGGCTCCTTTACTTCGTGTTCCAGGGTACGTGGACTGTGAGTACTACTTTGTTGCCCTCTTCTCCCCCCTTCCTCTTTCCGCACTCACGTTGCCCATGCCTTCTCCCGCCACCGGAACTCCCGTTGTCCATGTCGTGCCACCACCTTAACTCCCATTGTCCGTGATGCAATATGCAATTGGTCTTGCGTATATGCAAGTCCTATATCATCTACGCCTGGAGAGCTCTTTCGGGGTCAGTGAGGCAGTGCCCGGGACTGGGGACGGCTGATGTAACGTGATGAACCACTGATTAGAAGGAACAGCGATGGGGGCAAATGGAGTGGTGCTGCTGGGGCACAGGAGTAAATGGGGTGGTCTTGCTGTGGCACAGGAGTAAACGGAGTGGTAATGCTGTGGCACAGGAGTAAACGGGTGATGTTGCTGTGGCACAGGAGTAAACAGGATGGTATTTCTGAAGTGAAAAATTAAAATGTGGTGCTGAGAGAAACAGCAAGGGGGTATTGCAAACAAACAGTTACATTGAGTTTGCAGGACCGAGTTTGGGGGTCGGTGAGGGGGTCTTGCCTAGAAGTGAAGAGGTTGAGTGACTCAGAGGCGGTGGGACTGGGTGCAATAAACAGAGCCAGGGGTGGTGATCGGCATGACAGCTGCTGTGAGGCTGCTTAGGGGGCAGGGCTTGGAGCAGGGATACCCTGGGAGATGGGGCAAGTATGGCACACTGGTCTTTGAGACTGCCAGGGCCGAGGAGAAGTGTCTGGGTGCACGACTGGCACAGCTGTGAAGGGGAAAGCAGCACAGCTGGGGGTTAGGACACATTGCCTTTGGAAATTCCCACTGCTGGGCGAGGGAGACTACGGCCGAGCTTGAGTAACCCCAGGTTTCTCTGCACAGTCCTTCACACCAGTCCAGGTAGCAGAGGCGACAAGCACAGATAAGCCCCGGGAAACCCTCAGACAGCGTGAATGAATGAGTGAAATCAATCATATAGAGCTCACTAAGGACCAAAGCCATCTCTTGGTGCCCAGAAAACTGTATCCTCTGGTGTGCAGGCTGGTTCGGAGTGGGAGGGTGGGGGGTGGGTGTCGGAGGAGATAGGAAAGTACATTGTAGTTAATGACCGAGTAAATATATCTAAAAACAAATCCTAAAATGTGCAAATATGGAGTTGCATACCTAAATATGTAGTGCGTTTACTTCTATTTTAATGTCAACATGATTTAACATTTTATTGTGTAACCACAACCCCCTCGTTGGCATAACTGCATCACAATGCGTTTACCTTGTATGAAGCATATGTCTTTCTATAGCTGTACACATGAAGGTATTTAGTCCATGGAAGTAGAAATATATGTAGCTTAAGAAAACATTTTATTTGCAAGGACACGCATCTAAAGTTTCCTTTCCACAGAGCAAAGGACACATTTCATGTCATTATAAAGCACCCGCTCCTGTTGCCATTTCATTCTCATGCTGATTCTTTCATATCAGAGGTGTGGTCACGAAGATAGGAGACACAGCTTATTTCTACAACCACAATGTAAATAAGTTCAATTTCGAGTCACAGTAGGGAAATGTGGATATCCTGAAAAAGTGTCAGTAGCAACCGGAGACCATACAACCGGAGACCATTCCATTTTATGTGAAGGACTGAAGGGACTTTTTTTTATAGTGGATTAGTGCAATATAGACCTCTAGAGGGCACCTTTTGAGCTAAGTTTGCAGCATTTCAGCTGCTTTGGCAGAAACTCTCTTGAAAGTGCAGGCGTTATACTCTATTTTATCAAGATCTCTTCATAGCTTAAAAAACAGTGACCATATGCAGTGTCTAGTGAAGATTTCAAGAAAATGTATTAAACCTACAATCTGCCAAACGTGAAAGGCCTGCCTTGTCAGAAAGGGGGTGCACTTGCGTTCTCCAGTTCTCAACCTATATGATGGCTCTGCTCAGGGCACAAGTCCTAAAAAAGGAAGTGGGGGGACTGACCTAGTTTGGTAGTATGCAAGTGACATCTAAGCGCGCCACATACAGGTGCGAGACATCACACCGCATGACATCAAGCCGCACAACATCACACATGGCATCAAAGGAATTGGCATCATAGAAAGTGGCAGCACAAGCCACAACTTTACAGGAATTGGCATCAAAAGAAGGGACATCAGATCTAAATCCTTCACATATATGTTTAGCAGGTCTATCATGTGTACGTTTGAGTGCATTGCAAGGATAATAGCACAGAGAGCTATAGAAGATATGTGACTTCTACACCTTGCAATCCCCCAGTTTTATGTTATGTTATGTTATTTTATTTTATATAGCGCACAGATGCCGCAGCCAAGTGGTGTCCCGGCGCTCTAAGAGATGGTAGAACACAACACAGCAAAAACAACCGGATAGAAATGGGACTAAACTGTGGAAAATAGGAAGGTTTTTAATGCCTTCCTAAAAGGGAGCAGATCAGGGATGGAACGGAGAGGGGCAGGCAAAGAGTTCCAGAGAGCTGCTGCCAACACTGAAAAAGAACGTCCACCCATTCTAGCTCTTTTAAAGCGTGGCACGATGGCAAGATTTAACCCTGAGGATCGAAGGACTCTGGAGGGGACATAGTGAAGGATTGTCTGCGAAAGGATAGGGGGGGGACGCTGACTTAAGAATTTTAAAAGCTAAGCATAGAGCTTTAAACTTAATTCTTTGCCCTACAGGCAACCAGTGGAGATCTTGGATAGTTCGACGGGCAGAGACAAACTTCGGAAGGCCGACCAGCATCCTGGCCGCCGCATTTTGCACCCTCTGAAGACGAGCTAGTTCTGCCTGATTCACACCCAGAAACAGAGAGCTGGCATAGTCCAATCTGGTAAGAACCAGAGCTTGGACTATGATCTGTCTGGTGTCCGCATCAAAAAACTTGAAGATAGGTCGAAGGCACTGCAGGGCACCAAAACATGTACCAGCTACATGTTTAGTGTGGGAGGTGAAAGAGTTTGTCGTCGAGCCACACCCCAAGATTTCTAACTTCGGCAACGGGGGTGGGAACAGGGCCCAGTTCAGATGGCCACCATTGATCTCCCCAAAGCCCACTTTCCCTACCAAAAATAATAACCTCGGTCTTAGAGGCATTAAGTTGGAGTCGATTATTCGCCATCCAGCCTGCCACAGCTTTAAGAGCTGACTGAAAGGTAGGGGCATCCATGTTGGAATCACCATTAAGTACCACCGCCAGCTGCGTGTCATCGGCGTATGACACCATGGTGAGACCAAAACTATGGGCTACCTCCGCCAGCGGCTGAACGTACAAATTAAATAGGGTAGGGCTAAGGGCCGATCCCTGCGGGACACCCTGAAGAATGGGGCGAGGAGCAGAGACAAAGGGTGGTGTGGATACTTTGAAGGTTCGATCCGTAAGAAAGGATCGGAACCACTCAAGTGCTAACTCTCTAACTCCAGCCTCCACGAGACGGTGCAGAAGGATCTGGTGGGAAACCATATCAAAGGCGGCACTGAGATCCAATAGGATCAGTGCCGCCGTCTGACCCTGGTCCAGCATCTTCCTGATGTGCTCCACCACGACCAAGAGAGCAGTCTCGGTACTGTGGCCCGCACGGAACCCATTCTGGGAGTTGTCCAATATATTAGCTTCCTGCAGATGAGATGATAAAATGTGATTAGCATGTGATTCTGCTAATTTAGCTAGCCAAGGGAGAAGGGAAATAGGCCGATAGTGTTCTGATTTAGTAGGGTCAAGGGCAGGCTTTTTAAGAATAGGAATGATAGTAGCCTGCTTCCATGCACTGGGAACACTGCCGGTGTTAAAGGACAGATTAATAAGACTGTGCATGGCAGGGTAGCAGCACTCGGCGAGTTCCCGAAATTGAGTGGGTCTCATGGGGTCATCCGGTGAACCGGTTTTGACTTTTGTCGTCAAGGCTTTGAACTCCTCCAGAGTAGGACTGGGGATAATTAACAGTGGTTTAGAGACCATTGGTGCAATAATATTCTCCCTGATGGGGGACTGAGAGAATGACCTATAAATGGCCTCCACCTTTTCAACGAAAAACGAGGCCAAATCCTCACAGTGAGCCAAAGAGGCTTCAAGAGTAGTAGTATCGGTCTTTTTACTTGTGAGGTCCTTGCATACCCTGAAGAGAACCTTGGTAGGATTCGTGCTGTTCTTTATCTCCTGGGAGTAGAAGGCAGCCCTAGCTGAACATATGGCCCGATGGTACACTCTGGTGCAGGCCCTATAGGCCGACTTGAGGTCAGCATCATACGTTTTGCGCCATGCACGTTCTGCTTTTTTGCAGGAAGATTTGAGCGTTTTAAGGGTTTCGTCGTACCAAGGACTAGAGGGACTTGATCTGGTCTTACTCCACCTGGCCGGTATAAGAATATCTAATGAGTGATTTAACCACTCACAAAAGCTATCATAGCCAAGGGAAACTTCAATGGGGGGTTGGGGATGGTGTTTCATCAGAAGCTGGTGAAAATGCTCTAGATTCAAGTTTCACCAGGGGCGTTTGAGAATATCAGGAGTATTGTTTCTGGGGAGAGGAATAGAAGTAGTGATATGAGTTTCAATCAAATGGTGATCGGTCCAGGCCATAGGTCTAGGTTGGAGCACTGAAATATTGGTGGCGAGATTCGTCAAGAAGGGATCTAGCAAGTGTCCACCTATATGAGTCGGTAGTTGTACCAGTTGGCTTAATTGAAATGCTTCAAGATCCGCTAACAAGCTGTGGACCGAATTGGAGAGTGGAGCATCCATATGCAGGTTAAGATCGCCAATAATAGTGAAATTAACAGTTTTCAGGACTAAGGAGGAGACTACCTCCGGGAGGCTATGACGGAAGCCGCCCTCGGGACCGGGAGGCATATAAATTAGTAGTCCCGAAAAGGTAAAATGGGGATTCACTGTGATGTTAAAATGCGCGCTCTCACACCCTGCTATGATGGTAGGTTTCCAGGCGCAGGGATAGCAAGTTTTTACCGCAACTGCGATGCCTCCGCCTCTAGCATTCCGGTGGAGAGAGTGCATGGTGTATCCCGCAGGGAGGGCTAAATTCATGACAGCCATAGATTGGTCATGCAGCCAGGTTTCGGTAAAGAAGAAAATATCCGGATCGTCATCTGTGATCAAAGAGAATACTTCTTGATGATGACATGCCAGTGATCTAACATTCAGATGAAAAATCTTAAGGGTAGTTTGAGTAGCTCCGCCTAAAACAGAGTCTGGCTTGTGGACACAGGGAGGTCTAGATTGAAGACTTAAAATAGGCTGCGGCTTAGGGAGTTTGAAGGAGCAGGTGGGACACTGAAAGGGCCCACTAAGAGGATCCAGGGCGCCATGATGGCAGTCTCTTACCTTGTGGCGCAATAAACGCAGGTTCCCAGCAGATATCATCCTGGGGGAGCCAGAGTCCCCTGCCCTAGCCCTGCCTTAGCGCTGACGGGCGCAGACGGGCAGGACTCTGGCGAGACTCAGGCGTAGCGAGGGCGCGACTGCTGCGCTGGACCGCTGCGCTCCAGCCGAGCATTAAATAGGCGAGTGGCGGTGAGAAGCGCTAGCGCGCTAACCCCCAAACAAAGGAAGGGAACAGCCTTCCCAAGATGGCGTCGTCACGTCGTCACGTGACCCAGGAGCCCCGGAGCCCGGACCCGCAAAATGGCGGTGCTTGAATTTGTAATTATATGCGGTGAGGGCCAGGGGGGGGTCGCAGCAGCACAGTAAAATCAGGGACAATAAAAACAAATAAACTCAAATACAGAATAGGGTAATGTTAAAAACAGAAGCGCGATCCACAGCGCGAATTCAGGAAATCTCTACAAACGCGGTGGTCACCTTCTCCAGCACATCCTGTACATTAATTTACAAACTTATATCATTTATTGTCCATGTAATATGCACATGTTGATGTAAAGTGCCCTGACACCCTGCATTGGAATAAGGGGGGCTATACAAGAATAAAAAGTGGTACTTAAATTATTTCAAAACACACAAGATTATGGACGGAATGTTGCACAATGGCAAAACATTCACCCCCAGTCACAGATCTGGGTTTAATCCATCCTTATTTTTTTCACCAAGCCACCCTAGTTCAGACATGGCCATATGCAAATCAGTCTTGACCCTGTCCTTCATGGGAACAGTCCAGCCCGAACTGCCAAGCCATGTCTTTCCTGGAGCATCCTAGGACCAGTTTCTGGCTATCAGCCGTCTTCAGCCAGGATAGCTTGACTCCAGTGGCTTAGTGAGCAAGGGACCCACGTCTGGGCATACCCTTCCCACATAGGGTGAACAGCAAAACACAAGATGATGGACGGAATGTTGCACAATGGCAAAACATTCACCCCCAGTCACAGATCTGGGTTTAATCCATCGTTATTTTGCTCACCAAGCCACCACAGTTCAGACATGGCCATTTGCAAATCAGTCTTGACCCTGTGCCTCATTGGAACAGTCCAGCCTGAACTGCCAAGCCATGCAATTATTTCACCACCTCCTCAAGAGAAGTAAGCTCTATATAAATGCAAATTGCTTTGTATGAATACTGGGAAAGACCAACACAACGGATATTCTTACAGTGAGTGAACAAAGTGAATAGCTCCCTTCCTCAAGTATTTGTGAATTAATAAGGTGTGAGCCTTTGTGTCCCCTCTGCTTCATTTGCAATAGGTGTGAGGCTCCTGACTGCTTCCAGCCAAGAGACTCGAACAAATGGACCTGATGACCCCTCTAATTCGGCCTTTGGTATGGGCCCAGCAGGAGTCTTCAATAAGAAAGCATCTGGAGCGGGTGGAAAACACTGCTCAACCCTGGGATGGACTGCCATTGTTCACCCTGCTCTGCAGTGTCTCCATTCTAAGTGTAATTACTGTGCAGCTAGAACAGCCCTTTTCACCGCTTTCCACTATCACCCCGGTAATATTATAGACATCAAAGCCCCCACATTCTCATACAGATAGAGGAGCCCCTGCTTTGAAAGAGCAGTATGCATCTAATGCTCGCAAACCAGGCCTCTCAGCTCAATGGGGAGTGGATTACTTCCTGAAAGGGGTGGTTATTTCTTTTCGGGATGTGCTGCTGCTGCTACCTGAATTTATCTTGGTAGGGTATGTAGAAAGAATAGACCACGACCCGCTTGGACAGCTGGAGATGTGTAGCACATGGACTCTTGTGCTGGTTTGGTTCAAAAGAGGTACCTGTGTTATTTTAGCAGATCTCAGATAGCTAAATGCTTGCCATTGATAAAAAGTGGCTTTTTAGAGGTCAAGAGTGAAAACTGGTAGTCCGATTCAGCCTTCCACCCTTTTAAGGTCATACCTATTGGCTATGTGCATCGCAGGGCTCCCAGTCCTTCAAGTATCAAGAGCTGAAGGTAACATCAAAAGAATATCTCAAGAGAGAACTTTTATCACACATAGCTCTCAACTCAGCGCTATTGATAACAGTTGTGTGTCACCAAACTCAATGGTACTCAGTCAGTCAAAAGTACCAGCCAAGAGCCATAAAAGTAAACATTAAAAAAAACATACCTTTTATACATAAAATCTTAGGTCACATAAAATATTAAAAATATCTGTACAGAGAAATAAAAGGGCATCCGGCTTTACTGTTTCATCAACCACATATAGACCTACAAAGAGTACACCATATACAGTGCAACAGTGCTAGGCAATACTCCAAAGGCTATAAGCATTATCTCATAGTGCACATTTTAACAGTTTGAAAAAACATGTTTGCACTAAGGGAACAACCTGGCTCCTGCGGCAGCAACTTTTTCCTATGTCTGATAGCCCCTATTAGAAAGCTTGCTACCCCAAAGCAGATCATGGGAGAGGATAACATTAGAAGATAGACCAGAGCCGGCCTGACTTGGACAAATTGGCGGTCTCTAAAAAATTGTAAAATATGTTTTCTGTGCAAAGAATCGTAGTGGGCGCAGAAACACAAAATGAAGACTATCCTGCTCTGAAAAATTATCACAGGGGCAGGGTTTTAGTGAACCAGCTTTTGAGTAACCTTGGGGAATTGTCAGAAGCAAAGGGACCAGGTTCAGATGAAACCTGGTCAGAACAAATCTATAATATGCTTTGTTGACATAGGATAAATATGGCTGCATCTGTGGACCCAAACTCAATATGGCAAACGTTCTCACAGACGGTTTGGCTAATTTCATCTCCTCCCTAAACCCCTGCCGCTTGTCCAGATACTCCTGTTTGAAGTCTCGGATAGCAGTCTTGCCCTGGGACCTTGGGCTTAAGAACAGGTCAGGATGGCTGAGCTAACTAGTCTGTTCTATTATGTATTTCAACCAGGGAATGTGTAACGGCCCCTCCAGTGCAATGCATTCAGTAATTATAAGTTGGCTTAAGTTTGGGGTCGGACTTGCCCAGATCTAAGCCAGCGCCACAGGGGGCGACCCCGATCTGGTCTGAAATGTAACCCACCTCCAATTCTTCATGTAACTTAAAAACATGGGGGGCAGTGGAGACTGCAAGTTTTCAGATAAAATTATTCTCAGCCGCCTGAAATCCTTTCACATCCTTGTAGCCCCAAATATCGCACCCATACGTTGCCATTGAGATACATTTTGCATTATAGACCTTCAATAGTGCGGGATGGGTCTTTGACCCCAATGTTTTAGCAAAATCCAAGGTAGCACCTGCTGCCTGGCTAAGATGATCTTTTTAAGTCTACGTTGTGGGCACCAAGATCCTTGCTCATTGAAAAGTACCCTTAAGTAAGGAAACAAGGACACTGGTTAATTCGGGCCCCCCTTGCAATAAAACGTGGCCTTGGCCGCCTTTCAGGGACCTATGGTCATGGTGTGTGATTTCTTAAAATTTGTAGTTTAATCTAACAAGGCCATAAAACCTATAAAACAATTTAAAAGTCGTTGAAGGCCCATTGCGGTTCTGGCCAGTAGAACTGCATCATTGGCATACAGGAGTGCAGGTATCATCTTGGATCTAGCTCTAGGTATGTCCTTGCAACAGGATATTAGGGAGTCTCTCAATTTGTTAATATATAGCGTAAACAACAAAGTGGCCAAAAAGCACCTCTGCCAGACTCCCCTACTTACTTCCCAGGAGCCTGTCAGACCACCATCTGCATTGTACCTTACCGCTGCTATGATGTTTTCATGGGCAGTGTGCAAGAAAGACACCAAACCCATGTCTAAACCCAGTTCCTGTAACACCATCACAACTTAGACCTATTAACATAATCAAACGCTAATGTTAGGTCCATGAAGGCCAGATGTAAAACTCCCCTCTTGGTAATAGTGTACTTCCAAATCACTAAATGCAGGATAAGACATTGGTCCAAGGTCCCTTTCCCCTGCCTGAAGCCATACTGCCAATCAGAAATTTGGCTTTGGTTAACCTGATCAAGCCAAACTGTTAGGCGATCCAATATACCGTTCCCCAAAATTTTAGCCGCTGAATCTAGGAGGGAGATCGGTCTGTAGCAAGCGGGGTCATCTCGGTGCTCTTTTTAAAAATGGGGATGATAACTGCTTTTGCCCATGATAAGGGAAAGCCACAGGAGCAGGCTGCATTAAAAACACAAGTCAAAATCTTGGCCCAGACATTGGGATCGGCCTTATAGAGGTCTACTGGTACCCCATCTGGTCTAGGCGCCTTTCCTCCAGAAATTGAGGTAGCTTTATGAACCTCATCTATGGTGAAATGGAGGGGGATGCTTGATGGGCCGGGAACTGGTTGTCCCACAGAATCTTCTAGATTTACGTCACTATAGAGGTTACCAAAATGCTGGATCCAGAGCTCAGCAGGTATCCTACAGTCTCTGCTAGAGTTTGGCATATCAGAAAAAAAAGCTGTTGACCACCGACCAAAAACTGGTACTCATTTCTATCAATCTCGAAAAGATAAAACGTTCAGTGATCCACTGAGATATTACCATGGCAAGACTGTTTTGGGGAGAGCATTTGGGAGATAGGGAGAAGACCGGGAAATGGAGGGCCTGAAGAACATGAGACAGGGTTCAATAGAAGAGGTTGAAGTGCATTAAAAAATATCGGAACTGTGATTCTGAATGCAAGGGAGGCAGCACCAATGAGGAGTCTAAAATTTGAAAAAATGCCTAGCTATTTTGTAGGCCTTTCACCATCAGGTAACTGTGTAGAAAATAATACACCTTAAATGATTAAATAAATGGAAGTAAAACTGGTGTGAAATGTATTATTGTAAGTTATAAAACCTCAACTGGTTATGTGATCACAAGAGATATCTGATCTGTAACTAGACAGCTACAGAATATAATACTGATTGGAATGGTTGGGAATGGTGACTTACTATGACGTTCTAGCATGTGATAGAAACCACTGTGAATACATGTCATTATTTTAACAATGTACTACTCATGGCATTAGGTAGACCCGTGCAAAATGTGCAAAAAGATTTGGTTTTTGAGATAAAACAAGTGCTTCTAAAATATCAATCTAGTAACTCGCAATTCGACTATACCTAGAGCAAACGTTTTCATAAGTGTATATTGAAAAGATACACTTCGTACCTCAGGTGGTATCAAACACCATTAGACTACCTCTAAAAACGAATGCATGTTGTCACTAAGAAGCTTCATGATAATCAATTAAATAAGTATGAGCGTAAAATCCGTTCCGCTTGCGGAATTTGCGGATTTTCGGCAAATTCGCAATTCGTGAATTCTCGCGAATTTGCTGACAATTCGCAAATTGCGCGCAGCGGATTTTTTTGCTTGGTCGCGCTTGACAAATACAATATTGCGGCGCGCCGCGTTCACTTACCGTCATTCAGCGTTTGAAGATTTGTTTTTCTCCATGTTTGCGTATGCTGCGCCATTTTGGATCTTGCTGCGTGATCCCGCAGGAGTTTGTCGACCGCGATTACGTTATCGCGGCTCGCCACCTTGCACAGCGAGAGTTTGTCATTGCGAGTACGTCACAAAGGCTCGTGATCACGTATCGCAGAAGTAAACAATTGCAAACTCGTAGATGCGGCGGGCAGCAACAGTCTCGCACTCTCGAAATTGCAAATTTTGCAATTCTGCACAAGAAATCCACCAGCAGGCAGCATAAACCTTCTGAAAATGATGATTTTTATCAGAATAACTCCTCAGGTTGACATTTGCCTGCACTTTTTTTTGCAAGGAGTCCATTTTTTTTGGGGGGTGGGGGAGGAAGTGCCCCACAGTCTCCAACTTCCTGTTCCTGTCCAGCAGGCTCCTCCCAGTGCTTTGTTCATGTCCTGGTCACTTTGATTTGGATCTTGACCTGGAAGGATTACTTTTTGTGGATGTTGCTGGATATTTGGATTTGAGGCCTTTTTGACTTTCTTTGGATCACCTTTGGATTAGAAATTTCACAAGTAAGTTGATGTTGTTTGGGGCATTACAGTTGCTGCAACTACAATTTTGGAACTTTTTCAGAACATTAAATAAAATATATTGTGGGTAGCCACAGTATCCAGTAGGACCAGGGTTCGTTATGGGTGCATGATACAACTGTTTTGTTGAATTTAACATCATTTAGGGCATGGATGGCATTGGATTGTGGTGATTTTTGTGTTTTCTCTGATTTTTTGGGGTGGTGTTGGGGCCTGTCCATGTGGGTGGGGGCCATTTTGAGGACTGGTACAGGCAGGGCCTGGCCATGTGGTGGGGGTCTGGGGCCATTTTGAAGCCAGGCAGTGTGCTTTGTTGTGCCATAGGCCTGCACCCAGTCCGCTATGCTTTCATCCATTATGCCCAGGAGTACTCAGTGGTGCATGGGCCTAGTCTTTCTGTGGGGTCTCTTTAATGTAAACCAGTGGTTCCCAAACTTGACTTCTGAGGACACCCACTGAATCAGTACTGGAAGCCGGGGACCCCCAAGTAATTTGTACAATGTACATTTCTTTTTTAAAACGCCTTTTGAAGAAGAGGCAATTTCAAGAGGGAGACAGCCTGAATTGGGTCTGTTGGCATGGACAAGTATGCATACTGCAGTGTATTATTTAGTGGTACCCAAGGGCTTGTTTAAAGTGAGCAATCAGACAGCAGCACAAAAATCCAACTGCTGATCCTGGCTGCATCTATTTTTACCTGCCTGCCAAGGAACGGTAACCTATACACATTTGCCTTTCAACCTTTTATTGCTGTTATTGTATTGCCTGTATTTTCATTGTTGTGTCTCTGCTTCTGTTTTCTGTCTTCCCTCGCAGCCTGTACGTGTCTTCTCTGTTCCCCTCGCTGTCCCCGTGCTCTCTTCCCAGTCTTTCCTTCTGTACCCCTCACTGCCCCGTGACTCTGCCCAGTTTTCCCTTCTGTTCCCCTCGCTGCCCCTGTGCCGTTCTGCCTTCTGTTCTTAGCTGTCCCTATATTTCTGTTTGCTGTCGCTGTGCCATTCATTTTTTGTGCCTTTCTGCCCTCTGTTCCACTCGTTTTTTGTGCCCTTCTGCCCTCTATTCCACTCGTTTTTTGTGCCTTTCTACACTCTGTTCCACTTTGTTTTTCCCTCATTTTTTGTGCCCTTCTGCCCTCTGTTCCACTCGTTTTTTTGTGCCCCTTTTGCCTTCTGTTCCGCCCGTTTCCCAAGCCGCTGTGCCCCCTGCGGCCCCGACTGCCCATTCACTGCCCGCCTCCCAATTGTATTGTTGTGGTCTTGCCGCCCCTGCGCCAACATGCACAGCTCTTGTGTGCTATGAGGATGCATGGGCGTTTCATTTTTCACTATGACAGGCACTCGAGTCCTGCTGACCCCCTGGGAATGTCACATGGACCCCTGGGGGTCCGCTGACCACAGTTTGGGAAACGCTGATGTAAATATCATGGAGGGCATGGATGGCATTGGATTGTGGTGATTTTTGTGTGTTTTTCGATTTTTTGGCTGTTGTTGGGGCCTGTCTATGTGGGTGGGGGCCATTTTGAGGCCTGGTCCCGGCAGGGCCTGGCCATGTGGATGGGGGTCTAGGGGCCATTTTGAAGCCAGGCAGTGTGCTTTGTTGTGCCATAGGCCTGCACCCAGTCTGCCATGCTTTCATCCATTATGCCCAGGGGTACTCTGTCAGTGGTGCATTTTATTGGTCTTTCCATTTGGGGGGTGGGTATAATAAAAATGCTTACTTGCAAACTATTAATTGAAGCGCTACATATACAACATTTATTTAACTGATGTTCCTCTGGCTTCGTTTGCTTTTAGGTGCAGAAAGACTAATAATCAGCCTCATCGTTCCTCATCAGTGCCAGCAACAAGTCCTGCTGCGGTGTGTGCAGCACGTCACGTGTGGCCACAGACAACTCTGCAACTTGTGCAACTGCGGCCTGCTCTTCTGAAATCTGAAGATGGCCCCAAAAAGAGTTGCCCGTAGCTTCTCTAGCAAGAAAGTTGCCAGTAAGGAGCAGAATAAGCAAGTGGCGCCACTTACCAAGGAGAATGGTGTGTCGACCGCCGCATTTTTTGGGAAAAAAAAGTATGCCTGCAGCAGCAGCTGGGTCTGCTGGGGACTAAGCTGGGAGCAGCACCTCCGCTCCATTGGGCTCAATGCCACCACCACCACCACGCCAACTTCGGTCCAAGCCCTTGAGTGCTGCAGAGGCAGCCAGTATAGTTGTTCAATTACCATCGACCAGTGATGTTGGCTCATCGCAAGAAAGTAGCAGCATCCCTCAATCAACACAGGTTGTTGTAACTCATCTGACAAGTATTGAACAACCACAGCCGCAACAACAACACCATGTGCAAGTACAAGCCCAAGTACATGTGGAAGGAGAGGCAACGCAAGGAGATGCGCAAGCAGAGGTGCATGGAGGGTCACAAGTGCCCACAATAGTTGTTCCTCCCGAAGTAGGGGCACATCAGGGAATTGACAATCAAACCGAGGTATCATCTGAGGAAGCCACTCCTCCTGATGATCATTCATTGTCTTCCACATCCCTAGCAAGGAAAAGATCAAGGGGGGTGTCTACATCTTCTTCAAGCCCACCTCCTTCTGATGATCTTAATCTGGATGAAGATTGGGAACCATCATCGCGGCAGTCTGAGAGTGAGGCACACCATGATCTGACAAAGATACCTAAGCGTAAAAGGAAGGTCGTCGAAAAACTCATAGCTATGGAGTGTGATGAGGCTCAACAAGAAGTGACGGATACTGCTGCTGATGAAGCCTCTCACGATGACGACGAGCCAGTCATCATAAAGGTCACTGCAGCCCCAGCGGGCATGCAGCAAAGAGACATTTTGACCCTATCCCGAGAAGCTGCTGAGCGTGATGATGATGTCGACGAGGAGGCAATGGAAACACAACAATCATTGGATTCGGAGTTAACTAGTACACCAACACCTACCGCTTCCATATTTCTTCCTCGCAAGAAGGGACCTCCATCCATCTCAACCTCAATTAGTGGTGGTGAAAGTGCAAAACGTACTGAAGTTCGGCAATCCACATCCTCCACTTCATCTGGCATTAGCAGCAGGACCACCACCATCAGTATCGCCGCCTCCTCCGGCCCCCAAAGACATTTCAAGTCCCCAGTTTGGGACTTCTTTAGTGTTTGCCCAAAAAAGGAAAACGTAGCCATTTGTAGCATTTGTAAGCTTCGAGTTAGTCGTGGTAAGTTTGGTACCAACTATGGTACCGGAGGCCAGAGAGGTCATCTTAGGAGAACGCACGCTGTCCAATGGTTTGCGCACCTAGAGGCGATCAAGGAAGCCCGAATTGCACGTAATGAAAACGTTGATTTTTCATCTGATGATGACGAGGAGGAAGAAGACGATTTAAACACTTCACTTACACCCAGTACCCCTGTCAGCAGCACACCCCATGTGAGCCACACTAAGAGTGTGGGAGAGAGTGAGACACCAATGCGAAAAAGTTCATCAGCGAGCGTAACTGGGTCGAAGATATCATCATCATCATCATACCATAAATCCCCAGCAAGGAAGGTGTCTACATCTTCTTCAAGTCCCCTTCCTTCTGATGATATGGATGAAAATTGGGAACCACCAGCGCCTTCTGAGAGTGAGGGACACCATGATCTGACAAAGGTAGCTAAGCGTAAACGGAAGGTCCCTGAAAGTCTCATAGTTATGGAGTGTGATGATGACGCTGAACAAGAAGTGGCGTATACTCCTGCTGATAAAGACTCACGATGACGCAGTCATCATAAATGTCACTCCAGCCTCAGAGGGCATGCAGCAAACAGACATTTTTACCCTATCCCGAAATGCTGCTGAGCGTGATGTTGGCGACGTGTCAATGGGACTACCACCAGTGCAGTTAACTAGTACACCACCACCTACAGCTTCCATATTTTCTCGCCAGAAGGGACCTCCATCCACCTCGACCTCCATTTACTCAATTAGTGGTGCTGTAAGTGCACAACGTAGTCAATTTCGGCAACACACATCCTCCACTTCATCTGACATTAGCATTCCCAGTATCGCCTCCTCCGCCCCCCCACAGACATTTGAAGTCTGCAGTTTGGGACTTCTTTAGTGTTAGCCCAACAAGGGAAAACATAGCCATTTGTACCATTTGTAAGGTTTGAGTCAGTCGTGGTAAGCTTGGTACCTACTATGGTACCGGAGGCCAGAGAGGTCATCTTGAGAGACAGGACACTGTCAAATGGCATGCGCACAGAAGGGAGATCAAGGCAGCCCGAATTGCAAGTCAACAAATTGTATCCGTTGATGTTTCATCTGATGATGACGAGGAACAAGAAGCGTCAAACATTTCTTCAGTTATACCCAGTACCCCTGTCAGTAGCACACCCCCTGCAAGATATATGAGACACACTAAGAGTTTGGGAGAGAGTGAGACACCAATGCGAAAAAGTTCATCACTGAGCGTAACTGGGTCGAAGAAGTCATCATCATCCCGTAAAATGGTCCAGCCCACCGTTAGAAGCATGTTGTTTTTAGACTCGCCATTTGAACGCAACCACCCAACGGCGCATCTGTATAACACTAAGCTGACTAAAATCCTAGCACTGGACCTTCTCCCTTTTCTTTTGTGGAAGGGGTGGGTTTTCTTGAATTAGTGGCCACGCTCTGCCCTAAATGGAAGGTTCCTAGCCGGTTCTATTTTGCCAGAGTTGCGGTTCCAGCACTACATGAAGATGTGCTGGAGGTGATTGGGGCAGCTTTGCAGAAGAGTGCTGTTCACACTATACATCTGACAACAGACAAGTGGACCAGTTGCCAAGCCCTTGATTACATGTGCATCACTGCACACTGGGTCTCTTACCAGGGGTTAAAGCAAAGGTAACCGCAGGTGTTGACACGGAGAAAGTTTATAAAGCTGGTCGGAAACATGCAACACTAGCCATGTTCGCCATGGAGAAAAATCATACAGGAGTAAAACATTTTGCATGAGTTTAACACAAAGGTCTTTCAATGGCTGTCCAAGAAAACGCATGATTGGTTCCACGGATAATGGCGCCAATGTAGTTAAGGCCATGTATAAGGGTAACTATTTCAGAGTGCCGTGTTTGGCGCTCAGTATAAACCTGGTCGTTAAAAAATTCTTGAGTGAAGAAAGTCCAGTGTGCGAGTTACTGACCACCTGCCGAAGAATGTGCACACATTTCAACCATTCCTTTAAGGCTCGGAAGCAGCTGAGGTGCCTGCAACATGAACACAAAGTGCCAGTGAAAGCACTCATCCAGGAGGTAACACGTTGGAACTCAACCTTCTACATGCTTGAGCGTCTGTATGACCAGTATGCGGTAGTCGATCAGTATTTCTTTATACTGGGTACACCTATGATTGACCTGAGGATACAGGTGGAGCAATGGCAGCTAGTTAAAAGCCTGACAGACATGCTTCGTCCTTTTGAGGTCTTCACGCGTGCAGGGAGGACTGTAATTTGGGAAAAGCTATCCCATTGTTGCGCATGCTAGAGCACCAACTGAAGGCGGTGTCTTCTACGTTTCAAAAAGATGTAAAGCAAGAAGCATTTGAGTTGGCGGAGAAGTTATTACAGCACCTACTAGCGATGAACGTCTTCAAAAGATCCACACAGAACAGCATTACATTTCTGCTACTATTCTGGATCCACGGTACAAAAAGGCAGTTGCAGGCAGAGTATTCTTTCCTTTTGATGACGCATATGTTACAAAGTACACACATTAATTAGCTGCGTCAGCCAGTCGGTTTGAAAGAAAACGACAGGAAATTGAAGGAAAAGGCAGTACATCAGCATCAGCAGGCCATCCGGAGTCAAAGAAATCCACTTCTGCATCTGTGGCTGTGGCAGAAGGGAGTGATTTTCCCTCTCAGCCGTTAACGACACCAGCAACCGTATCATCTGCACCAGACACAACAGTAACATTGTGTGAAGAAGAGGATTGGCTAAGTCAGCTTGGGTTTGCTTCTCAAAAGGTCCCAGCAAAAAGTAAGCAAAGTGGAGGAACCCTGGAGAACCTTGAGTCGATGGTGCAGGACTATCTGAATGACCCAACAGAGGTCTATGATGACCCATAGGCGTATTGGCATGGGAAAAGAGATGTGTGGCCAGATATCACCAACCTGGCTATAAATTACTTGTCTTGCCCACTCGCAAGCGTGTCTTCTGAATGTGTTTTCAGTGCTGCTGGTGGCATTGTAACTTCCAAAAGGACCCGCCTCTCGCCCAAAAATGTGGAGAGGTTAACAATGATCAAGATGAATCAGCACCTCATACCACCAGATTACAAAATACGAAAATGCACGCAGGAAGAAGACGAGGAGGACACCAACTTAGATGAGGGAAGTTCTTCTTTATTCCTGTGTGTCTGTCTTTCTTTTTTTTGTAAAATCTATATAAAAAAAAACTTTAATCACCTAATCACAAAAACAAGCCCATCAGCAGAACTGTCTTCACTTATTTGCTTATTGATTTGAAGGTGCCGCAGTCTGCATTCCTCAGGTTCACAAGAACATGCTCCTCTATCCTCCTCCTCCAGACTCCTATTTCCCTCAAAGCAGATGGCTGGATTATGCCCAATGACGAAAGACTCTGCACTTGTGGGGGTGTTCTACTTCTTTGCGGGTGAGTTGACGGGTCTGGGGCATTGCTGTGAAGGTCTAACACCGGATAAAAGTGGTTTGGAGAAAATCGGAGCAGAAAAAGTTTTTGCACTTTTGATCACTTGCCTCTCTTTGGGGTGCTGTTTGGGGGGCTTCCAGGTTTTTATGGGTGGGTTTTGGGGTCTGGGAGCACTGCTGGCACAGTCTAATGTTGATTGCATTTGTTTTTCAGGAAATCCATGGTGGAAAAGGGGAGTTAGGGCCTAGCTGCACAGCGTATTTGGACTGAATTGAAGGTAGGCCCATTTTTGCTTTTTGCCTGTTTGGGGGTGTTCTGCTTCTCTGCAGGTGGCTGCAGGGGTCTGGGGGCATAGCTCGGAAGGTCTAATATAGGAATCAAGTGCTTTGGACCAAATCCATGGTGAAAAAGTGTTTGCGTTTTTGCTCACTTGCCTGTCTTTGGGGTGCTGTTTGGGTGGCTTCCAGGTATTTATGGTTGGGTTTTGGGGTCTGGGAGCACTGCTGGCACAGTCTAATGTTGATTGCATTTGTCCTCGGAAGCTTGTTTCCGGTCCAGGGAAGAATTGGCTTGGCAGTTCGGGCTGGACTGTTCCCACGAGGCACAGGGTCAGACTGATTCGCATATAGCCATGTCTGAACTGGGGTGGCAGAGTGGGCTAAAGAACGGTGATGGATTAAACCCAGATCTTTTGACTGGGTGTGAGTGTTTGATTGATTCAGATGCTCCGTCCAACACCACCCCCTTTTGTACCGCTTTTGGTCGCCATAAGTGTGGCAGGGTATGCTCAGACATGAGTCCCTTGCTCACTTTGCCACTGGATTCAAGCAAGCCGGGCTGAAGATGGCTGGAATGCCAGAAAACGGTCCTCGGAAGCTTGTTTCCGGTCCAGGGAAGACATGGCTTGGCAGTTCGGGCTGGACTGTTCCCATGAGGCACAGGGTCAGACTGATTTGCATATAGCCATGTCTGAACTGGGGTGGCAGAGTGGGCTAAAGAATGGTGATGGATTAAACCCAGATCTTTTGACTGGGTGTGAGTGTTTGATTGATTCAGATGCTCCGTCCATCACCACCCTCTTTTGTACTGCAAGGGTTTGGGGGCATAGCTCGGAAGGTCTAATATCGGAATCAAGTGTTTTGGACCAAATCCATGGTGAAAAAGGTTTTGCGTTTTTGTTCACTTGCCTGTCTTTGGGGTGCTGTTTGGGGGGCTTCCAGGTTTTTGTGGGTGGGTTTTGGGGTCTGGGAGCACTGCTGGCACAGTCTAATGTTGATTGCATTTGTTTTTCAGGAAATCCATGGTGGAAAAGGGGAGTTGGGGCCTAGCTGCAGAGCGCATTTGGACTGAATTCCAGGTAGGCCCAAAGTTTTCTAAGTGTGGCTTTTCCCGGGTTTTGCCTTTTGGCTTGTTGGGGGTGTTAAACTTGTTTTCGCCCGACTTGACAGTTCTGGGGCCATTGCTGGGAAGGTCTAATACCCGAAAGAAAGTGTTTTGGAGACAATCCCTTAGGAAAAAGTTTTTGCATTTTCTGAGATTTTGCTCACTCTACCGTTTACGGGGGGCTGTTTGTGGGGGTTCCTGGTGTTTGTGGGGGGGTTTGCGAGTCTTGGAGCAATGCTGGGTATGGATACTTTCGCTTGCTTGCAAGTGGTTTAAATACAATCCATGGTGGGTAAGGGGGGGATTTGGGCCTACTTCACTTTCAAAGTACGTTTTGTCACCATTTTCTTCTAGGCCTCGTTTTTGGAGATCTGATTGGGGGTCTTCCACATTTTTGCGACTGGGTTTAGTAAGGGCCTGGGAGCACTGCTGGGAAGGTCTAATTTTGTTCTAAAAAACAGTTTACAGTACACCTACCTTGAGGGGAAAGATCCGTTAAATTAATTCGCCCATACTTATTTATCCTTCAAAAGGAGACTCAGACAGAGTACGCACTTTCAAAAATATTGTACTGTCTATTAGGAAACTCAAAGTGTTACTTTTTGCACTACACAGCGTACATACCTTATATTTATTTGTCAGTGGTGTTCTAATATCACTTCCTGTTTTTCCATCAATAATTACAGGCCGGGTTTCAGCCTGTGCAATGGGAAAAAAAGGATGAAGTCATTCTTCACATTAGCGAGCCGCAATTCAGCATCCGCCAGGCAGGCAGTGGACAGGGTGTCTTCTGCTCACCAACACTGATGGATGGAGTGTCAGATGGAATGGAGGAGTCCCGCTAATAAGAGGAATGGTTGGATGCATGCAACTTACCAAATTCAACAGGACAACTACAACAACATACAGATACAGTTTCCGTTCTTTTCTAATTATCTTTAAAGTAATGTTATTACTGTGAACTTCTATGAGTGTCACTCTGCATATCTTTGATCTCTGCTTCTAAATTCATCCCTACAGCCAATGTATAGGTTTTACTTCTGCTATTTTTCAAACCTAATTTAATGTACAAAGTGTTTCTCTAAGTGCAGAGATAGGCAAGTGAAAACGCATAATTATTACTGCAGCCCTGTACTGTCTCATTCTTTCATTCACGGTTGTCGAAAGTACTACTTACTTTTCAGGAACCATGCATGCAGTAGTGCATGCAGTAGTGCATGCACTTCCTTTATGTCACTTAAAAGATTTATGGATAGCTTTGTACCCAAAGATTTGTTTAGCTTCAATTATTGTTTGTCCATGCTGTGCTTTTTTTCTTCTCTCAACAAAATTTTCACAAAAAACCCCATTCCCATCCATTTTCCAAACCCTAACCCTCTTCCACCGGGCTGTGTGGTTTTGATTGATGTGTGACTAAATGACAGCAATAATTCCACACACTTGCTGGGGAGGATAAGTTCATAGCAACAGGCTGGTGAAGGAATCAGAGGATATATTCTTACTCAGCTTGACACAGAGTCACTATTGGCAAATGAAAACAGATTTTCATGTGCGCCATCAACTTGATTGGTTATCAAGAACATCCTCCTCCTAGACGTGGCAAATTATTACGCTGCTGTGTCCTTCACCTTCAGTACTATTTCTTGTAGTAGTAGCCAATGTCAAAGAAATTCAACGGAAGTGCTAGTTATACTTTCAATACTTTACCATTTGTTAGGCTACATTGTGGCACTGTTCTGGTGTACTGTCACCTGCTATATTCTCTATTGTACCGTTCTAATGCTACGGTAAGGACAAACAAGGTTTCATTTTCTTTTTTTTCATATGCTGCAACTGCCACTGTGTAACATCACTAGTACCACCGCAATAATGACATTTCATCCGCCCAGGATTGCCAACCTTAATCGCCATTTCCCGTGCAGCCAGCCCTGTGCCTAGCCCTATTTCCAAACACAAATTACAGTTAAGATGAGCGTTTGGGGGGAGGTAGTATAATGGAGTATTAGGAGAGACGAGAGACTGACGGTAGTACTAGTAAAGTCCTACGACTATTGAATTCCCTTACTCTGTGAGAGGCACTTAGATTTGAAAACATTTGGGCAATTAGTAATTACCTACACAACTTGAATCAAGATGCCACTTAAGTTTCAGGAAAACAAACTTGCTGTTAAACCCCCCACCCACCAGCCTCAAAAGCAGTAAAAACATGTATGCTAAGATAAAGTTTAAAGTATATTTATATCCCTAACATAGTCTCCCGCAAGACCCAACCCAACCCACCCCCCATCCCTAACCCCAAAGAATGTCCGTGAAAAGTCCAAAAAAGTAAAACCCAACTCCCAATTCCCTCCCCAGAATTCTTTAAAAAAGGGGCTGCTGTTCACTTTTCGGGCCAGGTTGAGATGCTCCTTGCGGAGGGTCTCGAGCAGGGTTTTGGTGTTCAACAGCTCCTGCTCGAGGTAGGACACCCTAAGTGAAAGGCGGTGCAACCTTTTTTTGGTACTGCTGTGGGGGGCAGCCGATTTATTTGCTGCTCGGCGGTGGCAGGTGGCTGCAGTACCCCGGCTCCGTACCGCTGGAGACCTGCTGCGCTGACTGGCTGACCCAGGGAGCGCAGAGGAGGATGCAGCTGTCCCGGTCAATGTTGTGGTCGACTGCGTGCCCCCCTTCTCCTGGACCACCAGCCGCTGATATTCGGCAAAATTCGCCTCCAGCCTCCGTTGCCGGGCCCTTTTAGCCAGCTCCTTCCGTGTTGGTTTGGAAGCAGCATCTATATGAAGAAAGACAGTCTGTAACTAATGCTCTTTAAGATTAACACAAAATGATGCAGCAGAAAGTTGTGTCACTGTAGAACTAGCAACTTGCAAGCGCAGTACATAACTATTGTGGCCAGTATCTATCTAACCTCCCACTTCTTCATCCTTGCTCCAACATTAGTGGGAGTTTAAGGAAGCAATTCTACGAGCACTATGGACTCACTCAATTAGAGTCGACTATGACAGTACACCAGTCTTATTCTTCTTCTCTCTTGTTTACCAAAATTGGTACGTTAACTTTTGCAAGCCAGCATAATGCCAGTGCAGTCAACTTGCACCCGAGAAAAACAGACGCCCGCCATGATGAGTGAGACAGACTTGCGTTACTGTACCAGTCCAGAACATGCAGGTGGTGATGCTCTTACTTTTCTATTACGGGTGGCACTGAGAATACTCTGTTACAAGCGCTACTGCTTAATTAATTCAACTTTTACCCTACAGTGCCAATGAATACTAGAAAAGGAAAATGAAGAAGATAATTAATCTGATTATCTATCACTGCACATGGTATGTATTTGCTTACATATGGGATGACTTTAGGTGCTTTGCTTTTTATTGAGTGAACAGTGATACATCCACACATGACCGAGTTCTACTAAACTTATTAGCAGAGGTAGTGAATGACCATCGTAATAGCCGGATATATGCTGTGCTTGCAATAAAAACTACTGCTACTATACATGGTAGTATTCAGACAAAATTACAACTTCTTTTCCTTGCCTTGCCTACACTGGGACGGACGTTCGGATGCAGTGTTACATTACATGCTCTTCAAAGTAACACTTAGTTCATCCAGTGAGCGTCTACTCTCTAGATACACATATACTATCTAAAAGTCAGATAGTACCATGATCCAGGCATCCATCCATTCAAACTATATGTCAATCATTCTTCTTCATGTCTCTCATCTGGACAAACCTTACGTTTTCTCAAGGGAAAACAACCTTTTCATTTTATTTGGGAAACCGTAAGCCATTCATCCGTGCTTGACTTGCATTTGAATTTCAACCAAAGCATATATTGCGCACACATACAATTTCTGTTTCACCCACCCAGGCTGTGATCCTTCCACCCATCCTTGCTTCATCCAGCTATGCATCATATTCCTTCACAGCCACCTCGGGCACCAATCAAACACGTATCATTCTTCTTTGTCAGTCATCATTACTTTTAACTTGTTCGTCCTTCCACACTTACTTACACCCTTCTTTCGCTTTTTCGTTCATCCCATCCATCAAGTTCATCTCAGATCTGATTTGGATTCTCGAAAAAAATTCACAGCTGAGTTGAAGTAAATTTAGAGGAGGCTACTACCTGGTTGATAAAAACTTTGTTCTAAATTTGAAAGTCTGCTTAACAGTATAGTAACTTAACTGTAGAACATATATACTGACCCGTGCAGAGAGCACACTCTGCAGTCTGCAATCTCAATAGGTAAGGAATACAAGAGCTTCCACTGCCCGCCACTACCGTGGCAACCCGCACAGCAGTTTCCTCCGGCACTTGCACCGCCTCCTCCCCAGAAGTGTCCTCCTCCACCTCCACGCTGGCCCCGGCACCAGATGTTCCACCTACAAAGTACATTTAAGAATGTTAGATGTCGTAGACATTCACCACTCACTAGTATTTTGTCTAGGAATGAAAAACAGGTGAGGGCTCGGCCACAATAAATGTGTGAAATAAATCACTAAGCACTTTTCCATTTTTAATCAACCGTTCATGTTTTATGACAAGCTTGATTTTAATTACTTTTAATAAAGCTTTAAAACTTAAATAGACTCTGTGGTTTTTGGTCAAGAGTGACTGAGCAAAAGGTTTTGCAATTTGCAAGCATGAGTCCGTGCCTCTGACACTTCTGGACTCTGACTCTGTACTCTTGTCCTGCGTTGGATAATCATCATTGGGGATCAATTATCCATGAATTCGGGAGCTAAATGACTGCCACACTATCTAGTCAGTAGGGAGATTGGGGTTTCTTCAAAGTCTGATATCACTGAGGTATGTGGAAAGTCTACCTGCGCCTATTATAATTGATAAACAATGCACTATTTAGTGTCCATAGTTCGGTTTGTGCAGATTTGTCCCTGCAACAGTAGTAGTATGGATTGTCCTCCTATCCAAACCAAAAGTAAAGTAGTATCTTATTCTTTCTTGGTGGTCAGTCACATTTTATGGTTGGTAATTGTCAAAGCATAAACATTTAGAAGACTTGAAAATACATTTTGGACAATCCCAGAGGACTGCACTCAGTGCATAGAGCTATTGCGGACTAGAATGGGAGTTTCGTTTAACACCTTTTGCCAAATGTGCAATCTTAGTTAGCTACACAGACAGACTAATAAGAATAATCTAGTAATACCACAGGGAGTCATAGTAGAGGCAGGATAAGAATTTAGGTACAGTCTACAAGAAGATCAGAGACGATTTAGAAAAAAATCGAATGAGGAACGCTAGGAAAAAATAGGTACTCTATATTAAAATTAAAACTTACTGGGGCCAGCAAAGGAGCCTTCACCTGAACGATCCTGGCCTTGTACAGCAGCAGTAGCCGATACCCCCTCCTCCTCTGTCCTCTTGCCACTGGGGGGGAGCTGATGTACAACACGAAAAAAAGAAAGACCCGAAAACATGGATGATTGTTGTCAACCAAATGAAACATTTCAAAAGAACAATAACAAAATATTTTGGCGAAATAGGAAATAGACAACTATTCCACAAGATATATTGACCCATCTCATGTGATCTACTACGATATTAGTATTGCTTGATTTGCGGACCGTCGACTTGGAAAGTTATGTAACTCACTAAACAAACTACTAAAAAGGTTCAGCTAGGACTGGCAGGCAGCAGTCCGCAGCACGCGAAGTGACAGACAAACTCCATTGTGATTGCAGATCAGTGACCACACTAAAAAGGTTCCTAACATTAACCAGTCATTAAAATATTCAAACTATCAATCCACCACCACTATTTCTTCTTATTGCCAGGTGTACAAAGGAAGGACTGGACTTGAGTCTGTAGGGGCAGATTTACAAGTCCCTTGCAGCTCTTTTGCTCCATTGTTGCGTGACTTTTGTGACGCAGCGGAAGAACAAAAGAGGCGCCATGGTGCGGCGTATATTAACAACTTGATGCATATGGGAGATGCATCACGTTGTAAAGCCTTGCGCCATCAGGGGGCGTTCCGGCGCAAGGGAGGGCGTTCCTGAGCAGGAACGCATCCTATAAGTGGCTGAGGGAAATCTACAAGATTTCAGTCAGTCACTTTCAGGACAATGATGCGTCACTCAAACCCTGCACCTGCTTGAAGCAGACGTACGGCTTGACGCAGCATTGGGGAGATAGGGCACCCCAGAGCATTGCTGGAGCTGTGCCATCGTTACGACGCAACTCCAGCAATGCGCCCCTTTACGGCACAGATGCGTAACGCTTCGGTGACGTTTTGGGCCCATGGTGCGCCGCATTGTAAATATGGTACACCATGAGTGGTGGTGGCGTGGCGCACAATTACTGGCGCATCCCTGCTACTTTGCAGGGATGCGCCGGTAATTGCAAATCTGCCCCTTAGTGTCCAGCATTACGCAGTTCTGTAAACTGCACTCATACATAATTTCTCAGGCCAATGAAATGAACACAAAATCGAAAACAAATAAGCATAGTAGCAACGCTACTGAGAAGGAGAGCAGTGCACCCGAAATGCACAGAAAATTTTGAAATATAATTTAACTACAATGCAATCTGTAGCATTATTGCTCTTGGTAAAAAACAAAAATTTGCAATATAATAACACACAGAGCAGGAGAAAACAGAGAAGTGATGAAATAGCTACTACTACTCACGAAGCCCGGGGATCTCGATGCCGAGCAAGTCGCGTTCCCGGTCCAGGAGATCCGTCCAACGGTGGGTGGCCTGGTTAGAGGTGCGCCGGACCCAAGAGTGAGAATACATGGCCCGGCACACCTTTTCCCACCGCTTCCAGCACTCCCGGAGCCCATAGCCGCTTGCGATCTTGCCACCTGCTATGATGGTCCTGGGGAGGCGGCGCTGTACATAGAACACTAGTCCGGCCACCTCCTCCACGCTAAATATCCCCAGTGGCATCACTAGCTCCCCCCTCAAATGCCCGCACGGGAGCCGGGCACAGGGTGCGGGACCCTTCCCCTTCTCGGGCTGCTTCCCGGCTCCCTTTACCATGGTCTGGGCAGAAAGGAAGGTAAATAATAAATAATAGAATAGGGAAGAAGAAAAGAAAAGAGTTAAAAAAAGTAGTTTAAAATTAACGAAAATTAGCAGAAAACAAAAATATAGAGCTAGAATAATAGAGGGATAGATAATAAGTAAAATAGATTAAAAAAAAACTTTAAACAAGCAAAGGATGGCAGAGATTGAGAGAGGATACAGAAAGCATGCCCAGAACCATAGCAATGAATGAAAAACAAGATGGCCGTGCCCGTTAACGACCGCATGGGTAAGTTCGCGCGAGATTTCCCCCGCGATCACACGCGAACTTGTACTAGTGAGCCACACACTTTGCGAGATTACACATAGTGCCTGGAAACGGAAATACGTCACGCAAACAAGATGGCCGCGCTCCTGTACGACCGCTAGGGTAACTTTGCCTCGTTGCGCTACCAGCGGCTTGCGAAAACGCAAAAAACCAAGCGAACTAACACGCCGCAAAAAAACAAATTGCTTATTCGCAGAAATTCGCGGCTTCCGAATTCGATCTCGCGCAAATTCACACCCCGCGAATCCCGCAAAATTGCAGAAAAACGATTTTTGCAAAACTGAAAGCACTCAGCAGGTGCAAAAGTTCAAGCTCATCATTAGTAACCATTCCCTGGAGTGCTTCCTGAGGGGGCCCCTCCAGAGTTCAGTTGCCTACTTGCAACTATTCTATGACCCTGCTCTAACCCTCACAGCAGGCTCAGAGAATAGCTACAAGTAGGCCACAAAGGTCCTGTTAAATAAATTACACTGCAACAGAAAGCAATTACAGATAAGGAAGCAGGTGCCAGACTGGAAGTTCGAATTCAGTGACACATTAATCAACCCCTAATTCATTCATGTCAGTTGATGCAGGGCAGGTGTGCTAACGAATTTTGCAAAACTGAAAGCACTTAGCAGGTGCAAAAGTTCAAGCTCATCATTAATCAGGAAGCACTTACAGCAAAGGAAGCAGGTGCCAGCTCAAATTCAGTGACACATTAATCAGCCCCAAATTAATTCATGTCAGTTGAGGCAGGGCAGGTGTGCTTTTCCCCCCATATTCTAAGTGATGAACCAGAGGGTGGCAGTGATGAACCAGAGGGTGGCAGTGATGAACCAGAGGGTGGCAGTGATGAACCAGAGGGTGGCAGTGATGAACCAGAGGGTGGAAGTGATGAACCAGAGGGTGGCATGGGTGAACCAGAGGGTGGCATGGGTGAACCAGAGGGTGGCATGGGTGAACCAGAGGGTGGCAGTGGTGAAACAGAGGGTGCTGTGATGAACCAGGCAAAGAAACAACATGGTCGCGACCGTTGCGACCCAACAAGTAAGTTCGCGTTTGTGAACTGGTAAAAAACTCTCGCGAACTGGCAGAAACCCTTGCGACCACAAAAAAAAGAAAAAAATCCGCAAATTTGCAAAAGTTCGCGGATTGCGAATTCGTGAATACGCAAATTCGTGAATCGCAATTTCGCAAAATTCGCCCATGCTTACAATTTAAGCCTCCCAAGCAGCCTATTACATTTACTGATCAAAAGATTGCACATATTTACATCCCTTTCAGGCAGCAGGCACCCTTGTGAGAAACTGGCTTTTTGGTTAGGTGTGAAAGTTGAAGAAATTAATGTACATAGACAGCATTCATTCCCCTTCTTCTCCCACTCCTCTCTCTCTGTGCGCACCATGAATACCGTAGACCATTGACCATATCACTGCCAGTAAGAGCCCATACCCCTATGCATATGTACAGCCATTCTAGGCACCATGGCCTATTTACCCATTGGAACCCCCCGGCTTCCCTCCTGCGCTATCCTAAACCCCCTCTCTTATGCGTAGGCCATGAAACCCTCTCCCCCTGTGCGACCCCGCTGCGAAAGGCGACTCTCCTGCTTGACCCGCACAAAACCCCCCATTCCCCCTTGAAGAAGCATCCTTCGCCTTGGCTGACGTAGCCCTCCCCAGCTGCACCTGGCTGCCCCCGCTCTCTCATGTACTGGTCATCAGATCTCTCTCTCTCTCTCTCTCTCTCTCTCTCTCTGTGTGACTCTGTCCCTGTGTCCACCCTGGCTACCCCTCCCTTCTCCTCACATGGGCAAGTCATAAACCCTCTTCTTCTGTAAGGCCCTGTCCTTGAGAGTCACGGCCGCGCCTGACCAACACCTCCTTCCCTTCCATGAATGCCCCTCTGTTGACAAGCCTTCCCTCCGCGCTCGATTGTCCACGCGGCATGAATACCACTCCTTTGATGACCCCTTCCCCCGAGTCCGGCTGACCACACATGTCCGAGGCCATCGCCTGAGCCAGGAGATACCATTTACTGCCCTTATTGTATGAAGTCACTCCTCTTCAAAGGATCCTCTATTGGTCTTAGCCACCCCACCCCCTGGGCTATGATCAGGCGTACACATCCTACGAAACACTCAGCTGCGTGATTGCCCTCCCCTCTTATCAGCAGGTCAAGGGTCCCCATTGTGAATGTATGTGGGGTAGGATCACCACGAGGATTATAGGGATGTCTTTCTTTTGCGTCATACTGTCCTGATTGTACTATCAAGTGTTTGGTAAGATATAAAAGCAAGAGTCTCAGCTCACTTGTTAGAGCACCTCCCGAAAGACACTGTGTTTCGTGTCCGAAATGACTGGCTCTCCTCATGAGAATTAAACTCTGTTCTTGATTCCTGCTTCCAGCGCCCGTCTCTTTATTTGGCAATTATTCAACATGGGAACTAAGAGGCGGTTTGCGCCAGCGGCCTGGGCATCGATAGGATTATGGGCTCATTTTCCACAATTGGCGTCCCAACGCGGGGTCCATCAGTGACATAGGGTCCGATAAGAGAGATCCAGACGAAGAAGTGAACATCTAAATGATCGGGGTATGCCTGCCTTGAGAGGGCCCTCGCCCGGCTGCCGATCGACAGAACTTCACCAATTCTGAACTGACCTCTCTTGAGTGACCTATTGTCCTGACTGGAATCCCATAGGAATGCTACATGGAGTAAGAGAACGATCGGGCGCTGGAGGAGGGAGTCGAAGAACTATCCGTATGGTCCGGTCCGGGTAAGATTAAGTAGGGTGTTTTTACGCCTGATTGGTAGGGTGGCTCTATCCACCTGATTGATTGATTGTTTGTATTGGAATCGGTATTTGTATACTGATATTGTTGGTATTGGTTCATTTAGCTTTGAAGGCTACTTGACATATTGGTTCTCTTCTGAGAACGAGACATTCTCTGTTTGCAAACAGCGGCGAATAGGAACGTCGTCCCTCTTTGCAGATAGAGAAGGGTAGGTAATGCAGACTTTTTGTCCCCGTTGTAATTCGTCATGCCTACTTTTCTCCCCACTGGATTGTTTGAAGTCGATTAATAATCGATTGTTGTTCTTTGAGATCTTCCCTGTCTACAAACTGAGACGAGTAGAAATATTCTGTCTTCCTTTTTGGATAGCGAAGGGCAGGTAATGCAGACATTTGTCCCCGTTGTAATCCGTCATGCCTGTTTTTCTCCCCACTGATTGGTTGGTTGCCTGGACATTGTTGTTCCAGGAATTGTTTCGTTTGAGGTATTTTCTGCCTGCAAACAACGTGGAATAGAAATATTCTATCTAGTCTTTGCAAGTAGTAAAGGGTAGGTTATGCCCCTTTGTGAATTCGTCAGTCCTACCCACTCCCCACTGTTTGGTTATTTGGGGGGTAGCTCGCATGGTCCGCCCAGGAGACTACCCTTATGGAGGACATATGCTCCCCGCTCATGGGCCATTTAGTGGAAGTAGACCATCTGGTCCGTCCAGGAGGCTACCCTAGTAAATGGAAGTACATCGCTCGGTCTGTCCAGGATGATACCCTAATGAAGGAATATATGTTCCCCTTTTGATCGATAATCTCGTTCCACCCCGGACCATTTATTGGAGGGAACTCGTCTGGTCCGTCCAGAAGTACCCCCTAGTGAAAAGGACACATAAAAATATGAAGTGATCACCGTTCCCTACTAACAGAAAGCTTTAGCTCGAAACACGCTAAGGAAGAGAAAGAAAAATAGAAAAGGAAATCAGGCTAAGTCAGTAACCCCCTGATGAGCTTTTGACTTCACTAAAAATAAGAAACATTAGAAATAGTTCATAATAAGAAATATAAAATGGCGAAAAGTTTGGCAGCAAAAATAGCCACAAGGTAGCTAGGCTTCACTGCCTGTTCCTGTTCCTGCTCCCAACATGCCTGCCTCATTGCCCGCCACGCCCGAATAACGGTCACATGAAATAGAGACAATCCAATAGGTACCTACCCCCATTCCGGAAGCTCCCGAAGTGCAACAGGTTCGCGGTTACGCCCATCCGGAAGGCGAGGCCTCGAGGCACGAGGGGCTCGCCTGGCCACGGTCAGGAGGAGATGTTGGGCAGGCGGTCCAAAGAATGACAGAGACCTCTCCTTCTCTCCTCTTCTGCTGCCCTGCAGGCCACGGGGGGGGGGGGGGCTGTCTTGCCTCAGCCACCGACCACCCCCCCCCTTCTGTCTCTCGCCTGGTCCGACCCACGAAGAAGGCCGAAGCCAAAAGCGAGAATGGCGGCGCTTCCAAGTAGTCCCGCCACATGTCAAATTCCTGGATAGTTACAGGTAGTGCCGCCACATGTCGACGCCTGGACAGTTCCAGGTAGTCCCGCCACATGTCAAGAGAAAAGGGGGGGCTGTCTTGCCTCAGCCGCCGACCACCCCCCCCCATCTTCAATAGCCAGCACGGCCAATATCGAAGCGACGGAGCCGAGGAACGGCGCGGGGTCGCTGGAAGGGGGAGGTGACGCGAACGAGCCTCCCCCACCTCCCTCCAGGTGGAGGCTTCCAGCGACACCCCAATGCTCTTACTTAAAGAGGGTCAACATCAAAAAGCGGTCTTCTGCCCAGGACGGGCACACGCTCCATGCCTTCTCTCCTCAACCTTGAAGATTCTATAAGAGCCGGGGGGCACCCCGATCCCTCCGCATGGGCGCCCCCGCCCCCTCACTGGGAACCACGACATCGGTGCAACTCCTGCCGGCACCAGCCTCGGATTGGAAATGGCTAAAATGCAGCCACGGCACAGACTTGTTCAGTTCCGGAGGAACACCAGGATGACCCGGTAGGAAAATTGTTGCCGCCCTTCCCACTCTTTGACTCATGGTCCATATTGTTAGACTGTTAACCACATAGCACAAAACTTTTTGAACTGCCAACGGAAGGTTCTGGGCCAACCATGCGAGACTAGAGACATTCTGACTATGCTGGAACTCGCCTGACCCCTCCCAAAATGGCGCCGACACAAAATGAGACGTTTTGAATAAACTTTGTTGCACCCTGATTGCGCAGCTTGTTGTCCCGAGATCTATATGCAGTTTTTGGATAATGAAAGTAGATATGAAGGATGTTGAGTATGTGCTTGGATAATGAACTGACTTAGGGTGGGTACTGATTATGATTTGGAAAATGAATTGGTGTAATTTAGATAAAGAATGAGTATTGGATAATGAATTTATGAATTAATTAAAACTGAATTCTTGACATGCATCATGCTTGCTCTGTAAGAAAATTTTAATACGATTTTATTGCACTGCTGCACTTTATGCAATGAACTGCCACCAATTTCGTTTATTAAAAGTATTTTGAAAAAGAAAGCATGGTTGTAGCAGTTGCATTAATGAGTTTTGGATGCCCTACTACTGTGAGCGAAGAATAAGTATGATGAAGGATGTAGATCAAAAGGGATCAGATATTTAGCAGCTACATTATGTATCGCAGGCAGCCAGGAAAAGTGTTTTAGACACCCTTAAAACGACACCACAGAAATGCCACCTGGCCGTCACCCTTGCACCCGACAGAGAGGGTTACGACCGAGTAACTCATGTAGATATGTAGATCGTCAATGATCATCTATCTGACATTACTGGTCCCTCTAGGCTTAAACGCCGAGATGGTAAAGAAATGCAGTACGCGGAGATAGGTCGAGTAGGTGGTAGGTAAAAACATTTTTGGACTACTACATGCTGATGTACTTTGAATGCTGCCCCCCCCCACCCCTTCTTTTCCCTCCCTTCTGCAGGTCACGTCAGAACGTCGGCTGAAGTGTGGAAGAGCGACGGTCGGACCACCGACGAAAAAGGGAAAGAGGGAATATGTGTGTAGTCGTTATAACGATAAGTTTTTAAAAGACGTAGGCTTAACATGACTGTTCCTCCTTAGGACATAGCGACTGAGAGGATGGACTGACATAGAAACTGGACAGGTACTGAATGACGAAAAATTGACTAGAAATGACGTGTTAAATAATGTAACTGGACGTTTGACTAGGTAGGGAAAGGACAAAGAAAAATTATACGGGTAAGGGTTGCCACGGCACCACCCGTCTAGGAAGTTAGAAATATTGCTGATGTTCAAAATGCACTACCCCCTTTCTCACACTCTCATAGATATAGCCAAGCTGTCCGACTGTTCTCCCGATCAATACTTGCCGTTGCCTCAGCCTGGAGAACTTCCCACCAAAGGAGGGAACAGAAAAATGGTTTAAGATCCAACCATGGGTAACTAGCACGACCAGGTTAATTACTGATCGACCAACCGAGGTGTGAGTATTGGTAATTGGGAACGCTCGCAGGCGTGACAAGCGAGAAGGGAAAGGGGGGAAGGGTAGAAAGAGCTAAGCACGTAGATAAATAGGATAGTAAAGATACGTGGGATATATATAAAAACAGATCCTGTAGGCTAACAATTGTTTCCTGTCTTGTCGTGAATGTCTTGTATATGTGTAATACATGTGCCGTCTTCCCCGTCTGAGTTTGTGTGTGTGTAATGTACGAATTTATGTCTTCCCTCTGTCTGTATCTGTGTGTTACCTGACCTTTGCTGTTCCGTGTTGTGAGCGCACTAAATGACCTATTTTCGTACACGTCTCTCTCTCTCTCTCCACCCCCTTATCTCTCTCTCTCTCTCTCTCTCTCTCTTTTTCTCTCTCTCTCTCTCTCTACATGTCATACGTGTACCGAATGGCTCGTTTAGATTGCGGACGACTCTCACTCTCTATGAGAGTCTCCCTATTTTCTCTCCCTCTTTTTGGTAAAACTGTACCCCCCCCCCCGGTACCAGTCTGATTTGATACATATTGAACGCGAAGGTGTTCAGCGAAATTGACCGAAACTAAAACGATTGTATCTCGCCATATTACTGCCTCTCCTTTCTGCAAAATGAATGAACTTGAATTGGCTGAGAAGGAAAGGACAGGTAAGACGACTAAAGTCCCCCAAATCTGGCCATTTATAGGGGAACTGTATGTCAATGGCACCTTATGTCTGTTCTTCAGAGACGAACGCCAACGTCTAGATTGACCCCCAATGCCCAGATTGCCCCACCCCCCCCTTTTTGCACCGAAGCGTAAGCGCCCGAAGCATCCCCGCCCCATTTTGATAGAACCCAGTTGCTGTCCCGGATATAAACATGATGACCATGAGTAGCTGTTGACCCTCGAGAAAATCTTGTTTTACCTGACTGTCGATGATGGCACCCCCGCCCTGTCTGAAAATGTTAGCCAGTCCTGAAGGGAAATGCTCCGTAATGTTGAATATGATGTAACGCACAGTTGATGGGAATATCATTTATCCTCACTTGAGTTATAAACAGGACAATGAATAAACCTGCCATAAACTCAGTAGGAATGCTGACACATGCACTGCCTGGTAATAGGACCTCTGACTGTGACCAATGAGCGTATCTCCCAAATGCGTAGAATTGAGGGAGGAATTCACATGCGTAGATATCTTCTTCTGCCATTTCTCTAAAACCTTGTCTTGTACCTATTCAAAGATTCACGATCACCGAAGGAGATGGGTCAGATGTGACGTACAGCCTGACTGCGGATCTTGGGACACGTGTGACCTCGACCAAAGGTGGAGCCGCAGAGCAACAGGATACGGGACGAGACCGCAATTTCAACGTGGAAAATGAAAAACGATGGGCTGCCTCGAAGCCCCCGCCTGCTAACCCACGTGTGCCTGGAGTCTCCGTTCCCCTTCTTTGGGCCCGATGGATGGGCCTGCCTGCTTGTTATCCTTTGCTCCCTTGGTCCCTTTTGCGTGTCCCAGGAACTCTGACCCAACTCCGCCCTCTCACCTATCGACTATTTGAACCACACTCACCCTCTTTTCCACGTGACTTTTTGCCAAGGGAAAGAACCGCATTCCACTGGGAATAGGGTGCTGCCATAGAACTATGGGTGCCGAGCATAAGGCGCCACCAACCGGATTGTTTAGGGAACAGGACTGTGGTCTAACAGCAGAGGACTGACCGCACCCTGCAACGCGAAAGGATAGGACTGAGCTGGACCTATAGCTCCACCGCCGGTGCTCAACAGCGCCAACGAAAGTACACGGACTAGAGCCTACCAGTGATGGCTCAATGATAAAAAAAACACTGTGACGAAGAAATATTGTGTATTGAACTGAATTCCGCTCTCAACTACCTGGTCAAAACTGTTCATTGGTCACATTTGTAAGTTAGAAAGATTTATGCTATGTAGTGCGTTTTTTATTGTCAGGAACACAACGAAAATGCAATTTCCTATGTGCTGCACTCTGTCCATCACCTCGACTGTCTATGATTGAACACCAAATGTTAGTATCGACAAAATGCTAATCCATCAACGATGCCTGTCTACCTGTAATCCCATCAATTGCAAAAATGACTGCTGTTATGTAAAAAGGGGCGACTGTGAAAGTTGAAGAAATTAATGTACATAGACAGCATTCATTCCCATTCTTCTCCCACTCCTCTCTCTCTGTGCGCACCATGAATACCGTAGACCATTGACCATATCACTCTGCCAGTAAGAGCCCATACCCCTATGCATATGTACAGCCATTCTAGGCACCATGGCCTATTTACCCATTGGAACCCCCCGGCTTCCCTCCTGCGCTATCCTAAACCCCCTCTCTTATGCGTAGGCCATGAAACCCTCTCCCCCTGTGCGACCCCGCTGCGAAAGGCGACTCTCCTGCTTGACCTGCACAAAACCCCCCATTCCCCCTTGAAGAAGCATCCTTCGCCTTGGCTGACGTAGCCCTCCCCAGCTGCACCTGGCTGCCCCCGCTCTCATGTACTGGTCATCAGATCTCTCTCTCTCTCTCTCTCTCTCTCTGTGTGACTCTGTCCCTGTGTCCACCCTGGCTACCCCTCCCTTCTCCTCACATGGGCAAGTCATAAACCCTCTTCTTCTGTAAGGCCCTGTCCTTGAGAGTCACGGCCGCGCCTGACCAACACCTCCTTCCCTTCCATGAATGCCCCTCTGTTGACAAGCCTTCCCTCCGCGCTCGATTGTCCACGCGGCATGAATACCACTCCTTTGATGACCCCTTCCCCCGAGTCCGGCTGACCACACATGTCCGAGGCCATCGCCTGAGCCAGGAGATACCATTTACTGCCCTTATTGTATGAAGTCACTCCTCTTCAAAGGATCCTCTATTGGTCTTAGCCACCCCACCCCCTGGGCTATGATCAGGCATACACATCCTACGAAACACTCAGCTGCGTGATTGCCCTCCCCTCTTATCAGCAGGTCAAGGGTCCCCATTGTGAATGTATGTGGGGTAGGATCACCACGAGGATTATAGGGATGTCTTTCTTTTGCGTCATACTGTCCTGATTGTACTATCAAGTGTTTTGTAAGATATAAAAGCAAGAGTCTCAGCTCACTTGTTAGAGCACCTCCCGAAAGACACTGTGTTTCGTGTCCGAAATGACTGGCTCTCCTCATGAGAATTAAACTCTGTTCTTGATTCCTGCTTCCAGCGCCCGTCTCTTTATTTGGCAATTATTCAACATGGGAACTAAGAGGCGGTTTGCGCCAGCGGCCTGGGCATCGATAGGATTATGGGCTCATTTTCCACATAGGGGTCTGTCCTCCTTCGGCTTCACAGCAGTGGAGTCCCACTCCCTTAGATTTCAGTGTAAGCCCTTCAAGGTCAGCATTGGCACAGTGGTTATTTTTGTATTATTACAATATTAATATTGAAATTGTGAGTAGGCTGTTCCCATAGAGTTTCCACTTCAGCCTCTGATCAGGAGATACACTGTCCCAGAGAAATGGGGGAAGGGAGACAGAAATCAGGAGACCGTGGGGATGAAGACAACCGAGAAAGGCATGTGGGGATCAGGGGCATAGCTTCGGGGAGGGGGGTGTTTGGGGTGTTACAGCCTCCTAATACATTTTCTGATAAATAGTTGGATACAGGTGTTTTCAGTCAGGTATGATGAGCGGTCGGTCTTTACCACAAATTTTTACATACACAAAAAAAAATGCCCCCCAATCTCCCTCTTTTTTGAATTTTTTTTGCTTACGTGACAAATACTTGTGCTTTTCCTCACTCAGTACTCCTACCAATCCGCATTTGCCTCCCTTTCCACTGCTTCCTAACCTAACCTCAAGCGCCCTGCTTATCGTATAATGAGTTTTTAAACTATATGTCAGCAAAATATCTTACAAACCAAGCTAAGCCCCGGATGGGGGCGGAGAGGGAAATGGGCAGAGAGGGCGGGAAGGAGATAGCGAGAGAGGGAAGGAAGGATGGAGAGAAAGAGAGCGAGCACGAGAGCGAGGAGGAGGGGAAGGGGGAGAGGCATAGGGATAGAGTGAGGAGGTGAGGGAGAGAGGAGTATGGGACAAAAGGACAGAAGGAGGGGGAGGAACAGAGACATATTGGGACAGAGCAAGCTCTTTCAGCTCACTTTGGTAATGGTAATGTAATGGTAATGTAGTTTCTTATATAGCACACGTATCACCACAAAGGGTATCTCTGCGCTTGCTTTGGGAACCTGTCCTGGTTTTTCCCTGTGGGATAGCCCAGCTGGCACCCCCAAGGTGAAAGCCAGGCATCCCGCCGCGGGGGCCGTAGTGGAGATTGAGCAAGCTATTGCCAGAGTAGCAGAGCGTGAACCCCTGATTCAAGTAGGCACCGAAGCGAGAATTATCAGGTCCATGGACATTTGGGCTCCAAACCCTGCCGCGTCGGGAATTGAACCCTGGTCCCGGGCTGACCTCTGCTTCTGGGTCTGCCTCCTCTAACCGGTGAGCCACACTTCTCCCTTCTTTACATAATTTATAAAAACTAAAGGATTTCTAAAAAGTACAAGAATATTTTGAGTACCTTTCAGAGTTTATCGGTTGCACAGGCGGAAAATGCAGTCAATTAAATAAGACGTTCACAGATGAAACAGAGGTTTGTGAAACCCCAATATCATTTAACATGTGGCTACTGCCACTCAGATCTAATATTAAGGACAGCTGTGCTCAAGGAGCAACCCACCACTCTGCCAGTTTGAAGTTTGTATATTAATGTTAGATTTGGGGGGTCTCCAATTGGCAGAGGTAGGTAACTTTGACCAAATAGGGACCCTTGCATCTAGTCAGGGGCTGCACTTCTAAAATAACCCCTGCTCACCCCCTTGGTAGCTTGGCAGAAAGGCTTCTCAGAGGCAGTGTGTTTAGCATTTGTGAACATATACAGTAATACAGTGACAACACTACAGATGGACACCACACAGGTTGTATATCAAAAATAATTATTTTTATATAGACTTCACACAAGACCACAACCGACAAAAATCCACAATACTGTTCTTTGGAATTGTAGAAATAGCTTAGTTCACTTTAGATGGTAAATGCGACATTTTATGTTCAACGTACCTTTGGATGCGTAGCGCTAGACAATGAAAGTTGCAGGTAAGATGATGCGTCAGTTCCTTCAAACAAGAACGGTGATGCGTTGATTCCCTACTGCTGCGTAGGGGACGGTGATGCGTCTGTTCTTCCCCGCATGTGAGGTGACATCAGTTTCTTATTGGGCTTCTGTGGCGATGTGACCAGCAGCACCGTGATGCAGTGACAATCCGATGCAATGTGACAATGATGAGGCGATGCATGCACGCCCAACGGCCGTGCTGCGACTCAGTGAATCTTCTGAGCCGCGACAGACCCTGCTACATGCTTCTCTGGTGATGTGACAGTCTGCTGCGACAGTGACACTCTTCTCCTGTGATGCGAGACGCTTTGGTGATGCGATGCAGCAGCAGCGGCACCCTTTTTCAGTGATGCGACCACAGCGGGTGCGGCTATGTCACGCTTCTTCTCTGTGAGTTGCGCTTCCAGCTCCGAAAGACACGCAGTCTCTCAGAAGGCCCAGCACAAAAGCAGGCACATCAAATTTAGGGGAGCTGGTGGGTGAAGTCTGTTATCCCTGAGACTTCAGAAGGAGGCAATGTCTATTTCCAAACGCTTGGAGATCTTTTACAAGATGATGAAAGTTGCACAAAGTCCTTTCTTTGGCAGGCAGGCAACAACTGCAGGCCAATCCCCCAAACAGCACTCAGCTTAGGGATAGTCTTCTCCTTCAGTTTCTCTCTGGTTCCTCTCTTCAGCAAAGGCTCGTCTTGTTTCCCAGAAGTGATCTAAAGTTCTGGGGTCTGGGACCCCTCTTTTATACACCAAAATCCTTTGTCTCTGAAGGTAGAGTGTGTCTGTGCCTAGTCCAAACCACCAGCTCTGTGCAGTCCTGGAGCACTTTGTTTACAGAACTACTTCTCTTCCTTTGACAGTCTAGGCAGGGAACATCAGACATACCACAGGAGATGGAGCCAGCATTGTGGAAGGCAAGCAAAGCCCTATTCAGGTCCCAGGTGCTCCCCTCACACCAATCTACATGCAGATGGGCCTATTCAGCCCTGTGCTGACTCACCCTGTCTCCTGGAATCCCCCATCCCCTGTCACTCAAACTCCAGACAAGGAATACAGAACCTAGCAGAGGCAGAGTTGGATAGTTATGCAAGAAAATACCTACTTCCTAAAAGTGGTATTTTCAAACTCAGAATGTTAAAACCAACTTCACTAAAAGATACATTTGATCATTTTGAGTTCAAGCATACTAATTTCTACCTAGTTCCCTGAGTCAGTTATGATTATAAGATGTTATAATCAAACAGCCCATTCTTGCCTATGGGGAACAGGTAGCCTTGCAATAGTGAAAAACGAAAATGGCTGTAATTCCCTATCAGGACATGCCACACATATCAAGGCATCTCCTACCTTTTACTTTCAAAACACCCTGCCCTTGGGCCGAACATGGGGGTGACTAATATGTAGAAAAGGGAAGGTTCAGGGGCTGGCAAGTTGGTGCATTTGCTGGTCAACATGGCAGTACCAGACTGCAAACAGGCTCTGCAATGGCAGACCTGAGAGACACTTTACAGGCTGCATCTGTGGGTGGTATAACCAGTGCTGCAAGCACACCAGCAGCATTGGATTTACAAGCCCTGGGCACACTCAGTGCACTGTACTAGAGTCTGAAAAGTAAACCAAACCAGCCAATCATAGAGTCACTAATCCATACATCAATTTACCATAGGGAGCACTTGCACTGTGGCACTGAATAGCAGTGCCACTGTGCCCCAAAGCATGTAAAACCAGCAAAAACATATGAGGCAACAGCAAAAAATGGAAGGGAGACCCACTCTTAGTAGTTGGGACTCAGCTTATTGGCCTTGTGCGTTAAGAATACAATTACATTGGCCAAAATGATCTTGTGGGAGAATCTCAAGGTCTCTTAAAAACGAGCAATTAAATCTTACCATTTTTTGTCCAATGTTTCTGGGTTCATGGTATTAGAATTTCTGCACTACCGTACAGATATCCTGAAAATGTTTTGTGCACAAACCAAAGGTTGGGAACAGATGTATTAAGTGCGTGCGAAAGGACTAAAACATAGTTTCAGAGTTGGAGATGGGGCTGGAGTTAAGAAAATCTGGTTTGGGCATGACAGAGGTGTAAATTTCTTGATCCAGTGGAAATATCACTAAAAATGTATAAAAAAAACACGGTCTCCCGCAATTCATTTTCTTTATGCGCCTGGGTGGCCCAGGTCCCGGGGGAAATTTCAATTTGTGATGCGGGGGCCCACGGGGGCTTCAGCTGCCACTGGGGAGAGCCACCTCCCTGGGGCGATCTTCATTAAATACCTGGGGGGTCACACGTTCCCGCTCTGCAGCTCCAGGGACTGGGGGGCCACCGAGCCCCCCTGTTGACCACCACCTGCCCGGGGATATCCATAAAATTGTAGTGTGTGGGGGCTCAAGCACCACCACACTGCCCCGGGGACCACCACCTCCACGGGGTACATTTTATTTAAATGTGGGGGTTAGTTGAACACTCCTGTCCTCGAGGACCATCACCTTCCTGGGGCTACAATGAAGATGGGAGAGGTCCTGGTGGCCCCCCTCCAGGAGCCCTGCAAGGCCCTGGGGCCCGCCATCCCTACGGCCAGCTCCAGCAAAGTCCCGGGGTGCCCACTCGTGAAAGCCTGCTATCGCATGGCAGAAGCAGTGCTCCTGCCATGCCATAGCAAACTTCTGCTTGGCTTTATGGAAGCGAGAGCAGGAAAGAAGCTCTCGCTTTCATGAAGCAGAGCAGAATTGCTTTGGGCAAAGGGAGCTGCATGTTGGCAGCTCCCTTTGCCCAAAAGCAATGCCGGCTCCAGCAGGAAGCGGTGAGTGGACAGAGACATTGGGTCTCCCCCGCGGTCATCCGTATCATTTAGGTTTGTCATACTCTGTACATTAACCTTGTGGTTTTGTCTTACAGATTGAACACTATTTAGGTTCCTGTATACAGACTTCTGGTATCTCTCGTGTTATTCATTGCTAAGTTGGGGGACAAGATACCAACAGGTCTTTAAACAGTACTCCCCTCAGGCCCCTTTTCCACTGTTTGTTATTTGATTCTCCTCCGCGGTCCCCAACACAGAGGCCATGCCCCACGGTAATGGGGTCCCCAGGGCCAAAAATGGACCAGGAGTGGTGACAAGCGCCCCCCCCCTTTTTTAAACTATTTTAAAGAATGACTGGGCCCTAGGGGATGGGGTCCCCGGGGCATATATCAGCTTGGGGAGGGGAGGCTGCGTGGCCCCCTTCCATTAGTAAATGAATATAATAAAGTAAATGGCCAGGCCGGGGCCAAAAATGGACTGGAGGAGGGGGTTACTCGCCCCCTCTCCCTTACAGAAAAAAAATGTATAAAATGGCCGGGCCTCGAGGGATGAGGTCCCCAGGGCCGAAATGGGCCATTGGAACTGGGGGGGGGGGGGGAGGGTTAGGGGGGGATAATTATATATTTTTTTCTCTTGTGATAGGAGTTGCAACCCTATCGCGGCTATCAGTGTGATCCCCCAGTGTAACGTAGCAGCAGATCCTCCTTAAATAATTAAATAGTATATCATGTAGAAGGTAGTGTTGCAGTTGCGAAGTTTTTTGTAGAGCTAGTGAGATAGAAGTTCATAACATTAAAATTGAGAGAGAAAGAAATATATTAAAAAATATGAACTAAAAGTAAAATGTAAATTGATACTTGTATAGCGCACTACTCACCCGCAAGGGTCTCTAGGCGCTTGTACGAATACCGTTGTGGAACCCATCCTGGCTTTCCCTGTGAGGCGTCCACTCCTGGGCACCCCCAAGGTGGGGGCCAGGCATCCTTAGCATTGTGGGGGCCGTTGTGGAGATTAAGCAAGCTATTGCCCAGAGCTGCAGATTGGGACTCCATGATTGGAATAGGCACCGAGGCGAGAATTATCAGGTCAGTGGAATTTTGAGCCCAAGACCCGCCGAGGCGGGGAATTGAACCCTGGTCCCGGGCTAGACCTCTGCATCAGGGTCTGCCGCTCTAATCATTGGGGTTCGCAAACCTGGGAAATATTTTGAAAGAGCTTACAAATATATATCTTTCACTGTTGAGTTATAGGTTGGCTCTAAGAAGAGCCATTGTGTTTATTTTGACTGTTCCTGCTACATGTAAGTCTGGGTTCACAGCTTAAGGTTGTTGAGAAATACTTTGTTTCCTGCATCTGGAAAGTGAACTCCATCACTTCTGTAGATGTTTTGCATGTGAAACGTAGGTTGTAGTTATAAATAGAGCCCATGTTTTGGTCTCCGAGGTAAGCAGAAACAACTTTATTCACATTGTTCCTAGCTTTCTCAATCTGTGGACAGTACTAATTTGACCACTTCCATTTCTGTCTATAAAGACAGTGTGAGGGAAAAGAGACATCAATTGTGAAAAGGTATACTTCATTAGGCCTTCCAATCCTACGCTAGTCAATGTGCCGATGCCATTGACACCACAGTGTACAATCATGAGGTCAGGAGGTTGGAGATGAAAAAATGTTTTAGCCAAAGTCATCAATTCGTGCCACTTTTATCCTCTCTCTGCAAACCATTTAAAATCCATATTTTGCAAACCTAGGTCTTTGTCAATACCTCTGTGTTCAGCATACCTTTTTCACCAGAAAACATAGCTGTGCCCTACAATCCATACTGTAAGCATTTTGAAGGGATGTCTGGAAGAAATCTAAAGATGTCTGTAGCTCATGAATTTTTTAAGTATCTTTAGGTACGTAGCTATTTAACCCAGCTTCTTTACACTGTTCCAACTGCGCTTTCTAGAAGCTCACTGATGGACTTGATTTTAAGGAGGGCTCCTATTGGTGATCTGGACCAAAGTCTAATACTGGTCCTTCCGGATGACCTTGTTGTACAGAATGCAAAATTAGAAGCTAAGTTAGGTAAGGGTGGTTTAGATGTTGGTTATGCATTAGAACTCTCTAGTTCTGTTCTAATTTCTGGGGGCTTATGTTCCCAAAGCTATATGGCCCTATTTGATTTGTATTTCACGCCTGCCAAAATATCGAAATGGGGAGGTAATGATGCCCAGGGGTGTCCGCGATGTAGTCTTTTGGCAGCTAATGAAACACACGTTTTTTTCATGTATTAAGTTAGACTCATTTCTACAAGATGTACAATCTTTTATTAATTCATCCCTCAAACTACAGGTGGCTCTTTCTGCAGAATTGGTTATTATAGGTTGTGAGTCAGATATGTCTGTGTCCAGGCCTTGTCATGAGATAGCGCTCCTGTGTATCTTTATGTCACTTATTCGATTATGCATAACCTCGGAATGGATCAACTAAGTTCCACCTACTATGATAAATTGAAAGGCTAGGATATTAGCCCTTTATAATTTAGAATCAACAGTGTTTTTGAGAGGGGGGTAAGAGGCGGCGTGAAAAGGGTTTGAGCATCTGGAGGCCATTTAGGCTTTGGTTAAACAACTAATTTTTTTGTAGGGATACTACTGATATTTGACTTTTAATGTCTGTATACCCTCTTTTTAGCTCAACCCACACTCATCTTTTTCTCAATGTATTTGTCTTCTTTTCTCTTTTTAGGTCTCCACTTTTTTAATGTTTTGTTCAAAGTATCTGGATTGTTTTGTAAATGGAACTTTGTGTTTGCATGGATTTAATCATTGGCTACTGTATTTGCTTTATGTATTCTTCAAGCTGACTAAAAAAATAAAAAATAAAAAAATGGAAAGGACCGTTTTAAATTTCACTAGGCCCAACATTGAGTCGTCAGTGAACAGAAGAGCTGCACAACAAAATTAAGGTTTAAGACATGTTGCAAGAGGGATTATTGATTAGGCTACTTTATCTGAATGTGTGGAAATGTACAGTCAAAGTATGCTGTAGATATTTAAGTGTCTGCTGGAAATCGGAAGTGCAGTCTGTTAAATTTAAAGTTTTTCGTGCTCTCGTCACTGTGGTATGCGTATTCTCAAAGGTTTTATGCATCTGAAGATGGTCGCTTAAAAATCTGGTAGCTTGTTGTACAGGTGGAGAAATCTCAGTGCACCTTTCTTTTTCTTTCTGCACCACCTTTCCCCTTTCACTCTTGCCACTTTCCGCGCGCCCCACACTCTACTTTCCGCGCGCACCACACTCTCTACTTTCCGCGCGCACCACACTCTCTACTTTCCGCGCGCCCCACCCCACTCTCTACTTTCCGCGCGCCCCACCCCACTCTCTACTTTCCGCGCGCCCCACCCCACTCTCTACTTTCCGCGCGCACCACACTCTCTACTTTCCGCGCGCACCACACTCTCTACTTTCCGCGCGCCCCACACTCTCTACTTTCCGCGCGCCCCACACTCTCTACTTTCCGCGTGCCCCACCCCCCACACTCTACTTTCCGCGCGCCCCACACACTCTACTTTCTGCGCGCACCACACACTCTACTTTCCGCGCGCACCACACTCTCTACTTTCCGCGCGCACCACACACTCTACTTTCCGCGCGCCCCACACACTCTACTTTCCGCGCGCCCCACACACTCTACTTTCCGCGCGCCCCACCCCACTCTCTACTTTCCGCGCGCCCCACCCCACTCTCTACTTTCCGCGCGCCCCACCCCACTCTCTACTTTCCGCGCGCACCACCCCACACTCTCTACTTTCCGCGCGCACCACCCCACACACTCTACTTTCCGCGCGCCCCACCCCACACACTCTACTTTCCGCGCGCCCCACCCCACACCCTCTACTTTCCGCGCGCCCCACCCCACACACTCTACTTTCCGCGCGCCCCACCCCACACCCTCTACTTTCCGCGCGCCCCACCCCACACCCTCTACTTTCCGCGCGCCCCACCCCACACACTCTACTTTCCGCGCGCCCCACCCCACACCCTCTACTTTCCGCGCGCCCCACCCCACACCCTCTACTTTCCGCGCGCCCCACCCCACACCCTCTACTTTCCGCGCGCCCCACCCCACACCCTCTACTTTCCGCGCGCCGCGCCCCACACTCTCTACTTTCCGCGCGCCCCACACTCTCTACTTTCCGCGCGCCCCACACTCTCTACTTTCCGCGCGCCCCACACTCTCTACTTTCCGCGCGCCCCACACTCTCTACTTTCCGCGCGCCCCACACTCTCTACTTTCCGCGCGCCCCACACTCTCTACTTTCCGCGCGCCCCACACTCTCTACTTTCCGCGCGCCCCACACTCTCTACTTTCCGCGCGCCCCACACTCTCTACTTTCCGCGCGCCCCACACTCTCTACTTTCCGCGCGCCCCACACTCTCTACTTTCCGCGCGCCCCACACTCTCTACTTTCCGCGCGCCCCACACTCTCTACTTTCCGCGCGCCCCACACTCTCTACTTTCCGCGCGCCCCACACTCTCTACTTTCCGCGCACCACACTCTCTACTTTCCGCACCACACTCTCTACTTTCCGCACCACACTCTCTACTTTCCGCACCACACTCTCTACTTTCCGCACCACACTCTCTACTTTCCGCACCACACTCTCTACTTTCCGCACCACACTCTCTACTTTCCGCACCACACTCTCTACTTTCCGCACCACACTCTCTACTTTCCGCACCACACTCTCTACTTTCCGCACCACACTCTCTACTTTCCGCACCACACTCTCTACTTTCCGCACCACACTCTCTACTTTCCGCACCACACTCTCTACTTTCCGCACCACACTCTCTACTTTCCGCACCACACTCTCTACTTTCCGCACCACACTCTCTACTTTCCGCACCACACTCTCTACTTTCCGCACCACACTCTCTACTTTCCGCACCACACTCTCTACTTTCCGCACCACACTCTCTACTTTCCGCACCACACTCTCTACTTTCCGCACCACACTCTCTACTTTCCGCACCACACTCTCTACTTTCCGCACCACACTCTCTACTTTCCGCACCACACTCTCTACTTTCCGCACCACACTCTCTACTTTCCGCACCACACTCTCTACTTTCCGCACCACACTCTCTACTTTCCGCACCACACTCTCTACTTTCCGCACCACACTCTCTACTTTCCGCACCACACTCTCTACTTTCCGCACCACACTCTCTACTTTCCGCACCACACTCTCTACTTTCCGCACCACACTCTCTACTTTCCGCACCACACTCTCTACTTTCCGCACCACACTCTCTACTTTCCGCACCACACTCTCTACTTTCCGCACCACACTCTCTACTTTCCGCACCACACTCTCTACTTTCCGCACCACACTCTCTACTTTCCGCACCACACTCTCTACTTTCCGCACCACACTCTCTACTTTCCGCACCACACTCTCTACTTTCCGCACCACACTCTCTACTTTCCGCACCACACTCTCTACTTTCCGCACCACACTCTCTACTTTGCGCACCACACTTTCTACTTTGCGCACCACACCCTCTATGTGCACCCCTCTTGCCTCATTCTGCATCCCTCTTGGTTGTTTCTGCATCTCTTGCCCCTTTCTGCACCCCTAACACCTTTCTGCACCCCCTTTCCCATTTCTGTACCCCCCTCTTCCCTTTCTGCACCCCCTTGCCCTGATCTGTACCCCCTCACCCTTATCTGCATCCCTCTCGCCCCTTTCTGCTGTACTTTTGTTGCTTCTTTCTACACCTCTGTGCCTTTATTCTGCAACTCTGTTCCTTCTTTTGGCATCCCTCTTGCCGCTTAGCAGCTCCCTTGTTTTTTTCTGTACTTTTCTTGTTTCTACAGGTCCCTAGCTGCATTCTGGTATCTGCTTGAAATGGGGGTTGTAGGAGAAAATACCAGCTTTTGAAGCTATCATGTTCACCTACATAATATGTGTGAGAATACATATACAAATAGACACTTACCTCAGTCACGAGAGCACACAGAACTGTAAACTGCAGTTTACGTTTCAAGCAGACACCTAAATTAATAGAGCCTACTTTGAGGGTACCTTTTCACACACTCCAAGAAAGTAGCCTAATCACTAATCCCTCTGCCAACATGTCTTAAACCTCACTTTTTTCTTGCAGCTTCTCTATTCACTGACATTTTGATTGTTAAGCGTAGCTAAATTTAAAACAGCAATCCTTCCCATGTCACTATTGTAAGTCTTACCATATTCCTAAAGGCATGCATGCGTGTGTGTCAGTAGCTTTTGCTCGTGGCATGATCTATAAAAAAGAAACATACGAATAGTTAAATATCTGAGTTTTCCATTGCATGCTATCTATGTTTGTGTACACGACGCTGTATGCATTTCTTTCTGCTCATTAAACAGGACATTTGGGTATTGAAACGTCTGTTTGAGGGCCTCTATAACACCTTCATATGTGAGACATGCCGGTTTGTGTAAGCGAATGACAGAGCACAACTTGAGGAGATTCATGCACCTGTATGAGAATCTACCAACTTTTTAAGCTAGCATTTTCAAATGAATGACAGCTGTGAGAAAACATGTACAAGTGGACACATACTTCAGTTTCAAGAGCATGCAGGCCTTTAAACTGGACAGACTGCACTTCCCCTTATAAGGTAGACACCTACATTTATAAGATCTAATTTAAGAGCACATTGATAGAGACTTAAAAAAAGTAGCCCAACTACTAATCCCCCTGCCAACATGCCTTAAAACTCACCTTTCTCTTGCACCTTCACTATTCAGAGTACTCTGAATGTTGCACCTAGCCAAATTTAAAACAGCAATCCTTACCATGTGACCGTTTACAGGTCGGTGTGCTCTTGTGACAGGTTTACTCACATATTTAGCTGTTCTAGAGAGATTGCTAATGTAATTGTAAGCAAATAGTTATTTATTATTGAGAATATTAACATATTTGTGAAGTTTAAAATTATAAAAAAAGTATTAAAACTATTGATTGCTTTTTAGATATTTACTTTTTTGGGGGGAGGAAAAATTGAAGATGGCAAGAAATGTTCAATGATCCAAAGACAAGAGAAGAAAAAAGCAGTACTAATAGAAAAGTGAAAACAGAAAATTAGATGAAGCACAAATGGTTAGGGAAAAAAGTCTTTTGGTACGAGAACTAAACAGCTTGTTCAAAGAGTTTTACAGAGGTAAAAACAATTTGAAATGTTGAAAAAGAAATGTTCTAAAACAAATCAGAAGGAAAGAAAAAAAGTAAATTATAAAAGAAAATCATTTATGGGAAAAAATGCATATTGAAAGAGGCTAAAAGAACAAACATGTAAGGAGAAGAATGTTCAGAAGTAGAGTACCACAAAAGGTATTGAAAGATTGTAAAAATATTTTTATAAAAGAGCAGCAGTTTATAGGAAAAAGCAACAGATTGAAAGTGTAGTAGACAAAGTTTTTGAAATAAAATGAAAAATATTTATATTAATATTTAAGATAGCGACAACATTGGTTAAAACAATGGTGTTTATGAAGGAGAAATACAAAAGAAAAAAAGACATGTTAATAGAAATAACTTTTGTAAAACTGTCACTTTCTTTAATGAATAAAACCGTTTTCAAGAGAACACATTAGTACATGTGGTTGATACTTGTGGTCGATGCTATGAGATGAAAGATTGTTCTCCCATTCCAAAAGAAAAAATGGTTGTTAGGAATATGGATATAGTAATAGATGAAGAATTGAGGGAGGCATACACAAGCTCCTGTATATAACTGGGATTTTAGCAGTAGTTGCAGTATTCAACAGGAATCTATTGACATATTACAATTTTTTATATGAGATTATACCAAAAAAAAGTGTTAAACAGAAGATCATGTGACAAGCACTAGATCAATGTAGGAAGAGAAAATATACTAAGTTGCAGTGTCATCTCCTGGCTTGTCTTTCAAGAAAAGTGTGTCAAAGCACTTTTTATCATTTAAGAATGTTAACTGTACACCACTCTGAAATGCAGAAGTTAGTAAGGAGACTATTATATAAAACCCCTGCATTAAGTTTAAGTTAAATGAATACAGCTCTTTTGCATGGTTGTCTATCAGACATAGAGAAAGTTTGTGATTATATACTGTTTTGTTGTTTTGGTTCGGAAGACTAGTGTAAAGTGTAGATGTTCACGAACATGAGAAAGATTAGTATCAATGAGTATGCAGAAGAAATTACAAAGTTTAACAGTTTCATCTGAAAAACCAAACAATATGTGTATTTGTTTGACGTATTTACTATAAAACTCAAACTAGAAATGTTGATTTATATTTAAAAAGTGAAAAGGAAAACGATGATAAGTGGCAGCAATTTGGTGTTTATTTGATGGTAGAGGGTCAATTTGATTTGCTAGTGATCAGGTTATTTGTAAGTATTGTTACGCCAAATTAAAAAAAAAATGTCAGCTAGAGCAGTACATAACTTAGAGTTGGTGCCTATTCCTAAGGAACTGGCAGATTTAAATGCAAATTAGTCTATTCTTATTCAATCTGTACACCCATGTCAGGCCATAGTTCGTATGGAGCCCAAAACAGGCAAGCTGCCACCAATAGATTTACAAAAAGGTCTAAAAGGAAAAGTTGTGTGCTTACCTTTAGATTTTAAGAAAAACATTGAACTGGTTAGTGTTTATAGAGAAGAAAATTAGCCAGTATTTTTTCTAGTAAATGGTGTACCAACAAAGAGTCAAAAGATCGGGCAAGAGTTTGTAGATGTTAATAAACTTCAAAAGGCGACACTATACCTAATACAGAATAATATTTATTATAAGAATGTAAATGTCGATGAACACATTATATGCTTAGAAGATGAAACTGAATTTTCATGTGGCCAAATTGAAAAAGTGGACGAGTGCAGGACTGAAGAGATTTATTAACATTATACAATACATCCTTTGCATTAAAAAATAATAGGGAAACAATATTGAATTATTTCAAATGAAAGAAGCAAAGGGAGCTCCAATGCATTTATGGGAAGAAAGCTTGCTGTTTCCACAGCAATTCCCCACTGGAGAAGGTGGACGATTTGATCAGAATATTAATCAACAAGAATGTACTCTGAAGATCCACGATTGACAATGTATTTCATACATATTTCATCTTCTGTTTGAAAGCGATTTGTCTGCCCTTTCATGTGCAGTGAACCACATATTAAAAACAGGAGTTCATTTTCAACATGTTTCTGCAAAAGAGTTCATGGACAAAGTTTATCAAAGAGATGAAAATTTAGAATATCAATTAATTTAATGGCGTCAACGTGGTACCAATGAATATATAAATGTAAAGGATAATTTTATAAAAAATTTAATTTTGGATTCCCACATCCTATATTTCCTAAAGGAAGAGTAAATAATGTTTTGTCATCAGTGAGATTACAAGAACTATGAGATCTCCAAAGAATACATACAATTTAAAAAGAATAGAAGCTTCAAAGTACATTAATGACTACAATCAAGTTATTTTGAAAATGTGGAATGCAAACATGGATATTTAGTATGTTGCAGATAATTCAATTGCTGTTGCTCATTATGATACATCATATTACAAAATCTGAAAAGACAGATGTAAGAAATGTGGGAAGAAATTTCAGCAGAGAAGAGTCTGTACAGCTACAGTTTGAAAAAGCTTTCCCATAGATTGATTGGATCCTATGAATGTTTGGATTGGTTGAGCTCAGCCAGTTTATATTCAAAGTCAAGAAGAATCATTTGGCTAAGTCTTGGTCTGGTCTCTACATGAAATCGTATTGAAATCTTTACAAGAAATGGAATACTTAGTACAGGATGAGCCAGAAAGTACTGATATTGTTGAAACTAATATGTTGGATACCTACGATCCCAAAAGTAGTCCACATCTTGAAAAGGAATGTTTGTATGAAATACTTCAACATTACAGCTTTGGAAAGAAAGTTACAGAAAATATAAAAGAAAACAATTTGCAGTAATTGGATGTGATGGATGTTTAGTGACACATGCAAAAGGAAATTTCATTAATCACAAAAATCTCAGTTGCGAAACTTCAGATAGGAGAAAATTGTTCTATTTAGCACTTTTGCAACTGTTTAAGCTTTGGCGTAGTGGAGCAGAATTACTTGGAGATTTTGACTGCTATCAAGATTCTTTTAATGCAACAAAAGACCGCATTCTGTGCACAATTTTCCCAACTTATCTACATATGTTAAATGATGAGATTGACCAAGAAAGTACCATTGCAGATGAAATATCTATAGAAAGTTCACAAAGCAGTCAAATGTCTGGCCCACTGAGTCAAGATCCACTGGAACAACCAATTATTGAAAATTAATCAGCAATACCCATGAATGAGATAGAAACAGCCATGCAACAAGCACAACAGGGTGTAACTCAGTTGGAAAAGTTAGTAGAACAACTAAATATTTAACAAAAAATATATCTACACTAGGCACAACATGGTTTGCTGCATGAAAAAACACCTACGTGTGCTCAAATTAAAAGAATTTATTTCGCAGCAAACACCTAAACCTGTGGAAAAGGTGTTGGACACACCCTCTGTGCAAAGAACTATTGGGGAGATAAGAGAGGTTCAAACTTTTGTTGTTCATAGAAAATGATGAAATGATTGACATGCGTACTATACTGAATGATTTGGATAGTAGCGAGAACTAATCAGGGAACTGGTCTCGGATGCAAATCCAAGTTTGTCCCACATAATGTTATCACCCCAACATTGACAAGTTTTGTGAATATATCGCACATGAGTTACGCAAGTTGGAAATCACTGGCAAACATATGCCACGCAACACCTTCAACTTAGCGAGGAGGGAAAGAGAAGCCCTACAGAGATTACAAAATGACAAAAACATTGTAATAGGAGAGGCCGATAAGGGTGGTAATGTGGTGGTTATGGACATATAGGATTACATGGGTAAGATCTCACGACAAATGAGTGACCACAGGTGTTATGAACCAGTCAATTCTAATAAGATTGGTGAGCTACAAGTCACCATCAACAAGAGAGTCTCCGAATGGAGGGATGAATTCTGATAACTGACAATGAGTTTAGATCCTTGCATGTTGACAATGCACGATTCCCGTGCATTTATATCTTGCCCAAGGTGCACAAGGGAGGCAAGTTCCTCCCAGTGAGACCCATTATCTCTGGGGTAAGCTCGCCCACCAAAAGGCTGTCTGAATTTGTAGATCCATTGCTACAAAAACATGTCACCAATTTACCTTCTTACTTAAAAGACAGCAAAGACATTCATGTGAAATTTGAGGGATTTCCATTGTCGATTAGTTAAGATTTGTCACCTTTAGACGTAGTAGGGCTATACACTTGTATTCAGAAAGATTTAGGTATGTTGGCAGTACACCACTACCTAGACAAGGAAGGGGCAGACCATTACTCATAACATGATCATGGATATGATTGATCTCATCCTTACCAATAATTTATTTAAACACAATGAAAGATGGTACCATCAGCTGCAGGGGACTGCTATGAGTTCCAGGTTTGCTGCTTCTTATGTCAGCCTTTTCATGGGCTGGTACGAGAGGGAGCAGGCCTGGAGCAAATGTTCCTCCCCCTGGACAAAGTACATCATTTTCTGGGGGAGGTACATCGACGACATTATCAGTCTTTTGTCTGGCTCAGAGATACAGCTAAAGAAATATCTGGCATATCTCAACAACCCCTTCCATGTTTAGCTCACCGTGCAACACACAAGACGCAGATTGATTTCCTTGACATCCAGTATTATGTCAGAGAAGGTATGGTTCAAAGCATGCTCTATAGGAAGACAACAGCATACAATAGCGTACTTCACGCATCAAGAGCCCACACCAATTCCGTCATTTCCAACATCCCATATGGCAAAATAGTACGGACGCAATGCATCTGTAGCAATGAGAATACCCTTAAGTAGAATATCCCCAACATTAATCAACGCTTCCAACCAAGGTATTATGATCTCAAAACCTTGGACAGAGTGGAACAGGGGGCACTCAGCCTATCTAGGTCTGATATACTGAATGAAGAAAGATCCAGGAAAGCGCACAAACAACATGACAGGGACCAGTGTAGAGAAAAGGTAGCTTTTTTTACCAGCTACACAACACACAGTGATAGAATATTCAAGGCTTTCAGGAAACATTGGCTTCTGCTGTAGGATATTCTAACTACGTGGCCGTTTATTAAAGAGAATCCCTCATTAGTGTACAGGAAGGGACGCATTCTGAGGAGGTCTGTGTGTCCCAGTTACATCACCACACAGAAAGCAACCATCTCTACCTGGCTGCCTCCAGCACCAGTAGGTTTTTACACAATCAATCAGTCATAACTTTTGTATAGCGCACTACTCACCCGGCAGGGTCTCAAGGCGCTTAGGGGAAGGGGTCCGCTATTGCTCGAACAGCCAGGTCTTGAGTTGTCTCCTGAAGGCGAGATGGTCCTGGGTCAGCCGAAGATGGATAGGGAGGGAGTTCCAAGTCTTGGCTGCCAGGCAGGAGAAGGATCTACCTCCGGCGGTGGCTCTTCGGATGCGTGGTATGGCGGCGAGGCTTGTGGAACGTAGCTGGCGGCTGGGTGTGTAGAAGGTCAGGCGGTCGTTGAGGTACTTGGGACCCAGGTCATGGAGAGACTTGTGTGCGTGGGTGAGGAGCCTGAACATGATCCTCTTGCTGACGGGGAGCCAGTGCAGGTCCTTCAGGTGGCCGGAGATGTGGCTGCGTCGGGATATGTCCAGGATGAGTCGGGCGGAGGCGTTCTGGATGCGTTGGAGTCTTTTCTGTAGCTTGGCTGTGGTTCCGGCGTAGAGGGTGTTTCCGTAGTCCAGTCGGCTGGTGACGAGTGCTTGGGTGACTATATTCCTGGTTTCGGTTGGGATCCATCGGAAGATCTTGCGGAGCATGCGTAGGGTGTTGAAGCATGATGAGGAGACGGCGTTGACTTGTTTGGTCATTGATAGGGAGGAGTCCAGGATGAAGCCTAGGTTGCGTGCGTGGTCTGTTGGCTTGGGAGTGGCGCCCAGGGCGGGGGCCACCTGGAGTCGTCCCAGGCGGAGGGCGATGGTCCCAGGACGAGGACTTCCGTCTTGTCTGAGTTCAGTTTCAGGCGGCTGTTCTTCATCCACTCGGCAACGTCTTTCATCCCTTGCACTAACTGCAACATCTGCCACCTTGGACAGAACAAACTTAAAGATTTTTGTTACAATACCGCCTGTGTACACAGAATCAAGCATTTCATAAACTAACATGCAATATGTGGTGTACATTCTGAAATGCCCGTGTGACAGGATATGCATGGGCAGCACCGTAAGTAGCCTCAAAATGCATATACAAGAGCACCATCGGGCCTTAATCAACAGTGACAACGGTTACCCCATGACGGAGCATTACCGTATCATACATGCTGGGGATGTGACTTTCAGCTTTTGTGGGATTGACCACATTGTTTTTATTAGCTTTTTCTGGTTGCCCTGGCCACCATACGTGATGCAGTAGCAGCCGTCCTGGCTTACACCACTAGGCACATCGCACGCAGGATGATTAGCAGATACATCCGCTTTTCTGCCATCCACCCTCGCCACAATGAGTCTTCCTTCATGCTCTGCTTCACTTTCTTTTCCTGTGGTTTTCCATAACTTAAGAGGCATCTCGGGCACGCGCTCGCATCCTACCTTGGATCCAGGAAGGGGTGTTCAGCACTTCAGCTACATACCACCTTCATATGTCACGCTTGTGCCTCCTTGAAACTATTGGCTCAAACCTTGTGATTTTTTTAAACATGTATTAAGAGTCTAAGTTATTTATGGATATGCAGTTTGCCTACGGTTAAGTTTCAGATAGGGAGTGGGATATTCGCATTACCCCGTGAAATACACTGGGATCCCATTTGTGTTTCCGAGTCCATTTCCATTCTATAACTTTAATTCTTATTCTATCCCGTCTTCTCATCGCTTACTCTTTCAACACATGATAACAGATACCCCTTCATTTCATGATTCACTTGGCCTTCTAGCATTCCTGTTCCAATTTGTTATTAGGTTGTGTTTATTCTGAGATGGAATGTTTTCCAGGTTCAGGTCCACACCGGGCCGCCAATAAGGAGACTTACGTCATTCTCAAATTACAATTTCATCTCTTCTTTACTTCGCTCACTCCTTCCTTTCTGGATATTGGACACACCATTGTTTCATTAACCCTTTGGCCTTTTAGCATTTTCTGATTCCATTTGTTATTGCATGAATGTTCTGCTCCAGATTTACAGACTAGGCCCTTTTTAAGGAGGCTCTAGCAGGACACAGTGCTATTAGTTTAGCAGTCACGTTGCTCTGCTGATGAACCCATTAACACGGACGCATTCCGCACTGCACCGTACTTTAGGATACCAACAATAGTGGATACCCTCTAGCTTCCTACGACTATGGGGTATGTACTGGTCAGAAATGTCTAAAATTGAGAATGTTATAGTCCCTTTACACCGAGACCCTGTGGCCCCCTTGCATTCGAACAGTAATGATTTATCACTTTGGTATTCTTCCTTTCTCCCATTTCTAAATTCTTATACATTCCATACCAATTTTAGGTATTTTAAATGATTCTGCACTTTTTGCTCTTTAGTTTTTAGTTGTTCAACAGGTGCCATTATTCCATGGCATATGCTTTTTCACTTAGATTCACACTCAGCACCCTTTATGTAGGTTGTGCCCTAATACAGGTCCTTTAAGGAGGACAATGGTCCTTGTTGTGAGAAATTTGGAGCAAAGAATGAATATAGAACAGAATCAACTCTATATGATTGCTATCCAGACGGATAGTACAATTTAAATCAAGCTTATCAGTCGGTATCAAAATAAGAACACAATATACAGTGGGAAACAATCCTGTATCCAAAGCAAAAAAGTAAACCAAGGAGTGGCAAAGTGACAAAATACAAAAACAACACAATCAGGCAAAACACAGAGATGCTTGTTCTAAAATGTAAGAGATAAAACAAGCATGATAACTGACACAGCTGTTACACATGGTATATAAATAGTCTGTGTGCACAGTGTTTAAAAGGGCGACTAGTTTCGATCCCATTTACATAAACACTGGGACGATCATCAGGACAGAAATAATGTTTGCCTGAACAGCATACAAATAATCAACTGAAGGAGCAAGTCTCAGGGACTGGGGTCGAGATTCGCAAGTATCACGGTCTCGGTAGAGAACCGTCAGTGCCTATAATAGCACTTGCACTGGTGGATTACGGGGATCAATTGGCAGACACGGGGTATCAAGTAGGAACACAGTGGATCACTGATTGGACTGGTTCGAGCAGCTCAAAGCCTTAATAATAACTAACCGAGCAGTGCTCAGCTGTAACATCAAGCCATTAAACCCCTCCCAGACGGTATCTCACTGGCTCTGGACCCTGTGCCTCCTGGCACCGATTCCACCAATCTCCCGCATCCGCCATACAAGTGAGCCACTGGGCAGCTCTCGGTTGAGTCCTGTATCCACCGGCCACAGATCCCAAGCCATTGGCACCGCTCCGTTAGCCCCACTGTATATTGTGTCTTGTTTTGATACCTACTAATAAGCTTGATTAAATCATACTATCTGGCTGGATAGCAATCATGTAGAGTTGATTCTGTTCTATATATTCATTATGTGCTCCAATTTTCTCACAAAAAGGACCATTGTCATCCTTAAAAAAAATGTTACCCAAGGTCCTTGCCTACCTATTTGGGTCCCCTTGTGTTTTATTAAAACTTATACAGGTCCTGGCACACCTCCTACATTTGAGCTCTACTTGGGGTGATCAATACATGAGCATTGCCCCGAGTATTAGAGTATGCATATTAGCTATTAGGCTTAGTCCAGTATGGGTGGTTTTTCCAGCATGTTTACTTGTCCAAATGGACATTTGATGCTTGTAGGGTGTCCTGTGTGTCCTTTGTCTAATCTGCAATTTCGTCAGCATAAATATATAACCACTATGCCAGATCTTTCTATACGTGTTTTTTTACATGTGTGTATTTATGTTATTTATATTGCATTCTTTCAGCTCTGATGAAGTTCAATCAATATTGAACAAAACACATTGGCTGGAGCGCATGTTTGATGACGTTTGAAATAAAGGATTGCCGTACGTAAAGGAATTGGTCAGTCTTCGTTAATGGAAAAAACTCTGGGAGTGCACCGCTCCACGTTTGTTCAGTTCCTAATCTGCTTTGCAGTTTGCACCTAACAACGGCAGATGCAGGAGTTGTATGTTCAAACCTTCTCTAATTACTTAAAAGCCACTATTTCAGGAACTAAGCAAAGAGGTGCAGCTGTTGTGGTCCGCCGTTGGTCCTTGCTCAGTGTTGGAAAAAAAAGAATGTCAATGTTCAATATTTAAACCTATTCTATTGGATATCAGTGGTCAAGTTGGAATAGGAAAATGTTTATTAAAGATTTAACCAGTTACCCTGAGAAAACTACAGGATCACATTTATCTTGTGTCAGAACAGCTCCAACTGGATTAGCAGCACACAACATTAAAAGTATTACTTTACATCGATTACTTATCCTACCGGTTAAACAGGATAATAAATTGGAATATCAGAAGCTGTCTGGAGAAGCTTATGAAGTCTCTAGAGTACTGAAGAAAATGAAACGTTTAATCATTGATGAAGTGAATGCATGGTCTCAAATGGAATGCTTGCCTTTGTACAATTGAGAATGAAACAGATTTTAGCAACCGATTACTATGTTCTGTTTGGAGGAAAACATTTAATTGTATTTGGAGACTTACTAAAACGTACTCCCGTAAAAGGACAACCTGTTTTTAAAACTCTGTTCCATGATGACACGAGAAAATATTTGGGAAGTATTGGGAATGTAACATTTGGTGACACTTTGAATACAAAGAACTTGTTCAGAATATCCAACAAACAAGCAATGAAGATTGTGGAAATATTCCTAAAGACATACGAATTGGTGTCTTGATATAGCATGGAAAACAAGTTTTAGAAAGTCGGCTACTAAGGAACTTGTTTACAACTGGAGAAACCGCACCTGAAGTAATGTACAAGATGCCTGCAGAAAACAAGTCTATAGTTTGTCTAATGCCTACATTTAATTAACTTCTCAAACTGTAAAACAAGAAAGTTTGGAAATTAAAGCTATTGACACAATTGAACATCAGGTAGTAACAAATGTTGTTAAGAAACTACAGGCTAAATTGGATTCTTTAGAAAAGTCTATCTAAAACTGCAGCATTAGAAAAGACTTTACATGTGTGTACAAACTGTTGAGTAATGTTGCTGTATAATTTGAATGAAGAATTAGTTAAGGGAGCAATGGGAACAGTTGTTAATTTTGTAAATTTTTAAAATAAACATGGAATAGAATTTTGGATTACAAACTTTGATCAGATAAATTAGGTCAGACAGATTAGCTGTTGTGGTGTACGTTTTCTGCTTGTAAAAGACTTGTATGTTCACATACAACCGTTTTTTCTGTCTTATGCAGTAACTATTCATTAATCTCAAAGTTTAAGTATATACAGAGCTTTTGTAAATATTGGAAGTACTGTGTTCAAAGAGAGAATGGCATAGGTTGCATTGTCTCGAGTAAGACGTTTGTCTGATTTGTATTTGATAGATTAGGATGAGAAAAAGGTTAGTGCTGATGCAAATTGTGTAAGACAGTACAATTGTTTGAGAAGACTTTATGCTGCTGATTTAGGGGAATATGCCGTAAAAAAAAAATGGAAAGTGTTGATGACATTGTAGGATACCAGTTGGAAAATAGTTCAGGTATCAACTGTTATGCTAATGTGGTTCTGAATATTCTGTTTAATCTACCACATCATGAAATCATGAGAAATCATGAAAAAAGATTCTGTTCCAGAGTAACTCATGTATTTCAACAGTTGGTAAGTGACAGAAGTAAAATGCATACTGCTTCTAGCATTCGGCATCCTTTCGACATATATACAGATATAAAGACATTTACTCTCAACACACAAGAAGATGCACAGGAATTTCTAATGCTTATGCTTGGAGAATTAGTCCAAAAAATATTTCAGTGTGTATTCCTTCATGTTCTAAGTTACAGATGGGACCCTAAGTGTGGAGAGTGTTCATTTACTTCTACCACCTATACTTGACAATACCAGACTACAAATCAATACCTTTTAACAAATTGATAAAAACAGCAAATCAGGATAGGAGATGTTCACATTGTTGATCAGAGATGTTGCTGACATTACATATAGAAAGATTTGGAAAATCTAATTTTAATGCTACAACATTGTAGAGCAAATGGAAGAAAATTGAAAACAAAAATTCTTAAATGTAAATGGAAGTCAAATTTCTATTTCAGGAAGAACTTTTACAACAATGGCTATTTTCCATGATGGACGTACTACAACATCTGGACATTTTACTGTGTATTTAAAGTCTAATAAAGGAAGGACACATTGCAATGATGCCCACTTGGTATACAAAGCAAGGTTGTGTTATCAATTACCAAATTCTTAATTGTTATTACTACATCCAAATTTTGAGTACATCATTCGGCCTATTGGAGAAGATGTGAAGAGAAAGTAGACAGTACTGCAAACTAATAGTGTTTATAATTAGTGTTTGGATTATTATTTGAAATAATTGATTTTAGATTTGGAAAACTGTTTAAAAGCAAATAGCTTAAATATTTGTTATCTATTTCTTAGCAGATATAAATGAGATTATACATTTTGTGAAATGTATGTGATAAATAATAGAGTTTATGTAGATAAAAGAACCGATTAAGAAAGTATAGAAGGAAGAACGCATAGTTACACATATTGATAATGATGTTCTATGCCGATGTTCTGTTTTTTTTTTTCAACAATCAAATTGATTGTTTTTTTCCCCCTGCTGTTCAATGATGATCATATATTGAAATCACTGTGTTTGGTGAAATTATGTGCACTCTTAGAACAGCAAAAAAGGAAAATTGAGAACCTTCTGTAATTCTAAATTAATTTTGTGTTCCCAAAAATATATTATTATAATTCCTCTAATATATTATCATTAAATAACAATTCTTTTTCTTCTTTATGGTAGATACTGTTGAAGTTTGAAAACTGTTTCAATATGGTTTAAAATATTATAATTTTAAAATTGATTTAGTGAGCGATGTATCTAAATTACTTGAAAGGAAAGAATACATAGGATAATATGAATGATAACCTGGTAAAATACTTAAACTTTAATTGTATGTTATTTGTTTGCAATATACATATTGTTCATCCTTTAGAGTATTTGAAAACTATAATCATACTTGTGAGGAGGATTATCGCACTTTTTAGAAAAGTGCATAAACCAATAAAAGTGCTTTTGTTGCAAGTTATTTACTCCTCATTATACAGGGCTGGCTTGTATTGATATCTCTATCTGAGGACTTTTCAGGCACACATTTAGCTAACAGATGTCTGCTTTTGTGACTCAATACTCTAGTACAACTACTAAGATTGTTGCACCGGTATGATAAGCTAAATTGTTTTGAAGTTCGAGTCAATAGATGAATAACAAATGTCACCACATATTTTCGAAATTTGCTTACAAGAAGATGTATTACTTTTTCATTTTTATACTATACAGGACGGGTGGGTGTTGAAAGTGCTTTGTGTTATATTTGAAAAACTGACACTTTTGAAGTATGATGTATCTTCTCATTTGAAGAAATATTTTAAGATTTATTATAAAGCTAATAGGACAGCATTTTAATGTATATAGTCTACTGTGGCACAACCTATGCACTCATCCAATCATTCAAACACTAATCTTGCACTAATTCATTCACTCAGGCAATATGCATACAGCCATCCAATCATCCAGATACTAATGCACTTATTTAATCACCCAGACACTACTCTTGCACTGTTCCAATCACCCAGGCAGTAAGCATACACTCAACCATTCACCCAGACACTACCCATGCACTGCTGTATTCACAAAGGCACTACCTATGCACTCATGGAACTACTATGGGACTACACATGCACTCATACAACCAAATGGACACTATACATTCTCTCGTACAATCACCAAGGGGCTATCTACAGGCTCATTCATTCACCCAGGTACTAGACATGCACTCATGCAATCACCCAGGCATTTTCCCTGTACTGAACTATTCAGTAAGACACCAGCCAGGCACTCATACATTTACTTATGCACTGTACATGGACTCACACAGCCATCAAGACAGTAGCCACACACTCATCCAATCACCCAGGCACTACCCATGTACTCCTCCTTGACGAGCCACGCACTACCCTTCCACTAAACCATTCACTCATTCACCATCCATGGAGTCATCCAATCACTCAGGCACTATGTTTGTACTCAACCATTCACTCAGTCACTATCCATGCACTCACACATTCACTCAGGCAGTACTAATGCACTCATCCAATCACCCATGCACTCACCCATGCACTCACCCAATTACTGAGACAATATCTTTCAACTCATTTATTTACGTACACAGTACCCATGCACTCATGCATTCACTTAGACAGTACTCCTCTAATCACCCAGGCAGTACTCGTACACTCATCCAGTCACCCAGGTAGCACCCATACTCTAATTCATTCATTCAGGTACTACCCATGCACTCATGAATTCACCCAGGCATTGCTTTGCACTCATCCATTCACTCGGGCACTACCTATGCACTCAATGAATCACTTAGAACTATGTTTTAATTCAACCATTCACTTGTGCAGTACCCATGCACTCATTTTCACTAAGACTATACTAATGCACTCGTCCAATTACACAGGCACTACCCATGCACTCATCCAATCAACCAGCTACTACCCATATTCACATTCATTTATCAAGGTACTATACATGCAGTCTTGCAATCACCCAGGCATTGCTCTTGCACTCATCCAATCTCCTAGGTACTATACATGGACTCAACCATTCCATCAGTTACTACCCATAACACTTAGTGATTCACTAGGGTACTATCCATGCACTGATGCAATCACCAAGACACTGCTATTGCACTCACCCATTCATCCAGAAATTACCCAGCTCTCATGCATCCACACAGGCACCATCCATGAGGTCAGACACATCAATACCAGTACATACATACCCACGTACTGCTTCATAGGTCTACATACATGTCTACTCACTCACCCATACAGGCACTCATACAGCCAGTCATTCACCAATACAGCCATTAAGATATCCAGTCAAAAACCCATACAGCCTCTCATACACCATCATTCACCCATAGAACTACTCACATACCTACTCACTCAAACAGCCACTTAATCATACAGAAACAAACCAGCACCAGGAAGCCGTTTGGCCATCGTGCGCTCTATAAATACTTTCATTCATTCATTCATTCATACTCCTGCAGATACTAACAAATACTTACTCTCCATACAATCGCTGGCACAAGCATACACTCACCCATACAGCCACTCTCACAATCACTCACACATACAGTCACTTATAAACTCCAACACTCGTATATACTGCATTTCACATATGCAGTTACTCACCCATATACAACTGAGACATCCATTCACTCACTGACAGCCATACGCACACTCACTTGCCCATACAGCCCCCCACAGACGCACTCATGAACCCATATGTTATGTTATGTCAAATTATTAAGCACATAAATACCCTTTAGATGTCTTGGTGCTGAAGTTCAATGTAAACCTAACCGGATCATGACCTAACTCTGGAAAAAAATAATTTTGAGGACTCTTCCTAAAAATTGATAATTGTGTTGCTGCCCTGATATGTATAGGGAGCAAATGCCAGGGTTTAGCAGTTCCATAACTAAGGCTTCGGCCACCCCAACGGTAAGTGCGAAACATGGGAACAGACATGAACCTGGCATCATAGAACAAAGCTGTCTGCAAGGTTGGTACCATTTGAAATAATTTTTTTAGGAAAGTGAGTCCTGCATTATCTAATGCTTTATAAGCCAGGTACAATGTTTTGAACTTGAGGCAGCTCGCTACTCAGAGAAAGTGAAGCTTCCAAATTTCTTTGGAGATTGATTGGTATTCAAGGTGCAGAAAGAAGCAAGGGAGGTGCAGAAAGAGCCCAGAGAAGTGCAGAAAGAGCCCAGAGAAGTGAAGAAATAATCAAGTGAGGTGCAGAAAGGAAGGCCAAGACAGGCGCAGAAAGGGAGGCCAAGACAGGCGCAGAAAGGGAGGGCAAGAGAGGCGCAGAAAGGGAGGGCAAGAGAGGCGCAGAAAGGGAGGGCAAGCGGCAAAGAAAGGGAGGGCAAGAGAGACGCAGAAAGGGAGGCCAAGAGAGGCGCAGAAAGGGAGGCCAAGAGAGGCGCAGAAAGGGAGGCCGAGAGAGGCGCAGAAAGGGAGGCCGAGAGAGGCGCAGAAAGGGAGGCCGAGAGAGGCGCAGAAAGGGAGGCCGAGAGAGGCGCAGAAAGGGAGGCCGAGAGAGGCGCAGAAAGGGAGGCCGAGAGAGGCGCAGAAAGGGAGGCCGAGAGAGGCGCAGAAAGGGAGGCCGAGAGAGGCGCAGAAAGGGAGGCCGAGAGAGGCGAAGAAAGGGAGGCCAAGAGAGGCGAAGAAAGGGAGGCCAAGAGAGGTGACGAAAGAAGCAAGAGGTGACGAAAGAAAGAAGCAAGAGAGGTGCCGAAAGAAGCAAGAGAGGTGCCGAAAGAAGCAAGAGAGGTGCAGAAAGAAACAAGGGAGGTGCAGAAAGAGGCAAGAGAAGTGCAGAAAGAGGCAAGAGAAGTGCAGAAAGAAACAAGAGAAGTGCAGAAAGAAACAAGAGAAGTGCAGAAAGAAACAAGGGAGGTGTAGAAAGAAACAAGGGAGGTTCAGAAAGAGGCAAGAGGTTCAGAAAGAGGCAAGAGGTTCAGAAAGAGGCAAGAGGTTCAGAAAGAGGCAAGAGGTTCAGAAAGAGGCAAGAGGTTCAGAAAGAGGCAAGAGGTTCAGAAAGAGGCAAGAGGTTCAGAAAGAGGCAAGAGGTTCAGAAAGAGGCAAGAGAAGCGCAGAAAGAGGCAAGAGAAGCGCAGAAAGAGGCAAGAGAAGCGCGGCAAGAGAAGCGCAGAAAGAGGCAAGAGAAGGGCAGAAAGAGGCAAGAGAAGGGCAGAAAGAGGCACAAGAGGTGCAGAAAGAGGCAAGAGAAGTCCAGAAAGAGGCAAGAGAAGTCCAGAAAGAGGCAAGAGAAGTCCAGAAAGAGGCAAGAGAAGGGCAGAAAGAGGCAAGAGAAGGGCAGAAAGAGGCAAGAGAAGGGCAGAAAGAGGCAAGAGAAGGGCAGAAAGAGGCAAGAGAAGTGCAGAAAGGGACAAGGGAGGTGAAGAAAGAGGCAAGAGAAGTGCATATAGAAACAAGGGAGGTGCAGAAAGAGGCAAGAGGTGCAGAAAGAGGCAAGAGAAGTGCAGAAAGAAACAAGAGAAGTACAGATAGAAACAAGAGAAGTGCAGAAAGAAACAAGAGAAGTGCAGATAGAAACAAGAGAAGTGCAGAAAGAAACAAGAGAAGTGCAGAAAGAAACAAGAGAAGTGCAGAAAGAAACAAGAGAAGTGCAGAAAGAAACAAGGGAGGAGCAGAAAGAAATAAGGGAGGTGCAGAAAGAAACAAGGGAGGTGCAGAAAGAAACAAGGGAGGTTCACAAAGAAACAAGGGAGGTTCAGAAAGAGACAAGAGGTTCAGAAAGAGGCAAGAGAAGGGCAGAAAGAGGCAAGAGAAGGGCAGAAAGAGGCAAGAGAAGCGCAGAAAGAGGCAAGAGAAGGGAGGCAAGAGAAGGGCAGAAAGAGGCAAGAGAAGTCCAGAAAGAGGCAAGAGGTTCAGAAAGAGACAAGAGGTTCAGAAAGAGACAAGAGGTTCAGAAAGAGGCAAGAGAAGGGCAGAAAGAGGCAAGAGAAGCGCAGAAAGAGGCAAGAGAAGGGAGGCAAGAGAAGGGCAGAAAGAGGCACAAGAGGTGCAGAAAGAGGCAAGAGGTGCAGAAAGAGACAAGGGAAGTGCAGAAAGAGGCAAGGGAAGTGCAGAAAGAGGCAAGGGAAGTGCAGAAAGAGGCAAGGGAAGTGCAGAAAGAGGCAAGGGAAGTGCAGAAAAAGGGCACAAGAGGTGTAGAAAGAGGCAAGAGAAGCGCAGAAAGAGGCAAGAGAAGTGCAGAAAGAGGCAAGAGACGCGCAGAAAGTGGCAAGAGACGCGCAGAAAGAGGCAAGAGACTTGCAGAAAGAGGCAAGAGAAGGGCAGAAAGGGACAAGGGAGGTGCAGAAAGGGATAAGGGAGGTGCAGAAAGAAACAAGGGAGGTGCAGAAAGAAACAAGGGAGGTGCAGAATGAAACAAGGGAGGTGCAGAAAGAGGCAACAGGTGCAGAAAGAGGCAAGGGAAGTGCAGAAAGAAACAAGGGAGGTGCAGAAAGAGGCAAGAGGTGCAGAAAGAGGCAAGAGGTGCAGAAAGAGGCAAGAGACGTCCAGATAGATACAAGGGAGGTGCACAACGAGGCAAGGGAAGTGCAGAAAGAGGCACAAGAGGTGTAGAAAGAGGCACAAGAGGGGTACGCAGAAAGAGGCAAGAGAAGCGCAGAAAGAGGCAAGAGAAGCGCAGAAAGAGGCAAGAGAAGCGCAGAAAGAGGCAAGAGAAGCGCAGAAAGAGGCAAGAGAAGCGCAGAAAGAGGCAAGAGAAGCGCAGAAAGAGGCAAGAGGTGCAGAAAGAGGCAAGAGGTGCAGAAAGAGCAAAGAGGTGCAGAAAGAGGTAAGAGAAGGGCAGAAAGAGGCAAGAAAAGGGCAGAAAGAGGCAAGAGAAGGGCAGAAAGGGACAAGGGAGGTGCAGAAAGAGGCAAGAGGTGCAGAAAGAGGCAGGAGGTGCAGAAAGAGGCAAGAGGTGCAGAAAGAGGCAAGAGACGTCCAGATAGAAACAAGGGAGGTGCAGAAAGAGGCAAGAGGTGCAGCAAGGGAAGCGCAGAAAGAGGCACAAGAGGTGTAGAAAGAGGCAAGAGAAGCGCAGAAAGAGGCAAGAGAAGCGCAGAAAGAGGCAAGAGAAGCGCAAAAAGAGGCAAGAGAAGCGCAAAAAGAGGCAAGAGAAGCGCAGAAAGGGACAAGGGAGGTGCAGAAAGAGGCAAGAGGTGCAGAAAGAGGCAAGGGAAGTGCAGAAAGAAACAAGGGAGTTGCAGAAAGAGGCAAGAGGTGCAGAAAGAGGCAAGAGACGTCCAGATAGAAACAAGGGAGTTACAGAAAGAGGCAAGAGGTGCAGAAAGAGGCAAGGGAAGTGCAGAAAGAGGCACAAGAGGTGTAGAAAGAGGCAAGAGAAGCACAGAAAGAGGCAAGAGAGGAGCAGAAAGAGGCAAGAGAGGAGCAGAAAGAGGCAAGAGATGAGCAGAAAGAGGCAAGAGATGAGCAGAAAGAGGCAAGAGATGAGCAGAAAGAGGCAAGAGATGAGCAGAAAGAGGCAAGAGATGAGCAGAAAGAGGCAAGAGAGGAGCAGAAAGAGGCAAGAGAGGAGCAGAAAGAGGCAAGAGAGGAGCAGAAACATGTTGAGACCTACAAAAGTGACATGGGAAGGGTTGCGGTTTTATATTTGGCTAGGCCCAACATTCTGAGCAGTCGGTGAATAGTGAAGTTGCCAGAGAAAGGTGAGTGTAAAGATCCTGCTTCAATGATTGGATGAGTGCATGGGTAGTGCTTGAGTGAATCTATAAGTGTAAAGGTAGTGCCTTGGTCATTGCATATGTGCATGCGTAGTTCCAGAGACTCATTCAAAGTAGCCTAATCCATAATCAATCTGCCAACATGTCTTAAACATCACTTTTCTCGGGAAGCTTCACTACTCACCGACTGCTCAGAATGCTGGGCCTAGCCAAATATTTAACAGAAACCCTTCCCTTGTCACTCTTGTCTCATCATGTTTCTGAAGATGTACCCACTCACACCACTGTAGAATCTTTTATACACCCACTGCCACTCCCACACAACCATTCACAAAGCCATACCAGTACTTACACACCCACACACTGATTCATTGATCTATACAAACATCCACTCGCATACCCACACTGCCACTCAGACACACTCACTCACTAATACAGCCATTGACATTCACTCATGCAAGCATACAGGTGCTGACACACTGAGTGAGCCACCCATAAAACTACTCACACACCTATACACAAAACCATACAGTAAATCATACAGCCACATGCTCACCCAAAGTTTCTCCCACTTACTTATAGAAATAGGAACATATACTCACTCAGCTTGACAGTCACTGACAGAAGCATGCACTCATCTATATAGCCACTCTGTGTCACTAATTCATGCATACAGTCACAAATGTACCCTGTAAATCATGTATACTGCCTGTCACATACTCTGTTACTCACCGATACCGACATATACCCTCAATCACTGACAACCATACAGTCGCTTAATCACTTACACAACTTTTCACACATGCAACAGTACCCCATACAGTCACTGACTCGCCCACTCACTGATCTATTCCGGCAACCACACACCCCCTTACTCACACACAGACACCCAGACAACCATAGACTTAGTCAAACAACCAATTAATCACCCATATGGCCATTCACACCCACTAACACACTCTTACACCCACTTAGACATTAACTGACAGACAGATGCACACATTCATACAACCAGTCACTCACCCATACAGTGACTAAGACACATAATCACTTACTTATACAGTCAATCAGACACACACACACACTGAATCATCCATACGGAACTGGCACCGTGCCCGAAGAGCCAAACCCCAGCAGCGACCTCAAGTGCATCCTGTTCAACACCCGCTCCGTCCACAGACACGCCGTCGAACTCTGGAACCTGCTCGACACAACATCACCAGACATCGCGTTCCTCACTGAAACATGGATGACCGCCTCCGCGGCCACCGACATCGCCATCCCGGATGGATACAAGATCATCAGGAAGGTCCGCGTCAACTAGACCAGAGTCGGCATCGCCATCGTCCACAAGAACACCATCCGCATCACGACCGACGCCACCTTCACCACCGCTGAACACCTCCACTTCTAGATTCACACCGACCCTAAGACGACCCTCAGAGGCACCCTCATCTACAGACCCCCGGGACCACGAACACAATTCAGCGAAGACATCACGGACTTAATCAGCCCACACGCCCTCCCCTCTGCCAACTACATCCTCCTAGGAGACCTCAACTTCCACCTGGAGAACAACAAGGACCGCAACACCACCGCCCTGCTGGACAACCTCGCAAACCTCGGACTCAAGCAACTGGCCAACAACCCCACCCACTACGCCGGCCACACGCTTGACCCCGTCTTCTCATCCAGCAAGCACATCGCCTTCAGCCACTCCACCGAACTTCACTGGACCGACCACAGCTGCGTCCACTTCAGCTTCAGAAAAACCACTACCCACCACCACCCGCAACAGGTTCCTCACAGAAACTGGAGCAAGATCACCGCCGACCAGATCACCACCTCCCTCAGCCAGAATCCACCTGCCAGCACACCGGACCCCAACGAAGCAGCCCGCAACTTCACGCATTGGCTGACAGCCTGCGCCGATGATCACGCACCACTGAAGAACCCTCCCAGCAAACCCAGAAGCAAGAACGCCCCCTGGTTCACCGACGAACTCAAGGACTCCAAAAAGACCTGCCGCACCCTCGAGAAAGCCTGGCTCCTCGACCGGACCACCAACAACATGACCGCCCTCAAACCGCGACCCGCAAGCACCACCAGCTCATCCGCACCACCAAGAAGAAATCACTGAAGGATCGACTGGACAACAACGCCCACGACAGCAAGGAACTCTTCAGCATTGTCAAGGAGTTCTCCAACCCCAGCACCGGCAACAACAACATCACCCCCTCACAAGATCTCTGCGACTCCCTCGCCTCGTTCTTCCACCGCAAGATTGCCGACATCCACAACAGCTTCGGCACACCATCCCCGCACCCAACCGTCAAACCAACGCACCCCACCACGACCCTCCACACCTGGACCGCAGTGACCACCGAAGACACAGCCGGCACGATTAACACCATCCACTCCGGATCTCCGACTGCCCCCTGCCCCCACCACATCTTCAACAAGGACGACTCCACCATCGCACCCCAACTCAGAGACGTCATCAACACCTCCTTTGACACCGCCACCTTCCCGGAGAGCTGGAAGCATGCAGAGCTCAGCGCCCTACTGAAGAAACCAACAGCGGACCCCACCGACCTCAAAAACTTCCGCCCCATCTCGCTCCTCCCTTTTCCTGCCAAAGTCATCGAGAAGATCGCCAACAGACAGCTTGCCGCCTTCCTCGAGATGAATGGATCCCTCGACCCCTCGCAGTCCGGTTTAGGAGGCAACCACAGCACCGAGACCGCCCTCATCGCAGCTACCGACGACATCCGAGCCCTTCTCGACAATGGGGAAACAGCGGCACTCATCCTCTTGGATCTCTCCACCGCATTCGACACTGTCTGCCACCGCACCCTAGTCCAACGCCTCAGCAACACCAGCATCCAAGAAAAGGCATTGAAGTGGATCATCTCATTCCTCGAAGGTAGAACACAGAGAGTCCGCTTCCCCCAGTTTCGTTCCGAGGCCACCGAAGTCATCTGCGGCGTCCCGCAAGGATCATCACTCAGCCCCACCCTCTTCAACGTCTACATGAGACCTCTAGCAGCCATCGCACGCCAACACAACCTCAACATCATCTCCTACACCGACGACACCCAGCTGATCCTCTCCCTCACCAGAGACCCAGACACCGCCAGAACCAGCCTCCACGAAGGGATGAAAGACGTCGCCGAGTGGATGAAAAACAGCCGCTTGAAACTGAACTCAGACAAGACGGAAGTCCTCATCCTTGGACCATCACCTTCCGCCTGGGACGACTCCTGGTGGCCCCCAGCCCTGGGCACCGCCCCCAAGCCAACAGACCACGCAAGCAACCTGGGCTTCATCCTGGACTCCTCCCTCTCGATGACCAGACAAGTCAACGCCGTTTCCTCTTCATGTTTTCACACCCTCCGCATGCTGCGCAAGATCTTCCGATGGATCCCAATCGAAACCAGGAAGACGGTCACCCAGGCCCTCGTCACCAGCCAGCTGGACTACGGAAACACCCTCTACGCCGGAACCACAGCCAAGCTACAAAAAAGACTACAACACATCCAGAACGCCTCCGCCCGACTCATCCTGGACATTACTTGACGCAGCCACATCTCCGGCCACCTGAGGAACCTGCACTGGCTCCCTGTCAACAAGGGGATCACATTCAGGCTCCTCACCCATGCACACAAGTCTCTCCACAACCTGGGCCCCAAGTACCTCAACGACCGCCTGACCTTTCACGCGCCCACCCGCCAGCTACGGTCCGCCAGCCTCGCCCTCGCCGCACCACGCATCCGAAGAGCCACCGCCGGAGGCAGATACTTCTCCTACCTGGCGGCCAAGACATGGAACTCCCTCCCCATCCACCTTTGGCTGACCCAGGACCACCTCGCCTTCAGGAGATGACTCAAGACCTGGCTGTTCGAGCAGTAGCGGCCCCCTTCCCCCAAGCGCCTTGAGAATCTTCTGGGTGAGTAGCGCGCTATACAAGTGTTTTGATTGATTGATTGATTACGTTCACTCATAAACCCACTGAATCACGAAATACACCTTGTTATATATATTTAACATTCAAACTTTTAAAAAAACACTCAGTCCCTGGAACTAGCACACAGAATTTCTGCTGCGTAGGACTTGAAGGTGGCACCAGAGTAAAATGAATTTCATTCCCCGAGCAGTGGTGTGCCACAATGCACGTTTGCAGAGTAGTGGAGGAAGGGAGGCATGGCATGCAAAAACCACTTAGCAATCCCACTGTGTGCTGACTGACTGGAGGTAACAGGAGTAGTAGTTGACCCCCAAAGACTTCCTTGGGGGCCAACTACCCCTCTTGTTATCTCCAGTAAGCCCCGCAAAGTCGGATTACTGAGAGTTGGTCATAGGCCACACCCTCTTTCTCCACCACTCTGCAAAAGCACCTCCTGGTGCGCTCTTATTTGGGGGATGAAGTCCCCTTGCCTTTTGAGGGTCTCTGGGGGCCTACTAGCCCTTCTGTTAACTACAGCGAGCCCCACACAGCTGGATTGTTGAGAGGTGGTCGCAGGCCATGACCCCTTTCTCCACTCTGCAAACATACCTCCTGGTGCACTGCTGCTTGGGGGATGAAGTTTACTTTAGTCATGAGGTAAACAGGACACAAGGGGACCTCATTGCCCCACCAGCAGTTTGCCAAGAGGTGCGTTTTCAGAGTGATGTACAAAGGGGCGTGGCCTTGGACGACCGTACTTGGAGGTACCTGGTGGGCTAGTTGGCCCCCAGGGTCCCTCAGTAGCAAAGGAGGACTTCATTCCCCAACCAAGAGCAAACCAGGACATGTGTTTTCAGAGTAGTGGTGAAAGGGAAGGGGCTTCCAGCCAGTTGCCTTTTAAAAAAAATTATTATAGGAAAGGGGACTGTGTGCCCCCCCCCCTTCCCTTGGTGCTTTTGGGCCCAGAGGATCCCATCACCCGGGGCTGGACCACTTTTTCAAATTTTATTTAATTTGAAAGTAAGGGGGGACTGCGTGGCCCTCCTCCTGAGGCCGATATATGTCCTGGGGCTGGGCCTTTGTGTGTTTTTATTTAAGTTTTTAAAGAGGAGGGGGCTCCCTTCCCCAGGCTGATTTCAGACCACACGTCCCCATCCCCCAAGACCTGACTATTTCTTTCCATTTTACTTTTAATTTTAAGGCCGAGGGGCTGAGCAGGGAACGGCCATTCAAAAAAAAGTGTAAATGAGGGTAACCCCATCCCTGGGGGCTTCACCTCTTCGTTTATTTATTTTATTTATTTATTGAGCTTATAGAGAGCGGCAGATACCCAAAAAGAGTTTCCTGGCGCTATGAGAAAGTATGCTAAAAGACCGAAAGGTTAATACCATGCAAAACAGGGAGATTTATCGATTGAACAACCAGGTCTTAATTGCTCTGAGAAAATGGACATAACTTGTTTCGGTGCGAATAGTCAGAGGGAGAGAATTCCACAGTTTGGGGCCCAGTAAAGAAAAAGACCTGCCACCCATTCTGGAAAGTCTGACTTTAGGCAAGCTGAAAAGGCCATGCGATGAAGAACGGAGGCAACGGGCAGGAGTATACATATGCACCAGAGATTGTAGGTATCTCTGGGCAATACCCCATTTTATTTTATGCATGTAGCCAAGAGTTTTACATTTGACTCTACTCTCAACCCTGAGCCAATGTAAAGCACGGAGATGTCCGGAAATGTGTTCCGTTCTGTGACATTTACATAACAGCCTCGCAGCGGCATTTTGGACTAGCTGAAGGCGTCTAGTGACAGCCTGTGAAGCCCCTAAATAAAGGACATTGCCATAATCTAACCGTGAGGTTATCAGGGCATTGATTACAGACTTCTGAGTGACCCGGCAGCATCCAAATGATTTTCTTTAGCCAACGCAAAATGGTAAAGCATGTGGCTGTTAACTTCCAAACCTGGGGCTGCATAGTTAAACCTTTGTCAATGGTGACCCCCAAATTTCGTACCTGGTCAGATGGGATAGGAAGGGCTCCCATTTCAGATGGCCAGTGTCTGGGACTCCAAAGGTCCTGCTTGGGACCCAGTATTAGGACTTCCGTTTTTCCTCCATTCAATTTGAGCAAATTATGACTCATCCATTTGGCAATTTTCCTAAGGCCAGATTGAAGGAGGGAAGTAGAGGCTTGATCCGAATTTGAAAGGGAAAAGGTAATCTGAGAATCGTCTGCATATGTGAACAGAGTAAGACCTTCTTGTTCAGCAATATGTGCCAGTGGTGTTACATAGAAGTTAAACAACAAAGGGCTGAGTACCGAGCCCTGAGGTTCTCCATACGGACACGCACGAATATTGGAGGAGGCAGTATTAGAGAAGATTTGGAATGTTCGGTGAGTTAGAAGGGATGCAAGCCAGCCCAGGGCTTGACCACCGATGCCCATTGAAGAGAGGGACTTTAACAGTATGGTATGAGAAATTGTGTCAAATGCTGCGCTGGGTCCAGGGGGGGGGTGAGCCGGCATTGCTTTTGGGCAGAGGGAGGTGCTAACATGCAGCTTAGTTTGCCCAAAAGCAATTCCGCTTTGCTTTGTGGAATAGAGAACATCTTTCCTGCACTCCCTTCCATAAAGCAAAGCAGTGTTTGCAGGGCTCTGCCATGCACTAGCAAACTGCAATGTCCCAATGGTGGGCACCCCAGGACATTGCTGGAGCTGGCCCTGGGGGTTGGCGGTCCCCAGGGTCATAGAAGGGGGCCTGGCTGCACACCCTTCCATCATGTCTATAGCCCCAGGGAGGCGTCAGTCCCTGGGGCTGGGTGGGGGGAGCACGAGGCCCTCTCCCATGCATATTTTTTTTAATAAACCCTGAGGAGGAGGCGGTCTCTGAGGCTGTAGAGGCCCCTACATCTATTAACATATTTGCTCCCGGGTTCTGGCCCACCTGTGAGCCTAATTAAACGAAGTGTGGGAGATCGCGCTTCATTTAAAAGAAAAAAAAAAAGATTTTTTAAAATCGGCAGGATTTGCGCAGCTAGAGTGACTCCCGTCAAATTTGCTTTTTTAATTGGCTTTTTGGACCTGTGGGAACCCCCTGAACAGGCCTAGGGATCAGCGTGTTTCTACTCTGCCCCCTTTCCTTATTTTATATCCTTTTTTTACCTTTTTCCTTGTGACATCAGACAGCAGGCACAAGATTGGGAGAGTTTGCGGTTCCTTCGCGGTGAAATATGGATAGCTGCAACTGTTTACATTTCTCATGAACTACTGAACTGATTCACACCAAAAAGAGTGGACTCTGGCCCAAGTTTGGAGTAATGCTGATCATCAGTTCGGGCTGCAGCTGCGCCAGTTTCCTATGGAAATGACCATGGAGAAAAAGCGTTTTTGGACCGCCCTTTTTTCTTGACCCCCGCTTTATGAATCACCCAGAAACTTCCAACACAGCAGCTGTTTCTCATCAAGGAACAGTGTTCCTTGATGAGAAAATTAATCAGATTTATAGTGAATTTCCGCAAACATCTGATAATGCGGTGTCCACTGACTTGGGTTCTAAAGTGGCTAAGGATCTAAAAGTAGGCCTGGATAGTTTCATCAAGGCTAGCCAGATCTCTCAGGTGGAAGCCATGCTCAGCACTGCGAAATCAGGCTCCCCCTTAGATATTATGCCAGCATACAAATATGCTCTGCTTGCCCCTCTTTTAGCCGCCCCGATTACAGAGATTTTGAATACCTCCTTACATGAAGGTATTTTACCTTCGGACTAGAAATCTGCTCAAGCTATTCCCATTAAAAAAAAAGATCAGCTATCTGATGACAAACTCAAATTATCGTCCCATCTCGCTCTTCCCCTTGATGAGTAAAATGGTGGAGAGCTATGTTAATACTCAGCTTATGGACTATCTTGATAACCATACCATTTTAGATCCCTCACAATCTGGGTTTAGACCCTACCACTCTACAGAGACAACCCTTATTGTGGTTATGGATCATATCAAAGTGGCGTTGGATGGTAATAAAGCAGTGATACTGGCCTTATTGGAGTTGACAGCAGCTTTTTACACTCTCTCATCAGAAGTTGATTTTTCAACAGAGAGAGTCCGGGCGGCAGAGACAGGCACTTAACTGGCTCATCAGTTTCCTCGACCAGCGCACTCAGACCATCAACTTGGGACCTTTCTGGTCCCAAACCTTAAACTTACAAAGGGGGTGCCCCAGGGCTCTTGTCTTAGCCAGACTTTATTTCATGTCTTTGTGCCCCCCCCTCCGGGCCAAGGTTATCAGGAAGCTCGGTTTCACCCCTTTCTCGACGACACCCAGCTGTTTTTGACCTTTGATAAAGATTCTGAGGACATTGAGCAGCGTTTTGCTAAGGGTATGTTAGCGATATCAGAATGGATGACGGATCATAGTCTACAGTTAATTGCATCTGAGACGGAAATCCTGCTGTTTGGTACAGCTCAGGCCATTTGGTCCCCCAGGTGGTGGCCTGCGTCATTAGGTTTGGCCCCTGCTCCAACCTTAGTGGCAAAAACTTTGGGGTTCGCATAGATGTTCTGCTATCTATTAGGAACCAAGTTATGACCACATACCTTAAGCCTTCTGCAAAGTGTTTCGCTAGTTGCCACTCTAGGTGCGAAGAACCTTGATTCAGGCAATGATTATTGGCCGCCTGAACTACTGCAATGCTCTGCTGGCATCTACTAATGAGTCCCTTCTCAGCAGACTACAGATTGTCCAAACTGTGGCCGCGTGCCTGGCTCTTAAAAAACCTATTCGGACCTGGGCAGGCACTGGCTCCCTATCCGCCAAAGAATTAATTTTAAGCTTGGTTGCCTCCCTCATAGAGCTTTGCATGGCACAAGCCCCAGCTTTTGGCGGATAAATTCAAAGTCTATTCCCCAATCGTCATCTTGGGTCAGAAGGGAAAATGTTGTTTGTGCTTCCCCGATTGAAGATGCTTAGGATTGGCGGCAAAACTGTTGTCCATCTGGCCCCGAAATTTTCAAACACCCTACCTGTGGACTTGTGTAAATGATCCAATCTTGTACGCTTTAGGAAACTCCTGAAAACAGCATTATTCAGGGTGTAACTTTTATCTACACATGGTCATCGGACTTTCCCGCAATGATAGTGCGGAGATACCCCTTAGGGGGTGATTCCTGCACTTTTTTTTAAATTTTATACATACATACATACATACAGCTGACTCCATTAGTTTTGAAAATTTCACAAAGATTCTTCAATAGGCACCAAAGATATTGGCAAATCAATAAACACTTTTCCTATGGAAACTATGTCCTAACTATACCTACTGGTGACCACCAGTAGGTAATATATATAAAGAATGTAAAAGGGAGCCTGCACCCCAATGATAAGCTACGCAGTAATGGTACATCGGAGGAGGAAGAGCAACCTTGGCCCAAAGAGTAAATGATGCAGGTTTAGGGTCTGATTTAGATCTCAGCAGACTCGTTACTCCGTCACAACAGTGACGACTATGCCGTCCACCGAAATATAAATTCCATTATATCCCATGGGATTTATATTTTGGCAGACAGGTTATCAGTCACCGTTGTGGTAGAGTTACCCATCAACCGAGATCTAAATCAGGCCCCTTGTGATTATGTTGTGCAGTAGCTATGAGGGGTTGTTGCAAATATGGTATGGCATTATCAATTTTCACCATAAAGAAAATGGGTATAAAGAACAATGGGTAAGATATACTAAGAATGGATTTGATAAAAGGGATAACAAATTATTCACACAGTAAATGTATTCCATTTTTGAGAACTGTCCTATAAACTAATATCTCCTTTGTCATAATATCGCAAAAACCCAATTGTACAGGGTTGCAATTTGACCTACTTCATATAATATTATTGAGGTAGGTCACAAATTGCGAGCTACTATGAATTGAAGCCATCATAGACCACCATATCTGTGATACTTTATTTTAAGCAATTATTTTTAATTGCCACCTGTTTTCTTTAAAGGAAAACAGGATGAGTTAAAAAACTTAACTTTTAATTTTATAAAAACCAAAGTGATGTTCTGAAATATGAAAATGAGTTTTGGAAAGACCATCATTTTTATTAGATTTACCCTTCCAATTATAGTCAACGGTAGGTGTGCTTGGCTTATTAATGACTTGCATATCATTTTACTGAATTTTTTAAAAATTAATTTCCGGGATCCTCTCGATGTTTTGTGAGTCCATGATAGCCAAATATCTTATCTCCTTTTCTATTCTACATTGTTGCATGTCCATGTTCCAGGCGATACACTCTGTTTTTTGCATTTACCTTATAACCTGAGATATGGCAAAATTGGGAAGCCAGATCGTACAATACTGGGACCGCAGAGGACAGATCTGAAGTGTACATCATTTAGGCGTCGGCGTACAAGGCCACCTTTTTCTTCCAGCTGCTATACCAAAAAGGAGAGATTCTAACTTCTTGTCTAATTTTTAGAGCTAGGGGCTCAATATATAAATTAAAAAGTAGAGGAGATAAAGGACACCCCTGTCTAGTTCCCCTCTGAATTTTAAAAGGGGCAGATAGGTTGGCATTCACCAAAACCTTAGCTGTTGGCGTCAGTATATCGGACTCGCAGACCGGCAAAAGATTTCTTCCAAGTTACTTGATCTCGATATTTGTTGTAGATGGGGCCAATTAACCCCATCAAACTCTTTTGTGGCGTCTAAAGTAATAATAGCCAGAGGCGTTTCATAAAGTGTAGCTAAATCTATTGCCCAAATTAAGTTATAAGTCAAGTCCTGAATGCCTTGGGCAAAACCTTTTTGATCCTCATCTAGCAGACACCCAATCACCCTATTTAACCTCTCTGCTAGGATCTAAGTGAATAATTTCTAATCGCAGTTAAGCAAAGAGATGGGTATGTATGAGTCACAGGAATTGGGTGGCTTTGCTGGCTTAAGAATCAGTGCGACTGTGGCTTCATTCCAGGATTTTGCCATGTGGATACCTTCTTCAAAAATGTGTAAGAATAAGTGCCCCATTATGGGGGTGGGAACCTCCTTCGAACATTTATAGAGCTCAGCCTGCTCTCCCATCTGGGCCTGCCACTTTCCCAGACTTCCCAGCCATAATGGCCTTCTTGACCTTGCTTCCTATAATTGGACTTTTGAGATTATCAGCATCTCTCATTGATTTTACAAGGAGCATCCTGGCCCAGCCAGGCCTCGATATCTTCTTCTGTGACTATTAATCCCTCCTGGTAGACCTTTTCAAAATGATTTTGAAAAGCTTCCTCTATCTCCTCACTGCTCGTAACTAGATTTCCCAATATTTCACACCTCATTTCTTTTCTAAATCCTTTTGCCTGATCGCATTTGGTTTTCCAGGCTAGGAGTTTCACATCCTTCATCATATATGAAAAAAGCTAACTTGATAGCTTGCCACACTTTTCTTAGCCTCTGTTCAGTCACCCCAGCAAGTTCCAGCCTGAGAGTCTGGAGAGATTATTGAATACCTTCTGACTCCAGACTGCTCCCCTGACCTAATAACTGATGTTCCAGCTGCTGGATATTTTATTCAATTTTCCCCACTTCAGCTCTACACTTATTTGGATTAGATATCTGGAGAGACGTTACATAAACCCATTCCCATTGAGACACTATTTTGATTAATTGCTAAAAACTCTTGTGTCTACACTCAACTTCTCAAGCGCAGTCCAAGGTCCACCTCATATAATCTTGCCTGACTGGCAGATCTAATAATAAGGTTATTGCAGATTGGTCTGATAAATATGCCCCTATATGTTTTGCATCTTTTACCCATCTTTTCAGATCTTTGTTGATTAAAAAGAAATCAAATCTTGATTGGTGTCCATATTTTTTATTGTTAAAAGTGTACCCCCTTTTGCTTCTCATTTTGTCTATATATCCACCCATTCTACCTACTTCAGAGAGGCCTTTAGTACGGACCCCGTCTTGCAAATTGATGCTGCTCTGCTTTTTAATGAACGATCCAACTCTGCATCCAAGACCACGTTCAAGTACCCAGCTAGGACTATGGGATCCTGAGAGTTTAACAGCTCCGTAAATAACCCTCAGAGAGCTGGGATCATCTATATTTGGTCCATTATATCCCCCCACTGTAAATTTATGTGAATAGCATTTTATTTTGACTAAAGCCCATCTCCCCATGTTGTCTACTCTGTCTTCTGCTATGATATATGGGTTCCTTTTAATCAAAAGTGCAACTCCTTTTATGGTTAACTGTTGTGGTACAAATAAGATCTTGGACCCAGCTTCGAGATTTAAATACATTTCTTATTTCCGTGTCCGAAAACCTGTTCTGGAGCATCTTTCAGATATTGAAAGATTACTTCCATCCTGTACTTCATTTTTAAACCATTCACCTTCCATGACAGGACCCTCAGCTGAACTCTTTGGTTACTTATTATTTTGTTTGATATTCCCTTTACCAACAAGACGCTAAAAATCATAGCCTTTTTAAAAATATTTTATTCCACTGCTCCCCACCCAGTGCACCCCACCCCTACCCGAAACCCACTGTGAAACCTACCCTGGAGAACCCTCCCTTACCTCCCTTCATGGCCCTATACTGGCCTATGGGCCCCCCCCACCTGGCCTCGGAAGCATGAGCATGTGGAAAACAGTACGACGGTCTATGTTTCAACCCCAGTAACTAGGAGGGTGAGTGATGGCCTCCCAACGGGGTCTTCATCAGGACAAAAAGAGCACCTAGTGAAAGGACAATCAAGAATGGATATCTGGAGCTTATTTAAATGATTGTGGTGATCATATTCAGTAGGTGGATGGATTGAAACCTACTTGAAACAAGAAGAGACTGAGAACGTTCAGTTCATAGTAGGGCTCTCACAGGGCTCCTGGTATACTAAAAAAGAGAGACATGTAATGAATATACATGTCCAAGTGCATGTTCCCAGTAATAGGAACAACCTAGTGGTGAAGTACTCACTTTATTTGGGATCAAAGGGGTCCGAATCTCCCGTTGTCCAATGGAATAAATCCATGGAGTCTGAAGAGAAAGGGATATCAGGCGGGTCAGAGTAACACAGGCTCGAGTTAGAATACATACTAGTGCGCTGAGTTTTAAATTAACTGAAACACGGTGTTATCAGTGAGAGTATCTGGTGGCTACAGATGAAAGGTTACAGGATTATGCCGTTTGTAGAAAATATTTGAAAAAACGGCATGGGCGCTCCTTGACTGGTTTTGAATTAGCTAAAACACTGTGTTGAGTGGCTACAGAGGAAAGGTTACGGGAATAGACAGTTTGTAAAACGTCATGGGTGCTAGTCGACAAATGAGAGGGCGACAGAGGCCCCATGCCTCAGTCGAAGAAAAATGCGTGCCAGCTCTGCGAAAAAGTGCATCTGTGCCTGAGATTGTGCATGGAAAAGCTAACGATTCTATCTATGACGCGTGGTAGTGATCATGTAAAACAGTGAATTGAATGGAGCGGACCATGGGTCTCGGGAGGGGGGTTGGAGCGTGCCTGATCGTCTGGGTCCGGTTCTGAGGCGAAAGACAGGTTTCAAGCGGGCTGAGAGTGTTGAGGGCGATGTGCCAGGCACGCTCCAACCCCCCTCCCGAGACCCATGGTGCAAGTAGCGCCCGGTTTTAAAGTGCTGAGACACTCCTGAATTTGGAACATTTTTTGGAATGAGCAACCCGCTCTTCCATTTTTTCTAAGCACTTTTTCACCTTTTTTATAATTTTTACTTTCACGCCCCCAGGTCAGGGTGGACGATTAGAGAGTCCATACCGCCGGGGTTTAGTCCTGATGAATGCCTTGGTAAATTGAAACCACCCATATGGCAGAAACATGTTGACTGACTTTAGTATTCTTTCTGAATGTAACCAATCCTAAAACCTTGGCAGCTAAATTCAGACACATAATACTTTTCATTCGTGTCTTAGGGATCACTCATTAAACTTCTTTTTACTGATACCCTTTCAGGCACTTTTAATTTTATTTACCCTCACAACACACCCCTCTTCACACAACCAGCTCCGCAGTCTTTCTGGCGTCGCAGCACACCAAAGAGGCACTCGGCCTCTTTGGTGGGGCCCAGTGATGAAGCAGGACACTGACTAGGTCGGTGTGTGAGGGCCTTCCTATCCACCCAAAGTGAGTGTGTGATTCTTATCTATCTCGCTCCGTCTCTGTGGCTGTTCTGAGACCGATTTGACCTCTCTGTTTTTGTTTACTTTTATCTAACCGGGGACTGAGAGAGTGTCCTTGAATCTCCCTATCTCTCCCATTGTTGTTTTGTTGGATTATTCATGTAATCACGTTGTCATGCGTACAAATGGGCATTATCACATTAAACACATGTTACAGATGCAAAATGTTATGCTTGTGATCAGGAGACTAAGTAATTGCACAATACGAAATGTGGTTTTGCATTATCCTAAAAACATAAGATATTCGTGATATATTGGCAATCAGGAGCATAAAAAACATTATACATCAGCAGAATACATTGTGACGGTTGTATTACGCAATATATGTTAGATGGCCTTGCTTGTATCAGCACAATAAAAAGTTCAGCGGGCAACATCTAATCAGTGGACAGTTGAGATAAAATGATAGGAACAAAAGTAATGTAACACACATTATGAGAGTTTACACATTCTAACTTCAGCATGCAAAAGTGGGTAAGTGGCGTTGCGGTTTACCACATCTGGATGCTACATACTAATATCCATATGGAAGACAGAACATGTTAATGGCCTATCCCGAGATATCAAGTTGGATTGGGTCTAGAAATAAGAGAGCATATGTGTCTACTCTGTATGGTGTAGACCAAGTGAGAATGGTACCTTGTAGTCTATTACAAGTATTAGGAAATTAAAAATTTCCCCTTTCAAAACGTTTGCTCAAATCTGTGGTGATCTTTCTCCTCCATGTTTTATTTTGTGTAAATGTTTTCTTAATGCTTTAGCTACTCCGACCAACTTGTATAACGTACTGCTCTTTTGACCCAGGCCGGGTACTTTTTACTTGGGCACAACCCCGTAAAAACTCAATACTCTCCGGAGGGAGCACATTCCCATGCTAGACCATAGAAGGCTCTGCAAGACCTTGGAAGCCCTGGTGTCTTAGCAACAGCAGGTGGACCTTAGCAGAGGCAAGTATGGGTTAACCTTGAAGGTCTACCAACCACAAACCACACAAGTTCACCTCCAGTCTTGTGGGAAGGCCTAGGAAGCAGCACACCCTAGAGCTAGTGTGACTGTCACTGAGGTCACAGGCCCCTTGAGAAGGGCTGTCTCTAGGGCAGTGTAATTGGTGGGATCACACCATGCTCTCACTTTGGGTGGGAGTGTCATGTTTGCAAGTATATTAGGATTTTAAAAGTGCTTGCTGCCTTTCTTCCTCACCTCCAGCAATTTTCAGCAACAATAAAAATGTCATGATCAATCCTGTGATTAATGTTCTTCCTAGAAAGAGATCGGAGCTTTGACTGGTGGAAGTTTAGACTCCTGGAAAGGTAGCACAGGGGGTTAATGTGCCTGCTGCAACAAACATGTACCATGCGGATCACAAAGTGCACAGAATGAAAATTGGTCAGTGGGTTACTGCTTTTGTCAGAGAGATCCTTTTGTTACTTGCAGTTTATAAGTTAAAATCTTAATATAGAACAGTGAGCTATTAACTATCATCTAAGAGTTTTATGCAAACTGCAAGGTATAAATTAGAGCATTAAGGTTTTTTTCCTAATCTTTGATTATCCTGATGTGGCAAAAAGTGCTCATTTGGATGGAAATCAATCCTGATTATTAAAGAGAGCCCCAACCACATGTGACTACTACAGATTGTAGTCCTTTTGCCTTATGGAACATTTCTTATACAGATATTTACACACGTGTAATTGATTGTCTCTGTGTAATGCGTGTGATGTAAAGTGCGCTGGTACCCTAAACTTGTATGAATGGCACTCTAAATCAAATTACATGCATCTGAGGGAGAGTATGGTTAAGAAGACATGAGGGGCACTGTTAAAGGGTGGTAGTGAGGTAATCTATGCCGGGCACCACCACTGCTAAAGCCAGCCCTGCCCTTGAGGTCAGTGTGCTTCACCCATTGGTACCTACACTGGCCTTGTTTCAACAGTAGTAGCTGCAACTCATCAGGGATCGGCAATGCAGGATTTGCACTCCCACCAAACTAAGTTTGCAAACTTCAGTCTCTCTGCTTCATGCACAAGCACTTTTAACATGTATTGCCTGCTTGGAGCTGGAATTAAGCTGCAAAGGAGGACAGAATTATGCAGCAGTGTTGACTACATTATGCAGCAAACAAAAGGCTGCAGCGTAATGTGGTATATTTTCTGATACTCTATTATTTTGACATTTTTACACATACTAACAGCCTCTGCAAAGATATTGCCTTATTAGTACCAGTGTATCATACAAATGCAGCAGTGAGGAAGGTGATCTGTCAACCTTTGCAAAGGACCGTCCATTTCGCAGTAACACAAGTCACATTTTTAGTAACTTTTGATCCATTTGAGCTACAAACAATTTATTAGTGAAAATTGTCAGAATATGGAGCAGATGTTGTATTATGTGGCAAATATGGCATAGCCTTAATTATGTAGAAAACATTTGCAAACTAGGATATTTTGCAAATCATATTTGAACTGCTCTTGTGGAAAAAGGTAGGAGAAGTGCCGGGGACAGAAAGTGCATGGCTCGGAGACAAATGGCTTGTGATTCCACTTTTAAGCATCTTTGAGACATTCTGTGATTTAAAACATATTCCACTTTGTGAATGTATTTTAGGGTCAATAACTTGTATTAAACCTTAAATAAACATGTGTATCCATTGGTTGAAATAATTAACATGATAAGGTGCAACTGGTCAGTAAAATGCCAAACAAATACAAAAAATTGGGATGTTTTGAACATTCTGGCCCCACCTCTGACTCCGCCCACTGATCCAATCCTCCGGTTATTCCCACCCTCTGATCCCACAGTTCCCCAACTTTTTTTCCCCACTTCGACCACTGCATCGGATAGCTCTGATATGCACCGTGATTGCAGCAGGGATGGGGCTGAGGCGTGCAGACAAAGACTGCCTGTTAACAGAAAGTCCATCTACAAATAATTACACAACTGCAACAATCACGCAACATTTTTACATTTAAAGGGCAGAAATAACTTTAAAGTGCACTCTTATTTGTAATTAAATATTTGTAATAATAATTGTGATTAAATAGCTACAGCGCTAGAATGACTTTGTTCACTAGGAAAGGGACTCATATCTCGAGCCCTTCACTCTAGGAGCTGTGTTTTCTCAAGATGTTCATTTAATAGGGATGGAGAGATGTGAGGAAGGAGAACACAGCAGAGCTAGGAACTAAAACATAAGGGGAAGACCACGGAGAGACATAACATAGGAGCACACATAGCACGTAGAGGTTGCTTTATGAAGAGGGATAAAATGTGAAAAGTATCAAACTATATATGTTTTAATACGTGTAAGGCTTTAGTGGATTTTGAAGGAAGGAAGAGAATTACAGGAATGGCGTGAGGAATATGTAGGGAAGTACAGATGGATGGATTTGGAGTGGGGTGATATGGATAAGAGGCAATTTACAACCAACATTTAAAAAAAATCGCTGTACGCCACCATCCCTGTTATTGTATTGGGTTGTAATTTGCGAACTAGCTTAGGAAAACTAATAATGTAAACCAAATTGCGTCCCACTACTACTCTGTATGACGTGAACTGACCTATTAGTACATTGGTTAGTTCACAAAATACAAATGCATTCAGTGAAAGTCAATATGCAAATTGCATTTCCTTTTATTAAATGCATTCTTTGTACATGTGGCCAAGGCAAAGATTTGCTAAAATATCACACAGTGCAGTGCTGCAGCCCCAAATTCTGTGCTGCATTAACAGGAGAGCACCATATTTACCGAAATATGTCACTCCACTCTCCTCTCGCTAGCGACAGTGCAGAAATATGCTGCTGTGCGCCATGCACACAACTTTGCGCCATAGTGCAAGGTTGCCCGCATGAGTCTACCATATGTTTTGTACTAGAAGGGTACCCTTCCAGTACAAGATAGACTAACTTTACAACTGTTTCCACCTTCTATGAGTGCTGTATAGTGCAGCACACTTACAATGTGGGAAAATAAAGGAGAAATTAAAGCATTTCTTTGTGGCAGCGCCTGGTTAAAGTGGCCTTTATGTTTTTTTACTCAGACATGACACATTTTTAAGTAAATAGGGTTTTGCATCAGAAACCATGTGGTTGCATGGGAATGCCCATGCACCACCCATTGAACGCCCTCTTGATCCTAAGTAAGCTGCTTTGCACTACTTTCAAGTGATTTTCCAACGCGAAACAAGTTTTGTACTGGAAAGTTAATTAGTAAAAAAAGATTTTACGCTGATTTGCGCTACTTTTATGATGCAAACATGGGGCTACATTTTTGTAAATATTCCCCAAATATTGTTAAATAGCGAATCATAAGAAATCACTATTTATGACTCTAGAGCCATAGTTCATAACCATTTGCTATTTCTAAATAGGAACTGGAAAATGTACTTTTTTCTTTTTAGCAGAAGCATTTCTCAGGGTGTGTAAAGGTGGTGGAATGATGCATATTTTCCAGTAATGAGGATTATTTGAGTCATTCAAGGTTCAGTTTCTGACTTAATATAAATAACACTGTACTTGTAAAGCATGAATTAATCACAAATAAGGGCCACAAGTTGCTGGGGCCATCTGGGAGATTAAGCGAGCTATTGCCCAGTCACATGGTGCTGGGCTGAGCTGCCGCCGGCGTCCGGGTTCAAACTGGGAGCCCTGTGCTTTGGGACCTAGCCATATGCAAATCAGTCTTGACCCTGCTCAAGTGGGAACAGTCCAGCCCAAACTGCTAGGCCAGACCCTCCCTAACCCAGAACACATGCAACCAAGTTCCCCTTGTGCTCTAGTAATAGTTCATCAGACAGGTATAGATTGGTTCCAGTAACAGTGTGAATGGCACCCACAACTTTGCATACTGTAAAGGGTCCTCATGTAAAGTGCTCCAATACCTTTAGAGCAGAGAACACTGAAAAGCCTCTAAGAAGGGATATGTAGAAACCTCTGATATACCAAAAGGCTTTGGGAGACCACCTAGAGTGATTTCAAAAGACATTGCTACGGAAAAATGCCTGAAGGGCTGTCACCAGTGCAGTAGCAAGGGGGATGTTGGTGGGGTGGTCCGCCCTTGGCGGCACAAATTTTGGGGAAGGCAGCCTTCTCCCCTTCTCTTACCTGTGGCCCCGCGAGGCATCAAATGCAGGATTAATTTGCCAGCAGCCCTCACCCTCCTGCTCTTACGCCCGCGGCAGCAGCAAAGAGCACACAGGATACCTTCTCCCAATTTACTTTGGGGTAAATCTAGAGGCAAAGCACCTGAATCGAATTAAGTCATATCACTGGACATGGAGGGAATTAATAACTCAATAAGAAACACTAAATAGCACTCAATAACATCAATGTCCAGCCTGTACCTCATTCTGTCAAAAGAAACAGACTTAGGGGGCGTGGCTTGACCAGCAACAATGGCGGTCGTGCTGTGAGTGAGCTCCAGCCACCCGATAAACAACCTGCGTCACTATCCTGCCCCTAGACATCAAGGGTGAAGTGGCACATACTTACAAGATCACCGAACCTCCGGGTGATCCTCCGGTAGCGGTTGCTGCCGGACATCAGCTGCAGAGTTGTGTGCAGAGTTTGGGAGCCGGGGAGCGGCCTGGCAGGAGCTGGCAAGGAGTGAGCCAGGGGCCTCCTGTACTTTGCCAGCCCAGCGGAGTCCGCCTGGAGATCAGCGCAGCAGTGGAGATGCGGCCGGCGTGGGCAGGGCTTCTGTTGCTCCGGCGCCCCAGTGGCTCCCCGGGACAGTGGAGTGAGGTGAGGCGTAGCTTCGGCTGCCGACAGGCGAGCCGGATAGGGATTGAGGAAGCCTGGTCGCGGGATCCTCCGGTGAGGCCCAGCGGGAGCGGCCACCATCTTTGAAACCTCAGGCACCCGTGGAGGTTGTGGCGGAAGGGTGTTCCCCATCTCATCACCAGGGCAGTGATACCATCGGTAGCAGCGCTGTGTTGGGTAGCCCCCGTGTGCTCTGGTGGAGGCGGGTCGGTCGGGCCCGCCGGGCTGGACAGGTGAGGCCCGGGACAATGGCAGCCTGATTGTGGTGCCCCCAGGGGCGGACGTTAGTGGCCTGGACCCTGGTGTGGCGCGATGGGCATGAGCGGGCCTGCGTGGGGCAGTGAGCGCCTTCCTGCCTCTCCTGCCCCCCTCAACAGAACTTCATTGGTGGCCATTGACCGGGGCAGTGGAGAGGCTCATTTGCAGGATCGGGCCTCTGTGGTGCTTGAGAGCAGAGGGGCTCGGTGGTCTGGCAGAGGAGAGCCTGAGCAGAGGTGAAAAGTCGGCGGCGCTCCAGACCCAGCTGCCATTATCTTCATTGTGGGGCGGCAGCTCCGTGGGGGCTTTCCCTTCACCTGCAGCTGGACCTGCCGACTGTGTGTAGTGGCCTTGGGTTGGAACTTGGACCTGGCTGGGGTCACCCTCCTATATTAGTGGCCATTGTTTCAGTGGGGTGCAGACACGCAGCCCTTGCGCAGCAGTCACTAAGCGGTTACCCCTGCGGCCCACCGCGCCGGACACGGCGCACCTGCGGCCCGTCGGATAGCGTCCACTGGAGTGAAAGACATCCTGCCTGGCTCCTGTGTTGTTGGTTGAGCCTGACCCGTGGGGAAGAGATCTACCGTTCGGGATGATCGGTTGCGCAATGATGACACTGGATCACACGGTTGGCGGCCACACCAAGCAGGGAACCAATGATCAGTTCACAGAGGCGGGCCTAGTGGCCGGGGCGGCGGGGTCGCAAAACCTGGCCCCTGACAAACGCGGCTCTGCTGGCGGCGAAAACCTAGTCCAGGGACATGCTGGACGCCAAGATCAGGCGGTAGGATCGGACGTCAGGCGGTAGGATCGGACGTCACGTTGCTTCGTCAGGACCTGAGGAATGCAGTCGAGCGCATTACTGGAACGGAGACCCGCATCTCGTAGGTGGAGGATGAGGTGTTCATCCTAAAAAAGAAGGTCGCAGGCATGGCGAAAAAACGGAAGGGACTGGCCATGCGCGTCGAGGATGCCGAAAGGTGGGCTCGGCAGAATAACCTACGCTTCGTGGGATTTCCAGAGGGCTGTGAGGGAGATAATGTGGAGCGCTTCCTTACCCGGTGGCTGGAGGGCTGGCTCCCCCCAGATGTGCTCTCTCACTGCTTCGTGGTGGAGCGGGCTCACAGGACTCTGATGCAGAATCCAACAACCATCCTCATCTTCCCGGACTATACACGTATAGTGCAGCAGCAGCGACAATACTTCCTAGTAGCAGAGGCGGGCCTCCGGGGCCTCAAGCTTCAATACGCCCTGCCATATCCGGCTCGGCTGAGGGTCATCTACAAGTCCCGCACACTGTTCTTCGACTCCCCAGAGGAAGTGTTTAAATGGATCGACGAAGCGGTAAAGATGCGAGTCCATACGCCGCCGGGCAGATATTCTGAGTCTTCCTCGAGTGGGATGGCCAGCGAAGGCCTCAGGAGCCAGCAACGACGCAGTAGGAGATAGAGGTCCAGACGCAGATCTTGTTCTGGCTCCACACTCAGGCAGAAGGATCCGTCACCGGAGCAGCAACCAGTGGTGAAATGATACATGGGACTTCCGAACTGATCGCACAGTATGTTATATATGGATGTCTAGATGGGCTAGTTTTCTTCAGTGCTGGGAGCCTGGCCCAGCAGAAATGGGTGGGTGGGAGCGAAGTCTTAAAGTTGTAGGTTGTTATTTGGGGATCCATTGGAGGGGGTGGTTCTTGTCCCCCCGTTGGGGACTTTGCTACGGTCCGACCATGACAGGTGCTTCCATCTTGGTGAGGTACGGGGTGGGGGAAATGCTTGGTTACGTTTTGATGCTGTATGTTTGCCAAACTTTTTGCATGCTTAGTCGTAGTGACACCTGCAGTTTAAGTTGAGTTTTTCCACCATGTCTAACGCAGAAGGGGGAGGGCGGGTAGCCCCTGGCTCCCTGCGTATACTTAGCTGGAATGTACGCAGGGTTTTGGATAAGGTGAAGCGTGGGGTGGTTCTTCAGTTTGCCGCCGGGGCTGACGTACTCCTGCTCCAGGAGACCCATTTACTTGGCACGAAGGCGCTATGCTTGCAACGCTTTGGGTTCCCTCAGGTATTCCACTCGGGGTTCACGAGGGGCTGCGATCCTGATACACCGCAGGGTTTCCAATGCACACGAGAAACTCTGGTCAGACACGCAGGGTCGATACATTATAGTGCAGGGTAGAGTTGGGCGGGATAGGTTGACCTTGGGCAGTGTTTACACTCCCACCGCCGTTATAGTGGACTCTGGTGGAGCGACTCATGTCGCTTTGGAGTGACATGCCAGATACCCTTTCTGTGGTTGGGGGGGGGGGGGGGGACTGGAACGATGTGATGGAGCTGGGTTGCGTTAGGTGGAGGAGCGGGGGTGACGGCGGGGACCCATCCACTAAACTTCTTGCCCTGGCCACAAGACTTGACTGGACCGATGTCTGGAGACATATGCACGGCCCACGAAGGGAGTATACCTACTTCTCCACGATACAGCACTCATTCTCCAGACTGGACTAAATTTTTGTCCCCCGGGGGTCTGACACATAGAATACCATCAGATACAATTCTGCCGAGAGCCCTGTCAGACCATTCGCCTGCAGCCCTTACGTTCAGAATAGGCCCGGGCAGGCAGCCATTTAGGTGGCTTGTGTCGGGGTGGTACCTGCAGCAGGATGAGTACAGGGAGCACTTGACCAAATAAATAGATAACTACCTAGTGTCTAATTTCGATCAGTAGAATCCCCAGCTACCCTATGGGAGGCTTTAAAACCCACGCTGCAGGATGTCGATATCTCCGGTGTGCGGAGGCGCGTAGGGAGCGGCAACAGGACTTAGTGCAACGGGAGCCAGACAGAGGCACTGGAGCGTAGGGGTCCGGAAGCAGGTGGTGGACCTGCTAGACAACAGCTAGTGTTGGCTCAGCAGCAGTACACTGCGATACTGATGGAGGAGGCACAGCAGGTCTGGCTAGCCACGAAAATTCGGGTGTTATCAGTGAGGAGATAAATCTAGCAAAATGCTCCACCGCTTGTGCCAGGGCATTCTCCACGCCCAGCCGTTGCCCCAAATATTTGATTCGGAGGGGGTGCCTATTCTTGAGCCTCCGGCCATAGCGGAGAGCTTCAAGGCATACTATGAGGATCTGTACGCGCCCAAGGAATGCCTTGCGGAAGATGTTATCCAGCAGTTTGTTGATGATCTTCCCCCACGGACCGTCTCAGATGACGTGCGGGAGCCATTAGGCAGGCCCCTGTCAGACGATTAACTAGGTGCAGCCCTGGGAGAGCTGAACCCCGGAAAGGCCCCCAGCCCCAATGGCGTTCCGTGCGAATTTCTCAGGCGATTTTTTTGTACATCTGGGCCCACATCTTTGACCGGTCGTTTAGGATGCACGCGAGGGTGGCCTGCTTCCCCCGGATTGGAGGCAAGCAGAGGTGGTGGTCTTCTTAAAACTGGGTAGACCCCCCGAGAGCCATGAGTCTTACCGCTCTATATCCCTGCTCAATACCGAGGCTAAGCGCCTGGCTAAAGCCTTGGCTAATAGGCTCAGGCCCACATTGCGGATTTTGTCCATCCCGATCAGGCCGGGTTCATTCCTCGGAGGGCGACTCGTCACAATATTAGATGCACTCGCGTCGCGATATCGGCCTGGGAGAGATTGGGGAAGCATGCGGCGTTATTGTTAGCAGACATGGATAGGGACTTTGATTCCCTGAGCTGCTTATATCTGTTTACCCTGCTGCGGCGACTCAACTTGGGCCCGCGCTTCATGGCCTATCTGCAATTGTTATATACAGACCTCGCGGCGTCAGTACGAGTGGGGGGGGCAATTTCTCGCTCCTTTCAGGTCCGACGGGGCACTCGTCAGGGCTGTCCCCTCTCTCCCTACCTGTTCAAGCTCGCCATGGAGCCCTTGGCGGCGAGGGTGCGCATAGACGCCCAACTTAAGGGCTTTAGGTGGACGCCGGGCCTCACCGACAAAATAGCAATATATGCTGAGGACGTCCTGTTCTTCACCAACTTGGATCGGTCAGGGCCGCAGCTGCTACGTATTATGCAGATATTCGGTGAAACCTCCCGACTATATATGAACCCGGGCAAATCGACGTTGTGGGTTCTGGTTGGAGTGCAGCAGGTGGGAGACTGGGCCTCTGGCCTTCAGCTGGCATCTGGAGGGATGAAATACCTCAGGGTGTACCTGTCTGAGGCGGCAACCGCCTCACGAGATCGCAACCTGACCCCAGTATGGGACCGCACGTGCGAGGACTTGAAGGTTTGGTCCCGCATGCCTCTGACGGTTTATGGCAGGTCGACCATTTTTAAAATGGTAGCGTTCCCCCGTCTATTGTACCAACTACAAAATCACCCATACCGGATTTCGCCCCGCTGGTTCCAACAGGTAAACTCAGCGCTGGGTGGGTTTCTGTGGGAGGGGGGGAAAATCGCACGTGTGGCTCTGCGTACGTGTTTTTTATCCTCTTACACTGGGGGCTGGCCACATCCGATGTTCTTTCCTACAATCAGGCGGTGCACTCACTTGTTCTCATCGAGTGGTGGTACGGTGATAGGGGAGACCCGGCCTACCCGGTGGAGCGGCACCTGATGGGCTCAGCGTCCGTACACACCCTGTTGTACTCCGCATCGCTTCGAAGGTGCCTTCCTTTCGCCACGCAGGTGGTGTTCTCTGTCTGGGGGCGTGCACTGGGCAGGATGGGGTGGTGGAACGTGCTGACCCGAGAGACTCCTCTCTGGCGGAATGGACATCTTCACCATCTAGATGCGCTACAGGGCTTCCGGGGTTGGGACGCCATAGGAATCTCCTCCCTGGGGGATGTGATGCCAGGTCTTGCCTGAAGTCCTTTCAGAACCTGCAAGACGAGTATGGGATGCCACGGTCCCAGTTCTTTAAGTATCTACAGTGTAGGCACGCAATGACGCCTCACCTGACTGACCTAGGGTCCCTTCCTGATTTTAGTCCAGTAGAGGCCAAGGTGTTTATGGGTGAACTACCTATAAGAAAATTTCACGTATTTACCAAACGTTAGTTCACCAATGCTCCACTGACCTGCACAGACTTAGGACAGCATAGGAGGGACGTAGGGGACTTGGAGTAAGGACTAGGCAACGCATTGGCAAGCCCACAGGGGGCGGCTATTTCCACCCGCCTGGTACAGTTCAAATATCTACATCGCACGTATTTTACCTGGGTGCGCCTGTGGAGGGCGGGAATGATTGGCTCCCCTGAATGTCTCCGCTGCGGAACAGATGAGGGTACACTTTTGCATACTGTCTGGGGGTGTTCGGCGTTACATAGATTTAGGAGTGGGGTGTTTTCCTGTTTGTCTGAGGTTTTGGCATGGGAGCTCCCGCGTATGCCGAAATTGGCTTTGCTGCATGTGATGGAAGGGATTGGGGCAATAGGTACAAGCGTCACCCGTTATTGCTGGGTCTCACACTGGCAAAGAGGGACATTGCCAAGACGTGAAAGGCGCCTCGAGCTCCGCCATGGACTGCATGGAAAAATGGTATGGACTTTTGTATGGGACTCCAGCGGCCTTTATTTATGGCTAGGGGGTTCCCCAGTAAACACTTTAAGATTTGAAAGAGATGGTCGGACTATCGCGGGCTAGACTTGGACCCGCCACCAGAGGGGGCCACCCTCCCGACAATTTGACAGGTAGTTGGTCAGTGGGGAGGATGGAGTGTTTCGTTGGACTTGGTATGCTCTTTCAAGACTTCTTATTGTAAATTAGTGGCAGCATCAGCCCACACGGGGGTAGGGGGGAGGTGGGGTTTGTTAGTTTATTTACAAAAGTCTAAGATGTTATTGCTGATTTATTGAAGTGTGCAGTAGACTCCGAATTCCGGAGCTATGCAATATATGTGACCTATGACAAATAAAATCTGTTTAAAAAAAACAAAAACAAAAACAGACTTAATTTAACTGGTATATAAGTAGAAAAAAAAATAAGAAAAGAAATATAGATGGGTTAACCACATCAGTGCTACAGCAATTCTCCCTCTATGCTGACAAGCATTGAATCCCATGGTTCATGACGAGCTCAGCTCGTCATGAGCACACAAGCAGTGTACTGCATGACGAGTTGAGCTCGTCATGAGCATGGAAGGGGTTAAAGTCGCTGCTGCTGTACAGCGAAAGGATATTGCAAATCACTAAGGAGTTCCATGAATCTGTATAGCTGAGTAGGGCTAAAATATAAATTCATTTTAGGTCATTCAAATTATGAGGTCATTTGCAATATTCTTTTAACATACAGCAGAGAGGACTTTATGCCTTATAATACATGATCACACACTCACTCTTCTCTCAAACTACTTAAATCCCAGTTATCCTGCTCTTTCAAATTAAAGATAAACTGCTTACAAAGTATTACAACTAAATCTGTAGTGTGCAATTTAGCACACCAAAAAGCAGTCATTAACTTGCAGCAAAAAGGTATGAGATCTAGTTTATTGTATTGTAATTGCTTTATATAGTTATTACTACCACTGATGAGACAGTGAAGTGTTTTATGCAGGTAGCACACTATTTCAGACCTCAGAGTCTGTGGTTAATCTGGTGGTCTTTAGGAATTATTAGTTATTTTTGTTATTTGGGGTTAGTGTTGTGCCCTCAAGAAACTGTTCCATGCGTTGTTTCCTCAAGGTTTCCTGTGGTAGAATAAGTCATTAGAAATAAGGTGTGATCAATAATGCTAGTTCATGTTAATTGAAAGTGGGATGAGTATTTCCATTCTTTATACTTCCCTTTTTTAAATGGGAGGTACCGTTTTATGGCTGATTTTTCTCCTTTGGGTTTGTTAGATGGATTGTGAGAAGTGGCTCAACCCTGTGATTTGCAACCATTGGTACATAGGTGATATATTTGAAGGGTGATCAGGTTCTCGCCTGATATTAGCAAATGGAGCGTTTCTAAAAGGTATTGTGCTTATTTAGTTCTCCCTTGATCTTTAAGGGTCTTTCAGTGCAGTCTGTTTATAGGTAGAGTGGTCAGAATGTTTGAAGGTACTCGCTGTGAAAGATCATATAGCTTATCTGATTTAAGCCCAAGTGATTCTCAATAGCTCTAATCATTTCAGGAAGGGAACTCCATAGTTTGGTTCAGTGATGTCAGTGATGTCACTGACCAGGTCATGAATGATGTAATATGTGACATCATCAGCAGTGCATTGCGGGCGCGCAAGTTATAGTTGGCAGAACGGAAGAATTTCAATGGATTTGTACGAGTAAAATGTCCAACTAACTATAACATTACTGAAACCTATGGTTTTTTTCAGTGAATTTTGAAGGTTTTTAAATGATATTTTTTAAATGCAATAATAGTTATATGTATTTTCTACAGTTTAACTTTATTTTTACATATCTTTTTTAATTACATTATATATTTTTAATATAAATGGACAAAAAGGTTTTTTTAAATATAGAAACTGAAATGTTTTTTTAATATTTTAATTTTAATATATTTATATTATTTTCTTTAATATTTATTTTTTTGGGAGTCGCCCACCCAAAGTGTACCTTCCACGATCGGTGCCCGGATTCTAGCTGCCATTTTAGAAATGTTGTGAAGTATCCGTGTACGGTGTGCGATGGGTACATATTTTTTGAGATGTGTGCGATTGCTATGCGACCGGTACACGACTCCAGCTCCCGCGCATTCGCGACACATGCGCATTACTATACATGACGCTTACGCAGTGACGATTTCCGCATGACGTCATATGTTTTGGGCGTGGTGGGTGCGCGACTCCTGCACATTCTTTTTTACCTCTAAACTGATATATACATGTCTTTGATATACATATTAGGGCAAGACATATAAGGGATTCATAAAAATAATATATTTTAAATGCAATTTCGTGAAGTCACGTAGGGTGCGTGCTGCGTGTGTGAACAGTGCGCGGATCCCATGTAACCTGAAAAAAAAAAGATTTGATTGGTTCATAACAACTGGAGTCATCTCTGTGCTTGGAAGAACCCTATTTCCATCATTTATTTTTGGTGTTTTTGAAATCAAAAGAAGAACGTGGCTTCAGGACAGCAGCCACAGGAGGAGTCGGAACATTCTTCGGAGGAACATTTTTTTACCAGAAGCTCCACGTCCTCAAAGGCCAGTGTCGGTGGTGTGGAAGTTCTTCACTTTTCCAGAGAGGCAGAAGAAAGTCAACGCCACTAAAGTCACCTGCCGGATCTGTGAGCGAGTCTTGTCCAGAGGTAGTGCAGAAAAGAAATATTCTTGTGGTACTGCGTCCATGTACAAGCATCTGAAGACTCTACATCCAGTGAATCTGGCTCGGGAGGAGTGTAGGAGAGCAGAGAGGAACCATCCACCTGCAGTTCCTGGTACCTCTTGAACATCTACAGCTACATCACCACCAGACATATGTCCTGAATTTGCTTTACTGAAACAGCACTGCGTAAAGTGCAGCAAACTTATTTCTTTTGGAGAGAAGTCTGTTGATGTAGTTTGTGCTGCGCAATGTAATCATTGTTGCTAGACTTTTGTTTGCTTTTTTGGGGGTAAATTCCTGAAGTTTCCTGGGTTTTTTTTCTTTTTGAAAAAAACCACCAAAAACAATCAAAGTTGTTCTGAAAAATAAAAATAAAACAGAAAAAAAAGTTCTCAGAACTAACTTCTCTGGTTAAAGAAAGAACTATATTTGTATGTTAATGTGTGAAAGCTTGGTTGCATGTATGAGTATGGCATAATTGACTGAAGGAATGCATTAGTAGTGTATAGTGAATGCTATAAGGTAGTGTTGCATTATGACACTATAAGCTCTTTAGCTGCACTGTGCTGTGGTTCTTCCGAAGCACAGGGATGCAACATATGTACATAAATATGTTGCAACTCTATGCTTCCGCCTACACTAACTGCAAACATACAGTGACACAGGCATCCTTGCACCGTGGTGCAAACATGTCTGTCGTGGAGAGTGTTTTTGTGGAGGAAGGGACACCTTCCTGCACAAAAACAATCAGTGAAGGCATTTTCCTCTTTCAATGTATGCTGTGCAATGCAGCATACATTGAGAGAAAAAAAATAGGAGAAATGAAAACAATTCTCCTTGTTGTGCCTTGCTACAACAACTGGAGCATACACACACATCTACAGATTTAGGATTTCTGATAAAGCTGGAGATGTGTCTTCTATGAGTTTTGCGTGGGAACACCCACAGCAAAACCTATCAAACGCCCTTTCAACGCAAAGTGGTGTGTATGAAGAGGTCGTATTTACAAGGAGAAGAAAAGCTAGTCAGGGTGCCTTTTCCACTCATTGTAAATATGAAGGAGTGTCTGCGCCATCAGTATGTTACAAAAAGTGACATATTGTAGGTACAGGATGCTTCTAAATCTGCCCCATTAGTGCTTCGGTATTGGCAGACTGTTACAATAAGAACATATTGCTAGTTGATTAATTGAAGAATTGCATGAGAGTGACCGGAGGCAAGCACAGATCTCTCTCTAAAGATGCTCAAGGAAGAAAGATTGAAAGGGTTGCGGTCCTTCAATAGGTAAAATGGGAAATGTTATGAACTAATCAAATCTTTTTTTTTTCAGGTCACATGGAATCCTATAACAGAGGGATTCCAAAACTACATGGGTATAAACTGGGTATTTTGAAGAGCGTATTAATATTTTCTAGCTTCTTGCAGGTTTTCATGCATAGTATAAAAAGGAATTGACTTGTACTAGTGTGAATGGCTAGGCCAATCCTTAAGTATAGGACTAATAACTAGAGTAATTTTAGTACTGCAAAGAGAGTGCAAGATACATGTATAAGTACTTAGGTTTTAGCAAAGTGATAGGATACATAGATTGTGCTGGATGGATGAATGGACAAGTGGTTGGGACAGACAGAAGGTTTCCTTGATTGCTTAGTTACTGAGTATTTAAAAGAGTATCAATTCTATGTAGTTGCTTAGATGTTTGCATACTTACTGCACAGAATACTGTAGCTGTACTAGTTTTTTTGTTTAGGCTATTCCTTTGATACTCGGCTAGTTAATAAAATAATTTCATTGTTCCAAAGAGAAAACATGCTTCCAGTAAGCACCACTGTGCTGTGTTGCAGACAGGTAGTCTAGGTTGTTCCCCTTTTTATATCTCTCTGCAACACAGTTCTGTTGTACTTACTGGACATACGTAGTGGGCTAGTTGGACTCCAAGAACCCTCAGGATTCAAGGTGACAATCTCCCAACATAAAAGGTTTATAGGGTGTGTTTACACAGTGGTGAAGGGAGGGGATGGGGTCTGATGTGACATATGCAAACACACCCTGTGGCGTGTTTTAAGTTCCTGAATTAAGTCCCCTTTAATCATGAAAGTCCCTGGGTCCTACTGGCCCACCATGTCTCTCTATTAAACATCTTAGAGCTGCGTTGCAGAGAGGTGGTCCGAGGTCATGCCCCATTTTCACCTCTCTGCAATGCAGGTCTGTGGCACTTACTGCACATACCTGGTGGGTTAGTTGGCCCCTAGGGACGCTCAGAAATCAAGGGGACTTAATCCCCTAACTTAAAAAGCCCAGAGCGTGTTTGCACAAGTCACCTCAGTCCCCCCCGTTTCTTCACCAGTGTGCAAACGCAGCCCATTGTGCGTTTTAATACTTTGTTAATCTTACCTTGACAGTAATAGAGATTAAAAAATACTAAACAATTTTTTCATTTTTTTATCATTGAAATTTCTGAAAAATTCATATTTTAGAATTAGGATCTGTGCAAGAAGAAAAATATAGTTCCAAGATATAATATATTTTTTACAACACAACATAATTCTAACAATATATAAATTATTTTGTTTGCTTTTTTGCTGTTCTCAGAATATATTGAATTTCACTACAAACAGTGATTTTAATGTTACTAATCACAACAGCAGGCAAAAAAATCAATACATTTGTTTTAAAAAAAACAAATCTGTGTCAAAAATATTTCAAATATACTCCTCTATTTCTTAACATTCCATAGAAACAACATCCTCAATAACATACCATATAATACAAATCACACATATATCAAAATGCTTCCTTCTAAGAGAATTTTCTTACTTTAATATGAAAGAACTCCAATATTTCAATGAACAATTCTTTTTTAATTTCTATAGACTGTAAATGATGTTCTTTAACAATATATGCTGTGAGAATGTGCAAGAAAAAGTCCTTAATTCAAATGTATACCTTTCCTCTAAGCCAAATGGTATTCTTGAAATCCTTTATACTGACATTTTCCAATAGTAATCGTATTAATACATTTGTACATATTTCTAATAGGCCGAATTATGTTCTTAAATCCTTGGCTTTAAAAATATTAGGTAGGAATTTGGTAGTTCGTTAGGCAAACATTGTTTAGAAACCAATTGAGCATCATTACAATATTTCCATCCTTTATTGGATTTTAAATAGACCGTGTAATGTCTGGATGTTGTAGGAGGACCATCATGGAAAATAATTGCTACTGCTACAAAAGTTCTTCCTGATATTGATAGTGGGCTTGAAACAAAATGTTTAATTAAAGTTTCCAATTTTCTTCCATCAGCTCTACAACGTTGTATCATTGAAATTGTATATTGTCCAAATCTTTGTATATATAATGTTGAGAACATTTCTGATTTGCATTGGCTACACTCCATGTTTTGATTTACTGCATTAACTAGTTTGTTGAAAGACACTGTTTTCCAGTCTGGTATTGTCAAATATATGAATTTTTCAGTGTCTATGTTAGTGCTACATGTAAACGTACAATTTCACATTCATGTTCCCATTTATAACGAAGGCCAGAAAGATTTTCAATTTCTATTCCTTCATTTTCCAATACTGCAAGCGTATACATTAGAAATTTCTGAGCATCTTGTTGAATATTCTGCGTAAATTGTGTAGAACCAGAACATATATCCATAAGATTACGAATATCAGAAACACTTTGTAATTTCCTCCATAATTGGCTGTTGCAAACTTTCTATAAAAAAAACATTGACCACTACATTAGCATAGCAGTTGATACCTGAAGTATTTTCTAACTGATTCCCAACAATCTCTTCAATACTGTCCTTTTTCTTTGCGCTTGCAATCTCAACGTTATCTTGATTTTTTCCTTCTCTGTAAGTTCACTACAGATATTCTCATCTTCTTTTTCGACCTACTACACGCTTTTCAAATACGGGATATTCACATAAATTGTGAGCATACGCTTTTCTTCACCTATTATACCCTTTTACACAGTTTGCATCTGCACTAATCTTTCTCTCATCAAAATCAATCTAGATGGGGCGTGACCTAGCGGGAGTCGATGGCGGACGTGGCTTTCTAGAGCTCCCGCCGGCCCGAAGATTATCCGACCTCTTATCCTGGCCCCCGGACCCGAAAAGTGCACTACGTCTGGGGTGATTGTGGCGGACAGTACTGGGAGCCATCCGACGCCGAGAGCGACGCTCCGGGTCCTTTCAGGGCAGTGAGACCGGTCGGAGCAGCGGGCGGCCTAGTACCGGACGGACAAGCTGGGGCCTCGATTTTGGCGCACCTGGTCCGGAGGGCTCGCACAGAGACCGGCGGCGCCACTCTTCGGTCCGGGTCTGGGACTGCCTGCTGTCAGCGACTCATCGCGGAGTCCCCTGCCTATCACTGCAATACCGGCGGCAGAGACTGGTGCCCGGAGGCCGCCGAGGAGGAGCTGCGGCCTACCTGGCCTTGGCGGAGCCGGGGCCTCGAGTTTGGTGGTCCCCACCCGGCGACACCAGTACCTATCCTTGGGCCGGGAGTGCAGGCGCAGCGGGGCCCCGGAAGCTCTGGGGTCAGTCGTGCGCTTGGCCCGGACTGCTGAATTCCCCATACCTGTGCTCACCGGGGCAGTGGACGGAGGGCCTGTAGGACGAACCGGAGGGGCTCGTGTGTGCCGAGACAGGTGTGCCGGCGGACCCAGTGTGGACCTGGTGCCGACCCTGCGGAGGAGTCCGTCGAACCGTGAGTGTCTCCCCCCCTGGTAGACCCCCCCCCTCCCATAGCACTGCAGAGACTGCTGGGGGGTGCAGGGACCAGTGAGACTGTTTGGGGCCCTGAGCAAGCTGCCGGGCCTAGGATATCCCCGGGCTGTCGTGGGGGCTCGCGAGGTGCACCAGTGCAGGCTGTGGTGGTGAACATATAGGAAGAGGTGCCCCTGGCGACTCTCGCTCACGCTGGGGCTTGGCCTGCGGGGGTCTGCGGAGACTAGTTGTGAGGCCCTCTCCCCCCACCTGGTATAGACGTAGGCGGTGTGCATGAGGAGTGTATCGCCTGTGGGGGTGTCTGGACAGTGAACTACCCTTGGCAGCTGTTGAAGGTGTGGACTGCCCCGCCGGAAGGATCCGCCGTCGCTTTGAGGACAGTATTACCGGACTCAGCCTTGGCCATGACCAGAGGGGGGGTGGACCCGCTAAGCAGGGGCCCATTGACAAATTCACGGAACCACATGGTGGCCCAGGAGTGCAGGGCAGCCAGGGGTCGGGGCCGGATAACGCGGCGCTAGTGGCAGCGATCACCCAATCAAGGGACATGCTGGACGCCAAGATTTGGGCTGTTAGGGCGGATGTGACCCTCCTGAGACAGGACCTGCGCAACGCTGTGGCGCGAATTACAGAGGCCGAGTCCAGGAAGACGATGTCGGGACCCTGAAAAAGAAAATGGCGGCGATGGAGAGTGTTCAGAAGGGTCTTGCACTTCGTGTGGAGGATGCCGAAGGACGGGAGCGCAGTAACAACCTTCGCTTTGTGGGTTTTCCGGAGGGCTGTGAAAAGGGCAGCATGGAACGTTCCCTTTCCCACTGGCTGGAGAGCTGGCTCCCCCCGGATACCCTGTCCCGCGGCTTTGTGATTGAACGCGCGCACCGGGCCCTGACGCAGAAACCGCCGGCAGGTGAACGGCCCAGGCCGGTGATCGCCAAAATTCTGAACTTCCATGATAGAGACACTATACTGCGGGAGGCGAGGGCCAAAGATGCTCTGTTATTTGAAAATCACAAGATCATGATCTTCCCCGACTACACCAAGATGGTGCAACAACAGAGGCACTCCTTCCTGGCCGCCAAAGCAAAACTCTGGGGCCTGAAGATTCAGTATTCCTTACTCTATCAGGCCCACCTACGAGTGGTCTTTCAATCCAAGACTCACTTTTTCTATACGCCAGAAGACGTCTTCGGGTGGACGGATGAAACAGTGAGAGTCAGGCCCCATGCCCAACCGGGCCTTGATCCGGTACACACGAGTGATTCATCGCAAACCCAGAGTGATCAGAACGCTCGAAGCCAAAGGAGTAGGAAGTCCAGATCCCGGAGGCGCAATGCCTCCAGCACTGAGCCTCGGACTGCTGCGCCCACTGATTCGGACCACTCGGGTGGAGGTGGCTGAGGGGCAATGGGTGGTCTTGCCCGCCTACGTATACCAGCTGCCCTGGCTGAGGGGAATGGTCCGCCTGTGCTTCGCTCTGCGGACGACTGCACGCAGAGTAAACTTACACGCTTGGTTGGATATTCCACCAATTGCTAGGACTATGGGAAGGGTTCGGGGTGCTCCGATACAGGGGCTACCTGCCTCCTACATGGTTGGGAGAGGTTAGGGGGAAGGGGGGAGTTTTAGCTTAGTGGGTGTTTAAGATCCATTGGTATGGTAGGCTTTGGGTGCTCTGTCTCTGCCCGAGGCCGCCCATGCCGCGACAGATACTTCAGTGCTCTATGAGGTATTGGGGGGGGCGGGGGGGGGAGGTGGGCAGTTGGGGGACTTGGTTGGGGGTCAGGTTGAGACAGGGGTTGGGGCTGGCGGGGAGGTTGGGATGGCTGGGTGGGGTTGGTGGCGGGGGTGGGGGTGGGGGAGGAGGGCAGTGGGGGGTGTAGATGAGGTTGAAACAGTGTCTGCGTTACTTTGGCAATTGTATTGTATGTGTGTGTGGCTTCGAGAGCCCAGGACTCTACATTTTTTCCCCATAGACAATGGTTGATGCCCAACGGTCAGGCCTCCCACGGGCGACGGTACGAGTAGTGAGCTGGAATGTCCGGGGGATGCTGGATAAAATAAAGCGAGGGGCAGTGTTGCGGCTGGGGAAGAGGGAAGGGGCGGACATTCTCCTCCTACAGGAGACGCACCTCCAGGGCACCAAGACCCTCAGTTTGCAAAGATATGGCTATCAACAAGTGTTTCATGCGGGCTTTGCGAGGGGGTCCCGGGGGGTGGCGGTCCTGATACACCGCAGGCTCTCTTATGTACACGAGACGCACTGGGTTGATGCCCATGGTAGATATGTGTTTGTTAAAGGAATGGTTGGGGATGAGCCGATGGTCTTTGGTAGTGTGTATGCTCTGCCCCCGTTGCAAGATGCACTCATCGAAAAGCTGTTCGAGGTGTGGGCTGATATCCCGGATGTACTGGCGATTGTGGGGGGAGACTGGAATGATGTGATGGATGGAAGGATGGACCGCTATAGGCCCGGTAGGGAACCCCAGGCAGCGGCGCCGACGAGGCTTCATGGCCTAGCGCAGGGCATGGGTTGGATTGACACATGGCGCTACCAACATGCTTTGAGTCGTGAATATTCCTATGTGTCGGCAGTGCACAAGTCCTTTTCCAGATTAGATTACTTGTTTGTGCCGCTCTCCTGGCTGGTGAGGGTCGCTTCCACAGCTGTACTCCCTCGTGGTATCTCGGACCACTCCCCCGTGTCCCTGGATCTGCTGTTGGACAAGAGGCGACAGCCCTTCCGATGGCACCAATCTGCGTGGCACCTGCAGCAGGATAGCTATCGCTCACATTTACGTGAAACCATTTCCAATTATTGGGCCGAAAACGGCGGGCCGGAGGTGGTTGCCGCCACCCAGTGGGAGGCGCCGAAGCCGGTGCTCCGGGGGGTGGACATTGCTTGGTGTGCGGAGGCCCGCAGGACCCATCAGAGAGAGGTGGAGGAGGCAGCGAGGCGGGTTCAGGACCTGGAGAGAGAATGCACTATGGGTGACACAGATGAGGCTGTGGGGCAGCTCCTGATGGCGCAGCAATCGTACTCATCCCTGATACTCAATGAGGCACGCCAGCTCTGGCTGGCCACGCAGAGCAGAATTTATCAGTGAGGGGATAAATCCAGTACCATGCTCTACAGACTCTGCCGGCACACCTTCCGAGCTCAGACCCTACCGGGCATTCGAGATGAGCAAGGAAACCAGATGTCGGGCCCTGAGGACATAGCGGCCAGTTTTGCACAGTATTATGCGGATCTATATGCCCCCCGAGAGGTCCTCCCTGCGGAGGACGTTGATAAATTATTGGCGGACCTCCCGCTGCGCGCGCTCTCGGATGAGGACCGGGATCAGCTGGAACTCCCCCTATCCCTGGAGGAACTAGGCACGGCACTTGGGGAATTGAATTCAGGTAAGGCCCCGGGACCAAACGGGTTCCCGTGTGAATTCATGAAAACCTTTCACCTCCAACTGGAGGGGCGCTATAGGTTGGCACTAGAGGCAGCCAGAGAGGGTGGTCGCCTCCCAGCGGACTGGCGACATGCCGAAATTGTTGTTTTCTGTAAGCCCGGGAGGCCTCCTGAACACCACTCCTCGTACAGGCCGATTTCCCTTTTAAATTTTGAGGCGAAGATATTGGCCAAGGCCTTGGCCAACCGCCTCCTCCCATATATCACTGATTTGGTGCACCCTGATCAGGTGGGGTTCATGCCCCATAGGGCAACCAGACACAACATTCGTCGCGCACAGGTGGTGGTGGAGACGGCCCGTGCCGCTAGGATCCTAACAGAGCTCCTCCTGGCCGATATTGATAGGGAATTCGATTCTCTCAGCTGGGTGTACCTTAGGGCGCTTCTGTCCCGCCTCAATCTCGGGCCTATTTTTCTCTCGTATCTGAACCTGCTCTATACGGACCTGACCGCGTCGGTGAGAGTGGCGGGGGCGGCGTCCAAACCCTTTCCCATCGGACGGGGCACCAGGCAGGGTTGCCCTCTCTCACCCTATTTATTCGCATTGGCCATGGAACCTCTGGCGGCGTGGGTGCGGATGGACGCGCAACTTTGGGGCCCTCCGATCGCATCGCACTATATGCTGATGACGTCCTATTCTTCCTCACAGCCCTCAATAGGTCCGGGCCCAGAGTCCTAGAGATAATGAGAATTTTCGGGGAAGTTACGGGATTGCATCTAAACGTGCAAAAATCTAAGCTGTGGGTGCTGGGCGACGGCGAGGGACTGGGTGCATGGGCCTCGACGCGGCAGGTGGACTCAAATACCTGGGCGTCTTTATCACGGATGCTCCGAATGTTGCATGGGAGCGCAATGTGGTGCCCGTATGGGATAGAGTACGTTCGGACATGAGAACTTGGTCCAGAATGCCACTTAACATATATGGCTGATCGGCAATCTTTAAAATGGTGGCCCTTCCGTGCCTCCTGTACCAGCTGCAAAACCACCCATGCCCTATAGCACCGCAGTGGTTTCGTCAAGTGAATGCTGCACTGAGTCAGTTCCTCTGGGCCGGGGGAGTGGCGAGAGTTGCTCTCTGCACTTGCTTCCTATCTACGTACTGCGGGGGCCTGGCCACCTCTGACATTTTATCATACTATCAGGCGGCGCATCTATTGGTGCTTAACGACTGGTGGTATGGGGATCGGAGTGACCCGACCTACGCCCTGGAACGGTACTTGATGGACCCAGACACGGTACGCACCATTCTTTACTCGGCGGCTATCAGGAAAAGGCTCCCCATGGTCACTCAGGTGGTCTTCCGTGTGTGGCGTGCAGCTCTGCGCTGCATGGGGTGGTGGAACAAATTGACGAGGGAGACCCCTTTGTGGCAGAACGGGCGACTACCGGCGCTGGCGTCCCTACAGGGTTTCAAGGGCTGGGATGCTATTGGCATCTCTACGCTCGGCCACGTCATGAGGGGCACCACCCATAAGTCTTTCCAGACCTTGAGTGAGGAATATGCCATGCCCAAGACCCAATTCTTTCAATACCTGCAACTGCGTCATGCACTATCTCCCTCTCTGGTGGGATTAGAGTCCCTGCCCGAGTTTAGCCCCCTAGAGGCTAAGGTGTTTATGGGGGAATTGGAGGAAAAGAAAATTTCCAATATATACCAGACCATGGTCACACACTGCTCCTCCTCCCTGGATAGACTACGCGCTGCGTGGGAAAGGGATGTTGGAGCTCTCGAAGAGGAGGACTGGAGGGAGGCCCTGGAGGACCCTAGGGGGGCTGCCATTGCGATGCGTCTCCGCTTTATTCAGTTTAAATACTTACATAGGGCCTATTTTACCAGGGAACGGCTGTGAAAAGCAGGTTTGATTGCCTCCCCTGAGTGCTTGAGGTGCGGACGGGAGGTTCGGATGTTTGTCCACACTGTGTGGTCGTGTGCAAATCTGGCGAGATACTGGATGGGTGTCTGGGACTGCTTGGCTGAGGTCTTCGGCTGGGACCTTCCCCGATCACCGCAACTCGGCTTGCTGCATGTCATGGAACAGGTGGGGGGCAACATAAACAAACGTCACCTACTGGTCTTGGGTCTCACTGTGGCCAAGCGAGATATAGCCAGGGCCTGGAAGGACCCCATGGCCCCCTTACTGGAAGTTTGGAGACGGGGGTTGGACTTTAGCATGGGGCTGGAGCATCCTGTCTTTGAGGCCAGGGGATGCCCTCGGAAACATTTCAAGATATGGAAAAGATGGGCGGACTACAGAGGACTGTGGCTGGAATCACCGATGCCCCAGGACACTGGAGAGGATCTTTAACTATTGTACCCTGGGCAGCAGGGAGCGCACACGTTTTGTATCATCTAGCTTTATGCCTTGAGACTAGCAGACACTGTGTAGGGAACGGGGTGGGACCGGGGGGGTGGTAGGGTGTTGGGGGTTGGGGGGGCGGGTGTTTAATTTAGTATTGTTTGTACTAAATGCATATCCTTTTTCATGCCTGAGCTCATTAGTCCTGCGTTGTAATGCGGGACGGTGTCCCCCACTTGTGTTTTGTCGGTACTTCAATAAAATTTTGTTCTGAAAAAAAAAATCAATCTAGATAAAGTTCGGACTCGGGACAAAATAACATATGCCATACCCTCTTTAAACACGGTATTTCCAATGTTCCCCAAAGCACTGTCGACACCGCATATGCCAGAGAAAGTGGAAACTGTTTTCTATAGACATAAATCTTTAACAAGCTAAAAACTAACTGAACATTTACCAATTTGTTTTACTTCTTTAATTTGATCAAATTTGATTTTTAAAAAATTCAATTCCATCTCTATTTAGATAATTAACAAAATCAACTTAACCCATTGCTCCATTTACTAAACCTTTTTCCACATCCAAGTTACACTGCAAAATTACCCGAAAGTTTACACATACATATAGATTATTTTCTAAACCATCAGTTTTAGGTATAGATTTTTCTAAAGAATTCAATTTTGTTTTCAATTTCACTGTAAAAATCATAGTGATTCCTTCATGCTCCATTTTATCAATGGCTCCATTTTTATTATTTCTTAATTTTCTAGCTTCAAAAGTTGTTCTGTAGTGTAGTTCCTAGTTTCCCACTAGGCCCTGCGCATTGGAATAACATAAACAGTAGTATCGACGTAGAAGTGCGGATCTTCCAGGCCTCTACTGACTATGCTAAACTTAATTGGGTTTGTTACCAACTAGCTCAGAGGTCACTGGAAACTTTCTTGACTGAATAGGAAGTGATCAGCTTCCCTGGCACAGACAAGAAGGGATTCAGCTTTCCAACAACCGTGCAACATGACAACTTTGCTCCTCAGATTAAGAGTCAATCTCTAGGGTCGTGTGAAACAATAGACAGTTATTTTACTCAGTCAGGTTAGTGCAGTTTACTTTCACGATATGTAGAGAATAGAGAGACGGGCGTTTGTCAATAAAGGGTTAACATTTATTGAACAGTCTTTCTTCTCGTACAAGAGAAATGTATTGCCACAATTGCAAGACTTGTTATGATAAAAAGTACGTACAGTAAGATAAGTATTGCAAGATAATAATGTAAAAGCATTGATATTGTTTCTTAGCCATACAATGGTTTAAAAGTAATAAAACATATATACATTCATATATACATTAGGCTAAAATACTCAACTGGTGCTTCTAACTACGCCTACCCCAGTGTACCGGACCTAAGCCTAATACTTGGGAGGGGAGTAAGTAAGTAGCTTTAAGTTAAGTTGGTTTTGCCAAGGTTTGCTTCAAGAATTCTCACTAAGGGTTTAGTCAACACCATACCTCTGAATAGAATGATGGAGGTCTGGTATCTCCTTCAGGGGGAACTCTGTATCCCAGTCACCCACGAGGGCAGACCAGAAACGCTGGAGCTGGATTTCTCTGCAGGAGAAAGACAGCGTCTCTCTTCAGCGCGTCGAGGAGGAGGAGGGGGGACAGCGTCCGCGGGCAGCTGGCATCTGCTGGGCTTCTTCGCAGAGGGACGGCGGTTCAGCTCCTAGTTACACCACACCATCGTTCGCGCTTTAGCAGCGATAATGGTATCCGCAGCTTCAGGCGACGGGCAGCAGGCTGCAGCAACAGGGTGCTAGCTTCAGCTAACAACGGGCAGCAGCAGACAGCTAGCAACAGGCAATTGCTTAAGGCAACGTTGGTAATATTTATACCCGACAGGTGCCTGGTTTGACGTAAGTTTGCTGGACATAAGATGTCAATTAAAGATGTCACTAGGAAGTGATAGCTATCAGTTGCTCATTAGAGTTCCATTACTAATCAAAACACAGCAAGCGGGGATTTCCAGGTTTGCTGAGTTTTTATCTTGTTGAAGAACTCGGAGTGTTAATCTAGGAATCTTCAGATAGTGACTTCTGCTCTGTCATTGCACTAATTGGTTGCAAAGGAAGTGGCAGAGAACTATTCTGGAATGTGGCTCTGTTCATGTGAGGCCAGAGATGACTTTCTGAATATCGCACTTGAACGGTTATACCAATATAGGGAATAAATGGATTTATAGCCGAATAGGGGCATAAGGTCACAGTATCGATCAGGATCCTAGATAAGCACGCAACACCCACTCCACGGGTTCATGTCCATCAAATTACTAAAACTAGAGCAATAAGATGCATGTGTAACATTGCCCACCCCAAAATACATAAATGCATTCGAAATAGGTGTATAATGTAATACGTGAAATTTAGGTACTGTACGTTTTTGAAGCATAGAAATCATTCAAAAATTATTGCATATGAAATCAATGAACGATTATGCAAAAAGAATTACACATGAAATATCTCTGAAACAGAAGAAGGGCGAGATAAATCATCACATTTAAATGCATTGCAATAAACATGTGCTAGAGGCTGGTGTAAGGTTGTTATGTCTCTAGATGTGTTTAGAAATACAAGTGTGAAGCTTCTGTTCTCTAAGAATAGTTTTTACTTTAAGCAAAGAATTGTTCGTGCCAAAAAAAGGGTCAATATTAAAAAGTGTTCAATTCAAAAGAATTAATGCTTGAACGGGGAAATAGAGTTCCAACGCTTTTAGCAGTTTTTGTTGATCAAAACTGAAGGCCGAATTCAGAGTTCATGGGAACGCTGTGTGTCGGAATGTTTCTCCAAAGTTATTATTTCTGTTCGGGTGAGATCATATCATATCAGACAGGCTCTCAAAGAATTGGTCTACAAAATCAGGTGACAGTTCAACCAAATTCGATAGTGCTGTAACTTGGCAGGTGTGAGAATGATTGCTGTCATCATAGTCTGGATCAGCAATGCTCACAGAAGGTCGTACCTGGGTGATGCTGCTTTTGTCACTCGCTCCACTGTTACCACCTAGTCGTAGTACAGGAGTCTCAACGAATGCCGTCATCAGGATTGGTAGCCGCTGGGGACAACACAATGCGTGAGCCGTTATCGGACTGAGCAAAGTATCGACGTCCATTGGTACTGCTGATGGAAGTGAAAGACAGATGTCCAACACGCACTCATCTCCGCATAGCATACATCGAAGTACCGGTAAGATACAGTTCTGCCATATAGGTCTGAATGAAAGGAACCAGGTCATGTTTAGATCTCTCAGACCGGCCAATCCAAGGACGTTAGTTATCCTGTCCCGGTAGAGCATTGCTAGGATTGTCTCTTCCATTCCCATGGGAGCTATGTCTGAGTTTTGGCTTGCCATAGCGAAGCAGGACGGACAAAAATAAAATCCCTGCTACAAGTCCCAAAAATAAGGGTATGCCGCCAAAAACAGAGTGGACAAAATTAGGAACGATTCCCAAAATTGCTTGAAAAGGTGTTAGCAGTCCCGTAAAAATCGTCTTAAATATGCCTGGGATGCCTGTGGCACTAGACATGTTAAGGAGTTGGCTAAGCATTTCTACGAAATGCACGGGGCAATTTGTTGATAAAAGTTCATGAACTTCAGTAGCTGTCTTGCAACTAGAAGATCATACGTCTCTTTTGATGACCTTATGGGCACTGTTGTCTGCAAAAGCACAGACTTCATTTTGCTTAAAGTATCAATTCGTATAGAATAGAGATTCAGACGAGGCCAGATTGGAGTCACTGTGTCTGCAGGCCCACTCGGGAACAATGCCTGCATACAGCATTTGACCATGGATGTTACTCTTACTAGATAACTTTTCCCTGGCACAAGGCCACAACATCTGTGATCCGTTCTAAGAATGTAACTCCCGTTTGCGAGTTGCATAAAGAAGGGCTCTATCTGAGTTGCAGGTGTGACAAGCTGGTGGCATGAAAGGTTGTTAGAATTTCCATCACATGCTTCGTGTAAATTAATACCCTGACACAAAAGTATACCGCTTAGTGAATGTTCACAATTTTCACCACTGAGAAATACATTTTTGTCGCTGTCACTGTAGCATGAATGTGTGTATGGTAATTTCCATTCAGATTTTACATATCCTTTACCCAATCGTTCATACTGGCCAGTAGGTATGTATTCAAGGCACTTTTTAAATCGGAAAGTTGTTATCGGAATAGTGATAATTCCGTGTATTATCCATTCAATGACAGGACTCTCTGACATTGTCAATGGTAATCTCCCAAGTTTTTCGATGCTCAGGATTGTATAGTCTGCTCCTTTCTGTGCCAAACTGATATGTTTATCAGTAAGGTTAAAAATGGAAAATAATGACGTTGTGTTGATTAAACGCCAAGGCACATAGCCTGAACGAAGATTTTGCAGCGTCCAGCCCAATTGTACAATAGAACGTAATTGAGATTGGCCATGTTGTAACATTAGCAAGTCTCTGTCTATTATGTCAAAGGCAGAAGATACAATATTGTCCAACGAATATATTCTGGAGGACAGAGTCATTAACCCATTGTCCACTACAGAAAGTGATTTCTCCAAATTAATACGATCAAATTCTCGTATTTTTTCAGCTGTTTCAATTTGCTTGACTTTCCAAGCCTCGTTGTAAGCAGCATAGATACTGGTCACTATGAAACGCTTTTGACGCAGTTTGCGTGGTCCAAGAATGAAATCGCGCAAATCAGCACCATCTTTTAGTAAAGACAAGTGTTGCTTAATTTCTGCCAGTGTGGATGATGTTAGCCATTCGAGGCAGAGTTTCCCTACACTGTATGTCGTTATTATCCCTGGATGTTGTCTCTGGGAATATCTCGGGTCTTGTCTGGTCATTTTTAACCCCTGTGTTTTATTCAGGAATCTATCTTGACAGTTGTTTGTGTCAGTAGGCCAGTTTAACCACTTTTCCCAATCAGGATGTGTTCTGTTAAAATGTAAAATTTGTGAGACGTCTAACTCAATATCTGTAGTTGTATTCTCAGGTATTGGCTTTGGAATAGACAGTTTTTTAAGGTCTTTGATCTTAGCTTGGCCAAGACAGGATGTTTGGTGTATTGTGTCATTTAAAAACATCATTTGTTCTGGTATCATGCAGGTTCTAAATAGTGCTTCAAGGCCTTGTACCTGCCAATCTTTTGTACCCCAAATAGTTTGTTTCAATGTTATTTTTCCAATAATCAAAACCAAATGTCATCATTTTTTCATAAAATGCTTCTGAATATATCAATTTAGAATTTGTCAGCATGGTTTTCATTCCTGTTTTATCTAACAGTTTGTAATAAAACGTTTCTGCATCACTGGTGTTAAACCCTGAGAAGTATTTGAATTTCTCAAAAAATGCTTTAGAACTGCTTTTAGGTGGTGTAGCACAATGTTCCCATTGATTATACATAAAAACATTTCTAGGCTGTGCAGATTTATGCAAGTAATGATCACCATAATGTGTGTAGCAGAATATTTGCTCATAACTAGATGAACCTTGTAAATAATCATGTTCTGTGAATCTAGCTGACATTACTAAATCAGACATGTCATTAATACTGTTAAAGTCCCAATCATCAGAGAATGTACTAGGTTTTACAAAGTCACTTAAGGAAACCTTCAGTTGATGAGGATACTTCATGATTTCGACCGGACCATAGATCTCATAGTCAGTTTTCTCCCATACTACCCCACCAGGTATTGGAATTGCTGTGACATTTACTGTTGACAGTTCTCTTTTCTTCACGTGGGATGATCTGTGTGGTTTCAGGACTAGGTTGATGTTCTGACTTGCTGTGTCCATTCAATTGTAATAAACTTTCCTAAAATTAGAACTAAAATTAGGCATAGTAGGAGTATGAATACCCCTGAAATAATCCAATGCTCAATCAATGGTGAATCCAGATATAATTCTTTGATTTGTTGAAGGAGTCCTGTTGTATTATATTTAGAATACTTTTTTGTTTCTGGCATCACTTCGGGGTCGTTTTGATCTTCAGAGAAGTTGTCGAAGTTGATGAAATAACCAGAGGCAGTTCTGTCAATTGTTGGGATTGTTCTTTCAATCTGTCTCTCGGTAGCACTTTGATGCCACATTGTTGTAGACTGGTGTTTGACGAACCGTTTCAATCTGTGTCTCAAGAGGTACGAGTTCCATGGCATTATTGCATAGTCCTTCACTGTGCACTGCAGGCTGATCGAATGTGATTAGTCTTTCAGTTTGAACCTCTTGGATTGTTGCAAGTTTGGGTATTCTGTTGTTTCTTGGGAGTCCACTGGGCCTACTGTTGATTATAGGCCACATAGTTGTGGTTTTACCAGGTCGATAGACACGACTCTGTTCTCCTTTTTACCAGCAAGGGGCGGTAGTACAACTGATCTTGTTCCGGTGACTGCCAAGACAGGTACTGCTTTTCTGTAAGAAGGCCCAAATTCCTTCTTCACTGCGATTTTTTCTCTGACTAGATCCCCAATCTTTGGAATCCAGACAGGCCTTGCTGGGGCTGTTGCTTGTGGTGCCTCGTCAGTGGTAGATGGCTGTTGCTTTAACTTTATGTTGCTTAAGGATTTTCTTGTTTCATTCAGTTCCTGTAAAACAGCCAAACGATCTTTGATGTCAAAGCCTGTTGTTTTTGCTTGTACCACTGATATCTGACTATCGAGGTCCTGAATGTTCATTCTAATTCCGAACAATAGTTCGTATGGGCTGAAACCTTTCAGAGAATTTCTTGGCAAGTTATTAAGACTGGTCTGGACACCTATTAGATGTTTGACCCACCCAGCGCCTGAACCTAATACCTTCGCTGTTATAGATCGCTTTATGTCCCGGTTTTTTCTTTCAACCACACTATTCCCTTCGGGGTGCGACGGACAAGAATACCGCAACCCAATTCCCAAGCTGGCCAGGCCTCCCTATAAGCTCGAGAGCTGAAAGCAGGACCCTGGTCAGAATGGAACGTGGTAATTGCATATATGCCGATATTGACTCTCAGATCCTTTATAACAGTTCTAGGCGTCAGCCGAGCTCTGGAGGCTACATTTTTAAGTGTGTTTAGCCTTAACTGTGTACAATGGGACGCGCTTCTCTTCTTTGATTGCGCAGATAGACCGCCTTATGCTGTCTAGCAGGGATCCTGAAACTACACTGGCCTGTTAATTACTGCGATCTCTGTTGCAGTCTTCACAATTTTGAGCAAAACATTGAATATCTATGGTCATTCCTGGCCACCAGTACTCTGATTGTAAATCTTTCAGAGAATCTTTAATTGTTTGATGTCTCAGACCCAACCCCATGTGCGCTTCCAGTAAGAGGAAGCCCCTCCTGCTCCTGTTTGGAAATACTCTGTCCCCCACTCCAGGAATTCGAGCAAAAGGAACGGACTTTGCATCGATTACGTATGCATAATTGAGCGAATAGTTTACGGGTAGTGCTGCACAGTCGCCTTTTACGGTCGTTTTTACTGCCAGCATGGTTTCCCCGTCTATGTATTTTTCTGTACGCTTTTTTGTGGCTACGGAAGCCGGGTTAGTTGCTTCCGCTGTGGCTGTATTAGCCAATGAATTCCCTGCAACGTGAACGCCATCACGTTGAAGACTGTGCGTGAATCACGTGAGTCTTTTGTAGTTCTTTGTGTAAAAGAGCTACCTGTTTCCAGAGCATTTTATGCTTTATTGTGTCACCTGTGTCATCTTTGTAATCGTTTTCAATCCATCTCTACAATTTATTGTTGTAAGAGTTGACGCAAAAATGAGAATCACACACGATAAGTGTGGGGAATTCACGTTCTGCATTTTCGAGCGCCATCTTTAAACATCTGATTTCAGTTCTCTGAACCTAACAGTTTCTCAATGATTCAGTTTTTGTTACTTTCGGTCTGAATTTACCGCACAGCCAACGACCTTTATCAATCGCACAGGCTGCATCGTAGGATTTGCTCTCTACGTTGAAATGCTGTACAAATCTATCTGTATAGATTATACAGGCGTATTGTGGGAGAGGCAGAAGTTCGATTGGCAGAGGATATTCTTCTTCATATTCTAAATCATTCCGTTCTTCGAATTGCGGGGCGAAATAGTATTTCACATCTTCCGCTCCTAGAGAATCTACACACTGTATCCATTTCGGATCCAGTGACATTGTAGGCAGGTTTACTGGGCTGAATAGCGCCTCGAAGGCGGATTCCGCTGTGAGGATATTAATCCTTTTGCCGTGTGCTAGTTCTCGTTCATTTGCTAATGCGATTTGCACTGCTTTCAAAGTTCTTTCTGTGAGACTGAATGCTTTTTCTGCTTGTGTGTACAAGTGAGATTTAATTGAAATAGGTACCTTTTCTCCCTCATTAGAGGTTAGGTACGTGAATCCGCATCTTCCTGGGATGACTCGGATCACAAGATCGCGTGTGCTGTCACGTGTATCTAATTTTGTTTTAGCTAACATGTCTGTTTGCAGTGATCTCAAAATTTGTGTGTTTTTGAGTCCAATTGATTTGTTTATAATCAGGTTTAATTAGTTCGTAAAGAGGTTTAACCCTCTCTGCGTAATTTAGGATGTAAGTTCTTCCGAAATTCAGAAAACCTAGAATGGATTGTAAATTCTTCAGCGTTTTTGGAGCTTTGAGTACAGCGCACTTCTCTAAGAAGTTGTCCGCTAGGCTTTTCCCTTCACTTGATAATTTGTACCCTAAAAATAGTACTGTCAGATGGGCAATTCGGGACTTTTTAAAGTTGAATTTGTAACCCTCTGCTGTGAACCCAAGTATAATGGTGTTCACTCTTTTCAAGTGAGTATCCAAGTCGTCGTCTGAGATAGATATCATCTACGTAAGATAATGCCTCATCATCATATATTTGTAGTAACTCTGTTACCCTAGCTGAGAATAGTCCTGGGCTGTTCTTGAACCCCTGTGGGAGTCGACAGAATTTTTTCTGCGACCCAAATGCTGAGAAAGCGGTCAAATATCTGCTTTCTGGTGCAATGTTTTGACAAAAGAAACCATTAGATATGTCTGTCGTTTTATATTTTTTCCTAACTATATTATTCATTAGGGCTGCACTATGCGAGTTTTGTACTGTAAATGTTTTACAACATGTATTAAGATGTCTGTAGTCCAAAACTAGACGATATGAATTGTCTGGTTTGGATACAGGAAACAAAGGATTGTTTATTTGAGAGGTGCATGTTTCAATCACCCCCTGGTATTCAAGTTGATCTAAGATCTCCCTGACTTGTTTTTTAGCTTCTTGCTTAATGGGATACTGCCGTTGGGAAGTTGGTTCACTTTTTAACTGGATTTTGTGAGGATGTGAAAATTAGAAAATTAATGTACATAAGCGGCGTTCATTTGCCTTTTTCCATCCCCCTCCCTGTAGGCACCATGAACACCGTGAAACACTGACCGCATCATTCCGCCAGTAAAAGCCAGTGCCCATATGTACATGACAGCCATTTTAGGCACCATGGCCTCTTTGCCCGCTCATTTGGAATCCCCGGCTTCCCTCCTGCACGCATTTGAACACCCCCCACCAACTCTCGAATAACCCTCTCCCTCTGCGCGACCCTGCTCTGAGAAGTAACCCCCCAGCTGTACCTGACTGCCCCCGCTCTCTCATGCACGGGTCATAAGACATCTCACTCTGTGCGACTCTGTCCTTGGGAGTCACGCTCGCGCCTGACCAACACCTCCTTTCCTTTCATGAATAACCCCTCTGTTGGTAAACCCTCCCTCCGCAATTGACTGTCCACACGGGTCCGAGGCCATCACCTGAGCCGGGAGATACTGTTTACTGCCCCTTATTGTATGGAGTCACTCCTCTTCAAAGGACCCACTATTGATCCTGGCCTCCCCACCCCCTGGGGTACGATCAGGCGCACACATCCTAAGAATCGGCAGAACACTCAGCTGCGCGATAACCCCCCCCCCCGATGTCAGCAGGGTGATGGCCTCTATTGTGGATATATGTGGGGTGGGATTGACACGAGGATTATGGGGATGTTTTTTTCCTTACTTCATAATGTCTTGATTGTAATAAAGAAAGGTCATATGTCATAAACCAGGGTATAAGAGGCCAGGCCTCAGAGAGGTTGTCAGAGCACCTACCGAAAGACACTGTTTCGTGTCCGAAATGACAGGCTCTCCTCATGAGAAATAAAACTTTGTTCTTGTGATTCCTGCTACCAGCGCCCGTCTCTTTATTTGGTAACTATTCAGAATGGGAACTAAGAGGCGACTTGCGCCAGCAGCCCGGGCATCGATAGTAATGTGGGCTCACCTTTTACAATTGGCGTCCCAACGCGGGGTCCATCAGTGACATAAGGTCCAGTAAGAGGGATCCAGACGACGAGGTGAACATCTAAATGATTGGAGTATACCTGCCTTGAGAGGGCCCTCGTCCGGCTGCCGATCGAATGAACTTCACCGATTCTGAACGGGCCTCTCTCGAGTGACCTATTGTCCTGACTGGAATCCCACAGGAATGCTGCATAGAGTAAGAGAACGATCGGGCGCTGGAGGAGGAAGACTAAGAACTGTCCACATGGTCCGGTCCGGGTAAGATTAAGTAGGGCGTTTTTACACCTGATTGGTAGGATGGTTTTATCCATCTGATTGTTTGATTGATTGTATTGGAATCAGTATTTAAATACTGATATTGTTGTTGTTGTTCATTTAGCTTTGGTTGCTACTTGAAATATTGGTTCTCTTCTTGAGAACGAGACATTCTCTGTTTGCAAACAGCGGCGAATAGGAACGTTCGTCTCTTTGCAGATGGAGAAGGGTAGGTTATGCCCCTTTATGATTCGTCAGGCCTACCTTTCTCCCCACTGATTGTTTGATATCGATTAATAATCGATTGTTGCTCTTTGAGATCTTCCCTGTCCACAAACAGAGACGAATAGGAATATTCTGTCTCCCTTTGCAGATAGCGAAGGGCAGGTAATGCAGACGTTTGTCCCCGTTGTAATCCGTCATGCCTGTTTTTCTCCCCATTGATTGATTGATTGACTGGACATTGTTGTCCAAGGAATTGTTCGTTTGAGGTATTTTCTGTTTGCAAATAACGTGGAAAAGAAATATTCTGTCTAGTCTTTGCAAGTAGTAAAGGGTAGGCTATGCCCCTTTATGATTCGTCAGGCCTATCCACTCCCTATATGCTCCCCACTCATTGACCATTTATTGGAGGTAGGCCATCTGGTCCGCCCAGGAGGCTACCCTAGTAATTGGAGGTACATCATTTGGTCCGTCCAGGATGATACCCTAATGAAGGGACATGTGTTCCCCACTGATTGATAATCTAGTTCCACCCCGGACCATTTATTGGAGGTAACTCATCTGGTCCGTCCAGGAGTACCCCTAATGAAAGGACATATAAAAATATGAAGTGATCACCGTACCCTGTTAACAGAAACTTTAGCTTGAAACACGCTAAGGAAAGGAAGGAAAAATAAAAGAAATCAGGCTAAGTCAGTAACCCCCTGATGAGCTTTCGACTTCACTAAAAATAAGAAACATTAGGAATAGTTCGTAATAAGAAATATAAAATGGCGAAAGCTTGACGGCAAGACAGCCACGAGGTAGCTAGGCTCCGCTGCCTATTCCTGCTCCAAACATGTCTGCCTCATTGCCCACCACGCCCAAATAACGGTAACATGAAAAAGATACAAATCAATAAACACCTACCCCCATTCCGGAAGCTCCCGAAGTGCAACAGGCCCGTGGTTACGCCCATCCGGAAGGCGAGGCCTCAGCACGTGCAGAGCAGGGCCTGGCTGGCCGACATCGGAAGGGGAGGCTGTAGGGCGGACGGCCCGAGAATCGTAATGGTCTCCCCTTCTCCTCTCTTCTGCTGCCCTGCCGGCCACGGGGGGGGGGGTGTCTTGCCTCTGCCTCCGACCCCCCCCCCCCTCTATCTTGCCTGATCCGGCCATCATCGAAGACCGAAGCCAAGGCGAGGTCGGCAGCGCTTCTTTCCACTATAATGGCTGCGACAACACTTCTTTCTCTTCAATTATGTCTTGGACAACTCTGGAAAGTTGCAGGTAGTCCCGCCACAGCGGCAATCCTTGAGAGTTGCAGGTAGTCCCACCACAGCGGCAACCCTTGACAGTTGCAGGTAGTCCCGCCACAAAAAAGGGGGGGATGTCTTGCTGCCTCCGACCCCCCCACCCCATCTTCATTGCCTGGCACGGCCAATACCGAAGCGCTGGAGCCGAAGAACGGCGCGGGGTTGCTGGAAGGGGGAGGCGGCGCGAACAAGCCTCCCCCACCTCCCTCCAGGTGGAGGCTTCCAGCGACACCCCAACGCTCCTGCTTGAAGAGGGTCCATATCAAAAAGCGGGTTTTCTTGCCCGGGACGGGCACACGCCCTATGCCTCCTCAACCTTGAAGATTCTAAAAGAGCCGGGGGGCCGACCTCTCCACGAGGCGCCCCCCCGTCCTCCAATGGAGCCACGAGACGTCGGCGCACTCATGCCGGCGCCAGCCTCAGTTTGGAAATGGCTAAAATGCAGCAAAGATACAGACTTGTTCAGTTCCGGTGGAACACCAGAATGACCCGGTAGGAAAGATTGTCGCCGCCCTCCCCACTTTTTGACTGATGGTCCATATTGCTAGACTGTTACCCCATTGCGAAAAAACTTTTTGAACTACCAAAAGAAGTTCTGGTCCAACCACGAGTCAGTGGAGCCAATCTGACTATACTGGGACTTGCCTGACCTCGCCCAAAATGGCGCCGATACAAAATGAGACTTTTAAAAATCCTTGTTGCACCCTGATTGCTCAGCTTTGATGCTCCAAGATATGTATGCAGTTTTTGGACAATGAAAGTGGATAAGATGGATATTGAGTATGTGCTTGGAAAAGAAAGCGATATAAGAGGGATATTGATTATGTGCTGGGACGGTGAACTGATTTAGAGTGGGTACTAATTATGTGTTGGAAGCAATGAATTGGTATGAAATAGGCACTGATTGAGCATTTGGACAATGAATTGATATACGTTAGGTCTTGAGTAAATAGTAGGATAATGAGATGATATTATTGAAAGCTTGACACGCATTATACTTGCCCCTTAAGAAGGTTCAATACGATTTTCATTGCACTGCTGCACTTTGTGAAATAAATGGCCACCGACTTCGTTCCTCTTATGCACAGTTCCAGTCTGCTCCGTAGCCGGCCCACTGGGTTGTAGGCCCGTATTTGTGCGCCAACCTTTTCATTAAAATCTTTGAACACGCAAATATTATCGTAGCGTTTGTATTTATGAATGTTATTGAAATGTATGGCTACTGTCACCGACATAAGTAAAATACATACAGCATGATTAAGGTTGAAGGTTAAAAAGGGCCCGATACTTAGCAGCTACATTATGCGTCGCAGGCAGCCGAAAAGTGTTTTAGACGCCCTTAAGGCGATACCAGAGAAATACCCCTTGACCACCACCCTTGCACATGACCTAAAAGGCCACGACCAAGTGATTCATGTAGATATGCAGAACATCGATGATTATCTATCTAACACTACTGGTCCCTCTGGGCTTAAACGCCGAGATGGTAGAGAATGCACCCCGTGGAGATAGGTCGAGTATGTGGTAGGTAAAAACATTTTCGGATTTATGCGCGTTGATGTGTTTTTGAATGCTGCCCCCACCCCCTTCTTTCTCCCCCCTTCTGCAGGTTGCGCCGGAACATCGGCTGAAGTATGGAGGAGTGATGATCGAACGACCGACGAAAGGGGAAGGAGGGGATCTGAGCATAGTACTTATGCTAACAAGTTTTGAAAGACATAGACTTAGATATGACTGTTCCTCCTTAGAACATAGCGACTGGGAGGATGGACTGACATAGAAACTTGACGGATTAGTACTGTATGACGGAATTTCGACTCGAACCAGCACACCAGATAGTGCACCTATGACGTTTTAATTAGATAGAGAAAGGACAAGGAAAAGTCCCGGGGTAAGGGTTACCTAGGCCCCACCCGTCTGGGAAAGTAGGAATGTTGTTGATGTTCAAGATGTACCACCTCCTTCTCGCACTCTTATAGATATAGCCAAGCTGTCAGACTGTTCTCCCGATCGATACCCCCCGTTGCCTCAGCCCGGAGAACTTCCCACCAAAAGGAGAAACTCCAAAGTGGTTTAAGATCCAACCATGGGCAATAGCCTGACCAGGTTAATTTATGACTGGCTGACCGAGGTGTAAGTATTAGTAATCGAGAGCACTCGCAAAGATAGCAAACGAGAGGAAAGAGGAGGAAAAGGTAAAAAGAGCCCAGCCCATAGATAAACAGAATATTAAAGATACGCAGCATGCAAAAAGAGATTTTTTTTGGCCAATAACTGTTCTATGTTTTATCGTGAATCTCTTGTGTATGTAATACATGTACTGTCTTCCTTCGTCTGAGTTTGTGTGCATGTACTGTATGGGTTTATGTCTCCCCCCTGTTCGCGTCTCTTTGTTACCTGACCCCTGCTGTTCTGAGTTGTGAGCGCACTAAATGACCTATTCCCGTACACGTCTCTCTCTTTCTCTCTCTCTCTCTCTCTCCCTCTCTATCTATCTCTCTCGCTCTCTCTCTCTCTCCCTACATGTCATACGTGTACCGAATGGCTCGTTTAGGTTGCGGACGACTCTCACTCTCTACGAGAGTCCCCCTGTTCCATCTTCCTTTTTGTGGTAAAATTGTGCCCCGCTGGCACCAGTCTGATTGGATACTTATCGAACGCGAAGGTGTTCAGCGAAATTGACAGAAACTAAAACGATTGTAACTTGCCATATTGCTGCCTCTCCTTTCCACAAAATGAATGAACTCGAATTAGCTAAGAAAGAAAGGACAGGTAGGACGACTAAGGTCCCCTAATCTGGCCTTTTATAGGGGAACTATATGTCAATGGCACCCTATTTTTCAGTTCGTTAGAGACAAGCGCCAATGTCCAGATTGACCCCAATGCCCAAATTGCCCCACCCCTTTTCACTCAAGCGCGAATGCCCGAAGCGTCCCCGCCCCACCTGATTGACCCCAGCTGCTGTCCCCGATGCATAACTAATGACCATGACCAACTGTCGCCCCTCGAGAAAAATGCGTTAACACTGTCCTTCGATGATTGCACCCCCGCTCTGCTTGAAAGAGTTAGCCAGCTCTAAAAGGGGAAATGTAAGACTGTTAAGGCTCGGGTTGGAAGGACGAGTCTCCCCTGAATGTTTATTTTTGAGTTTTTGATGAAATACGCAAGTGATAGGAGTCTGACCTCTGTCCATATGTGTCATGAATGAATGCCGATTAGACTTGGTGTGAACACAGTAGAAATACCCATATACTTACTTCATGGTAATAGACTTCTGACTATGACCAATGAGCATGGCCCCCAGGTGCTAGGATTGCGAGTGGAATTCAAATGTAAAAATCTCTTCTCCTGCCAGTTCTCTAAAACTTGTTTTTACCCATTCAAAGATATACGATCATCGGAGGAGAAGGGTTGGACATGGCGCACAGCCTGGCTGCAGATCATGAGACACATGCGACCTTGACCAAAGGTGGAGCCGCAGCGCAACAAGATACGGGACGAGGCAGCACTCTCAAACGCGGTAAACGAAAGGATGAAGGGCTGTCCTGAAGCTCTCTGTCCACTAACCCACGTGTGCCTGAAGCCTCCGTTCCCCTTTCAAGCCCGATTGATGGGCCTGCTTGCTTGTTATCCTTTGCTCCCTTGGTCCCTTTGGTGTGTCCCAGGAAATCTGACCCCACTCCGCCCTCACTCCCATCGACTATTGAACAACACACCCTCTTTTCCACGTGACTTTTTGCCGAAAGAAAGAACAGCATTTAGGTGGAAATGGGGTTATGCCACGGAAATATAGGTGCCAAGCATAAGGCGCCACTAAAGGGATTGGTTAGGGAACAAGACTGTGGTCTAACAGCAGAGGACTGACCGCACCCTGCAATGCGTAAGGATGGATCCGAGCTGGACCTATAGCTCCACCGCCAGTGCTCAACAGCGCCAACGAAAGGACACGGACTAGAGCCTACCAGTGATGGCTCACTGCTAAAAAGACACTGTGACAAAGAGATCTTATTGGATTGAATTCCTCCCTCAACTACTTGGTCAAAATGTTCATTGGTCACCTTTTTGAGAAAGTCGGAAGCATTTATGCTATGTAGTACGTTTGCAAATGCAATTTCCTACGTGCTGCATTCTGCCAATCACCTCAACTGTTCATGATTATATGTAATATGTTAGTATTGACAAATGCTATTTCATCAACGACACATGTTTATATATACACCCATCGATTAGGACATGAACTTTCTTATGTAAAAAGCGGCGACTGTGAAAATTAGAAAATTAATGTACATAAGCGGCGTTCATTTGCCTTTTTCCATCCCCCTCCCTGTAGGCACCGTGAAACACTGACCGCATCATTCCGCCAGTAAAAGCCCGTGCCCATATGTACATGACAGCCATTTTAGGCACCATGGCCTCTTTGCCCGCTCATTTGGAATCCCCGGCTTCCCTCCTGCACGCATTTGAACACCCCCCACCCACTCTCGAATAACCCTCTACCTCTGCGCGACCCTGCTCTGAGAAGTAACCCCCCAGCTGTACCTGACTGCCCCCGCTCTCTCATGCACGGGTCATAAGACATCTCACTCTGTGCGACTCTGTCCTTGGGAGTCACGCTCGCGCCTGACCAACACCTCCTTTCCTTTCATGAATAACCCCTCTGTTGGTAAACCCTCCCTCCGCAATTGACTGTCCACACGGGTCCGAGGCCATCACCTAAGCCGGGAGATACTGTTTACTGCCCCTTATTGTAGGGAGTCACTCCTCTTCAAAGGACCCACTATTGATCCTGGCCTCCCCACCCCCTGGGGTACGATCAGGCGCACACATCCTAAGAATCGGCGGAACACTCAGCTGCGCGATAACCCCCCCCTGATGTCAGCAGGGTGAGGGCCTCTATTGTGGATATATGTGGGGTGGGATTGACACGAGGATTACGGGGATGTTTTTTTCCTTACTTCATAATGTCTTGATTGTAATAAAGAAAGGTCATATGTCATAAACCAGGGTATAAGAGGCCAGGCCTCAGAGAGGTTGTTAGAGCACCTCCCGAAAGACACTGTTTCGTGTCCGAAATGACAGGCTCTCCTCATGAGAAATAAAACTTTGTTCTTGTGATTCCTGCTTCCAGCGCCCGTCTCTTTATTTGGTAACTATTCAGAATGGGAACTAAGAGGCGACTTGCGCCAGCAGCCCGGGCATCGATAGTAATGTGGGCTCACCTTTTACAAGGAGGAGAGTCCTCATCCCATCCTACATGATTTTTATATAATGCTGGTGCCTGGGCTACTGCCCATTTCCTTGCATATGTATATTTTTTGTGAATCGGAATGTGATTCGAGAAGGCAGGCAATCATTTCTTCGCCACGAGGGCACTCCCTGACAAACTCTGGGGGCCAATCTTTTTCAGCTAACAGAATATTTTCAATTTTCAATTTATAATCTTTATTCGGTTCTTAAAAAGACACCATAAAAGCACAAATACAATATACATACACAAATAAAAACACAGCAAGTGATATACAGTTTAAAAGGTATAAATGTTAAGATTTTCTGTACTCAAGGAGTGGGCCAGGGGATTTAAAGAGTTTAAATGTTCAAATCACGGCCAGGGGATTTAAAGAGTTTAGATGTTCAAATCACGTTAGGGGCCAATGTCTCTTGTGTTCCTCAGTCTTGTTGCAATTCGAATAAAGTTTATCGTGCAAAACAGGGTATAAGCGTCCTCCGCTTCCTGTAGGAATCTCAGCGCCAGTTTTGCGTGTTTAAATTTTAGCTCTTTCAGGATTCCCACCAGGAACTTGCGTCTTGGCATCGTATAAAATGGGCACAGTAAAACAAAGTGGAGGGTATCCTGCGGAGATCTGAGATCGCAGCCGCAGGTACCCTTCTCCTCCACTGTGTGGGTAAACCCAGATGGCACTGCAAGGATGTGGTGTAGCATGTTAATTCTGAAACGGGTCATGAGGTAGCGATCCTGCGCGTTGTACATGACCCTCAGATAGGGTTCCATACCTTCCTTCACAGTGAGTTCATTATAGGAGAGATTAGTGGGTTTGTGCTTCTCTTTTTCAGCCCTTAATGTCTTCAGCTGTGTAAGAAAAAGTTTTTTAACCAAGGACTTGCTCTCCGGGATTAGAGAGTCGGGGGATAAGAAGTATTTAGAGCAGCCAATCTCTGTTAGCGACTTCTTGACAAATTTCAGCCAGGTGATTGCGTGGCCTTTGTCTCTTTTGAGGCAGTCCTCAATGATTTGTCTAGTAAGGGCCGCCTCAGGGTTGGTCCATACTTTCACCCATGCCAGGAGAGGTTTGGCTTTGATTTTGTCCTCTAGAAAGGATTCCCCTACCTCTTCGTGTATAATGTGGGCCGAAACACTCTGTGGGACTTTTAATATTCTTCGTAAGAATTTGTTTTCTTCAATCTGAAGCGGCTGTGCTTTTTTGCTCAGGAAGCCCCACACTTCTGCCCCATAACTTACTTTCGCACAGCAGATGGATCTGTATAATGTCAGAATTTGTTCCGGGGACCATTTCCCTAGTCTTTGCCCATACCCCATAATTGCTCCTACTGCAGCTGCCAGTTTTGTTGAGTGCTTTTCAATCAGGGGTTTGAACGATAAGTCGTGATCGAATATCACCCCCAGGTACGTAAAAGACTTGACCTGGTCTATTTTATGTGACCCGATGTTATAGGTAAAAGATCCTTTTGTAGGTTTCCCCGATGACATAATATAGGACTTTTGCAGGTTTGTTGCCAGATCCAGTTTGTCCATGAATTTGACAAACCCGTCAATTAGTTTTTGCAGTCCCAGAGGTGTTCTAGAGAGCAAAACCGCGTCATCGGCGTAGAGTAGTACGGGCACTGCTCGATGACCGATTTGGGGTGAGTCTACTTTGAGTTTAAGGAGGTCCTTTTCCAGTGCATTAATATAAATAGAGAAAAGGAAGGGCGCAAGGATGCATCCCTGCCTTACTCCACTATTGCAGGTGAAAGGATCGGTCTTTTTACCTTCCTGGCTGTACCTTACGCTTGCAGAGGTGTTCCGGTGGAGGTTTTGTAGAGTGTCGACTAGTGATTGGTCCGCTCCTAGTTCTTTTAACATAGCCCAGAGCTTTCTCCTGTTTACGCGATCGAAGGCCGCTGAGAGGTCCATAAACCCCATGTGTATTGACCCCTTCCTGGCGATGGTATATTTTGCAATCAGGAGATATAGATTTAGGCATTGGTCGGTTGTAGATCTGCCTTTCCTGAAGCCGTATTGGATTTCGGAGAGGATTTGTTGCTCCTCTGCCCAGTCTTGCAATCTCGATAAGATGACTCGCCCCAGGACCTTGGCTGTCACGTCGATGAGAGAAATGGGTCGGTAACATTGGGGGTCATCACGGTTGCCTTTTTTATAGATGGGGACTATGGTCGCCGTTGACCAGGACTGGGGGAGGCCTGCCTCCACTGCCTCGTTTAGCACCCTCGTAAGTAACGGAGCCCATAGTTCAGGTCTACTTAGGAATAGGTCTGGTGGAATTCCGTCCTGGCCCGGCGCTTTATTTTTGCTGAGCCCGGTTATTCCTAGTTCGACCTCTTTCAGGGTGAAATTTAGTTTAACGGGCTGGTGGGCCTCCGCTGACTCCTCCTGGAGTGCCTGGTTTGAATGGTTATATAGGCTCTGGAAGTGTTTCTGCCATTGCTCCGGCAGAATGGTGTTCATGATTTTTGGAGCCCCTTGGTCCTGGAAGCAGGGGGCGTTGATCACTTTCCAGAAGGCAATAGAGTCTTTTCTTTCTGCGGCGTCCCTTAAGTCTTCCCAAGCCTGGTTTTGTATACTTTGCTTTCGTGCCTTCAAAGCTTTTTTGTATTCGGCTCTGTTCCGTGCCACCTTCGTTTTGTCCCTTGGTTGGGCATGGAGACTGTCCTTCAGGTTTTTCAGCGCCTTTGTGCAATTTGAGTCAAACCAACGGGGGTTTAGGGGCATTTTATTTTTAGCTCCTGTGGTTTGTAGGGAGTTATTTACCACCTGCGCGATTTCTTCGAATGCCTTCACCACCTCAGCTCCGGTTACGCAGGGGTCAAGACATTTATCGATTGCTGCTGAGGCTTCGAGTAATAGTCTTTTATAGAAGCTGTCCCCATCAATTTTGGCCCATTTGATTCTTCTACCCTGGTCCACTGCTCTTTCCGTGATAGCGAGTCTCTTTTGGAGTGAAAAAACAAAACCTTCCATTTTAATGATCACCGGGTTGTGATCACTATAGCTGCTGGCCTCTATGATGATTGTGCTGATGCTTCTTTTTAGATAGGGAGAGACTAGTGCAAAGTCGATGTAAGAGTGACAACCTCTTCCTTTAAATGTTGGGGTTAGTTCTCCTTTCTCGTTTAAGATAACAAGGTCTAGAGTTTGGATTAGGTTGTGCCTTTTCATTAGTCTTTCTAGATCCCAGCCCTCTGTTGAATGGGTGAAGTGTGGGCCTTTCATGATCGTGCATCTTGACCAGTCATTGTTGAAGGGTATTAGTTTCTCACAAAGGTGACAGTTAAAATCTCCCATTAGTATTAAACTCGTGGGATTTGGTGTCTTAGATAAAAAATTCAAACAATTTTCTAGTTCATTTATGGCTATGCCCTTCTCCGTTATAGGAGAGTCCTCTTCCCATCCTACATGATTTTTATATAATGCTGGTGCCTGGGCTACTGCCCATTTCCTTGCATTTGTATATTTTTTGTGAATCGGAATGTGATTCGAGAAGGCAGGCATAATCATTTCTTCGCCACGAGGGCACTCCCTGACAAACTCTGGGGGCCAATCTTTTTCAGCTAACAGTATATCATAGCCTTTTGAGAGTTTATCCCAAAATAGACCTCTTATTTTCCTAGTCTTATCACCCTCTATACGCAATGTTATTTCGTATATTTTATGGGGCTCGCTAAGTTTGGTGTCGGCAGTTTCAACCTGAATGTATTCATTCGTGTCCACTGTCTCCAGATGACTCATCAAGATCTTGCGCGCTATACTGATTTCTGCTGCACTGTCCAACATTGTCAATGCCCACTCCCCGTTTTTCAACTGTGTCCTCAGTATTCTCGGCATGGTTGATTACTCTAATACTGGCTACTTTCTTTTTTGAAAATTGAGATTTTTTACTCTGAGCAGGTTCCTTGTCTTTGCACTTGGTGTGCTCTCCTGGGTCTGACCGTCCTCTATTTTCCGAATTCTGTGGAAAAGATCGAGAGGAACGTGTATCAATACTTTGATATCTATCAGGTTTTTTCAGATTATCCCTATCTCTAAAGTTATAAGCGCGGCGTTCGACACTGTGAACCATCAGGTGTTGATCCGACGGCTGGCTGAGGTAGGGGTCTCCGGGGCAGCCTTGCAGTGGCTGAGATCTTTTCTTTCGAATCGTTCCTACCAGGTGTGGGATGGCCCCGAGAGATCCAAATCCATTCCCCTCCAGTGTGGAGTGCCACAGGGCTCGTCATTGAGCCCTACATTATTTAATGTATATATGGCCCCCCTGGAGGACGTAGTATCCCCATATGACATCAAAATCGTCAGCTACGCTGACGATACGCAGCTAGTGGTTTCCTTATCACATCTGGCCGACAATCCTGACATCTTGAACTCCTGCCTGGCAGATGTTCATACTTGGATGGGAGATTCCTCCCTTAAGTTAAACGGCTCAAAAACGGAAATACTGCTGATGGGGAGTAAAACTACCCTTCTCCCGCCGCTCAGCTGGCCGGGATGTATGGGCGATCCCCCGGCTCCCAAGGATGCGATCAAAAGCCTTGGAGTCTGGCTGGAACCAGACCTGTCTTTCCGCACTCAAGCCAAGAAAACAGCAGGAGTATGTTATGCCCTGCTCAGGTCGGCTCGGAAAATCTTCCCCCTACTTCCGGTAACATCGAGGAAGTTGTTGATTCAGGGCCTCATAACATCTAGACTCGATTATTGCAACGCCATCTTCTTAGGCGCCCCTGAATCAACCTTTAAGACTCTTCAACAGGTCCAAAATGCAGCGGCAAGGCTGCTCACGGACATTCCGAGGAAACAATCTGCGAAACCAGCACTGAAGGCACTGCATTGGCTTCCCGTGCGGGAGAGAGTGACTTTTAAAGCACTCTGTACCGCTCATAAAATTCTTGCAGGCAAAGGTCCCCTTATTCTAAAAAATCTAGTGACTCCCTACAAAGCTGGCAGAACGTTGCGGTCAGACACAAAACATCTCTTGATGGTGCCCAGAGTCAAAAAGGCCCGCACTGGTGGGAGAAGATTTTCATTTAACACGGCAAAGCTCTGGAATTCGCTTCCTCTAAAACTCCGAGCTGAGCCCTGCACACTGCGTTTCCGCAAGGGTCTTAAAACCTTCCTGTTCCCAGCATAACGCCTTGATGCTGTTTCCTTACCATCCGATGTTGTCTTAAAGCGCCGGGACGCCCGAGGGTAGCTGCGCGCTATATAAGATTTAAAATAAATAAATAAATAAATAATAAATATCTTTTCTCAGAGGGCTCCCTCTGGGGAGACTGGTGTTCTCGAGTCGGAGTTCTTTCCCTCCGTCGAGGAGACCTTCCTCTGGACTGGAAAACTTTTTCCTTGGGAGTGGATTGTTTATTTCCATCCCAGCTCTTTTTAGGAGTGTTTGAATTATTTTTAATAAATAATTTTTCAGGATTTTCGAGCAGTTGGGGCTTAACTGGTTTTCCACCCAAGCTGTCTCTACCTAATTCTTCATAGCATTTTTCTATGATTCTGGCAAGCTCAATTGGATCTTTTATATCTGTTTCCTTCAACTTCTGGCGGATCGCCACAGATGCTGCTTCTCCCTTTATATTGGCTAATAATATAGCCGAGACCTGCTTGAAGTCTTTCAGTAATTTCATACCTAGATTTAAAGCGGGCTCTGGACCGTATTCATTTTGAATCTGTTTTAGCACTTCTGGTATTACCGCCATAGACGGAACACCGTGTGTTTTCGTGTAAATGGAAGCAAAGACTGTACCCCAAGTGTCGCAGTCCTCCACATGTGGTGCGATTCCCATAGGAAGGCAGATTGTCAAGATTCTGTGTTTCTCAATAGGGGTAGTATCAGGAAATACTGCCTCTATTTGAGTGATTTTCTGTGCTAACCAGAAAGGAATTTGTTCCCGTTTTACGGGTGTTTTACCAAGACATGACTGTATGTTCTGTGGTGTAATTTTATTAGTGTTCCCCTGATGGGGGGTCAGCTGTGGTACATTAACAGCTGGTTGGACTGTTGCAGTCCGCATTACATATTGGACTAATTGCCTATGTATTTTAATTAATGTTTTTAGCTGTACTAACAGCTCTTCTCTAGACATTTTTGCAATGTCAGGATGTGGTGTGTAGCTGGCTAGAACCGGCCACGTTGCTCCTGGTCTACCTAGTGGACCGAGCCTGGTAATATGATCATTATGTTTTAGGGCGCCATTAAACCAGAGCAGGTGCTCTTGGAATTTTAGTGGGATTTCAGTCTCCTCGAAAGGAGCGTACTCTTCCGAAAGGAGCGTACTCTTCCGGAGGTTCCTCTATTTTGTAATAGTGAAACTCTTTTGTTGTAGCGTTTGCCGCTGGAAAGTTTATCCATGAATAGAATACCTCCGTCTGCCGATATTCGTGAGCCTCTATCACGAAAATTACTGTACCACCTTGTGGTGTCAGTCCGTTTTCTATAAGTTTTAACTTTATAGATTTTCTTAAGTGGACCGGGATGATAATTGCATCCGGGTCTGTGTGTTCGGGACCCTGCTGAGTCGCATCTGCTGCGGCCCCAGTGGTTCCGTTTTCTCCTGGCATTGTATAAATGCCGGTTTCGCAGAGTAGGTCTCCAAGGAGACAAAGATTAGGTGCACAACATTTTGGAACACTGTATCCTTCAACGTTGAATAAACCAGAGCTTTACATAGGAATCTCTTCCTACTGAGTTCGGGCGGATTTTAACCTTTCACCCACTCCAGACGTCTATTGGAGTATTTACGGGAGAAAGGGGTCTGTGTGAAAAATGCACGACTGAGTTACTCTAACGTCTTGCGTTAGTTTATCGCCTTACCAAACGGTTGGGCGCCATGTAGTGTAGTTCCTAGTTTCCCACTAGGCCCTGCGCATTGGAATAACAAACAGTAGTATCGACATAGAAGTGCGGATCTTCCAGGCCTCTACTGACTATGCTAAACTTAATTGGGTTTGTTACCAACTAGCTCAGAGGTCACTGGAAACTTTATTGACTGAATAGGAAGTGATCAGCTTCCCTGGCACAGACAAGAAGGGATTCAGCTTTCCAACAACCGTGCAACATGACAACTTTGCTCCTCAGATTAACAGTCAATCTCTAGGGTCGTGTGAAACAATAGACAGTTATTTCACTCAGTCAGGTTAGTGCAGTTTACTTTCACGATATGTAGAGAATAGAGAGACGGGCGTTTGTCAATAAAGGGTTAACATTTATTGAACAGTCTTTCTTCTCGTACAAGAGAAATGTATTGCCACAATTGCAAGACTTGTTATGATAAAAAGTACGTACAGTAAGATAAGTATTGCAAGATAATACTGTAAAAGCATCGATATGGTTTCTTAGCCATACAATGGTTTAAAAGTAGTAAAACATATATACATTCATATATACATTAGGCTAAAATACTCAACTGGTGCTTCTAACTACGCCTACCCCAGTGTACCTGGCCTAAGCCTAATACTTGGGAGGGGAGTAAGTAGCTTTAAGTTAAGTTGGTTTTGCCAAGGTTTGCTTCAAGAATCCTCACTGAGGGTTTAGTCAACACCATACCTCTGAATAGAATGATGGAGGTCTGGTATCTCCTTCAGGGGGAACTCGGTATCCAAGTCACCCGCGAGGGCAGACCAGAAACGCTGGAGCTGGATTTCTCTGCAGGAGAAAGACAGCGTCTCTCTTCAGCGCGTCGAGGAGGGGGGACAGCATCCGCGGGCAGCTGGCATCTGCTGGGCTTTTTCGCAGAGGGACGGCTGTTCAGCTCCTAGTTACACCACACCATCGTTCGCGCTTTAGCAGAGATAATGGTATCAGCAGCTTCAGGCGACGGGCAGCAGGCTGCAGCAACAGGGTGCTAGCTTCAGCTAACAACGGGCAGCAGCAGACAGCTAGCAACGGGCAATTGCTTAAGGCAACGTTGGTAATATTTATACCTGACAGGTGCCTGGTTTGACGTAAGTTTGCTGGACATAAGACGTCAATTAAAGATGTCACTAGGAAGTGATAGCTATCAGTTGCTCATTAGAGTTCCATTACTAATCAAAACACAGCAAGCGGGGATTTCCAGGTTTGCTGAGTTTTTATCTTGTTGAAGAACTCGGAGTGTTAATCTAGGAATCTTCAGATAGTGACTTCTGCTCTGTCATTGCACTAATTGGTTGCAAAGGAAGTGGCAAAGAACTATTCTGGAATGTGGCTCTGTTCGTGTGAGGCCAGAGATGACTTTCTGAATATCGCACTTGAACGGTTATGCCAATATAGGGAATAAATGGATTTATAGCCGAATAGGGGCATAAGGTCACAGTATCGATCAGGATCCTAGATAAGCACGCAACAGTTCATTGATTATAGAACACTCATGCAGTGTTGGCATTAAGCAGAGTATAGATTTATTTTCTGCAATTTTCACATACATCTTTTCAGGAACTATATTTTCAATTGGAAACAAGTTTGTAAGTAGTCGACTTTGCAAAGCTTGTTTGCCATGTTCTGTCAGTACTCCAATTCTTATATCTTGAAGAATAGTTCCATAATCAACATAATTTGCCTGTCGCATATTTGTAATGAGTTCTTTGTATTTAAAATATGACAAAATATTAATGCACAAGGGTTTCAAATACTGGTTGTCGTTTTACGGGAGTAAGTTGCAGTAGATCTCCAAAAACCATTACATGTTTTCCTCCAAGTAAGACATCGTACTCTGTTTTAAGAATTTGCTGCATTCTTAAATGCACAAAAGCAAGCATTGCATTTGAGACCATGCTTACCTCATCAATAATCAGAAGTTTCATTTTCTTTAGCACTCTTGAAACTTCCTAGCAAGCTTCTCCAGATAGTTTAATATATTGCAATTTGTGTTCATGTTCTACAGGTAGCATTAGTAAACGATGTAATGTGATTCCTTTAATGTTGTGTGCTGCAAACCCAGTTGGAGCAGTTCCTACACAAGACAAATGTGAGTCAGTGTCTTTCTGTAGATGACTGGACAATACTTTAAGAAACTTTTTCCTGTTCCAGCTTGACCACTGACATACATTCGGATAGGTTGAAATGATGTGCATGCTTTCATTTCATGAAGAAATCCATGGTTAATCTGTTGTCTCACTTGCTGATATATTTCTTTCTGTTCAACATTTAGTTATTCTTCCAAGTCCATAATATCTTCTTGAGGTTTATGCATTGTTTCCCCTTCATTCATGGCGATTGCCGCTTCATTTTCAAAAATTGGTTCTCCTAGTGGATCTTGGACTGTCTTGAGAAGTGTCTCTAGCAACCTGAGCTGCAATAGTAGCTTCTTGATCAATTTCATTGTTTAACATTTTGAGATAATGTTGAAAACCGGTACATTCTATGGTATCTTTACAAGCATTGAAGGAATCTTCATAGCTCTAAAAAAATCTCCAAGTAATTCCAATTATGTACGCCACGGTTTGAAGAGTTGCAAAAGTGCTAAAAAGTAAAATTCCCTTTTATCAGGAGTGTCACAGCTCAGTTTTCTGTGATTAATCAAATGTCCCTTCCTTTGTTTCACCAAACATTCTTCTGAACCAATCACTGCATATTTTCCTTCATTTATGTTTTCTGTAGTATTCCTTTTAAAAAGTGTAGTATTGCAGTACTTCATAGAGACATATGTTCTCAAGTTGATGACTTCTATTTGGATAATATGTGTCCAACATGTATGTTTTGACAGTATCTTTACTTTCCGGATCTTTTGCTGCTAAATATTCAATTTCTTGTACAGATTTAGGTACTCGATTTCGCATTGCAGCAAGACCTAGACTCACCCTAATGATTCTTCCAGATTTTGAGTATAAACTTGCAGATAATAACAGATCGGAGCATTCATACGCTCCAATTTTTTGATGGGATAACATCTGCAAACAAACTGTACAAGTTTTTTACTAAGACTCTTCTCGTGAGAAATTTCTTCCCACATTCATTTTAACTCCTTTTCTGATTTTGTTATACAAGATGTCACATATCAGGCAACAGCAATGGAATTATCTGCAACATATTGAATATCCACATTAGCATTCCACATTGAGAGAATAACTGGATTATAATCATTGATATTTTGATTCTTCACTTCTCAAATTGTATGTATTTTTTGAAGATTTTCTGGTGATGGTATTTCTCACAGCTGACATCAAACTATTTACTTTTCCTTTGTATATAACAGGACGTGGAAATCCAAAACATTTGGTATAAAACTTTCCCTAGACTTGCACTTTCGTCAAACGTATTTGCCACATCAATGACTTTGGAATTGTAAGACTTGTTGCCTTAAGGTGTTTTCTTCTGTCCTTTTTGGTATAGCAGATGTGGCATATTCTTCATTAAAAGACAAAACAGTGTCATCCGAATCAGTTCCGAATTTGGGTGCATCCTTGATCTATCTCAGCATATGTATATGAGGAGCACCTCTAGCTTGATACTCCATTCTCCAAAATAAATCCACTACTTCTCCAAGAGGAGGATTATTTTTATTGTAGATAAAAGACATCATAGCTTCAAACCTATGATTGAAACATCTGCATAAATTAACAGGATCCAAAGAGCACAATTCCCCAGGTGTCTTGTATTTAATATTTTTTATATTCAAATTTGCCTCTCGAAAAAATTCAAGTAAATCATCCCAAGCATATTCAGCACAGCTTAGGGTAAGAAACCACGTAGGAGTTCCTAAGTTCCTTAGCATACATTTGAGTTCTCCATGACGACAGTACCAATACTCATTAGTACCACGCGGACATGCGATCAAATTAATCAGGTCAGATTCTAAATGATCGTCTCTCTGATGTACTTTATCCATAAATTCCTTTGCAGAAATATTTTTAAGATTTAGTCCTGTTTTTAATATGTGGTTGACTGCATATGAAAGTCCAGACAAGGCACTCTCAAACAAAAGATGAAATATATATGGGATACATTGTCGAAATCTTGGATATTCCGCATACAATCTTGTTGTCAGATATTCACATGCAGGAATCTGCACTGATCGTTCATCATATCGTCCACTTTTTACAGTTGGGAACAGCTGCGGAAAATGAGCTTCCAAACTTTTTCCCCATACACTCATGGAACTCCCCTTTGCTTTTTCATTTGGAATAATTCAATAGTATTCACCATGACTTCTTTTGAATTAAGTGGATGTACACTATAATGTTCATAGATTTCTTCACTTATGGACATTTCCACTTTTTCAATTTGACCACCTGATGTTTCAGTGTCATCTCCTAAAAGTATTTCTTCTTCTTCCACATACAGTTTTTCGTAGTACTCATTGTTTTTTATATAATACATAATGTTGCCTTTTGCACTTTCCTAACATCCACTAACTCTTGCCAGATTTTTTTACTCTTAGGAGGAACACCATTAACTAGAATAAATAGTGGTTCACTTTCTGCATTCTCTACACCAATAGTTTCAATATCTGTCTTTAAACCTAGAGGTAAATATACAACTCTTCCTTTTAATCCTCTCTGTAAATCTGTAGGAGGCAATTTACCTGTTTTAGCTCCATACAAACAATAGCTTGAAATGGGTACACACATTGAATCAGAATAGACTCATACATATTTAAATCTATTTGTTCTAGAGAAATAGTTACGAACTCTAGATCATTATGGACACCATGCAAGCATTTTATTCTCAGCTAATTTGTTAGAACAATATTTACAAATACGCTGATCAGAACCCAAATCAAAATATTTATAGAGCGCGCTACCCACCTGTGAGTGTCTCAAGGCGCTGAGGGGAAGGGGGGTGTTGCTACTGCTCGAATAGCCAGGTCTTGATGTGTTTTCTGAAGGTGAGATGATCCTGGGTCAGTCGCAGGTGCGCGGGGAGGGAGTTCCAGGTTTTGGCTGCCAGGTAGGAGAAGGATCTTCCTCCTGTGGTGGTTCTGCGTATTCGTGGGACAGTGGCGAGGGCGATGCTGGCGGAGCGGAGATGGCGGGTGGGGATGTAGAACAAGAGGCGGTTGTTGAGGCATTTGGGCCCTTGTTGTGTAGCGCTTTGTGTGCGTGAGTGAGGAGCCTGAACATGATCCTCTTGCAGACGGGGATCCAGTGCAGGTTTCTCAGGTGGGCAGACATATGGCTGTGGCGGGGGATGTCTAGGATGAGTTGTGCGGAGGCGTTCTGTATGCGTTGAAGTCGTGTCTGAAGTTTGGCAATGGTTCCTGCATATAGGACGTTTCCGTAGTCCAGTCGGCTGGTGATGAGTTCCTGGATGACGGTTTTTCTGGTTTCGGTGGGGATCCATCGGAAGATTTTTCGGAGCATACGCAGGGTGTTGAAGCAAGATGATGAGACGGCGTTGACTTGCTTGGTCATCGTGAGGGAGGAGTCCAGGATGAATACCAGGTTGCGTACGCCGTCCGAGGGTGTTGGCGCAGAGCCCAGTGCAGTGGGCCACCAGGTGTCGTCCCAGGCGGATGGGGATTGTTAGAGGATGAGGACCTCCGTTTTGTCTGAGTTCTACTTCAGGTGACGGACCTTCATTCCTTCTGCGACGTCTTTCATTCCTTCCTGGAGGTTGGTTTTGGCGGTGTCTGGAAAGTATCAGTTGGGTGTCGTCAGCGTAGGAGATGATGTTGTCTTTGCGTGCCATGGCGGCGAGGGGGCTCATGTAGATATTGAAGAGGGTAGGGCTGAGCGAGGAGCCTTGGGGTACTCCACAGATCTCGGTGGCTGCTGAGTGGAAGGAAAGGAGGCGGACTCTCTGGGTTCTGTCGGAGAGGAACGAGGTGATCCAGTCCAGGGCCTTTCCTTGGATCCCAGTGTTGAGGAGGCGGGTTGTCACGGTGCGGTGGAAAACTGTGTCGAAGGCTGCCGAGAGGTCTAGGAGGATGAGGGCGGTTGTTTCTCTGTTGTCCATCAGGGTCCTGATGTCGTCGGTGGCTGCGATGAGGAAGGTCTTGGTACTGTGGTTGGCTCGAAATACGGACTGGGACGGGTCGAGCGAGTTGTTTGCCTCGAGGAAAGCAGTCAGCTGTTTATTGACGGTCTTCTCGATGACTTTAGCCAGGAAGGGAAGGAGAGAGATGGGGCGGAAGTTCTTGAGATCTTTGGGGACTGCTGTGGGTTTCTTCAGAAGCTCTCAGGGAAGGTGGCTGATGCGAAGGAGTTGTTAATAACGTTCCGGAGGTGGGGTGCAATGATGGTGTCGGCTTTGTTGAAGATATGATGGGGTAGGGGTCGGAGGGGGAGCCAGAGTGGATGGTGTTCATGACGTGGGTGGTGTCTTTCGTGCTGATGGGGGTCCAGGCGCTGAGGGTGGTGGTGGGGGTCGATGCTTCGGTGGCTGGAGGCAGTGTCTGGGGTCCGAAGCTGTCGTGTCCATTTGCGAGCTTGCGGTGGAAGAATGTGGCGAGGGAGTTGCAGAGGTCTGCGATGGGGTGATGTTGTTGTTGCTTGCACTGGGGTTGGAGAGCTCTTTGACAATGCTGAAGAGTTCCTTGCTGTTGTGGGAATTGTTATCTAGTCACTCTGAACGATGCTCTTTTGGTGGTGTGGATCAGCTGGTGGTGTTTGTGGGTGGCGTTCTTGATGGCTGCCAGGTTGTCCGTTGCCCGTTCGTGGCGCCAGGTTTTTGAGGGTTCGGCAGGATTTCTTTGAGTCTTTGAGGGCATCTGTGAACCATGAGGTTTTTCTGTTGCCGGTCTTGCCTGGGGGGTTCTTCAGTGAAGTGAGGTCGTTGGCGCAGTTGGTGATCCACTGTGCGAGGTGGTGGGCTGCGTCGTTGGTGTCCGTGGTGTCAGCTGGCGGGTTCTTGCTTAGTGGTGATGAGAGGAGCTGGTCTGTGGTGATTTTGCTCCAGCATCTACGGGGATTTGTTGCGTGCGGTGGTGTGATGTATTCTGTTTGAAGGTGAAGTAGATGCATCTGTGGTCGGTCCAGTGTAGTCCGGTGGAGTGGCTAAAGGAGACGTGGTTGCTGGCGGAGAAGATGGGGTCGAGCTTGTGGCCAGCGAGGTGGGTGGGGGTGTTCACCAGTTGTTTGAGTCCGAGGTTGGCGAGCGGGGTGGTGGTGTTGTGGTCGTTGTTTTTCTCCAGGTGAAAGTTGAAGTCCCCTAGGAGGATGTATTCTGGCGAGGCCAGGGCCCGATTAAGTCGGCGATGGTTTCGCTGAATTGTGTGCACTGACCCGGGGGTCTGTAGATGAGTGTTCCTCAGAGGGTGGTCTTGGGGTCGGTGTGAATTTGAAAGTGTAGGTGTTCGGCGGTGGAGAGTGTGTCTTCGGTGTTGATGTTGATGGTGTCCCTGTATATAATGGCGATTCCTCCTCCGGTTTTGTTGATGCGGTCCTTCAGGGTGATCTTGTAGCCGTCCGGGATGGCTATTGCGATGTCGGGGGGCGAGGAGGTGTTCATCCATGTCTCTGTGAGGAAGACGATGTCTGGTGATGTTGTGTTGAGGAGGTCCCAGAATTAGACGACGTGCTTGTGGACGGAGCGTGTCTTGAGTAGGATGCATTTGAGGTGGTTGTTGATGTTAGGTCCGGTGTTTGGTCTGCAGTTTTGGAGGCAGGTGAATTTGCAGGCTTGACAGGTGAAGGATCCCGGTGTTCGCTTCGGGGTCGCTCTGTAGCAGGCGGGTTGTCGTCCGGTGTCGAGTGCGTTGAGGGTGGAGGAGTCATAACTCAGTCAAGGTACCTTGCTCCGGCGGGGGCCAGGGGTTGTAGCGCTGGACGCGTTCCAGGCGTGGACAGGCGCAGACAGGCGCGGCCTCCATTCGAGTGGCTGTGGGAGGAATGAGCAGCTGGGAGGCGGGAGTGGGGCGGCGAATGGGAACGGCGGGGGCGGGCCGCAGGGACACAGCAGCGGCGGGAGGAAGGCACAGAGGGAACCAGGGAAAAACACAGAGCAGGACACAGGAGACCGTACGGGGGAACCAGGGGCAAAGAAGGCAAAGGGGGTACAAGGCACAACAAGAGATCATAAAGTCACAAGAAACACAAGATACCAAAACACAGTGTTCAGCAGGGGGACTCATGCGGCACCAGGCAGGAGCAAGGCAACAGTAGGGGCAGTATCACAGGAGGACCGTGTGGCGGCTGGGGGGGTGACCTACCTGAGGACAGGGTCAAAGGTCGCTCCCTGTACCGCTACGCAGCCTCCATTTGAGTGGCTGTGGGAGGGAGGAGCAGCTGGGAGGCGGGAGTGGGGCGGCAAATGGGAACGGCAGAGGCGGGCCGCAGGGACGCAGCAGCGGCAGGAGGAAGGCACAGATGGAACCGGAATCAGCAGGGGGACTCACGTGGCACTAGGCAGGAGCAAGGCAACAGCAGGGGCAGGAGGACTGTGTGTCCCGGCTGTTGCTGCTCCGCAACCGAATGATTAGTTACTATGGAGCGCTGCCTCTGGCTACATTGAGTGCAGCTTATGGATTATTGTTTCGATTTTCCTTTTTCACATGCGTTCAACCTGTCTTCCTTTGCCTGAGCTGCGATTTCGACTGGGCCTTGGATTTGTGTCTCTGCAGTACGGTGTCTCCCAACACGGATTATGACCAGCTGATGAGCCCCTTAGTGGTTCATGACTTGTTCTGTTCTGGGGATGGGGTTATGGCTTTAGCAGCGATACATGGAATAATGGGATGTTGGAATGTTTTTGCAGCGGCCCTTGACTTCTTGGCACGCAGTTACATTGAAGATGACCCGAGTTTTCCTGCGATGGTGATAGAGGCTCCGGTCGTTGAGGAACATGTATGTTAATTCTCAGTATTGAATTGGATGGCTGAAATATTTTCAGATGAGAACAATGACTTCCTCTTGAAGGCTGTTGCTACATACTGTGCTTATACGCTGTTGGATTAAGACTCTTTGATTTTTCTACCTATTCTTTATTATTTAGTTACTGTTTACTATCAAACAGCGAATAATTTTTTTTGCAAATTTGAACTTGACTCTGCTTTTCAGGCTTGGACTCTGCGTTCCTAATTGGCCCACGTTTATATCACGTGCTTCGATCGAGGGAGGGTGTTGTGGGCTGAGCCTTGCACTCACAACGTGTTAAGTTAGCATGGGTTTATTAGAAACTTAAACGCCATTTTTGCTTTCCTGCTCTGCTTTGCGCACGACACGTACTTGCGCTATTGTTTAGGGAAAACAGTATTTTGCTTCACATGAGAATAACTTGTTTTGCTGCATTTCTAAGCTGTCTCGTTAGTTTAGTATGTATAGTGAGAGCATGAAAGATCAAGGTTATCTTGGATACTGTGTCTGTTATTCAGCATGATCGTCGCACGTTCGACCCATAACACATGCAGCTGTGGCCACCTCTGATACTGGTGCGTTTATTAATGCATTGTGGAGGCATACTTGCACACAGTTGGAGAACATTGGTATCCTGACAGTTTGTGCAGAACTCAATGTGATCCACTACTGCTGAGTACCAGAGGTTTGGGACAACCCATGTAATCCTATGAGACCTTCTGTAGTTATAAGCTAACCTGCTAGGCAGGGAGGGTGAAATGTAGGTATATTTTAAATGTGTTTTTCCCTTTAGCATTATAGGATGCTTTCTCCCTTTGTATTTTATGGAATAGTAACAATGCTGACAACCTTGTTTCTGATAATCTGTTTGGTTGTATTATCTAAGTTATAGTTAGAAATTAGCATTTAAAAAACCTTGCAAATTCATTGAAAAAAACATAGGTTTCACACGTTATAGTTGGCTGGACATTTCACTCATACAAAACCTTTGAAATTCCCCCATTATAGTTAGTTCAGCTAACTATAACTTGCGCGCCCGCAATGCACTGTTGATGATGTCACATATTACATCACTCATGACCTGGTCAGTGACATCACTCATAGACATCACTGATGACATCACTGATGACATCATCCTTGTGAAAGAGTGGCAGACCTCTCACCCTAATATAACTTCTGAGTAAAAGTGAACTTCATTGTAAATAGCCAACAGACGGACACAGTCTTAGAGTTGATTGGTACAACCAGCTTGGTTTCTTTTACAATCAATATTGAAAAAGCTTAAAAACATGTACATGACCAAGTTGACTCCACTATCACCAGGACTTGCACCGACAGTAAGTCAAAGTAATAAATACATGTACTGCTAATAATGACTAGGAATAAACACACTGCAATCATAATTTCTGCCAAACCCACTTGTCTTAAAGACTTGTATATATGAATATTTAAGTTCAAATCCTTGAAGTAATAATTGTAATATTTGTCATCACCCGTCATTATTACAAAATCTGCATTCGAACCAAAGAGCTTTGGGGATAGTGACAAACATGAATACTGTAGATTACTAATATGGAAATTAAGACAATGGCATACAAAAACAGAAATTAAATGCTCAGTAATATTGTTTGTATCACACATCTTACCTCCTCTTGGAGTGAACTGATCTTATGAATAAGGGAAATATTTTCCTTTTCCTATTAAAAAAAACCAACAAAAAATGTAAATAAACATTCTCCCAAGAAAATAATGCAAACCCTACATTTCACAGACATCCGTAAAAGATAGCGCAAATCTAGTGCTCTGTCTGGTGGGGTGTCGAGTGGGACTGGAGGCTTAGTGGACTAATTCATCCACTATAGGGGCCTGTGGTTAACCTCATGGTGGGTCCTCTCAGCCTTGCATCCTTCAGAAGTCAATAAAAGGAGTACATTGAGTTGGGTACCAATACATATCTGTTATTCAGCTGCAGGATGCCCTTCTTGGTGAACAGGTGCTTTACAAACACATGTTGTGTTTCCTTAAGTGCAGTAAAGAGGAACAATGACATTCCATGGTTGGAGGAATTCTCCTACAGCCTGCAGCCTGTAGCCATCGTAATGGTGTAGATGTGCGAGCGATGGGGTATGTTGTATGTCTATATGTCTGGCCACCTATCCCGAACTCCAGTACTACAAATTTACTTTTTCATCATACTTGGACCCAAGCCAGAATTTTTACCCAAAATCTGAAACAGAGGATTTAGAGGTTGGTTTCTCAAGAAAAGCTCACTGTAAATATCACCATTATGGCAGTAGAAACTAAGGCAGAACATCTTAAGTCAAAACCCCAATTCTATATATTTACTTTTTTATCATAAGTGGATCAAAGTCTGAATTGTTACCCAAAATATGAATTTATTTTTGGTGTCTGACGAGAAGCCAACTAAAAATATCACTATTCTGCAATAGATATTCATACTTCTGTAAAAAAAATACTGGTGGCAATGTACAAAAATTACTATGGGAAACGATACAATTTATGAGAAACTAAGTGTTAGACGTGGCATTATTGGAGTGGGTTTTCCCTGTATTTTTGCCTTTGCCTCCTGTGTTTTTGCTGTGTGTTGGACTTCATTGTGCTGGTCTAAATGCTTTGGGCAATTTGCCACTGCTGTTCAGTGCCAAAGTGCAAGTGCTCCCTTTGTCAATTGTTCTTATGGATTGGTGTTTCTATGATTGGTCTATTTGGTTTACTGTTAAGTCCCTAGTACAGTGCACTGTGTGTGCCCAGGGCCTGTAAACCAAATGCTGCTAGTAGGCTTGCAGCACCGACTGCGCCACCAACACAAGCAGCCTTGCAGCAAGTTCTCAGGCCTGCCATTGGGGTGCCTGTGTTCAGACTAGCTCTGCCAAGTCAACCGGGCAAGTGCAGGCACTTGCCAGGCCCTAACCCTCCCCTTTCTTACATGTGAGTCACCCCTAAGGCAGGCCCAAGGTACCCCTTGGGCAGGGTGCCATGTATATGAAAGGTGGGACATGTCTTGATGTGTGCGGCATGTCCATATAATGAAATACTGGCAATTTTGTTTTTCACTATTGTAAGGCCCATGGGAACATAAGAAAATAAAGTTTGATATGCCTGAACTCAGAATGTTAAGATGCATCTTTTAGTGAGGGTGATTTTTACATTCTGGGTTTGCAAATACCACTATTAGAAAGTAGGCATTTTCTTGCTTAACCATCCAGTGCGCCACTGCTAGGTTATATATTGACGGTCTTTGGAGTGACAAGGGCTGGGGATGTCATTCTTTTCAGAAAGCCACTCAGGGATTTGAGGTGTGTCCTGCCTTTCCAGGGTGAATCAGGGTTGGGCAGAATAGACCTGGGCTACATTCAGATTAGGAGGAGATTTTTCACACCTGAATAGCCTGGTCTGCCAAGGACAATGCTGTCTCCACCTCCTGCCAGGAAGCTGCATGAGAGAGGACAGAACTCGTTTTGGTTGGGCAAAGACCTTCTCTACCACAGAGAACAAAGGATTTTGTAGTATAAAAGAGGGACCCAGACCCCAGACTTTTAGATCATTCTGGGAATCAAGAGGAACCATTGCCAAGGAGAAGAACTGGAGAAACGGAGGTCTTGTGCTGTATGAGGATTGTCCTGCAGTGGTGGTTTCTGCCAAGGAAAGCAGAAAGGACTTTGATGTGCACTGAATATCTCTCCAAGGGCTTGAAAGAGCTTGCCTCCTGTTCTGAAGTCTCAGGGACACAAAAACTTCACCACCAGCTTCCCTAAACTTCCTTGCTGGCTGGCTGTTTTAATCTGCCAATGTTATGTTTCATATAGGTACTCTAATATAGGTCCAGGGAACATCGTACCCTTTGCCTACATAATCTCCCTTACATTTCACATGAACGAGCCTTATAAGGGCATAACTCCTAATATGGACAGAACACCTTACAGGGACAGAACTCTTTATAAGGATTGATGCCTTTTCTAGACTAAACCCTTCATCCAGTTCCAAGTAGAGGGAGTTTTTTTTCCCAATCAATAATACTAAGACGTCATCCTTAGCACATATGAATAATTTATGAGGACACTACCCAGGGGGTATACTTCACCTTCCTCCTATCTACGCGCAAGATACGACATCCTAATACTAAACAATGGCTAGCACACGCACAAGGGGCAGATTGACTCTGTATAAATACATCACCTCTTGCCATCAGTAGTTAGAGAGAACCAAGACTTCAAGGCCGACACAATGCATGCAGGAGCCTCAGCGTCTCTGGTCAGCCGCTCCAACTGACAGTGGTCTAAGTATCCCTTGAGGGGTGTCCAACTCGAGGCCAGGATGAGGTCCCACACTCATTCAGGTAATGGGGTACGACTAAATCCTAGCGGGACTCTTGGCTCCTACGCTTATTAGCTCTTTCGCACCTACTCACATGCTAGGTAAACTTAGGTACATCTAGACAGGCATCATAGGAGTATGCACTTCATTTTATATTCATGTATACGTTCATGACTATTGCAAAATGGTAGAACTGTACTATACCTTTTTATACATTGTACTGCTGATCCACTATCTCTGCTACTGTGTAACAGTTGAAGCAGCGCATATATTTTACACTAGAAGAACAGCGGTGCATACATTTTTATTGTAAACATGCTCAACTGTTTCTTCCATGCATCTCTCTGAGACCAAATGAGCAAGCACGAGTGACTGGGAGAAAAGTAGTATATTGTTTCCACGAGTCTGAGGAATCAGGGTTGTTATGTTCTAAGGTTGCCAAAAACTAATCTCTCTGATAAAAGTAGATTCTAGTGGCACTGTGAGCTAGCTAATGCAAACAAGGCCAACATATGGGTTGGGGTGCACAGAATCAGTCTATAACCATACCCAGAGAGTATGTTATCCAAAAGCACAGGTAATGCAGGGGTACTATAGGATCTACACTACATGGCACCACCAACATTTGGTTTGGTGCCACCAACAATTGGTTTGGTACTTATTTAACAGTGGAATCTGATTAGCTCAGTCGTGCTTATTCTCAGAGAACCCTACTCACAAAAACCTGTGACATCTGGAGTGGGTGGGCACAAAACTCCGCTACAGCTGAGTAGGGGAGATATCCTACTTATTGGCTATTGGTTAATCAGGCTTGAAGGAAATGTTTCCCAAAATTGTGCAAAATACCCTATTTCATTTCCTTGGAAAGTTATTAAATGTTGTTACACACAATGACCGAGAGGGTTCTTGACCCGGTAAATATGCCATTACTTCTCTCAGAAGAAAAGGAAGATGATGCAATACATATTGCAGCCAATGTGAGACACACATTGACAGTTAAACTAATCAAACATGGGTTACTACCAACAGGAGGTGTAGTAATATTCGTGATAGAAGCACACGAAGATTTCCAAACAGAGGTGTTCTATTCATGGGTCACCTTCCCAGAAGCAAATACTGTAACAAAATATTTTCATTATTAAACACATGAAGAAGTCCCAGTGGTCTACACTCCATTCGAGGAGATTGAAATTCCGCTTACCTACCAGGAACATATTTCCTGGTTTAATGGAGCCCTACCCCACTCAAGAAAAAGAACCAGACTCGGTCCTTTAGGAAGACCCGGAGCAACGTGGCCGATATTAGCGACCTATGCACCACATCCTGACATTGACACAATGCTGAATGATGAATTGCTTGTTTAACACAAAGTTGACAAAACTTTACTGAAACATGACAATTCGTCATGAGAACACTTGCGGTCCAACCTACAGTATTACACCAAATGCAGCTCCTTCACAGAGCACAGCTACTAATATTACTCCACAAACATCACACGCAGTAATGGGTAAATAGCACACAAAACATGAACAAATTCCTTGCTGGTAGCTCGGAAAATAACCCAGTTAGAAGCTATATTTCTAAATACAACACGATTTGAAAAAAACAGAATGTTACCAATCTGCTTGCCCATGGGGATTACAACACAACTAGAGGTTTGTACATCTTGGGGTACAGTCTTTGCTGCCACATATACCAGAACTCATGGTATTCCTTCATTAGAAGTGATGCCAGATGTATTAAGACAAATACAAAATGAGTACGCAGCAGAGCCAGCTCTAAACTTAGGGATGAAGTTATTAAATAACTACGACCAGGTATCGGCCATAATACTAGCTAACATTAAAGGGGATGCAGCATCAGTGGCAATCCGCCAACGGGAGTTCTCTCCATTAGAACAGGAGAATGAACTACCCAAAATAATTGAAATTGCGTATGCAGAATTAGGCAGGGATAGTTTTGGGGGAAAAGCTTTAAAACCTCAACTACTGGGAAGTCCCAAAAAGGACACTTCTAAGCAGACACCTACTTCTTATAAAAAGTAGTGGGATAATAAAAAATGTTTAAAGACAAGGGATCTCTGTCCCAAGGTAGGTCTCCTCCACAGAATCCCTTTGAAAAGAGGTACAACTTTAGGAGTAGGGATAAGATTAGGAAACCTGACCGGTATCAGGATACTGATACGTGTTACTCTCGTTCCTTTCGGAGCGGTCAGAACAGAGAGGAGCGCACCCTGTCCAGAGACAAGCAGCGCACTCAAGACTACTTCTAAAAAAGAAAAAGATAAGCCAAAATCAAAACCTCAATTTAAGAAAAAGAAAGTTGCTGGTCTGAAAATCAGACTTGACCAGAATTCTGAGGACACTACTTCTGAACGGGGAATGAGCGCGGGCGATGCTAGACAGTGCAGCAGAAATAACGATAGCCACCAGAACCTGATGGAAACACCAGACACCAGGGTAAGCGTCCCACATAAGTTACACGAAATAACACTCTGGATGGAGGGGGACAAGCCCAGGAAAGTAAAAAATTTGGGGGGGAAGAACTTAACATCTGCTTAGGACATCCTGTTAGCAGAACAAGATTGGCCACCAGCATTCGTAATGGAGTGCCACAGGGGAGAAAGTATCATTTTTCCTTCATTTTTCTATCATGTTCCTGTTCACCTTAAACATACATATGCACAAGATTGGGCGACAGCCCAAGCTCAAGCATTGTATAAAAATCACACTGGTTGGGATAAGGATTCAACCTACCATGTCATCCCGTTAAAAGTTTCACCTATTTCTCAGAGACCATACCCAATAAAGCAAGAAGCTAAATAAACAGGTCAGGGTGATCTTAGATCAACTTGAATACCAGGGGGTCATTGAAAAATGTACCTCTCCCATGAACAATCCTTTGTTTCCTGTCTCTAAACCAGACAATACATATTGTCTAGTTTTATATTACAGACATTTAAACTCCTGCACAAAGACATTTGCTGTCGAAATTGTACATAGTGCTTCATTAATGAATAACAGTGCCCAAAAAATGCAATACAACACTTGATATCTCAAATGGATTTTTCTGCCAAAATATAGCGCCTGAAAGCAGGTATCTGACCACATTCAATGCGTTAGGGTCCCAGCGACAATTTTGTTGACTCGCCCAAGGGTACAAGAATAACCCTGGGGTATTTTCAGTATGAGTAACAGAGTTACTTAAAATATTTGATGAGGAAGCATTGTCCTTTGTGTATGATATTTATCTAACGGGCAACGACAGAGAGGCACTTGACCAGGGTAAGTACCATTATTATGGGATTTTCCACTGAGGGCTACAAATTTAACTTTAAAAAAAAAATCAAAAATAGCCCACCTCAATGTCCTATTTTTCAGATATGAGCTGTCAAGTGAAGGGAAAAGTCTGTCTGCAAACTTTTTAGAAAAGTATGTGCCACTCCAGCCTCCAAAATCATTAAAAAAAATTCAATCAATATTGGGATCCCTAAACTTTATAAGAACATACATTTTAGTTTACGCACAAAGGGTAAAACCTTTCTATGACTTAATAAAACCTGACTTTTCAGCCAGAAATTTGACACAAGAACATACTACTATTATTCCTTCACTCCAGGAAGACATAATTGCTTCCAAACACTTCCAAACACGTGTAAACATACACCACTTGGTGATCCATATAATTACGGGTCAATGCGGGTACACTTACCTGACCTTCAATGAAGGAGAAACAGTACCAATCGCTTACAAATCATACCTGTTCACCAATGCATATTTCTTTTTTTAAACAGATTTTAATGCTTTTTCTTTTCTTACCACACAACAGTATTCATACATTTAATCATCAGTTGTACATGTCATGGTAGTTCCGTAGCGTGTTCACTACTTAGGTTACAGTAGTTGGTTGCTTGTATCATTCACTGTTTATCGTTGGTCATTTCTAAGGATCTCATGTACACAAATGCAGAAATGAGTTTCACTTAAACAAAACAAATCCTGACAGCTGTTCAGACGGCTGTAGCAAGAGAAAGAGCACTGGCTCAAGGGAAACGCATTATTGTTGTAAGCCCGGTACCGGCTTTAGAAGCTGTTACAAAGGCCAGCATTCCAAATGCAAAAGCGTTACATCCAAGATGGATACATTGGGCTAATTCTCTTACCGCAACAGACATTGAATACAGATTTGATCCAAGCTTAAAACACAAGCATTCCTGCAATGCGAACAAGAATATCCTCTACCAAATAAAATCTTGGCTCTTGATCAGTATGAATATATTATTTATACTGACGGATCTGCTCAACTGACCATAGGAAGTAAGCAGCAATATAGCTCGGTGTGTGCTATCGTTACAGGTTGCATGTGTGATGGCAAGTTACATCCTAGTTGCACAAAATCACAATTCTCTTGGAAACTGTACAGCTCAGTTGGCAGAGTAAAAAGCACCAATACTGGCACTTGTAAATATGGATCACAAATGCTCCACACTAATCGTGTGCGATTCCTTTTACTGTGTACAGTTGTACAATGAGTACTTACACAATTGGGAACAAAACGGGTTTAAGGATGCAAAAGGTGGCACAATTAAGCATAAAGTGCTATGGAACCAGGTAGCAGAGTTAAAAAACGAGCTACCAAGGACTCACGCGATCCATACACTGAGTCATTAACCTGATGGCGTTCACATTGCGTGGAATGTTTTGGCTGATGAAGCCGCAAATGGGGCTGTTGGCACAGCTTCCGTAGCTGCACTCACTTGTTCAAAAACAAGAATAGACAGATATAATGGTAGCGGTCATCACTTTACGCAAAGGCAGCACAGCAATACCTAAAAAATGTCCACTCAAATACTCCTACAAGTTAGATGGACAAAAAATTCCATATGCTCAAATTCCTGGAGTGGGGGGATAGAGTAATACCAAACATGGATCAGAGGCAAGGTTTAATAGTAGCTGCACACAAGGGTTTGGGCCCTGCGCACACAGGCGTTACAGCATCTTTTTCTTCACTGAAACAGTGCTATTGGTGGCCAGGGTTAACTAAGCAAACTAACGACTATGTCTTGAATTGCGACATCTGCCAGCAGATGAAAGGCTCCACTGTAGCAAATCCCGTGCACAGTTATTAAAATCAGACAAACCTCTCGCAAGTGTGTATTTGGACCACTGCTGCCCCATACAAACGGATGGGGCTTACAAATATGTCATGGTTGCAGTGGATTCATGCTTGAGATTCATATAGGTATGGCTTCAGCGCTCTGTTGACGCTCATACTTCCATCAAAGATTTGCGAGTCTTTATCGGCACATCCCCATTTAGCACGTTACATTCTGACCGCAGCCTTGTGTGTGTGGTTGTGTGTGTGTGTGGTTGTGTGCGTGTGTGTGGTTGTGTGCGTGTGTGTGTGGTTGTGTGTGTGTGTGTGTGTGTGTGTGTGTGTGTGTGTGTGTGTGTGTGTGTGGTTGTGTGTGTGTGTGGTTGTGTGCGTGTGTGTGGTTGTGTGTGTGGTTGTGTGTGTGTGTGTGTGTGGTGTGGTTGTGTGGTTGTGTGTGGGTGGTTGTGTGTGTGTGTGTGTGTGTGTGTGTGCGTGTGTGTGTGTGTGTGTGGTTGTGTGTGGTTGTGTGTGTGTGGTTGTGTGTGTGTGGTTGTGTGTGTGTGGTTGTGTGTGTGTGTGTGTGGTTGTGTGTGTGTGTGTGTGTGGTTGTGTGTGTGTGTGTGTGTGGTTGTGTGTGTGTGGTTGTGTGGGAGCGCGTGAGTTGGGAGCGCGTGGGTTGGGAGCGCGTGCGGTTGGGAGCGCGTGCGGTTGGGAGCGCGTGCGGTTGGGAGCGCGTGCGGTTGGGAGCGCGTGCGGTTGGGAGCGCGTGCGGTTGGGAGCGCGTGCGGTTGGGAGCGCGTGCGGTTGGGAGCGCGTGCGGTTGGGAGCGCGTGCGGTTGGGAGCGCGTGCGGTTGGGAGCGCGTGCGGTTGGGAGCGCGTGCGGTTGGGAGCGCGTGCGGTTGGGAGCGCGTGCGGTTGGGAGCGCGTGCGGTTGGAAGCGCGTGCGGTTGGGGATGTGTGTGGTTGGGGATGTGTGTGGTTGGGGGTGTGTGTGGTTGGGGGTGTGTGGTTGGGGGTGTGTGGTTGGGGGTGTGTGGTTGGGGGTGTGTGGTTGGGGGTGTGTGGTTGGGGGTGTGTGTGGTTGGGGGTGTGTGTGGTTGGGGGTGTGTGTGGTTGGGGGTGTGTGTGGTTGGGGGTGTGTGTGGTGTGGTTGGGGGTGTGTGTGGTTGGGGGGGTGTGTGGTTGGGGGTGTGTGTGGTTGGGGGTGTGTGGTTGGGGGTGTGTGTGGTTGGGGGTGTGTGTGGTTGGGTGTGTGTGTGGTTGGGTGTGTGTGTGGTTGGGGGTGTGTGTGGTTGGGGGTGTGTGTGGTTGGGGGTGTGTGTGGTTGGGGGTGTGTGTGGTTGGGGGTGTGTGTGGTTGGGGGTGTGTGTGGTTGGGGGTGTGTGGTTGGGGGTGTGTGGTTGGGGGTGTGTGGTTGGGGGTGTGTGGTTGGGGGTGTGTGGTTGGGGGTGTGTGGTTGGGGGTGTGTGGTTGGGGGTGTGTGGTTGGGGGTGTGTGGTTGGGGGTGTGTGTGCACAGGTGGGTGTGCGGGTGGGTGCACGGGTGGGTGTGTGGTTGGGGGTGCGCGGGTGGGTGTGTGGTTGGGGGTGCGCGGGTGGGTCTGTGGTTGGGGGTGCGCGGGTGGGTGTGTGGTTAGGGGTGCACGGGTGGGTGTGTGGTTAGGGGTGCACGGGTGGGTGTGTGGCTGGGGGTGCGCAATGGGTGTGTGGTTGGGGGTGCACGGTGGGTGTGTGGTTGGGGGTGCGTGGGTGGGGGTGCGTGGGTGGGTGTGCGTGGTTGGGGGTGCGTGGGTGGGTGTGTGTGGTTGGGGGTGCATGGGTGGGTGTGTGTGGTTGGGGGTGCGTGGGTGGGTGCGTGGGTGTGGTTGGGGGTGCGTGGGTGGCGCTGGGTGTGCGGATGGCGCTGGGTGTGCGGGTGGCGCTGGGTGTGCGGGTGGCGCTGGGTGTGCGTGGTGTTGGGTGTGCGTGGTGTGTGTGTGTGGTGGTGTGTCTTGTCAGACCTGAGTGTGATCTGCTATGCTGTGTGTGATGTGGTGTCATCAAGCCTAAGTGTGATGTGCTCTGCTGTGTGCGATATGGGGTCAGACCTAAATGTGATGTGCTCTGCTGTGTGTGGTGTGGTGTCAGGCATGAGTGTGATGTGCTCTGCTGTGTGTGGTGTGGTGTCAGGCCTGAGTGTGATGTGCTACGTTGTGTGTGGTGTGGGGTGGGGTGGGGTGGTGTCAGGCATGAGCATGATGAGCTCTGCTGTGTGTGTTATGTGGTGTCATACCTAATGTGATGTGCTCTGCTTTGTGTGATGTGGTGCCAGACCTGAATATGATGGGCTCTGCTGTGTGTGATGTGGTGTGAGACCCGAGTGTGATGTGCTCTGCTGTGTGTAATGTTGTGTCAGGGATGAGTGTGAGGTGTTCTGCTGTGTGTGATGTGGTATCAGACCTAAATTTTATGTGCTCAGCGGTGTGTGATGTGGTGTCAGGCATGAGTGTGATGTGCTCTGCTGTGTGTGATGTGGTGTCAGGCATGAGTGTGAGGTGATCTGCTGTGTGTGATGGGGTGTCATACCCGAGTGTAATGTGCTCTGCTGTGTTAGGTAAGAGAGAGTGAATAAACAAAGTTTAAATGTGTGCGCTGCTCTGCCCCTTACTGTGCCTGCCAGCTGCTGCTGAAAGGGATGAGCTAAAAGGGAGGGGGGAATGCAAGGAGCACAGCTGTACCCGTGATCTGATTAACTCATTTTATTTACAACTCTTTCACAGAAACCACACAGGTGCACTGGAAAATGTAGTAAAGGGTGGGCTTTGTTATTAAAGAGTCCAAACCAAAGCTTTTTTCAAGTTTACTGTAACAGCGCTCGAATATTTTGGGAATGTACAAACCATGACGCCCAATATAAACATTGGTTTTCACATAGCATGGGGGAAGCAAGGTCTGAGTGACAGTCGTGTGATCTTGGGCATGACAGCCTTTAGCGTGCAAAGCCAACGGCAGGAGGCGGGGGAGTGGATTCCTTTGAAGTCCTTTGAAGTATCACAGGCAGCCAAATGGTGTGCAATGTGCACACGCCTGAACACATGCACTGTAGGCAATCCGCCTGTTTGGCAGCATTTTTGAAAGCCCTTACTTGTATGCATACTTTCTAGCAGGCAGCCTTCAGATAATAATGGCTCTTCAAGGAGATGGTGTGCATCCCTGGTACTACAAGCTGCTCAAAAACTAACCAAAAATAGCAAGCATGTGTATATATATTTTCTTTTTGTGTTCACACTCTCAGCAGTATTTATTTATTTATTTTTCACATTTTTAAAGCGCACGGTTACCCGAAGGTGTCCTGGCGCTGAATGGCCGCTAGTATGCATGGGCAGAAGAGTTAGTGTGTAAAGAGCCATGTCTTTAGGGCTCTCCTGAATGACAGAAGGTCTGATATCTGTCTGAGGCTCAACAGCAGCGCGTTCCATGCCTTTGCAGCTCCCAGGGAAAAACTCCTGCCCCCCCAGCGAGCTTTCCCGACTCTTGGGACTACAACCAGCCCCTCCTCGGCTGACCTTAGAGCTCTTACAGGCTTGTACCACTGGAAGAGCAGAGTCATACAGTGGGGGCCTAGGCCATTCAGTGCCTTGAAGATCATGCAGAGCGTTTTAAAAACTATTCTTTTGCGTACTGGTAGCCAGTGTAGCTTCACCAGACCCTGTGCTACTGAGGCGAACTTGGGTGTACCCGTAATCAGCCGGGCTGCTGCATTCTGCAGGATTTGGAGTTTGTTTAGCAGCCCCTGTTGGGCATTCAGCAGCAGGCTGTTGCAATAGTCCAGTCGGGACATCACCAATCCTGTTACCACTGTCTTCCTGTGCTCATCCGCTAGAAACAGCAGGACTTTTCTAATAGTTTTTAGCACATAGTGGTTTGCTGAAGACAGCACGTTGATTTGTGGCCTGAAGGACAGAGAATTGTCCATCAGTACACCCAGGTTTTTGACCTTCGCAACCGGAGAAGGGGGGGTCCCCATTTCCTCTGGCCACCATCGTGGGGACCAGAAGTTATCTCTGGACCCAAACAGCAACACTTCCGTCTTTGCTGATTTCAGCTTAAGGCAGTTTTCTGCCATCCAGTTGCTGACCTCACGCATGCACCCTCTGAACCTGTTTGCCGTGCTTTCCATTTCACCCGGTAGCAGTGACACCACTATCTGCGTGTCGTCTGCGTAAGATGTTAGGTTGAAGCCGAAGGATCTAATAACTGGTGCCATGGTGAAAACGTACACATTAAAAAGAGTCGGACTCAGGGAAGACCCCTGGGGAACTCCGCAAGGCAGCACAAATGGGTCCGATTCAAAGTCCCCCAGAGCCACCGTCTGGGTCCTGCTGGACAGGAAGGCCTGCAAGATCTTAAGTGCCTTTCCTTGAATCCCACAGGCCCCCAGCCGGTCCACCAATAACTTGTGGTGGACCATGTCAAAGGCCGCAGACAGGTCCAGCAGGATCAGGGCGGCTCTGCCGCCTGCATCCATCACTGTTCTTATTTCTTCAGCTGACTTGATCAGTGCCGATTCTGTGCTGTGCCCCGCCGGAATCCATGCTGGGATGGATCTAGACGTTCTCCTGTCCCCAGGAAAGTACTCAGCTGTGTGTTTAGTATACCCTCCATGATTTCGGCTGGGAGGAGTAACCTGGCGATGGGCTGATAGTTGCTCAAATCGGTCACGTCTAGGTTAGATTTTTTTTAGAAAGGGTAGAATTTATGCTTGTTTCCACCATAAGGGAAACTCCCCGCTATCCAGCATGACATTGAACAGTGGGGTGAGTCCTGAGGCAATGGTAGAGGGAGTTAATTTTGCAATGGTGGGTGGGCAAGGGTCACGAGAGGAGCCTGATTTTATCCTCTGTTCGCTACCTCCTCTTCACTAATTGGGGCGAAGTTAAGTAATCTCTCTTTTTTCCTGTCAGTCTCTGGGTTTGTTTGTGGGGCGCCAATCTTAACTTGGTTGTCCAAAGAGTGGAAAATCTTTTCCACCTTTCCCAGAGAGAACTTGGCCAAGTTTTCACATAATTCACGACTTGGGGGTATCTCCACCAGTTTGGGGGCTGCCAGGGATGACACTGTACGAAATAGTTCCTTTGGGGAGTTACTTGCTTCCTTGATGCGTTTGGTGAAAAACGCACGTTTAGCCATTCAGATCATTTCTTTGTACACTCTCAGCCCTGCGTTGAGTAGCTTTTTATCCACCTCCTGGTAGTTTTTCCGCCAAGATCTTTTCAATTTTTTACAGAGAACTTTGTGGTCACTGATCTGTTCTGAAAACCAGGGGGCTGAAGGGTTTGAGCACGTGGAATGATATATTTTTGGGGGTGCTAGTTGCATACACGCTGCCTCCAGCCAGTTTGTGTAGGCTGTGGCCGCATCCTCCACCTTTCCTGGAGGGGGCATCATTCAGATTCTCAGTAAGCCCTCAAGTGCCTCACCTTCTATGCTTTTCCATTTCCTGATCGTTCTTGGTGGAATCTTAACCTTGCTTAATCTAGGAGGGGGGCTAGAAAGATTTTAAAGTGAACTGCGGCGTGATCAAACCAGGAGACCGGATGTACTGCAGTGACTTCTAGGTTGGGATGGTTGGAAAAAATACCATCTAAGGTGTGTCCTGCCCTATGTGTCGGGCCACAGACCCTTCGCTTTAACTCCACCCCATGCAACAGTTCTATAAGATCCTGTGTATCGGAGTCTGAAACGCACTCAAGATGAAAATTAAAATCCCCTAGTAGTGTAAAGGTCTTAGAGCATACAGCTTCTTCTAGCAGGCTACTCAGAGCCGTAAGAAATGGGGCTTTAGCACCGGGGGCCTATACAGTAGACAGCCTCTGAGGGTTTGGTAGTCAGATAGGATAAAGTTTAAAGCTAGAGCTTCGTCTAGGTCAGTTGTGCCAGGCTGGAAGGTCCCTCTAACTGATTTGTGATAAATAATAGCCAGTCCTTCGCCTCTCTTCCTTTCTCTATTCTGGACAAAACAGTCATAATACGGGGGAATTGCCTTTAACAATATCAGGGCCGGAGGCTGCGTCTGTCCAGGATTCTGTTATAAAAGCTATCATGACTTTTGAATCCTGTATTAGATCCTAGAGTTCTATACTGTGTTTCACCAGGGATCTGGCATTAAGCAACAAACATTTCACTGTAGCATGCTCTTTCCTCTCTGTAGTTTTAAGTGAAACCGTGGTTAGTGTGCTGGTTTGCCAGTGTAAATTGGGAAGGGCCTGTTTACAGTTTAAGCAATGATGAGGATTGGTCAACAAATCTTCCCGCATTTGCGTGGTAATGCGCGCCTGGAGTATTAACGTTGCGACCTAGCGCCCACAAGGTGTTGCGATTATAGGTGTAATGCGCGGCTGATTTTAAATGCCCTGGGCACGGGTCCGGCGCGGACGGGCGCAGACGGGCGCAGACGGGCGCAGACGGGCGCGCCTTTGGCGCACCGCAAGCGCGCCCGCTGCGCTCGTTCGCTGCGCTTCCTAGGCAAGGGTGCCATTTTATGCAAGTAGGGGCGGGAGGGGCGGAGCACTAGTCTGCTCGCCCAGCTCCTGCTCCTCACTAAAGATGGCCGGACCAAATGGTGCGATTTAGCTCAGGTTCGAGACCTTAATGTGCAATATACGCAATATTAAAAACATCAATGTAAAATAGCGCTTTAAAATCAAAATAGCAGCAGAATTAGGTGAGAGCTTCCAAGCCCCGGCTACCGCCTCAGGACCGTTCAACAACACCACACACACTAGCATGAAAAGAAAGCAAACCTGGGGGAAAGAAAGAAAAAAAATGAGCTGTCCACGAGATCATACATACCAGCCTTGGTACAGGCGGCTGCATTCATGTGAAAAGGCGAAAATGCAGCCACTCACAGTACAAGACAGCTTATGGAAGAATTAGGCCGATCCACTGCCCCATTCTGCATGCTTTGGTGAGAAGACGCAAAATGTGAATGGCAGCTGAAGAGACAAACTGATAGAGGGCTGACTGAAATCCCCTGTATGAATAAATTTATGTATGAATGTTTAAGATATATAAATATTTTTTTAAATATGAGGCTGGGTAAACATCTAAAGTTTCCTCTTATCCAGACCTACAAATAGGCATCAATACTCAACTCTCCGAAACATGTAATAGAATAATAAAGAGAGATTAAAAATAATTTCATAAAAGCAAATGCCAGGGGTGGCTCCTCCACAGAAGTGGAGAAGTGTTGTCCCGCCTGCTGCAGCGCAGCTGGCACACACAAATAAATTGGCACAGCAATGCCATTTTATTATCTACCTGCATGTGCAAATGTGAGGGCAGGGGTGGGGCTGAATGCTGCATTTTGGGATTACAGCTGCGCCTGCAGTGCATATGTCGGGTTGGCTGGTTCTCCTGCTGTGGCCAGCCCGACTTGCACACTATAGACCCAGCAATCTCCTGGCCGTGAAACAGCCAGGGGTTTTCTGGCACAGGCCCCCAGCCTCAAATTGACCACTGGGGTGGCCTGCTCTCACCAATCCTGGAGCTGCTCTCAGTACGAGAGCAGCTCCACGATTGGGTGGATTTACATTCCACCAGCAGGAAGGAAGTTCTTTCCTTTCCTGCTCATGGACACGATCGTGAATGGAAGTGCTGTACCGGCTGGAGCAGTACAGGTGAGTTTGGGGCCATTGCGACTCACCACAATTTTTGTTGGTGCTATGTGGTGGGGCTCTGCATTGCTAACGTGCATTTGCCCACAGACTGGCTCAACCTTCGAATTCATGTGCCAGCCACCTCCAACCACATCGCAAAAGTGCAACATATTATGTTCAGTTTATTTCCTATGTGCTGTGTTTCTTGTACAAAGATATTGATTTGTAATAAACACAAATGTCGGTTAAGTTATTTGACATTTTCTCTCATTTCCCAAACCTAGGAAGGTGATTACAAAAAAAAGCACATTCAATGTGAGACCCTGATTTGGTAACCTAGATCATCATCTTCAAATCTCCAGCCTACCAAGCAGCAAAATGGACTCCAACTAAGTCCCATAAATGTGGTATGCTCTGTCATATGATGGGGGCTGAAAGCTTGTCAAGGACTAGTAGGAAGGAGTGAGTGTTGTGTTTCAGAGATGGTGAACTCCCTGCTGTCAATGATACAAATGTCCCCAAAGGATTGCAAGATGGGTAACAAATTTGCAATAGTAGCTGCTCAGTATTCACCTAAGCTAGAAAATAGGATAACACCACATTGGGCTTCAAGGGTGATGGGAAAGCTTCAGGGGTCTGCATCTCAAAACTGGTTGCTCCGGATCAAGAATTTCTAGTGTTGGGGGCGCCCAGGAAATATTAAAACTGGAGAACCCAATGGACAATCTAGGCAGCCTCCCACTCTCCCGGAAAATAAGGTAGTTTAGCTTGCGCTCAGTGTGACACCAAAAGGGGCATACTGATGAAACGTGGAAAGAACTGGCCAGTGCTCTTCACAGAAGAGGCTTTTTTAGGATTCCTCTCAGACATACAAGTGGGGTAGGGTGACACCAGAAAGTGAAAACATGATTTTAGCAACCATTACAGGAATAATTCTGGTCAGCACACGGTCAAGCCGAGGGGGCAGTTAAGGGTCCTTCTGTTTCTCCTGCACATCCCTGCATTTCTTGTGATGCAATCATGTTTCAGGTTCAGCCCAGGTCTGCAGCTCACTGTGGCTCAGGGAAGGCTCTCACTCCCCATCTTATTCTCCTTTTACAAGAGACAACATTATTGAGGTGTATTTGCATCGCAAGTATATTCCTCCCAAAGTAGAATTTAGGCATAAAATGAATCATTATGATATAAAGTGGAGTGCAGTCATTTTTGTAAAAAACATTAAAGGTAAACCTCTGCATAATGTGCATGCCCTTAAATACAGACCTGATAGCTGTAAAGAAAAATGGAGTAGAAGCACACAAGCATTAAAAAAAGAAGACTATTTTCATGATATTATTGTGGTTGCAACCCTTACCAGCTGTTTGTTCTGAGCCAGTGCCTTTGCCCTCTTATCTTCTGTACTGTTGAGGTTCGATTTCACTTCCTCCAGCTCTTCCTTTAAAGACTTCACCTTTGCCATATACTGATGAACGCTAAAAATAAAAACAAAAAGAATGTTCCAACCACAAGAGCAACGGTTGAATTCCATTTAACGAACAAACCGATGGCAGTCTATTCCAGTGGTCCTCAAATTGTTTATGCTGTCCCACCTTCTCGCCCATTCAAAAAATAAAAATCATCAGGCCCCCCTCAGCATTTTTCACAGTTATTCAATCAAATTCCAAGTGTTCAAATATGTCTGGACTTGTTTAAACATTACAATTAAGTTCTGTTACCGTTTTAAAAATGCAACCAAATACATACATGATTGCCAAACATCCTGTTCTGTCAGACAGACCTCACTAACGTGCAAAAGTATCCACAGTGTAATTATTAGAAATGGGTTTGGGGTTTTGAAGAATGTTTCGAGTCCCTTCTCTCGACACATGCTCTCTGCTAGGATATATGTGACAAAAGAAGTTAGTGATGTTCCATTATAGAGCAGCTTGCTGCAGCTAATTTTTTCCACATCAGTGGAGGTACCCCTGGGAATGCGCCCCCCTAATCCCCCAACAGTTTGAAGACCCCTGGTCTAATCTAATAGCAGAGTGCAACGTCCAATTGTGAATGTGAGCAAATGTAGGAGAGGCACACATTTTAGGTGCATTTGAATTCACAAATCTGCTCAAGAGTGGAGGGGACGGGAAAGCATGTTTTGCACGAACCAAAGACATAAAAATGAAGTTAAATGGGGAGAAGAGGGAGGTCTTGACTTTCGGGGGTAATCAGGACATCTGGTCTAAGGATTGGTGGCCAGACTCCCTTGGGGACTGCCCCCTTCCCTGTCACTTTGCCAGAAATCTAGGGGTTCTAATAGATACCTCGCTTTCATTCAACCACCAGGTTAGCAGGACTGTTTCCACTGCTGCAGCATTATTCGGATCCTTCGAAAGATCGCTCACTACCTTTCCCCCGATGCTCAGAAGCAAGCTGCCGTGGCACTAGTCTCTTCAAGACTGGACTACTGCAATGCACTGTATGTGGGTATTAATAAGAGTCTTATCCATCGCTTGCAGATAGTCCAGAATGCGGCAGCTAAGATGGTCCTCTGTCTTCCCAGATTGGCCTCAATCTTTGGCGAGAAAAAACCTGAAATGGTTGCCCATCCAGTCCAGGATCTCCTTTAAGATACTTTGTCTTGTGCATGGAGCTGTCTATGGCACTGGTCCAGAGGATCTCAGGTCCCTCCTCCACTCTTACTCCTCCACTAGAGCTCTTGGTTCATCTAATAAAAATCCCCTCCTGGTTCCCAGACTCACTAAAGCAACATGGGGAGGCAGAGCCTTTTCTGTTTTAGCTCCCAGGCTATGGAACTCGCTTCCTCCTGATCTTGTAGGGAAACCCTCACTGGTGCTTTTCCGTAAGGCTTTGAAGACCTGTTTTTTTAGTGATGCATACCTGTAATGGTGCACTGTGGAATTACTATCTTTATGACCTGTTTGGCTCCTTGATGCCCTTGGGCTAAGTAGCGCGGTATAAGTCTCCTTTCATTCATTTTTCATACACATGCAATAAAAGAAAAAGAGTCTTAATCCTCAATTTGTATTTTTGACGCTGTTTTGACCTTGCATAGAAAGGACGTTTGCATGCATGGTCTCTGAAGATATTATTCTCCAATGTCCAGATCAAGAGAGGAAACCAAACATCTATGCCAGTAGAAAGAGTGCATGAACAGGCCAGTATACCTCCTACCCAATCCTTTATGTATAGTTGTGGTACTTTATTTCTACCTTCTTATTTTGTATCGATGATGTCCAAAGCGGAGTTTTCAGGGTGCTGTTGGTGCTTACAATCTCCTTCTGCGTGTCCTGGATAAACCTACAAGTAGCCCCAGTATCATGTATTCAATGATTTCACACTGGTCCCTATTGGAGAAGTGCTATATTTGTGACATTAGAAAGCGTGTTGCTTGACAGTACTAAATTGTTAGATATCGGACGGAGAGTAAAGAACTGTCACCTGCATCATTCCTGAAATCATTTCAAACAGCCGTAGTCCGTATAACTAGGTCATGTTATTGTGGGGTAGTTAAACATAGTTGCTTTTTGAGACCTAGATTACTTAAACCAGCTGCAGACAATTTCTCTGGTAATAGAGCGTATTTGGAGATCTGAATTCAGCTCAGATTCATGATCAGCTTACCTATAAAACAGGGAAATGGGCAGAACAAGAAATGGCAGCAGAAGTTATAAACTGAATGAACAAATGACCATCACCAATAACTATAAATCAATAAACACCATATGAACACGTTCTTAGACCGGGTGATTTTTCACTTTATCCTTCTACTCGGAGACCAATGCAGGTAAGTAAGGAATATCCAGTATGAAAAAACACACTTCAGAGTCATCCTCTATGCCTTGACCATCTTTGCTTAGTTGCCCAATCATGAATTGGATTTGGTGTTCTAACAGCTATGAATGTTGGTGATACGCAAGACCCTCTGCCAAAATGTTAACTTGTTTCATGTATACGATTTGATAACGTCCCCAATATTGTACACCACACAATATCGTTTTTAAACCACTGTTTGCTCGAGACCGCTATAGTTCTCTATATGAAATGGACACAAACTGCCAGCCAGTCTATTGGAAACTAAGAAAACTTTGTCTGGGACACACAAGGGGGAGCACTGGTATAGTATAGAATTGGATACTTGTAAATAAGACATGGGGGAAAAGGTTTACATCTTACATTAGTTTGCTCCATCACTTAGGACATCTTAAATCTCCAGCAAAGTGAGCAGCTTTGATATAGTTGCGCAAATCTCAGAGGAAATACCTTTCACATTTGCTTTGATTACCTCCTCATATGTCCCAATTCTGGAACTTTCAGCCCATTGGTTCTTAGAAGTTATGGTGTATCAAAGGTTGAACATCTGGACATTCACTGATGGGCAGGTTCTGCATTATATCTTTCCCTTAAACCCCTCTAAATTCTTACTCAAATTACCAACTCAATGGGTCAAACCCTCTGAAGAAGAATCTCACTGAGTCCTTAAGTTACAAGCATTTACCATGTTACAAATTGCAAAGCAAAACACCTACAAACACTTACACTAGGAAAGCACAAGTAAAATAAATTATCCCCCAGTGCAAGTATACAATGCTAACTTCACCACTAATAGGAGAGTCTCTCTTTACTATCAGCACCCACTCTAATGTTGGTCCCAATGTACTGCACCAGTCTAACACAACCTCAAAAACTTCTTATTGACAGAGCACAACTCAAAATCAGTTATAGAGGTGACTTCAGTAAGTCAAACAGTTGTATAAACATTAATGGCACAACCCCAATGTTATACACAGTCGAAATCTTTTATTCCCAATTCTTCATCAATGTTGACCGGTAGAAATAGAAACATGCACATCCGACACGTGTTTCGTCTTGAGACGACTTTTTCAAAAAAACTGTCTGATCTTGCAGTTTTGCAACGCTTCCCGAATGATGTTCAAGCATGTGTAAGAAGGGCCAGGCTCTAAGTTAGGTCTAGTGAGCAAATTCACAGTCAGTAATGAGAAGTAGCAATCCTGAAAGTCCCAAAAATGCACGGCCTTTTGTGATTCGGTAATCACTAACAAAAACAGCAGTCTGTCAGGATATGCCAGCCGCCTGGGCGAAAGTACTCTTGTATTATATAGAACGAACCATCATAATTTCAAGCAAACGGTAAACGTTATAAAAATTTCTGGAGAATATTGTCAATAAGCGGTGAAACATCAAAGGGGTGTACCACTGCCATCTAGTGTTCAATAACAACACAAATTAAAACACCTTTGGGGAGTTTGGTATAAATGTATTGATATTCATGAAATATATGTGTAGTAATTGTAAAACAATGTTTTTATAAAGTGCTTTTAAAGTGTTATGAATTAGGAATCCTTTCTAATGTAATTAATATATTTTAATAAAATATGTTTTTTAAAAACAAATGTGTAATTTTAATTGTTTGTTACAGGTTTTGTTGTTAGACTGGTGCAGTACATTGGGACCAACATTAGTGTGGGTGCTGATAGTAAAGAGAGACTCTAATCTATTAGTGGTGGAGTTAGAATTGTATACTAGCGCTGGGGGATAATTTATTTAAATTGTGAAGATTACCCTATTCCCTTGGTCAGAGCTAGGGGTCTTTCTCAGTCTTTGAAATACTGGGAAAGCACTGTCAAACTCTCTGGGGACATGCTTCGACACTTACTATTACCATACATTACTCATGGCATCTTGCAAGAACCTACAATACAGGACACATTGTTGAGTTCTGAACTGGAATGCATCCACTATGATTCTATTTGAGTGTTCCAGATCATGGCAGTTGAGGCAGTATCTGGAGCAGTCAAGGGAATTGTTGAGTGTGGTCTGTGTACTTAATGAATAAACCATTTTAATACTAGATTTGGATCCGGACTCGTGTAATTCTACATAACACATTTTGGTGATGAGTGGTGCACAAACATACTCCATGGATGGCACCAGTACGACTGATAGACCTTGAATGTGGTGCGGCCATTGCAGGCCGGCAAGCACTTATCCGATTTTGGCACATAAAGCTTTCAGAGGCCACTATCATCTACAGAGACATTTATGTGCACTTGTCTGCCATAATTTGACTATCACAGGTAGGCTTGATAATGCACTGCCCTCTAACAGTAAGCTCAGGCTCAAGACACTGGGCTCAAGGAAAGTGGTACCTGCAACACATGCACTAAACCCCTGATTCTCAAGAGGAGAGTGTGTTACTAGCACACGTGGAGGCTCGTGGCATGAAGTACCATCTCTCCAAACTTCGTGATTCTGTCCCAAAAAATCACAAAAGTGACAAGAGTGTGAATCCTACTCCACTTCAACAGCTCATTTCATGCTGCCTGCTTCTGTGAACAGCTACTCGCTACTTTCCTTCATGGATGTTCTCCTTCGTGTGCGGATAAGTGGGAAACACCCCTTAGGAAGTGTTTTGGGGAAAGAACTGGACAGGGCGAAACATATTACAACTGTAGATAGTGGTTTCCCCTTTTATTTTTCTGGCTTATGTTTGCTTGGCAAATGCTGGATTTAGATCTTACTGCAATTGATCTCGCCTTTGGGACCTTTTATGGATTTCGCTACGCTGCTCATTACCCTGGGTGCTGAAACATCTACTGTTCTTTAACATGGAGGGAAAGTAAGCACCAGTGTGGAGAACACGCCAGGTATGGGAACCCATTGAGAGAAATATTGCCTATCAGCGGAAAATGGTATAGTCTAAAGCTCTGTTTTTATTATAAAATCGGGGCTTTCAGTGGTCATATATCACTAAAAATACAAGATTTGAAAAAGTATTATTGTCTATGGGTGCTCATGGAATATACGTTTCTTTGGCCTGGAATCTAGGGAATGCTAAAGTGATTCTGGTCTTTTACTGACCTCTACTGGTCATTTTCTATCAAGACAGTTAAATAGAAGCAGTTGAACAGAAACAAAAGTCCTTAGGCAAAAGTGGAAGCAGACAAGTCCTGGGGATGATCTCCAGAGCACACCAAGTACATACAACAGATCTTTCAGACAGTGCAAGCCCTTTCTAGGCTCGACCTAAATAAAGAAGTTAACAACTGCACCATATTGCAGAGGCCAGCACATTTCTCTTTCGTAATGCTGGTTTCAAACGTCAAAGTCATCAGATTCTAAAGTAAGAACACAGGAATATTCACAGGTCAAAACAAAGTCTAAATACATTTTTTAACTCAATTTCACTCTCCGCAATATGAATACTCAAGGTCAGGGCACAATTGGCATGGATGGTGTGAGAATTTCTAAATCGAGGCTATTAAGGGTAGGAAGGAGAGGCAGGGTTGTTTGTGAAGTCCTTTTAGATGGTTTCTCTTCTGGCTTGAAATACCCAGGGCATTTGTTTTATTTTATATTCCTTCTTCTTTGTGCGCTATCTATGAATCATAATTGATAAACGGCATTGTGTTTCGGATCCAATTAAACTTTTCTGATTAAAAATTATCATTAAACTCCATCCATCATGAATCTCGCTGTTGTAGTTTCCGCAATAGGTTGGCCTGAGCACTAAAAGATGTAGCCTTAAATATAGCTGTGAAATATTCTAGTTCGGTTCATGAGAAAGCCGTGACACACTTTAATTCAAATTCCTTCCTTTCATACTAGACATTTAATCCTACCCTAATTTTCAGTTCCTATATATCTTTTCATAGTGACACAGGGCGTAAATAACTTTTCATGGTACAGAATGCTTTAAAGGTACTTTTTATTTAGTTAACTTATGAGCAACTATAAGAAGCCCTGTGCACATTATTCATAAGCAGCGCACAGTAGGTAGAGAAAAGCCCCAAGGGGTTTCATTTTTTGGGCGGATCTTTAAAACTACACAAAAATCAGTTTGCTGTAGGAACTGTTTTTCCATTAGAAGATAATTCATGATTTTCCGTCAATTTGTTGGTAGCCTTAAATCATTGTCGATAAAATTCCAATATTGTATGACCTTTTATGTGCTACTAGATTGCCTGGGTGTATGGAATTAATGGTTTCATCATTTCTATTTCTGATCATTCTCATAACACCATATAATGTTTCTTCTCTGGCTTGCATGCCCCTTTATGTAGATTACTTCCATACAGATACCAAATTTCACAAAAATGCACAAAATGACTAATACAGTTTTACATTTAAACAAAGTATGTAGTTTTCTTCACTATATTTGGAATGTGTTTCAAACCTTCCTGTAAATTACTATCTAGGCATACCGCTAATGGTACAAATACTGAGGTGTTTCTAAAAACGAGAGGCTCTTCAGCAGATTTTGTGAATCCTTGTGTTTTTCTTAGCAGAAAATGGAGTGCAGCTGTTAAGTGATTCAGAGTCAAATTCAGATCGAAGTGCCCAACTCAGAGACCACCATGTACACTTACTTGATGCCATATGGGCCTTGTCAGCTCGTTCAACAGTTTGTGTTAAACAAGTCTTCCCAGAGCTTCAACTAAAGAACCTACATTTTCAAGGAGTATGTTTATTAGTTATTATACGTGTTAGCTGGTAATCTAGTAAAAACTATTTCTTCACAATCATCTTTGTAATTCCAAACACCACTGAATCAATAACATCTTCTATAAATAGAGCACAATCACTTTGTTTTCTGTTTATACTCTTTTTCAGGAGCTATGTACACTATATGCTTCCAATACAGCGTGAGTCGTTGGCATAGCCTGTGAACTTTTTGATAAATGGGATATTATTACCATTTCACTATGTGCTTATTTAGGGAACAATGGATAGTCTATAAAAGTGGAACATGGTATCCACAATGAAGAGTACCCTCACAGGTTAACACAGGAATGCGCGATTTTGTGTGGTCGAGCGTTGGGAGCCGGTCACCTAGTTCCCCAGAATCAGATTCATTGAGACATTCCATTTCCTTTCTGGAAGCTGAAAGACTAGTACTTGAAAATTATTCAAGTATAAAAAAAATCTTCTATATAAGAAATTAGATGAATCTATTTACACTCTGTGAGAACCATAGTTGATGGTTACTAGTGGCAAAGGAAAGTCAAAGATAAAAGCAGCACCTGAGCCACTTTGAAGCTCAATGGGATAAACATATTCCTGCATTATAAAGGCAATAGATACAGGTACCACAGGGGTCATCCTAGAACCCTACGCTCTAACATCAATGTGACCTCTTTGGCAGTCCTAATCCGGTGCTTTGGGTTTAAAGTATTATTGTATACTGATGGCACACAATTGATTGTCTAATTGGCTAACAACAACTATTTCTGCCAGCAAAGTTTCAGACAATGTCTTACATTTGTATCATTATGGATGAATGAAAACCACATAAAATTGAGCAGGGGCAAAACTGAATTACTGATATTGGGAAAAAAACACCATTTTTGAAACACCTTTGTTGACCGTCTGAACTCTGACCACCCCCCACTTCATGTAGAGATCTTCAGGAACCTTGGTGTTAAATTTGATAATCCGCTCTCCTTTAAACATCAGTTTCTTACTGTCACATCAAACTATTCATAGGTTATTAAAAAAAACTGTTCAAAGGGATTCAGATTTTCTTCCTCTTAGAGCTAGGAAAGCTGTGATCCTGGCTCTGATTACCTCCAGGCCAGATTACTCCAATTCATTCCACCTAGGCCTTCCTAAAAAACAAATAAATAAACTGGTACTCAGCTATCACTCTGCCATCTGCTAGCTACCTATAGGAAAATTACATTAATTCAAGTTTCTAAAACAAATCCACATAGCAGTTTACATTTCTGGTCCATACGGTCTTCAAAAATTGTTTAAGTTCCACTCACCTGCGAGAGCATGGGATCCTCCAATACTTTTCTTATTTGCCCTCCCAGGTTCCATGCAAACCAGAGAGGATAGCATGCTGCCGCTGTTGCCGGTGCAGGAATATACAATTCTATTTGTTTCACCCTTTGTGCTACAGCTGACCACACATGATTCCTAAAACAACCTTAGAATTTGGCTTCCTTCAACACCTAATTTTTAACGTCTTCTATGTCATTTACCAGTTCAGGAGTATACGCCCTTCGGCTTGCTTTTCAAGATTATAGCGCCTTTAGAGCACTACTCTCTCAATAGATCATAATCAAATCAAATTTAAGGTAGAGAAACGGGTCACTTAAATACATTATGATATACTGAACAGCCAGAGAAGTTAAATGTCAAAGTGATCTAGATTATGGAACTAATCGGAACATCTAAACATTCTAGGGCTCCAGGGCTAAAAGGCTTACTCATTGCCTTATTAAATATAAATCATATTTTGTGCTAAGTTATTGTACCAATTATTTTCTGAAGTTACTACTATACAATGTGCATCAACTAAGGTAGCAACCTTGTTTTAATATATTTACAAGTTATGAATATCTCACGAACAATGTATTGCATATTTGCTTAACTAGATTGTGAAGGGAAAGTTTATTATTATTATTATTATTATTATGTTTCTTATATAGCGCCAGAATCGACCCCCGAAGGGGTATCTCCGCGCTTGCCTTGGGAACCCGTCCTGGTTTTTCCCTGTGAGATAGCCCCTACAGGGCATCCCCAAGGTGAAAGCCAGGCATCCCGCTGCGGGAGGGCCGTTGTGGAGATTAAGCAAGCTTAATGCCAAGAGTTGCAGAGTGTGAACCCATGATTAGGTCAGGCACCGAAGAGAGAATTATCGAGTCCATGGACATTTGAGCTCAAGACCCTGCCGCGTCGGGAATTGAACCCTGGTCCCGGGTCTGACCTCTGCTTCAGGGTCTGCCTGCTCTAACCAGTGAGCCACACTTCACTTATGCAATACTAGGATCGTGGCCGCAGAATTACAGGAGAAGCACAGGCTGCGTACCAAGTGGCCAATCCAAATGATAATACCCCATATTCAGAAATAAAAGAACTGATACTGAATCACATGGGGATGGATGCGGAGGCCTATAGGGTAAAATTCAGAAAAGAACGAGGCTCTCCCACAGACAATCCCAAAACCCTGTATTTCAAATTAAAAGCGGCTGCTGATAAGTGGCTAAAGCCCCAAGCAAATTCTAAAGGAGACATAAAGGCCATGATTTACCTTGAACAGTTTTTGGAAGCCCTTGCCTATCCCATCCAGAGGTGGCTCAAACAACATAAACGCCTCAGTCCAGAACAAGCAGTAGAGATGGCCACTACTTTCTAACGGGCCCAACCCAGAGCCCTACCTTAGGACAATGATAAGACCACAAAACCAGTGACTGTGCCAGAGAAAACAGAGAAAAACCCAATGAAACCATCTGTAGAACCCATAAAGCCTAGACCATTCCGACTAGAACCTCCTCCCTTACGCAACCCACAATGCTTCAAATGTGGAGAGTGGGGACACATTGCCAGGAATTGTCCTAGGAAAAAGCCCCAGGACGAACCCATGGACATTGGTTGTATTCCACGTTCCATCCTGTACTCTGCAGAATTAGTACCTAGCTTTCACGTAAGTCTCAGAGTGAAGGGGGTGCCTATAAAAGCCTTACTTGATTCAGGGTGTAAACAATCCGTAGTACTTCAGTCGATAGTAGCACCATATAAAACCAAAACCAGAGATACAGTGCCCATAAGGTGTGTTCATGGGGACGTCAAAGTATACCACTTAATTAAACTCCCCGTCACACTTCATACAGGCCAAACCTTGGAGATAAGCGTTGGGGTTGTTCCTACCTTACCAGAACAAATGATCATAGGTCAAGATAACCCTTCCTTCTTGAATCTACTGGAGGAAAAACTACAAAGAGCTAGTCCCTCTAACTCTCCCCATCCCTCCTTTTTAACTTAAGCCCCTTGGTTGATTGATAAAAGCTTTAGATATGCCCAATAAAATGACCCAACACTGACGTCTGCTTGGGAACAAGCCCAACAAAATCCACAGCAGGGACGATCTCTTACCCTTGCTTTTCAATACAAAACGAACTGCTGTACAGGTTAGGGAAACAAGGGGACTCGGTACAGCTGGTTGTACCTCAAGCATTTCGAGAGCAAGTCCTTTTCTTCGCCCACTCGCACTTACTGGTGGCACAGAGGTGCCCAAAAAACGATCCAAATGTTGTTACAACACATTTATTGGCCTGGTATATTTGCCCATGTCACCCGCTTCTGTAAGGAATGTGAGGTTTGTCAACGGAAGAACCCTTACAGACCACCTGCGGTTCCTTTACAGCCTCTCCCAATTGTAGGTAACCCATTCAAAAGGTTTGAGATGGACCTCATTGGGCCACTCCCACGCACCAAGAGAGGCCATATATACGCACTGGTTCTGGTTGACTACGCCACGAGATATCCCAAGGCCTTCCCTTTACGGACTCCTACAACCCAAAACATATCCGAGAAGTTGTTGGAGTTGTTTTTCAGAGTAGGATTCCCTCGCGAAATCTTAACAGATCAAGGGACACCCTTTGTTTCAAAATTGATAAAACAAATTTGCAGAACCCTGGATGTCTCTCAAATTAGAACATCTGTATACCATCCCCAGATGGATGGATAATGTGAGAGATACAACGCCACTTTGAAGCTAACGCTAAAAAAACTCCTGACCGTGGAGGGCAAGGAGTGGGACATGTTGCTTCCATTGGCCCTATATGTTGTAAGGAGCCAGGTTCAGACCAGTTTAGGCTGCTCCCCTTTTCAGCTTCAGTATGGGAGAGAACCCCAGAGTCTTTTAGAGATCACTAAGGAAGTTTGTGAACAAGAGAAGGAAGAGGAAACCAAGTCCTTTCTGGAGTATAACAAAGGAAAGGTCTTCGCTCCAGACTACGCAAACTCAGAGAATTCGCAGATTCTAACCTGGAAAAGGCACAGGTGAAACAACAAATGGTGTACAACAAAGGCAAGACGTGGGGACATCTCTCTGTTAATGATTGGGTTTTAGTCCTTCTACCATCAGCCATAGGAAAAACTGTCAGGATGGCAAGGCCCATACCAAATTGTAGAAAAAGTTGGTTTCACTTCTTATAAGATAAGGGTAGCCCCAAAAAGGGTCCAGCTATATCACATAAACCTTCTAAAGAAGTGTCTGGGTCCGTCTCCCTGGTACGCACAGAAAATAGACCGACCACCACAGACCATGAACACCGTACAACAGTTGGTCATAAACCCAGATTTGACCCCAGAACAGAATAGGGACCTTCATGATACTTTGGCCCCTTTTGAAACCATCTTTTCCGATTTGCCCGGAAAAACCAAGATGGCAGAACATGCTATACATACAGAACCAGGGAAGATAGTAAAACAAAAACCATACAGAATACCAGCTGCAAGAAGGCAGGCCATTGAACAAGAAGTAGAAAACATGTTACAGTTAGGGGTCATAAAACCATCCACAAGTGAATGGTCTTCCCCCATAGTGCTAGTGCCAAAACCGGACGGGTCGGTCCATTTTTGTATTGGCTTTCGGGCTGTAAACACCATCTCAAAATGTGATGCATACCCTATACCGAGAGTTGATGAACTCCGAGAAACTAGGGGAGGCCCAGTACATCACTACTATCAACCTTACAAAAGGCTACTGGCAGGTGCCCCTTAAGAGAGAAGACCAGGAAAAAACGGCCTGTTACACCCAGTGGTCTGTACGAGTTCACGAACTTACCGTTCGGTTTGCAAAGGGCACCAGCCACGTTCCAGAGGTAGATGAATCAGGTATTGCGACACCATCAATCATATTCCTCAGCCTACCTTGATATTGTTATATTCAGCCCAGACTGGAAAACCCATCTACAGCATGTCACTCCGGTGTTAACAGCACTTCACCAAGCAGGTTTACATAGCAATGCAAAGAAATCCAGAGCAGGCTTTAGGAAAGTAAAGTACATGGGTTACCTGTTAGGAAATGGATTAATTGAGCCACAGTCCGAGAAAGTAAAAGCTATAGCGGAAGCCCCCTTTCCATCTACAAAAAAAGAAGTATGGGCGTTCTTGGGGCTTCTTGGGTACTATAGATGGTTCATACCCCAATATTCTGAGCTAGCGACACCACTAACGGACTTTCTACAGAAAAACGTGAAAACCAAGGACCTCCAACAACCCAACCCTAGGGCAAGACAGGCTTTTACAGACCTCAAAACAGAGATAACCTCAGCACCTGTTCTCCGCTCTCCTGATTTTTCCAAACCCTTTTTGTTGCATACAGACGCGTCAGAACACGGGCTGGGGGCTGTTTTGTCTCAATCTTCACCAGAGGGAACAGAACATCCTGTAATATTTATCATTTGCAAACTGTTTCTTCGAGAACAACGCTACCCTACAATTGAGAAAGAATGCCTTGTGATCAAGTGGGCAGTGGAAAAACTGAAGTACTATTTAGAGGGTGCTCATTTCATGCTTTTTACTGATCATGCACCACTCCTCTCGATGAGTCGTAACAAGGGGAACAATCCCAGAGTCCTTAGGTGGTTCCTTTCCCTTCAGCCTTATTCTTTCACAATACATCATCGGAAAGGTGAGGATAATGAGAATGCGGATTTCCTGTCCAGTCTTCCTTTGTTCCCTGATCGTGAACAATCTGGTGTAGGGGTGTGTGAGGATGTGCAATTCCTGGACGATTCTTAGGGACAATTTCCGCCCTTTCTATCCCAGTCTCCCCTTATGTATTCACAGCCCGGGCGAGGACTGGCCCTTTAAGGAGTTCGATGGGGCATACCAGGTGACAGTCACGTGGTCCAGAAGGCAGCTACATCAAGGAAGACGCAAGAGAGTTACGGCGTTCACTGGGACCACACCACATCGCGAGCCAGGAGGAGACGATGGTGAGGACCTTAGTTGTACCGCCGTGGGGGAACACAGGGACAGAACCGGAGGACCTGAAAGGCACGACGTCAACGGAGGAAGCCTACGACGCCGAGGAAGCGAGGACCCGAACAGACGGGCAGCCAGACCCTACCTGGAAAAGCGAGCACGCCAGCCACTGCCACCGGGGTTCGTGGCTGCACAAGGTACGGAGTCGTTTGCAGCTTTCTTGGGGTAGCGGAGCGGAAAAGGAGAGGGTGAAGGGGCGGAACCCAGTAGTTTGTGGTTGTAACGGCTCACAAAGGGGCGTTTTTGAGATAAGCCGCATGCACACTGGTGAAGGTTCGGTGGCAACTTCCCCTCACTTACCTGGCTTCCTGCGCCGCCTCCGTATCAGAACCCCTGCCTTATGTTGTTCTTGTTTTCTTTTTCCCTTCCCGGTATCTGCACAAGCCTATCAGTCCTATGAGCCAGCCCGGAAGACCAATTTGTCTGGAAACCCAAGAGGGACAACAGAGTGGGACAAAGCTACGTTCCCAGAATTCCCTGTTTGTTTTGGACTTACAACTACATCTCCCAGAATCCCTTGTTTGCTTTGGACTGTATAGCTACACCTCCCTGAATCGTTTGGTTTTGGACTGTGAATAAACCCTAACAAGCATAAATCACCCCAGTTGTCCTGGTCTGCTTCTCCACCGTGCTACATGGGGTTAATCACCAAGCATAGTTATCTCGTTTCACTTGACTGTCTGGACTAGGTACAAGTTACGGCTGACTGTGAGAGAGTGCAGGCTGGATACAGAAATGAGGTTAGAATGGGTTATAAGTTTTACCTTCAGATTTAGTCTATGAAATGGAAGTCAAAAATCCTTAGCAGGGAAAAGCAGCAATCAACAGCCTACGTGAGAACCACATCATTGAATAGCCAATGGGCTATCTCTCAATCCTTGTTGCCTGCTTGCTCTTTTTTTGTTCTCATTTCCATACCTGCTATTCTGTATCTCAGTTTCATGCCTTCTGCCTTCTTCTGTGTCCTTCCCCCTCACTAGCCCTACTCTCTGGCCGTCCTGCGCGACCTCCTCCATTCCCAGGATCTACTTAATGGCAGCCACTGTGCAACTGCATATTGGGTGTACCACTGGCATGCTGAAGCTATGCCAAATGCAAGTCAGTCTGCGGCAGTCCAACCCTGGACTATGCTCAGTGACATACTTCCACATGCAAACATTCAACACCAAATGCTTCCTGTGTGCCCTACTGCAAACAATAGCATAGTGCCCCCCTCTGCCTAAATCCAAGATGGTGTAACCTTTCTTCCCTTGTTTAAAGCCTGTGTGCCTACCCCATATGTATGGCCAGGCAAGTGCGAACCGCCTCCTCTCTGGTCCCTCTGAACCAGTTCTGTGGACAGCTCCTTCACTTGGATTGGAACCTGGCTGGCTTACAGGGCAAATGAGGGCCCTATCCAAATGTCAGTTAATATTTGCCTGTGGCAGGAAAGCCTCTTTGAAATTAAGCAGGTCTTGGGCACAGCCTAGATGGTCCCCCTACCAGAGGAACAGAGCATTTCGCAACAGGCCACATGCCCCTGTTTCAGCTCTGAAAGCAAATTCACACTACATAAAGTGACTTGTGTGCTTCTGGGTGGCAGTGGGAACCTCACGCAAATGGGCTTCTCTATCCTTTAGGCAGGACAAAGGTGACTTTCTAAAAATCTTGTTGCTAAAATATTCATTACAAATCTGACTATACCAGAGATATGGACGTGTTATAAAAAATGTAAAAGTTCAAAAATTTACTTTGTAGCTGTGTCCTAAGTGGAGGTAACATTATGAAATGTTGTATTATATCCCATACTTTCCTATGAAACAGCTAACCCTGCTTGAGTGAAAATAAGCTAGAATAAACACACTTTTTTTATGGTCAGACAAACTTAACACTTTGATTGTATCCTGGCCTCATAACGCTATACGAGTCTGTTTTTAATAAAAACATGTTAATACAAAACAAGTTTTTACATAACTCATTTCACAAAAATATATATCCATACACAAAGTTTGCCCTTTTGAGAACGGCAACACACTTTGAAGTTGTCACCTTCTTTATTGCAGGCTGCAGAGACGTGCTCACATCAGGTAGGTGGCCATATGCGTTTCGGGCAACATTGCCCTTGATCACTGGCGCAGCAACAAAAAGCCATTTGCAGTCAATACGGAACATTTGAAAGGTGCTTCTTTGACCCGCCTCTAATGGCCTTTTTTCTGCCCCATAGCCTCATGGTATTTGTAGTTCCTTCAATTCCCACAGTGGGTGCTGCTAAATCCTTGGTGTTTATGAATATTGATTCCATTTGGAATTACCTCTGGAGCGAAGATTGCCTCTTCCACCATACAAACCCACAACACCAGGCTTCAAAGTGCGCTCGATATTTGCCGGCGCTGCAGATATATATGTATATAAGCAACATATATGTATATAAGCAACCCAGCTCCGGTATAGAAGAAGCCGTCTGTAGGGCGGTCCGTGGTCAGGGCACCGGAAGCCCTGTAAACTATCACACCAACACGACAAACTGATTTCAATTGCTAATTGTATATATTTATGACTAGGCTAAAATGGCGGAACCACTGTGTATCACTTTTTTCACTATGGTGCAAGTCCTTTGTTGATGTTTATTGACTAACAGTATACTTAAGTATGGTCACTATGTAGCTTCTTTAGCGTGATCAAGACGTAAAGTCGAAACGCGTTGCTGTGCAGCCTATATGATTAAACTTTCTGCAAATCATGTGAGGTGTCCGTGGTAATCTTTCCCGAGTGAGGAAGTGTTGGTGTGATACACATATATATATATATTCACTGAAAAAACCATAGGTTATAGACCATATATAGTTAGGAATTCGCATTTACAAAACCTTATTTTACTCACACAAAACCATTGAAATTCCATATATAGTTAGTTGCACTAACTATATATCGCGCACCCGCAATCCACTGCTGATGATGTCACATATTACATCATTCATGACCTGGTCAGTGACATCACTGATGACATCACTGATGACATCTCAAATGACATCACTGATGACATCTCAAATGACAGCACTGATGACATCACTGATGACATCTCATTTGACATTACTGATCACATCACTGATGATATCATTCATGTGATAATACGATGAACCTCTTCAGACTCTAATATAACCTTAGATACAATCAGTGTAAACAGACACTCACAGACTGTCACTCATCCATGGAGTTACTCACACACCTAGTCAGTCATGCAAAGAATCAATCACACCTCCATTTCCTCAACTATACAGTTATACAAACTTTACTTATTCAAACATATACTAACACATATTTACTCTCTTATACAATCCCTGATACAAGTTCACAATGATCCATACAGCCACTCACACATTCACTGGCTCTTATGCACAGTTATTTATATATGTCAACTCTCACATGTACTGTGTTTTACATATGTACTTACTTTGACATGTAGCACTGAGATATCCATTCACTCACCAATACACTCATGCACACAGTCAACCGCCCATACAGCTGTTTCCACATGCACTTTTGAAACCATACATCTAGTGAATCAACTGCTCACACATCTATGCACAGAGTCATACACCTCCCAGCCACCCACACACACACTCAGTCTCCCATACAAATACTTGGGCAACTAATCAATAACCCATATAGTTACTCATATAGCTACTTATCAACACATGCAACAGTTTACAGAACAACAGACATAATGATGCACAAATTAAGACAGTTTAGTCACTAACCCATGCACTCAGTGAGACACATTTAATCACTCACTCATACAGTCAGTCATGCACCTACTAAATCCTTCATCCAGACACTTATACATCCACTCATTCTTCAATATGTAAGACATATTTTAACTTTACAGAAACATACAGTCACTGGATGTTGTCATCAGTGATGTCATCAGTGATGACACTGTCATGAATGATGTAATATGTGACATCATCAGCAGTGGATTGCGGGTGCGCGATATATAGTTAGTGCAACTAACTATATATGGAATTTCAATGGTTTTGTGTGAGTAAAATAAGGTTTTGTAAATGTGAATTCCTAACTATATATGGTCTATAACCTATGGTTTTTTCAGTGAATTTTCAAGGTTTTGTAAATGCTAATTCCTAACTATATATGGTCTATAACCTATGTTTTTTTCAGTGAATTTTCAAGGTTTTGTAAATGCTAATTCCTAACTATATATGGTCTATAGCCTATGGTTTTTTCAGTGAATATATATATATATATATATATATATATATACACATACATATATAAACATATATCATCTGTATATCTATATAAATACAAACATAAATGCATGCATACATATACTTATAAGCATACAGATGCATGTTATTTACATGAAAGTTGAAAAAACACTAATAAAAGCAAAGCTAAAAAGCCACCTCATTACAAACAGAATGGCTTTAACTTAAACGAGGGCGAGATCTATTGCATTTTCAATGCTTGTTTACTTTGGTTCCATCAAGAAGGCATTCAGATGTGTCACACATTTGCCATAAATTCTGAATGTTAGCACTCTAGTTGCACATTAGATCACTGTAGTAAAGCTACTGCTCACCAGGGACGTCTGCTGCTGGTATTCAAAGTGCATGTTTCAGTCTGCATGTCACAATTCTTTTAATGAAATAGAAGAGGATTTGAGAAGTCACTCAAAATGATCCCTAATTTTTCTTTCTGAAGCACTAATCATACTTTCTATGGCAAAATTAACCCCCTCATGTTGTTCCTTTTTAAATTGAGTGTTTTCAGACTTACCACTTCATTCCAATCAAGATGGCTTCTGGTGTGCCATACCTTTGTAATAAGTAAGACTGTTAGCGCTCTAGTTGTTCTTTAGAACACTCTCGGACATTCTGTCATTGGGCTATACTTGGGGTACATCTGGGTGATATTTGGCCTACATTTAGGCTCTTTTGTCTCTGGTGGCCATTTTGGGAGACTGCATGTCAGAATGTTTTAATGAAATAGAAAAGGTTTTGAGAAGTCACTCAAAATGTGCCCTAATTTTTCATTCTGCAGCACTAATCATACTTTCTATGGCAAAATATACCCCCTCATGTTGTTTCTTTTTAAATTAAATGTTTTAAGAGTTACCACTTTATTCCAATCAAGATGGCTTCAGGTGTGCCATACCTTTGTAATAAGTAGGACTGTTAGCGCTCTAGTTGTTCTTTAGAACACTCTAGGAGGCTGCAGTAGAACACAAAGGAATCAACTGACAGTCTCTGTCCTTGTTGGATGTACATGTTTTACTGAGAATGTCAGACTTCATTTTCACATGACTGAGAAAGATAATGTGAATTTACAGAAAATATGCTTTCAGTTTAGCTTATAGATCCCCTTCCAAACCACTGTGGGAAAATCATGAGATATTAGTTTTCTTTTAAACAATATTCATGATATCACAGCAGAAGGTTTTTTCACATGGTAAAATCACCTTAGAACCCACCACAATTCCTAAAACGAGTATGGTACCATCAACAAATGATTTATAATGTAACTAAAGTCCTAAAACCCTCTATTAACTACAATGCTTTTTAATGAGGTGCTATCATGTATATTGGTCCCAAGATGGCTGCCAACACTTCTTGGATGAAGTGCTGACAGCCAATCAGATCAGATGTGTGGTTAGGCTCCGCCCAGATATATATCTTTTTTTGAACCTAAATTACTCAAAATCCACTGGAGCACATATATTGAGACCTAGCAAAGGCACATTGGGCTAACAGTCCCTACAATTTTGCCAAGTTTCGTGCAAATCCATTCAGCCGTTCGAGCTAAAAGTGAGGCCAACCGCCCTATGGAAATTAACATGGGAAAAACGCGTTTTGGGACCCCCCCTTTTTTCTCAGCCCCCCCTTGATGAAACCCCCCCAAATTGTCAGGGGCTGCTCAGAAACAACATGTTCCATTTTCCTGAAAATTTCAGCCAATTCCGTCCACAAACGCCAAAGTTATTAGACATAGAATTTTCAAAAATCCCATAGAGAAAAAATCCTAACTATATATACCTACTGGCGACCGCCAGTAGGTAATATATATACATATACCACATATATATACATATATATACACATATTACCTACTGGCGGTCGCCAGTAGGTAGTTATAGTTAGGATTATTTTCCATAGGGAATCCCCAACATTCTATTGGGAATAACTTTGGCGCTGGTTGAGGAATCTGCGTGAAAATATCCTGAAATTTGCCTCGCTGAGCTCCGCTCCTTCCCTGAAAGTTTGGGGGGGGGGATTCGTCAAGCGGGGGCCGAGATAAAAGGGGGGCCCCAAAACGTGTTTTCCCCATGTTAATTTCCATAGGGCGGTTGGACTCACTTTTAGACCGAACGGCTGAATGGATTTCCACCAAACTTGGCAAAATTGTAGGGACTGGTAGCCCGATGTGCCTTTGCTATGTCTCAAGATATGTGCTCCAGTGGATTTTGAGTAATTTAGGTTAAAAAAAATATATATATCTATAAGCGCACCCTGGTACGCGCACCGGGACACGCTCCAGCGTGCTACGCGAGTTCGCGAGCGGAAAGCTTATTGGCTCTCGGGTGTCTGTCAACATTCCAAACAGTCCGGTGCGGCCGCCATCTTGTGTCTCGGTAGGGTCGAGACACAAGAGGTGGCAAAAACAAAGGGGGAAATGACCAAAAGGGGGCCCCCTGACCTCCTAGGTTTGATGTGGGGGCAAAAAAAAATATTTTCGATTTGCACGGGGCGAACGGCCGGTACGCGCACCAGGGAGCGTACCATAGGGAAAAAAGAATGACAGATATTTTAAAAAATCTAGCATTTTTTTATAAATTGGAGGTAGTTCTAAAAAGAACAGTTGTTTTATTCTTTTTGTTGCTATATATATATATATATATTTTTTTTTGTTTTTTTTTAACATTTTGTACTTTTTTTGGCTTTTATGAACAATTTTATATTTTTGGGGAATTTTTATGGGGACAAACAAAAAACAGGGAATTGTAAACGGCTCAACTGGAGCAAAAAAAATCAGGAAAGAATTATGGATTTTTGGGGCATTTGTGGTTGTCACCAGCACGGTTGATGAGCTTTATGCTTTGCTCACCATAGGTGATGGTTTTCCCACAAAAATTACAAGTGATCTTGTATTTCCCAAACTGGGGTTGAATGTTTGGGTCCATCTCTCTTGTCTCTGGTCCCGAAGGAGTGGGTTGCTTTCTTTTTGAGGTGCTGGGTGAAGATTGGGGAGGGTTACTGGCCAGTTCTCTCACCTCTGACGCAGCATAGTTGTTGGGATGCTTGCGCTGCATGTGGCGAATCATGGTGTTATTGCCAAATGAGTATTTTTTGTTAGGGTTCCCCCTTGAAAGTTCCATGTTACAGATTAGGCAAGTCACCTTTGGCGAATTCACCTTTTTTTGGCCTTTTTTCATGAGTGATGTCACTGACCATGTCATGAGTGATGTAATATGTGACGTCATCAGCAGTGCATTGCAGGCGCGCAAGTTATAGTGAGTCCAACTAACTATAACGTGGGAATTTCAATGGTTTTATGTCAGTAAAATTTCCAGCTAACTATAACTGGTGTGAAACCTATGGTTTTTTCAGTGAATATACATATATATATATATATATATATATATATATATATATATATATATATATATATATATATATATATATATTCACATACATACTAACATATATATGGAGCAAAAGGCAAACTGACAAACCGCAAACACTGGGAACGCAGGAAATGCCATGCCCGGAACTTCAGGCGGCAACAATCCAACAAAACAGGGCCATTGGAAACGATACCAAAAAAAAAAACAAAGATATCGAATCCAAATCTGTGACAAATCTGCGGAGACGGCCGTCCTAAATCTGGAGCTTTCATATTGCCCACCGTGCAACATGAACTATGCCGATACACGAATGGATATTTACAGATTTACCCGCAAGTTGAAACTGAACAAGTTTTTTGAACAACATCCAAAGAAGAACATACTTTCTGAGGTTGTACGAAGTCCAACTATGAAAAATAGCCAAAGCCAGGCCACATTTGAGACAATTTGGGAGTTACAAAATGAGGGGTCTAGAGAAAATGCAACAAGGATAGCACAAACCTCCAATAGCCAACAAACTACACCATTCAAAGCAAAATCCACATTCCAACCAGTCATGGTTCACGATAACTTGGATACTTTCCAAGAAATAGTGGTACAAGACATCAAAAAACTATATACCGCTACTAATAAGATAAAGTTTTGCATTTCTAAACAAAACAGATGTTATAAACAACTAATTAACAAATTACAAAACGATCACAACATCATCGTGAAACAAGCTGACAAGGGCGGGAATGTGGTCCTTTGGCCCAGAAACATGTACTTGAAGGAGGCGGAAGCACAACTAAATGATACCACCTGCTACCGCAGAAGCAACATCCAAGTTGTGAAAGCTACGTGGGTGGACCTATACCACAAGTTGCAAGCATGGAGAAGTGCGGGCCACCTTTCATACGAGGAGTTCCGCTACCTGAAAAAAGAGCATCCAGACATTCCCTCTTTTTATTTAATTCCTAAAATTCACAAAAATACAGATATACCTCCAGGCCGGCCCATAATTTCGGCTATTGACAGTTCATTGCAACATGTTTCCAAGTACATAGACTTCTTTCTACAAGACTACGTCAAGTCCCTAAATTCTTATGTGAAAGACTCATTTGATTTCCTCAGCGAAAGCGAGCATTTTGTTTGGGAAGCAGACATGTTACTAATGACTTTGGATGTCTCATCATTATATACCTCCATAAGACATTGCGATGGACTCAAGGCTTTGGAATACTATCTCAATAAATATCCTCCGAACTCAATGGCACACAACAAAATGCTATTGGACATGACCAAGATGTGCCTAGAACAAACTTTCTTCATCTTCAATGGGGTTATCTACCAACAGGTCAGAGGTGTGGTGATGGGGGTCTGTTTCTCCCCTTGCTACGCGTGTTTACACGTGGGGCTATGGGAGGAACAGGTCCTAGCTGGCCAACACCAGGATTTCATTTCAATAACATCAATTTAAATTTTACTTCCAACATCAGTTCCATCTCTGTATGTTTTCTAGATGTAGAGGTATTTGTGGAAGGCAGTAAATTGTGCACCAGACTATACAGGAAGCCCAGTGCGGGTAATACTATTTTACACGCAAACAGTCAGCATCCAGCACACCTGATCCGGAGCATTCCCTTTGGAGAAATTCTCCGGATCAGAAGAATCTGCAGTACAGAAACCGAATGTGCGGCTGCACAGGAGGCTTGCAGTTTGCGCTTCCTTGCCAGAGGTTACTCTAACACTAGTCTGGTGAAAGCTATTCAGCGGTCCAATTCTGTTAGCAGACAAGAAGCTTTAGTTCCTAAAGATAGAACCAACATGAAGAATGACCAACAACATGCTGGGGCCCAAGTAATTTCCCCACAAGTTATTTTGACCCATAATCGTCAACATGGAGATCTTAGAAAGATCATATATAAAAACTGGAATTTAGTGCAGAGTGACCCTGTCATCGGTCACAAAGTGAGCAAGAAGCCCATGCTCACTTTCCGTAAAACCCCCTCCATGTCCAAAGCTTTGGTCAGCAATACCATTGAACCTAAAGTTTCGAGCACTTGGATGGCACTCAAAAAGGGGTTTAAAACTTGTCCTCAATATAAAGCCTGCTGTTTCGGCAGCAATAGGACAACCTTTAAGAGCCCTTTTCGTAAAGAACCTACTGCCATCCCCAAGTTGCTCACCTGTAACACGGAATTTGCTATCTATGTGTTGGAGTGTCCGTGTGGGCTACAATATGTGGGTAGTACTAAACTGCCCACCCACAAACGGATACTTCAACACATAGGGGCAATTTCAGGACACAACCAAAATTATCCGGTTGCCAGGCACTTCGAAGTTAAACATCAAGGCATACCTGATCAGCTCCAGTATTTTGTGATAGATGCAGTAAAGGCATCAAGGAGAGGAGGTGACCACGAGGCCAAACTCCGTCTCCTTGAAACCAGCTATATACTGGAGCTTAACACAAAAAATACGAATGGATTGAATGACAGGGAAGATCTTTATACCTGTATTTAGGATCAGATAATATGCCCATAAGACCTGTCCGGATAATGTAAAAACTGTCCTGGTTTTAATCAAATTTCTCTCTTTTTTATTGGATAAAACTGAGAAATGTGGTGACTCTTTTGGATACATTTTGAAACTTTTTAATCCTGTTGTAAATATTAGGACTCTGTTGGTTTTTACATACCTTTTGCACTTTAACAACATCTTGCACAATCAATATTTTGCACTTAATATGCTCTAGCAGACACTTTCTTGTGGCAGGCCCACTTGGGCTTTTCTCTTACTTGAATTATTCAGATCAGATCACATGAGTTATACAATACTTGGTTTCATTACCAGTGTGAAAAAATGTACGCTGTTTTCCTCCGTCTGTTATCGTGGAAACTGTTTGTTTATAAAAGGGATAATTCCATCATCAATTTACCTTGACATGTACAACAGATGATATTATATGGTCTATCGATTTCCTTACATAGACGAATGTTGCCGTCATGTTTATCTAGGAATGCTAAAATATTTCTTTAAATGTAAATGATAGATGTATTATTTGTACATAGTTTAAAAATGACCTGATAATTTTAAAGTTATTTATATTTACAGACAGTTTTAATCCCATTTTTTAGCATTGACTAAAGATATTGGGATCATGGCGTTCTTTGCACAGTATTTTTACCATGTTTATTCTAAACCATGTTGCACTAACACTTTAAATTGTCTGCGTGATGGCGAGTAGTTGGTCATGTGATCAAGCCTCCTTGGAGCCTAAACGCGTCATGGCGGCAGCGCTGGCATTTATGAAATAAATCACGCTTTGCACCAGCAACAATTGGGTCCACTCTTCGTCATTTTTGCAATCTGGCAGTGTGATTCTGCAACGTGTGACGAGCTTTCCAAATATACACACACACACACATATATATATATATATATATATATATATATATATATATATATATATAGATGTCATCAGTGATGTCACTAACCATGTCATGAATGATGTAATATGTGACATCATCAGCAGTGGATTGCGGGTGCGCGATATATAGTTAGTGGAACTAACTATATATGAAATTTCAATGGTTTTGTGTTAGTAAAATAAGGTTTTGAAAAGGCTAATCCCTAACTATATATGGTCTATAACCAATGGTTTTTTCAGTGAATTTTCAAGGTTTTGTAAATGCAAATTCCTAACTATATACGGCCTATAACCTATGGTTTTTTCAGTGAATTTCATTGGTTTTTTAATAGCAAATATCAAAAGCTGTAAAATGTCAAGTACGTGATAGGTAAAAACTTTTTCGTGTTTATGCACGCTGATGTGCTTTGAACGCTGCCTCCCTCCCCTCTTCTTTTAGTAGTACTCTCTCTTTGCAGATAGTGAAGAGTAGTTAACGCAGGCCTTTACCCCCGTTGTAATCCGTCGTGCCTGCTTGTCTCTCCATTTGATTGATTGTTATCCAAGCATTTACTGTTTTACAATTGATTCTCTTTGGTTCACTCTCTATTTGCAAACAAGCACAAAGTCGCAATACTCTGTTTAGTCTTTGCAGATAGTGAAAAATCGTGAAAAATCGTGTAAAAAAATAAAAGTAATCGAGCAAAATCAGTAGGCCACTAATTGGATCTCTTTTTGACCTCGCTAAAATAGAAACATTAGGAACAACCCTTCATGAGAAATACGAAAATAGTGAGATGAACTGAGCTCCACACCATGAGGGCTGCAAGACAGCTCGGTTCCGTCACCCACCCCGCCCAAAATAACGACAAACCCTATGCAAATATTAAAAATATAGACAACACACCAGCAAAGTAACAGGGTAAAACATTTTATTAAATAACTATTTACAATAAGTTGGTTTATGAGATGTCAGTAGTGGACCGATGTGTGAATAGGTCGGAAGCAGCACAAGGCGCCAAGATCCGGATGGCAAGTCCTGGATGTTGGGTGCCATAGTTCAGAGTTCTGAGTTTGAGCTTTTTTCAATGCCTGTTTTTTGTTGTTTCCCCTCCATCAAAAACAAAAAAAACATATAAAACATATAAAACTGTGCAAAAATACAAAAAAAAATCAAAAAATATTTAGAAAAGCAGTGCTTGTAAGACTGTCTGAAGCTTATTTCCACCTATTGCAGCTTCACTATTCTCAAAGTAAGTGAGGGTCGTTTGTGGACCTGACTGCATTTGAAAACAATGTTATATGGTACCTCCCTAAACCGCTTGACGGAGGCCCCCGAGGGGCGGTGTGATGGCACGGACTCGGAGAAGACGCTTGGCTCCGACCCCCTCCCCAAGTCTTATAGCACTGGTGTAGCCTGAGACCCCCCCCGACCTAGGCGGCCGGCTCCCGGGGTCCGGCGGAACTTTTTGCCTTCTATTCTGGACTTTGTCCCACAATCCGTTTGACCTGAAGACACGCTGTAGTGGGGCGCCCCTCAGCCGTGAAGATTCTACAAAAGTCTTGGGGGCCCCCGACTCCCGCAGGCTTCTGGTGGGGAGCGGCTGCCATGTCTGCTCGTGGAATGGCCACGACGGAGCTACGAGATGGTAGTGCTCTCATGCGGACGCCAGCTTTAGTCTGAAACATCCAGAAACACTGTAGACTACCAATTCGATCAGTTCCGGTAGCGCCCCAACATGACCCGGTAGAGAAGAACTTGCCCTCCCCTCTTTGACTGATGGTTCTTGTTGCCTGTCCCCTCTGTTGTCATTTAACAGAACTTTTTGGACTGCTGAAAGGGGTTGTGTTCCGAACGCTGGTTGGTGGAGACATTTTGACTATATTCTTGACCTACGTTGTCGCGTAATGCGTTATATGACACGCCGCGTTAGCGCACCCGGAAGTCAAGTCAAGTCAAGTCAAAACATTTATATAGCGCACTACATACCCAGAGGGTTTCAAGGCGCTTAGGAAGGGGAGTTGGATTATTTGTCAAATATCCACGTTTTAAGCTGCTTTCTGAACGCTAGGTGATTCTGGGTGAGGCGAAGGTAAGCGGAGCGCGTAACGTAAGCATAACAGGTCATGTGACTTGTTAATAAAACTTTTCATTGGTTCATTTTACTTTTGTTATTTTAATGATGAAAAGCTTGGTCATATGACCTAAAAATTACGCTTTTTATTGGTTTCGAACATTATTTTTTTAAAAACATATATGTTATAATATTCCAGGCTAATGTACTTTCCCGGAAAATTTACAACTGTCCTGCAAGTAAAATATATTCCTTTTTCAAGAAAAAGGGCGTTTCTTCGTTCCATGACGGAGCCGTTGAGTAAAAGAGACTCGGCCTGCTGTCTTAGTCGCCGATACGCCTGATTATCAGATTCTTATCGATCACTTTATGTTGCAGGAGTGGAAAACACAACTGCCCTTGACCATTTATCTTTACTGCGTTCCTACATATTATACCTTTTATCCGTCATGTAATTGGACTGCTTTATTTCACTTGCCTTTTACTGATTCGAAAACAGTGACTAAAAGTAAAAACTTTACCAATGTAAATACTACTACCATGTTTTGTTTTAAAAACCTTTATTGTGAAAATGTCAGTATACAAATACGGGCCTATAACCACGTGGGCCGACCACGGAGCAAACTGAAATCGTATATGATGAGGAGACATTTACATTATAGAGGAACGTAACGAGCGAGCCATTAGGTTGCAAGAACTAAGGTGTCTAACAGTTGCGGAATCGGTGGACGTACATTTTGTAATTAAAATACGACAGTGCCACTTACAAAAAAGTTATCTAGATATACATTTGCGTGCAAGTACCATGGGTGACGTTAATTCGAACTTTCAATAGTACAGTTATCAATAACACATCAGAACTTAATATCAATAGTGATGTCGAAATATTCAATCAATTCTCGTCCCCGCCCGCCATGAGCATCAAAACTGCATTCATATCTCGTGATATCAAGGTTGTTCAACCAGTACACAACAAGGAGTTACGAGTCCCATTTATACCGGCGCCATTTTGGGCGAGGCCGGGCAGGTCCAAGATATAGTCAAAATGTCTCCACCAACCATCGGCCAGACCAGAACCCCTTTCGGCCCTTTATGCTACAAGATGGTGTCTTCCATTCAGAAAATATTGTTGGCAGCATTTTGAAAGGAAAGATAAACAGCCGTTCTCCTAGTGAGTCTCACATTGTTACATTTAGGAAGAATGTTGAAGAGTAGTATGTGGAAAATCTGAAGCCATTTTTCTACAAACTCTCAATCAGCCTTGGATGGAAAAAAAAATCCTGAAGAATGTACAAACTGAAAACCAATTTTTGTCTGTATAGCATCAACAGCAACGCTTGAGTCAGCTTTGTGTCAAGCCGCCATTTTGATTCAATCAATAACGTCCCCCTGCACACATTCAGGGACCTGGTCGTGTCTTCAGGTGAAACGGATTGTGGGACCAGAAGCAGAAAGGAAAAGGAAAAAAGTTCCGCCGGACCTCGGGAGCCGGCCGCCTATGTCATGGGCGATCTTTGGCCACACCAGGGCAATAGTGAAGCTGCAGCAGGTGCAGATAAGCTTCAGACAGTCTTACAAGCACTGCTTTTCTAAACATTTTTTGATTTTTTTATATTTTTGCACAGTTTTATATTTGTTTTTTGTTTTTGATGGAGGGGAAACAACAAAAAACAGGCATTGAAAAAGGCTCAACAGTGCAGGGCGCCTTGTGCTGGTTCCGACCTATTCACACATCGGTCCGCTACTGACATCACCTCATAAGCCAACGGGGCACCCCACGCCGACTTTCGGTGCAGCATTGTAGGATGGCCACACCAGTGCGGCAATTTGCTGGACACCACCTCGGTACCATCCGGATCTCGGCGCGTTGTGCTGCCTTCGGCCTACTGTAGCCGCAAGTGCGGACGCAACTCAGTTGGACGGCGAGTGAACAGATAAGGGGCGCCCCACTGCAGCCGAGGAGCCTCCATCTTGGGGGAGACGCACAGCCCCCACTGACTGACGCGACCTCACAGGCCAATGGGGCGCCCCACGCCGATTTTCAGCGCGGCATTGTAGGATAGCCACACCAGTGCAGCAACTTGCTGGACACTAACTCGGTGCCATCCGGATCTCGGTCCGCTACTGACGCCGCCTCACGTGCCAACTGATTTTCTACGCTTTTTGTAGCCCTATGCCGCATAACAGGTCATGTGACTTGTTTATAAAACTTTTCATTGGTTCATTTTACTTTTGGTTTCCTAAAGATGGAAGGCTTGGTCATATGACCTAAAAATAACACTTTTCATTAGTTTAGAACATTTTTTTTCCCAAACGATGAAAGCCCCACCTTGTTTCTGGATGTTTCAGACTGAAGCTGGCGTCAGCATGAGAGCACCACCATCTCGTGGCTCCGTCGTGGTCATTCCGCGAGCAATCATGGCAGCCGCTCCCCACCGGAAGCCTGCAGGAGTCGAGGGCCCCCAAGACTTTTGTAGAATCTACACGGCTGAGGGGACGCTTTCGAGAATGGAGCCCAAGCCCTAGCAGGCAAGCGTCCGAGTTCCAAGGTGTCCCAGGGCCATTTTAGTGGACCAGGCCCAAAACCGAAGAGCCGGCCGCCATTTTGAGAGTCCTGTGGCAGCCGCCTATCGCTGCACCGCAAGAGTGGGCAGAAGTCAACTACATGGTGAGCGAGACGCTGTAGCCGCAAGAGCGGGCGCAACTCAGCTGGATGGACGCCACCTGGGGAGGCCCGTTCACGCCGCCTCCCCCACGCCCCCCCCGGGCCGCCCCACGCCAATTTTCGGAGCAGCATTGTAGGATACCAAAACCACTGCGGCAGTTTACTGGGCATCACCTGGGTGCCATCCACATCTCAGCGCGTTCTGCTGCCTTGGGACTATTCGCACAACAGACCGCTACTGACGAGGCCTCCCCCCGCACCACCCGGGACGCCCCACGCTGTTTTTCTGAGCTGCATTGTAGGATCCCAAAAACCAGTGCGGCACCCAGGTGACATCACCTGGGTGCCGTCCAGAACTCAGCACGTTGTGCTGCCTTGGGACTATTCGCACAAAAGACAGCTTCTGACCATTGTTGCTTTTTTTGTCAAATATGTTTAAATGTTTTTACAGTTTTTGTTCCGTTCGTTATATTTAAAAGTTAATAAAGTTTTATAATCCTACTTTGTTGGAGTGCTATATATTTTTAAAAAATCGGGTGATTGGGCCTTGAATCGGGTTATTGTCATGTGTGGGCTTTGGAAGTGTACTGCTACAGGATCGGACATTTCAAACTCAAATGCACGTTCTTTTTCTTACCTTTCCGAAGCATGGAGCGCAATAGCAGGCAGAGAAAGGGTGATGCAAGTGTTGAACACTGCCTGGCCTGGGAAGTTGCTGGCAGTGCCCCCGCCCGCTCCTGAAAGAGGACACACACACACACCGCCGCCCTGAGTACTTTACAGATCTTTAAAAGACCATGCGCTTGTTCATGAGGCTTAAATGGTTTATCACCCCTTCTAGAACCCCTGCATCGACCCTCTGACATTTCCTGGAAGAATTACCACGTAACACAATACCAAGCCTTGTCAGCTGAAACCCCCGAGGAATCGTGGGGCAAATTATCAAGGGGGTTTATCTCCGCTTTTTTGGCTTTAAAAGCCAAGAAAGCGGAGATAAAATTATCTCCCTATTACCAAGCTGTCGCTAACACCAGATATTTATCACTAATGACATGCAAAGTGGGCGTGCCAAGATGTTAGCGACTGGAAACAGTCCCTAACATCGCTATCTCCTATTACCAACTAATCGCGAATATCTCCAAAAGCTAACGCCTGCCCTGAGCAGTTCTTAGCCATGTTATCCAATGGGAGGTGGATAACATGGCTAAGAGCATTTGCTCGATAATGCATGAATATCGCTGACTTTACAGCGATATTCAGGCATTGCGGCCGTTTATCGCATTTGCGATAAACCTTGCTAATAGCAAGGTTTATCTGCGATAAAAATCGCCGATGTGCGGCGATAATTTTTGTCTCTAAACAAGTTAGAGACAAAAATTATCGCTAGTTGTTGTTAATATGCCCCCGGGTTTTTGCTTGCAGAAATCGGGAGGCGGGAGACTAGCACTGAAATCAGTAGTCTCACGCCTGAATCGGGAGGGTTGGCATGTCTGGGACCGGCCTGGCATCTAAAATGGCTGCCGTGCACGACAAAATTGTGGCATTGGAAAAAAGGCAAGATGGCGCAGACAATGTTTATCAATAAGGATTCATTTATAACAAAATATTTTATCGCAGTGACAAATTGGCGGTCAACACTTCCTGATTTCCATCGAATCGAACGTTAACAGACGTCACGCAGCAAAAAAAAAAAAAAACACGCACTGCCGCTGGAAGACATGTATCAACATATATGAGCCTCCTCAGCCACCCTCAGAAAACATAAGGGATCAGGATACGTCTCCCGCACCCCCTTATACCTAGTAATTTAATTAAAACGAAACATAAAATGGCGAATTCCCGTTTCGCTACCAGTTTGCGGCCCAGTTCGCGGCCCAGTTCGCGGCCCGAGAAGCGCTTCTACCGTGAAAAATCATTTTTTTTATTTTCCCCACGGGACCCCTTTAATAACCCCGACATCATTCCTAGGGGGTCAAGAGGGGTCTACCTTGCCCCCTTTCATTAAATTCCCCCTTCGTTTTTCACCTCTTCTTCTCTCTCGATCCTACCGAGAGATAAGATGGCGGCCACTCCGGACTGTTTAGAATGTTGACAGACACCGGAGAGCCAATCAGCTTCGCATCGCAAAGTTCCGTTTCGCGAAAAGTAAGCGGACCGGAGCGCAGCCCGGAGCGCTGTTACAGATATATATCTTGTTTTGAACGTTAATTTCTCAAAATCCACTGGAGCACATATATTGAGACCTAGCAAAGGCACACCGGGCTAACAGTCCCTACAATTTTGCCAAGTTTCGTGCAAATCCATTCAGCCGTTCGAGCTAAAAGTGAGGCCAACCGCCCTATGGAAATTAACATGGGGAAAACGCGTTTTGGGACCCCCCTTTTTTCTCGGCCCCCCTTGACGAAAGCCCCCCAAATTTTCAAGAGCTGCTCAGAAACAAAATGTGCCATTTTCCTGAAAATTTCAGCCGATTCCGTCCACAAACGCCAAAGTTATTAGACATAGAATTTTCAAAAGTTCCATAGACAAAAAATCCTAACTATATATACCTACTGGCGAGACGCCAGTAGGTAATATATATATATATATACACATATATAAAAATATATATACATACAAATATGCATACATACATACATATATATACATACATATACATACATATATACATACATATATACATACATATACATACATACATATACATACATATACATACACATACATACACATACATACACATACATACACATACATACACACACATACATACACATACATACACATACATACACATACATACACAATCAATCAATCAATCATCGAATTTATATAGCGCACTACTTACCCAGAGGGTCTCAAGGCGCTGGGGGGGGGGGGGGGTCTGTTACTGCTCGAACAGCCAGGTCTTGAGTTGCTTCCTGAAGGCGAGGTGGTCCTGGGTCAGGCGAAGGTGGGTGGGGAGGGAGTTCCAAGTCTTGGCGGCGAGGTAGGAGACGGACCGTCCCCCTGTGGTGGTTCTACGGATGCGGGGGACGGCGGCGAGGGCGTGGCTGGTCGAGCGAAGCTGGCGTTTGGGAGCGTAGAAGTTGAGGCGGCTGTTGAGGTATCCTGGGCCTTGGCTGTGTAGGGCTTTGTGTGCGTGGGTGAGGAGACGGAAGGGGATTCTTTTGTTGACCGGGAGCCAGTGCAGATCTCTCAGGTGTCCGGAGATGTGGCTGCAACGGGGGATGTCCAGGATGAGTCGTGCTGAGGCGTTCTGGATCCGCTGGAGTCTCTTCTGGAGTTTGGCGGTGGTTCCGGCGTAGAGGGTGTTGCCGTAGTCCAGACGGCTGGTGACGAGGGCCTGGGTGACCGTCTTCCTGGTCTCGGTGGGGATCCACCGGAAGATCTTGCGTAGCATGCGCAGGATGTTGAAGCACGACGAGGAGACGGCGTTGACTTGTCTGGTCATGGAGAGGGAGGAGTCCAGGATGAAGCCCAGGTTTCGTGCGTGGTCTGTTGGTTTGGGTGCGCTGCCTAAGGCGGGGGGCCACCAGGAGTCGTCCCAGGCGGAGGGTGAGGATCCCAGGATGAGGACTTCCGTCTTGTCCGAGTTCAGTTTCAGGCGGCTGTTATTCATCCATTCGGCTACCTCTTTCATCCCTTCGTGAAGGTTGGCTCTGGCGGTGGCGGGGTCGTTGGTAAGGGAGAGGATCAGCTGGGTGTCGTCGGCGTAGTAGATGATGTTGAGGTTGTGCTGGCGTGCGATGTCTGCGAGTGGGCTCATGTAGATGTTGAAGAGGTTTGGGCTGAGCGAGGAGCCCTGAGGGACGCCGCAGATGATTTTGGTGGTTTCAGATCTGAACGGGGGGAGGCGGACTCTCTGTGTCCTCCCGGCGAGGAAGGAGATGATTCACTTCAGTGCCTTCTCCTGGACTCCGACGTTGCTGAGGCGTTGTACTAGGGTACGATGGCAGACAGTGTTGAAGGCCGCAGAGAGGTCTAGGAGGATGAGGGCCGCTGTTTCTCCGTTGTCGAGCAGCGCTCGGATGTCATCGGTGACTGCGATCAGGGCGGTCTCTGTGCTGTGGTTGGCCCGGAAGCCAGACTGCGAGGGGTCGAGGGATCCGCTCGTCTTGAGGAAGGCGGCCAGCTGCTTGTTGACTGTCTTCTCGATGACTTTTGCAGGAAACGGGAGCAGCGAGATGGGGCGGTAGTTCTTGAGGTTGGTGGGGTCAGCCGATGGTTTCTTGAGTAGAGCGCTGAGTTCGGCGTGCTTCCAGCTCTCCGGGAAGGTAGCGGTATCGAAGGAGGTGTTGATGATGTCCCGCAGGTGGGGTGCGATGACAACGTCGGCCTTGTTGAAGACGTGGTGAGGGCAGGGGTCGGTCGGAGATCCGGAGTGGATGGAGTTCATCGTGCGGACGGTGTCTTCGGTGCTGATCGGAGTCCAGGCGCGGAGGGTGGTGGGGGGGCGGTGGTTCGGTCGTGGCGTTCGTCGGTTGGGTGCTGAAGCTGTTGTGTATGTCCGCGATCTTGTTGTGGAAGAAGGAGGCGAGGGAGTTGCAGAGGTCTTGCGAAGCGGTGATGTTGTTGTTTCCAGCGTTGGGGTTGGAGAGCTCTTTGACGATGTTGAAGAGTTCTTTGCTGTTGTGTGCATTGTTGTCCAGTCGTTCCTTGAATGCAGTTTTCTTGGTGGCGCGGATGAGTTGGTGGTGTTTTCGGGTGGCGAGCTTGAGGGCAGTCATGTTGTCCGGAGTTGGGACTCTGCGCCAGGTTCTCTCGAGGGCTCGGCAGTTCTACATACATACATATATACACATACACACATACATATATACACACATATATATAAACATACATACACATACATATATATAAACATACATACACATATACATACACATATATATACATACACACACACACATACACATACACATATATACACATACATATATACACATACATATATACACATACATACACATATACATACATACACACACATATACATACATACACATATACATGCATATACATACATATACATACATACACATACATACATAGATATATACACATACATATCCATAACGGTTCCTGCTCGGGATTTGCGCAGCGCTCATGCATGTGCGTTGTCCTGCGGCTGAACCACGCCGCTCAATCTCTCCACAACTTTTCCCAACAGGGAAACAACGGGTAGCACAACCAACTGGAGTTTTAACAGCAATCTCCTTTTATTTTTCAAATAAACACAGGGCAAATAGCGCACTTGATCTACGCGTTTCGGTGTGTCGCCACCTTGCTCATGCATACACATATACATGCATATACATACATACATATACATACACATACATATATACATACATATCTACACATACATACATATACACATATATACACACATACATATATACATACATATACATACACACATATATACATACATATATACATACATACATATATACATACATATATACATACATATATACATACATACATACATATATATATACACATACATATATATACATACATATACATACATCCGGAAAACTGCTCAGGAAAACCGCTTCCCACGTGGAACTCCAGAAAGCAGAAAACAAGCAGACACGAACCCAGGCTGTGTGCAAAAATGTGTGCGTTTATTTGTTGATGGCCATAACGCGTTTCACCACTGGAGTGGCTTGATCACATGACAACGCTAACATTTCAACGGACCACTTAAAAGGCTGCAACTATAGCACGTGACTGTGAGGTAAGTGATAAACATAAAATAAATCTTTTTTTGGTTTTGTCGTTCCCGATTTGCAAAAGGAATGCACTGCATGTACAAGAAATGGTAACATATTTTGTAAAAAATAATAAAGGCAGTTGTGAGGGGGAAACGTGGCATTCAGAATGACAGTATAAATACATGTAATCGGTAAGGGCCAGAGAGCTGGAAACCAATAATCATGAAATTGTATACATATACAGCTATGGATGAGATGTGTGTATGTATAAGATTGCATACAAAAATATAGGATATCCATGTTAAAATCATTTCATATGTATACATTTGTAATAATAAACAAATCAATGCTTAAAATGAAATTCATTTCATAAATTGGTGCCTAAATGCAACACAACCATAAATATTATAGTTTCCAACATGGACCAAGCATAACAAAATTAGCGGGGACCCCCCTGTTTGGAATAGGTGCCATGATGTACTGGAGCTAAAGTGCATATTTGGTAGGGAACAAGGGTTAAAAAGTGCTAATAGTGATGAATAGTGAAAGTTAAAAACCAAAGTAAATGTGGTGAGGGGAAAAGGTTGGCGGCTATGGAAATAACAGAAAAGTTTCATAAAGGAAATGTCAAGGTTTATTTATTTATTTATTAAATTTGATAAAGCACGAACAATGGCCCGAAGGCGTCTCAGCTCTGTGAACATATGCATCAAATTCTCCACTGGTTGTGCATGAGCTATAGAATTACTGATTAAACAGCCAGGTTTTTAACTATTTGCGAAAAGCCCAGAGGGAAGTACAGGTTCGAATTGACTGTGGCAAGGTGTTCCACAGTTTTGGGGCTGATACCAGGAACCGCCGGTCTCCCCAGGAGACTGTGTTAGTGCGAGGCACCACTAAGTTGTTGCGAGTGGCAGAACGCAATACCCTAGGGGGCCCATAAGGGATCAGGTGATCTCTGAGGAACTGAGGACCCCGATTATGCAGAGCTTTGTATACTATACAGAGAGTTTTAAACTTGACCCTGCTTCTAATGGGAAGCCAGTGAAGTTTTCTGATAGTATCTGAGGCAGACTTATGTTTGGTAATTCTGGCCAATAGTCTGGCTGCCGCATTTTGTATTATTTGCATTTTATCCAGTACCCTGCTCTTGGCACTGGAGAAGAGTCCATTGCAATAATCCAAGGTAGAAAGGAACAAGTAATATGAAATATTAGAATGGCAACCTGATGATAACCTGGCATGAAATGATAAATGCAGAGGGGGGGGGGGGGGACACTGGAAGAAAAGGACGCAGGGGATGAAGCCCAGGTGGTGGAATGGTCTCCTATGCACGGGGTAGGCCAGAGATGTTATGGTGTCTTATAGACAAGTGTGTAAATCTTCAGTGTTGTTGAGACCTCCCGGATTTTTGCTATTGAAATTTAAAATGTAGCGGGTTTCCAGTATGCGCATTTTATGTTCCCTATCCCCGCCTTGTTTTGTACTTTGAACTTCACTCCTGAGGCGGAAAGCCGGGAGTTAGCACTTACTTTTTAATTGTGTATAATCTGTTTTTACTTGCTAATTCCCACGATACTACTCGAGCAAGCAGCAGACCGCCCAGCCGATTTAGGGCTGACGCGGCACACTGCTGCCAGGGCAACGCCGCCTTCCTCAAGCTGCGGACACGCCCACACGCGCTGACCACGCCCCCTCTCGCTATATGAGCGCGCGCTGATCTAGAGCGAGCGTTCACAGAACTTCACTCCTGAGGCGGAAAGCCGGGAGTTAGCACTTACTTTTTAATTGTGTATAATCTGTTTTTACTTGCTAATTCCCACGATACTACTCGAGCAAGCAGCAGACCGCCCAGCCGATTTAGGGCCGACGCGGCACACTGCTGCCAGGGCAATGCCGCCTTCCTCAAGCTGCGGACACGCCCACACGCGCTGACCACACCCCCTCCCCATGTCAATCTCGGCTTGATAAATCATGTGCTGCAACCGGAAGCGCAGCGGACGAGCGCAGCGGGCGCGACGAATGCGCGCCGAAGGCGCGCATAAGGCAAGCTCGTCTGCGCTCGTCCGCGCCGAGGACGGGCCAAGGGCCACCCCCCCTGCTGCTCCAGTCCCACGACCACCTACCAATACTGTGAGACTTAAATATACCACTGCCGAATTATTAGAACTCAGGCATATAGCAGTTCTACCCCATGTTCCTCCACATCTAGGGTACTCCAACCCCATCCGAGGCCCAGTCCTATGTCCTACTTGCGTAGAAACAACCGCGAAACCCTCTACAGTTGACCTTCTATTGGTTCAAGCAGCGCTATTAAATGCCAGATCCCTTCCCAAACACAAACTAGAAATCGCCGACTTGATTGACACGCATAAGCTGGATCTCTTATTCATCACAGAGACATGGGGTGATGAAGCCTCCGGACCAGACTTTAGAGCAGCAACCCCCACTAACTACAATGTATGTAGATTAGACAGGCCAAAAAAAAAAAAGGTGGTGGCATTGCTATAATCTACAAAGACCACTTCTAACTCACGACGAAACAATTTGCCCTGAATACGAGTCATTTTTACACTAGGCCTTTCGGCCAAATCATCCTTTAAGGGCATGCTAATTTATCGCCCTCCTGGGTCAAGAGCCAAGTTTCTAGCCAACATAGGCAACTTAATTGAAGCAGCTGCAGACTCCCCACACTTTACCATACTAGGTGACTTTAACTTTCACCTAGAAGCCCTCAACAACCACGACAACGCAGCTACTCACAGACCTAGCAGCTGCTGGCCTGCTGCAATTGATAACTTCTCCAACGCACCAGGCAGGCCACACATTATATATATATATATATATATATATATATATATATTGTGGGTTTATATTAGGCCACACATTAGATGGTCTATTCACCAACAGTCCCCTTGTAACTGTTACCCAAATTATTCCCCTCATCTGGACAGACCATGCAGCGATTTGTTTCACTGTTGAAACTAACCCTACCAAACCTACTCTCACTGCCCCTTCTCAATCTGCCTACAGAGATTGGAAAAACATCAATTTAGCTCAGTTGGCAGAGATGATGCAGGAAAATCACATTCCATATGAACAAGACCCCAGTATAGCGTCTTCCAATTATCTGATGAACTTAGAAATGGCCTGTAACAAACTAGCCCCGATCAAAACCTCCCATCGGAACAGGAAAATACCATCAGCCCCATGGTTTACTGAAGCCCTTCGGACTCAGAGACAATACTGTAGGAACCTTGAAAGGCAGTGGCGTCGCAATTACAGCCCTGCAGACAAAACAACCTACAAAAATGCCCTTTCCATCTACAAAAGACTGATAGTTGCCGAAAAAAGTCTCTACTATACTTCCCAAATCGATCAGGCGAAAAACTCGGCAGGAGAACTATTTCGGGTGGTCACTACGTTGTCCAACCCCCCTGCCCCGCGCCTAGAATGTTCTCAGTCTTCAGCGGACGCTCTGGCCAGTTTCTTTGAGGAAAAGGTTAGTTCCATTTTCCTTACCTTCTCGCATTCCTCCCCTTCACCCTCTCTTGCGGCACTTCCCATTAATACTTCGCCCGTCTTCTCATCTTTCGACACCATTGATCAGGACCATATTCAACGCCTGGTAACCAGCATTAAATCCGGATCCCCCTTTGACCCATGTCCCCCTGCCATCCTGAACCTCATCCCAGAAGCAATCTCTCCCGCGTTGTCAACCATCTGCAATGCCATGTTTTCAACAGGCATATACCATTCAGTCTGGAAGGAGGCTATCATTAAGCCACTTCTAAAAAAGCCAATTCTGGACCCTCTCCTCCCCGCCAGTTACAGACCCATCGCCTGTCTCCCTTTCCCAGCCAAGATTTTCGAAAAAACTATGAACATCCAACTTTCAAAATTCATCAACGACAACAATCTACTTGATGACACTCAGTTTGGCTTTAGACAGAGGCATGGGACGGAGACAGCACTGCTAAAGGCCGCAGATGAAATTAGAGCAGCAATGGACATGGGAGGAGCGGTGGTCCTAATACTTCTGGACCTTTCCGCTGCATTTGACACGGTCGATCATGTCACTCTGATCGACCGTGTCTCAGCTCTAGGAATAAGAGGCAAGGCTAAAGATCTGATTGCCTCATTCCTAGACAATCGCCCTCAGACTGTCAAGATGGGCAACTTCACCTCCCAGACCTTCTCCCTCCCATGCGGTGTTCCACAGGGCTCCTCGCTAAGTTCGACGCTTTTTAATATCTACGTATCGGACTTAGCAAGGGTGATAAAATCTCATGGAATTGCCCTTAGAACGCACGCCGATGATACCCAACTAGTGTTATCGGTGCGCAACAATGGAGCATCCGTCGCAGCCAACTTTCAAGAGGGAATGAAGGCGATAAGCTCCTGGATGTCATCAAACTGCCTCAAACTCAACTCCGATAAAACGGAGGTGATGACATTCGGGAGCTTGCAGCCAGCATGGTCCTCTCAGTGGTGGCCACCTCAGTTGGGACCCCTCCCCCAACCGGTGGTCAAGGTCCGCAATCTGGGAGTCACTTTTGACAATAAGTTGACTTTCCTCCATCACGCCAACACTGTTGTATCATCTGCCTTCTACACCCTAAAAAAAAATAAAAAAACTACTTCCTTACCTACCACAGTCGGCGGGCAAAACACTTATTAGCACCTTAGTGTTTTCAAGAACCGACTATTGCAACTCCCTTCTCCTGAATGCTCAGGAAAAGGTTCTCAATAAAATCCAGTCAGTGCAAAACGCTGCGGCCAGAACCCTACTATCCATCCCTAAATTTACCTCAACCTCCCTTTATATTAAAGAACTACACTGGCTCCCTATTAGGAGCCGAATCAAATTTAAGGCTCTGTGCATAGCCTACAAAATCCTGAACAACGCAGGACCACAGTTTCTAAAAGAAGACCTCCGCCCAGTGGAACAACGCAGGACCCTACGATCTTCCTCAGCCTACTTGTTGAATGTCCCTCGGACAAGAAAGGCCAGCTGGGGAGATAGATGTTTCACTACCGCCACGGTCAAATTGTGGAACACTCTTCCACTCCACATCAAAACTGCCCCCACGCTTCTCAAATTCAGAAAGAGCCTCAAAACATGGCTGTTCTCCTCCTCCTAACTCCCCCGTCATATCATAAGTGAGTTCTGTAACAATAGCGCAGAGACACCCGTATGGGTATTTGCGCGCTTTAAAAATTGCAAAAAATAAATAAATTAGGCACTGTGTCAATGACATAGTATCGGAGGTCCTGTAGGTTGTCATTGTGGACCTCTCGAAAATGTCTGGCCATGGGGTAAGTGGGGTCATGGTTAGTGATGGCCCTCATGTGCTGTAAGACCCTCATGTTGGCCGGTAGCTTGGTGCTACCCACGTATCTTAATGGACACGTGCACTCAAGAACATAAATGGCGAATTCGGTCTTACAGTGGAGGTTTTTGGTAATTTTGACTTCTTTGTCACTAAAGGCTGTGCGGTACTGGTCTTAATGATACCGTATTGGCACGCTTTACAAGAGTGACATTTGGTAAAGCCATTGGATGCCCTAAGCCACTCTTTGGAAGGCTTGGACTCTGAGCAGTTGGAGACGAGGCTATTGTGTAAAGATGTGGCCCTTTTGTAGGTTATACTGGGTTTGGCAGGCATGTCCATGCCTATGATGGGGTCACTGCGTATGATGGACCAATTTTTGTTTATAATTTTGGTTATGGCGTTTTTCTGGGCACTGTAAGGTATAATGAGTCTGACCCATGTAGCACTTTGGGAGGAATTACCTTTGATGTTGTTGGAGTTTCCTGGTTTCTTGGGGATAAGGAGAACATTTCTATCTAGCTCCTTAGTTTTGTTGATAGCTGCTTCAATGGTAGCTATGGGGTAACCTCTGGTGAGGAATCTCTCTTTGCATTCCTGTTGGGCATTGGCTAAATCCATGGGGTTACTACAGATTCTTTTGATTTGCAGCATTTCCCCGTAGGGAATGCTGTGAATCAGGTGCTTTGGATGGAAGCTAGAGTAATGCAGGATAGAATTACCTGCAGTTTCCTTCCTATTTAGTTTTGTCTCCAAAGTGTTGTTGGCAATGTACAGTTCTGTGTCTAGGAAATAGATATTAGTTTTGCTAATGGTACATGTGAAAGTGAGGTTTATGGTGTTAGTGTTGAGAATGTTAACCCACTCTTGCGCCTCATTTGCTGTACCATCCCAGACTAGAATTAAATCCTCAATGTACCTATAGTACAACTTTACATGTTTTTCATACCAGTCTGCATGTGTGCCCTTGAGGACCAGCTTCTCCCACCAGCCCATAAATATACAGGTGTAGCTGGGGGAGAAGCTGGCCCCCATTGCCACACCCCTTGTCTGCTGATAGAATACCTGATTAAAAGTAAACATGTTGTTGTTCAAACAAAATGTTACCATATCCAACAGCATACGGTTATGTTCAGGAGATGTGGTTCTGTTCAGATGTAGGAAAAATTCCAGGGCTCAGTCCATCATGATGTTTTATGCAGGTGTATAAAGACGAAACGTCTAAAGTCAACAAATGATAATTGGGGTTCCAAACAAAGTCTTTCATTTTGCCCAGAAAATCGCTTGTGTCCCTTAAGTAAGATTCCAGCCCAGTGACACAGTCTTGTAAAAAGAAGTCTATATAGTTCGAAGTGTGTTCCAAGAGGCTTTGTCTGGTGGAAATGATGGGCCTTCCCGGTGGATTCAGGGCATGTTTGTGTATTTTAGGTACAAAGTAGATGTTAGGAATGGAGGGGTAGTCATTTCTCATACAAATATTCATCCTTGGTTATCAAGCCAGCGCTTTTCCACGCTATTAGTTTCATGTAGAAAATGTTGGCGGTTTCTTTTATCGCTGATGCACTGCTTATGCAATAACATGCGCGGTCATTTAGTTGGGACATCGCTTCCGCTATGTATTGGTCTTTTCCCCATAAAACTACGTTACCTCCTTTGTCTGAGTTCCTGGCGATGACGTGGTTATTATGTTTAAGTTTGGAGACCAAAGTGTGGTATTGTCTGTTTTGCGTAGACATTTTCTTTTTAGATGCACTTGTTTTGTAGTTGAGTTGTTTGATTGCCTCCACTACATGTTCGTTGAAAATGTCTATCCCATCACGGAGCATGACTGGATTAAACGTAGATTTCCTTTTGAAGGGGGTGAGGGCAATTGCATCAGTGATCTGGCTGGTAGGCTGACTCAAAGGATTGATAAGTAGGGATTGAGAGTTGTCAATGCAGCCTTCTGCATGTAAGTCAGTGAGTGCATTCAACAAAGATGATTGAGATCCCGTAGATTGTGATGCACCCTCTTGTTCCCAGCTCGGGTTGTGCCTGGTATTGTTTCCCCCGGATTTTTTCATTTGATTGAGCTCATGACATTTTCGTAACTTTAATTTGCAGATAAATTGGTAAATATCCATGTGAGTGGTAGTGTAGTCAAAGTTGGACTCGTTGCAAAAAGACAGTCCTAAAGATAGTATTTGGATTTCTGCTGCATTAAGGACCGTCTCAGTCAGATTGATGACAGTTTATTCATTTTCTTTTTTGTTGGTTGCTTTTTCTTTGCTGTTTAATGGTTCCTGATTGGTGATGGTTGTAGTTAGCGCCGGTTCCACCAGCCCCGTCCCCTCTTGTTGCTGTTTGGATCTGTTGGCGCGTTTGCAGGTTTTGCACCTTTGGCTGCGTTTGTAGTTTCGCCTTTGCCGGCTGAATTCTGCTGGTTCCTTGGTCTTAAACTGGCTATTCGTTCCTTGGATAAAAAAACAATTTCATCGCCTGGCGTAGGTACAGCTTAGGGGTCAGTTGGTGGTATCCTGGTGTCTTATCCTTCATTTTCACTTTCTGCTGCAGAACTAATGTCCGAGTAAGTTGGTTCATCTTGGTTTCCGGCGCTAGAGGTGCCTGCTTTGGGTTAGTTTCTGTTTAGGCCCGTGTTTTTGCCAGATTTCATGCCGTCATATTTTCGGGCGAAGGTAAAGATGCGCCCACACTCTTAATCTACGAGGTCGCGTTGGAACTTGAAAGCTTTGCGAGTCTTGATTTTCTCCTCTTCTTTGCGCAGGCGAGCTGTCATTTCGGTGTTTAGTTTGTTAATTTCTTCAGGGGTTCCCATTTGAGCAATTTCATGAGTCAGTGCCACTATTTTCTTTTGCAGTTTGATATGGTCTATTTCGGCGTATTTCACCAATACCTTCACTAGTTCTTTTGACGAGTCAAGGTTTCGCTGAGCCCACTCTTTCATTAGTTCTGGGTTTGGCTGCTCGTAGCTGGGAGCTAGGAGGATGCACAGCCCCCTAGAGACTCTGCCCACATCCAGGTAACTTTGTAAAGATCTATGTTCCCACCATTTGGCTTGCTCCCCTCGCATCAGTTTTTCCAGGGTCCTCATTTTGCTTTTTAAATCATTGTCAGGTTTGGTGCTGGATTGCCCCTGGGGTTCCGTTACGTCGCGGGCAGGGGCTTTGTTAATGAACAGTCCCAAAGCCGCCGCTTCCCGGTCCTTTAGCGTGTCGGCCGACATCTTTGTGTATAACGCTTTAAATTGTAGTTGAAGGTTTCACCTGGGCTGGAGAGTATAGGTCTCCCATATTATATATATCTATATATATCTATATATATATATCTATATATATATATATCTATATCTATCTATATATATATATATATATATATATATATATATATATATATATACACATACATTTATACATACATACTAGCAGCATGTCCCGACATTGTCCGGGTATGAATTGCTGCCGGCCAGTAGTATACTGTTTTGTAGGATTTCGTTTTGATAGCATTTCTTATCTGTGACAGGCCTGTCAAACACTCAGATTCACGGTGCACTGCTGATGCACTTAAGAGTTAACATTCAGTAGTGTTTGAACTTGAGTTTCCCTACTTTATTTTTACTTCCAACATTATATAGCGCGAACTCGACAACATGGCATGAGCACAATTTACATTACAGAAGAACACATTCATTTGTGGTAGGCACGGGGAGACAAAGCGATTTGCCTGGAATCACAGGATGTTGAGCTGATGCTGAGATTCAAACGTAGCTCCCCAGCTCTAAAGTTCACAAATCTAGAACTTGTGGCGGGAGGTGTGTTTAAAAGTGTATGTCGGTGCTGGCCATCAATGAGAGAGAATTACAAAATTCAAAAAGAGGGGGGAGGTAGAGGAGAAAGCAGCTAGGTTCGCCCTCCACAACTTAATGTACACAAAAAGAGATCTGAAGGATTCAGATCATGAAAACCTAGCTGACAACTAAGACATTTCCAAAATTGGATATGTCTTTAGGGAAAACAAATTGGGCAAGGGAAAGAATTTTTTTTTCTTTTAGTCCCCTCACTCACCGGAGTTTCCTCACGGTGACATGCATCATCATAGGGGCTTCCCAACCCGCTGCGGGTTGAGGCGTGCTGCGACTAACGATATTGCGTAGGAGCACTTTTTTGTGTGGACTATGTGTTGTGTCATGTGAAAAAAGGGAAAGTGAGTGGAGTGGTGAGGGTTAAAAATATCCTACTAGTGAGCTAAACCAACTTTATTCATGCGCCTAGCGGATATACTAAAAAGTGGGGTGGTTTACTAGGTGGGCTGGTTCTATTATGAAACACAGTACCCTAATAAAAAGGTCAACTAGTTTCGAGCTGTACCCCTCAGCTCTTCTTCAGGACTTCACAGGGTCCTGCCCTGTGAGTGCCACTCCAAAAAAGTGAAAGGTGTGCCTAAGTTAATATGAGGTTATACATACTATTTTCTCTGCAATTCAATGGCATATGTTTTAAAAGGCTGTCCGGCCGGTCTCAAGGGAAGCCGAGTAGGTTTTCCGCCTGAAAAGAGCCTCGTAACAAGTGTTTACGGGGACTCCATATCCTTCCCGCGATTGACCATGAGGCTCAGCCTAGCCTCTTAAAACATATGCCATTGAATTGTTGAGCGTGTTAAATGTATTCAACCGCAATTTTTTAACATAGATTATCAACTTGTACACTTTATGTGCAAAACTTGCATTTATGCTGCAATATAACGTTTGTAACACTTTGGAAACTAAAGTATTTTTTCGCTTTCCATAACATGTGATGGCACTTTTGCACTTTAAATGGGTGGTCAGCCCTCATGACGTTGTCATGTGATCAAGGCTATCTTTAGCCGAAACGCGTCATGGCGGACTGGTGCTGGGCTAAAAATTAAATAAAAGAAAACTTGCACCTTCCTGGGTCTCGCTGGTTCCTTTGTGTGGCCATATGCGCTGCGCTTGCCGGCTTTGGGAACTCAACATTATATATATATCTATACTACTATTATAAAGGAAGAACTTTGAGGCTTTGAGGCGGGTAAACTCGGGAACCACAGCGCCAATCCACACACCCGATACATCGTTGGAATCCTCAGGGTGTGCAGATGGACATAGGCTATATAAATTTAAAAAATAGGTTATATTTAAAAAATTTACATTTAAAAAAAAGTAGTCCCCTCGAAGTAGCGCCGGCCGCGACCTGCATGCTGACGTCGTCCAGGAGCGCGAGAAACGCGAGGAGGAGCGGCGGACATGGCGCGGGGGAGGAGCACTGATGAGCAGCACACAGGCGGTGAGCAGCAGCAGACCGGCGGAGAGGCGAGGAGCTCTGAACTGAGGAGCAGCGGCGGACATGGCACTGGGGAGGAGCACTGACGAGCGGCACACAGGCGGTGAGCAGCAGCGGAGCGGCGAGGAGCACTGAACTGAGGAGCGGCGGCTGAGGCAAGGCTCCGGGGGACAATGTCGGGGCAGGCGGGGGACGGGGAGTTACAACAAAAAGGCTCCGGGGAACAATGTCAGGGCAGGCGGGGGTCGGGACAGGCGTGGGACCCTCTGGCATAATTGTGCTCAAGCTCCAGACTCCCGCCGGCCACTCCATACTCTGTGAACTCCTACTCTTATCCCTGCAACCTCTGATCATCCTCGCCTCCCTGCAAACAGAGCGCCAGAACCCCACTTACCCAGAAAGCTCCCCAGTGCCTCAGGCGCTGCTGCTGGCCACCACTGCAACCCTGGGCCTCTGGCATAATTGTGTGAGGTAAGCCTCCGGAGGGCAATGTCAGGGCAGTTAGGGGTCGGGGCTGCCGGGAGACGGGGCCCCGGGCTGATGGCCAATGTCGGGGCAGGCGGGGAAGCCTGATTGCTCCCCGGACAAGGTCGGGACGGGCTGCTAGTATATATATATATATATATATATATATATATATATATATATATATATATATATATATATATATATATATATATATATATATATATATATATATATATATATATATATATATATATATATATATATCTATATTTATATCTATATATATCTATATATATATATATATATATATATATATATATATACACATATACACACATATACACATACGCGCTGCTCACCATCCGGTTTTCAAAGCCTCGCTGATGCTCGCATGTTGGAGTTTCATTAAAATGATCCCCATGTCAGACGCATTTCAAGGCGGTAATGCCCCTTTAATCAAGGACTTTCACAGGAGGACAAAAATATTCACCTCTTCATTTCAATTCGACCTTGAGGCATTTAATAGAATAAAGACTAGGCGGTACGGCATCCACAGAATTGGTCTTTGCCGTGGCAAGATCCTAAGAAAAGATCTTGGACCCTGCACTTGTTGAATTGCAATTACGTGGGGTCATTTAACTTTCTCTGCAGACAATATGACTATTTATCTTCCCGTAATACCTTTATGTTAACACTACTTGTTTCTATATGAATATTTTTAACAGACTAAGGATGGTGGACAGTGAAGAAGAAGAAAAATTATGTCAGATTTGTAACTAAATGCCCATTTTAAGCGATTTAAACATTTTTTAAGTCCAACGTATGATTAAGGCTTTGTGGTTTTGGAGACAATTAAAGATGTCCTAATAACCAGAGTGAAACTGCATAATTGAAAACTCGTTCGGCTGAATATGTTTACAATTTAATTACAAGGTAGGACTTTTATTAAACATAGGCTTTATTCAAAATGGTACACACAAAGAAAATCTGTTCCTTGTTATTAAGACCGTGAACTTGTTCGCATGGCTGTGATCCTCAAATATAGTTTTTTTCTTTAAATTGACCTTAGTGATTTTATAGTTAGAAGTACAAAGATGCAGTTTACTTTCTTCATGTTCAACCCAAGCATTCCATTCCAGCAAATCAACATTTTACAAAAACAGGTGCAGGAATTGTGGTTTATTCTTACTTTTTTAATTGATTGTGCAACATCTCATTTTCTTCCACCAGTCGATTGTTGGCCTCTTCAGCACCTTCCAGAGCCAATTTTAGCTTCCCATGTTGCACTTCCAATTTTTGATTATTCAACTGAAGGTCTGCCACACACGTGATCAAATCAGAGGTCTCCCTGAAAGAAGAACAAATGCGTTTGAAACATTTGTTCTTAAAATCAGCAGTTCTATTCAGAAAGACATGGCAATCCAAGCACTTACAAATCTCCTCTGGACACATCTCCACCAAAGGCCTCCAAGCTCCCAGATGTGGTATTCATCCCACCAGACCGCCTCTTGGCTGAAAGAAAATTGTTGGCATTTTACTTTGTTGTGGGAACATTACTAGTTGCCTCAAATGTAAAACAAAATTACAAGTCTGACCTGCTAACATGCTCCCTCGCATCTTAAAAACACAGTCTTCCATCGGGGCAGTCTCCTCTTTGGTTGTGGTGTCACCCCTGCAGAAGGACAAGATGTATTAGCTGGGCCATACATCATGAAGTACCATGCATTGAGAGATTGAATATTACGTCATGTGAGTCAATGACATTTACAGCGATTTTACAACGGTACATTTAAGGGAATAGTTAATATATGCATTAGACCACAGTGCTTAAAAAAAGGTTGGTGGCTTGTCAACTGATTGGAGGACAGCCGCTCAACACTACGATGAGCGAGATGGAAAATGGAGCTGTAGATTTTGTTGTGTATATTTTACCCAGCTTCTGGTCTTGCAGAGTGTTGTCAATGTATAAAAATCAATGAGGGGAAACTGAATAGTCCTAAACAAAGAGCTCAGGAAAAGTCTCTCAATACATTAATGCCAACATTTTACATCCATTATATAAAATGTGACCTCCTCGAGCAATAAGTCATTGCTGTGGACTTTACTTTCAACCTTCAACTTATTATTCAAAAATAAGTTAACGTTTTACCTAAAAGCTGTGGTAATAACCACATAACACACTTGTCATGTTCGGACCATTGCTTACAGAGTTCGTAAAAGCTATAGGATAAACAGTTATGGTGGGATTGGGAACACACTGCTGCAATTTCTCCTTCATTGGGGTATCCAAAAAGAACATTGTGTATCTCAAATCTTAAATAGCTAAAATCACTTCTTTTCATAATGATAATATGGCAAGGGACCGATCATGTGCTTGGAAACCCAACCTTTCAACTTCTATTTCTTTCAGCTGTCTCGAATTGTGGAATTTATAAGTGTTTGGGTAATGCAAAGTCTTGATAGGAGGTGAAAATGCCATCTTGTAGTTGCCTGAACCGGTTTATGATAACAGCGGGAGTGTTCGTGATTTGGGTTATTTGAAGGATATTCGTGTGGAGTACAGGAACTGAGCCTATCTGGGAGCTGTTCTCCGTCACAGTGCATAGAAATGACGTATGCCATCAGTGATCCCCGCTACTTACCTGCTGGACATGGTCAACAAATTATCTACAGCATCTGCACAAGGTCCCCAGAATTACATAGTCTCCCAGAATGACAATGTGCCCCTTGGATCGCACAATACTAATCAGTCCATAACTATGGTCGCTCAATCATTTGTGCTTGGACCCAATATAGAATGCTCAAACACTAGGAGCTCCAACCCAATAATAATTGAGATCTACTCAGAAAGGGTATGCATTCATGCACCCAGTAGCGGACACCTCTCACAGCTATAGAGAAGCTGATACAGAAGCGTATGCCATGGGAAGTGGAGTAAAAAGTGAATTTCTTCAACACTGGTTCCTTCAAACATCAACCAAGTTGTCCTGTTCAATGATATTGAAGATTGCTTTTTGAAGTGGCGGATAGGCCTCCAACCTGTTCAACCTACAAAGATCAGTACTCGGGTAGAATGAACGTCCCTAACCCATATTACAGTCAGATGGTTAAGTGCACTGTATTTTGAAGGCAGATCAGAATACAATTTCCAATATTTGGTCTACATACAATTATGAATGAATAATCTTTATTTCCAAACAAATTAAAATCTTTGTATAACCTAGTTAATACACACAGCATAAAAACTTTTCTAATACTTGTACTGTCATAAAATCACATTTAGTCAAAGTGCATATAATAAAGTGATTACCATAAAAATTGTTGTATAAATACATATTGTCCATTAAAATATACATAATTAGTCCAAGGGAGCTAGATAAACTATTGCGTACACTATTGTAGTTAGGCCCTCTTGGACCCACTTGGGTTCTCCTTTTAGTTTTACATTTTACCGGACTTCTTTTTAGACATTTTATCCAAACAATAATATTCTAAGAAGACTTTGAACATGCTGCATGTTTTTAGAAAGCCTTTCCTGCTGTATTGTCTGTACATTCCATTCAAAGCACCTCCACCCCTCTTCCTCCCCAACCTCCCCTCAATCAATTCACCCCCCACATCACCAACACTAGTTCATCCTCTTCCTCCCCGCCGCAAAGTCCCCTAAATGGTCGCCCCCAACCTGTCTCCACTGTCACATACCACCAGGCTAAAAACCATGCCTTCTGGAGCGAATTCGCCCTGGTTTCCGAATCTGCGGTCACCAATATCATCTCTAAGCTCAAACCCTCCTCTCACACTAAAGATCCTCTTCCCGCACACCTGGTCCAAGAACTTAAACATGTCATTGCACCAGTCTGGACCAACATCATCAATTCCTCTCTCTCCACGGGCTGTGTTCCCGCCTCCCTTCAGCTAGGCCAAATCTCACCCATCGTCAAAAACACCTCCGCTGACTTCAACAACCGTAACAACCTACGTTCCATCTCTAACCTACCTTTCCTCTCAAAAGCCCTGGAAAAATGTGTCCTGGCCCAATTAGATAACCATATCACCTCATTCAATCTCCTATAAATATTCCAATCTGGTTTCAGAAAAGGATGCAGTACTGAAACGGCCATGCTCAATATTACAGATGACATCCATCGCTCCTTAGACAAAGGTGAATCCTCTCTACTAATCCTCCTTGACCTCTCGGCTGCCTTAGATACTGTCCATCATCCCACCCTTCTTAACACCCTTGAAGTTCGCTTGGGTCTCGAGGGCTCCGTACTCAAATGGTTCTCCTCATTCCTTCAAAATAGATCCCAACAAATTAAGCTCAGCCACTGCCTCTCCAAGCCCCAACCTGTCTCACTTGGTGTTCCGCAAGGCTCCATCCTTTCCCCTACCATATTTAACCTATTCATAGAACCTCTCACCCTCATCCTTAAACAAGCTAAAATATGCTACCACCTCTATGCGGATGACGCCCAGTTATACTACAGGATTAAATCTCACAATGACATCCTTCACCTCAACGATTAAAATCCAAGCCTGGTTCCATCTTAATCATCTCAAACTAAACCCCCAAAAAAATGAAATCATCCTTTTCACTCCTAAAAACAAATCCCTCCCCATTCACCTCTGGATCAAGGGTTACAGCTCTCAACTGCCGCCTCTCCCCTTCGAATACCGTCAAATCCTAGGCATCAGCATTGACCATAACATGAATCTCAGACCACACATCAAAAATGCCACCAAGGGTGCCCTCTTCACCCTCCACCACCTCAAAAAACTCAAACCTTTCATACCAGCAGACTACTTTAAAAACGTTGTCCAATCGCTTGTCCTTTCCCGTATTGACTATGGTAACGCCACACTCGCTGGCACCCCCAAAGCCCACCTAGCACTGGTCAAATCTGTCCTCAACCTTGCCACCAGACTTCCCTCTGATTGTAAAAAATCGACCACATCTCTCCGGTCCTAAAAAAACCTTAATTGGCTCCCAATAGAAGGTAGATCCACCTACAAGATTGCATGCATCATGCACAAAGCCCTTCACCTAAGCACCCCTTCCTACCTGGCTGAGAAACTGCAAAAAGCTGGATGTCCTAATCCCTCCCAGACTCAAGCACAAAAAAAACCAATCTCGTGCTTTTTCTGGGAACGCCCCCATGATCTGGAACTCTGTCCCCAAAGATCTTCGATGCAACCCCTCCTATCCTCTCTTCAAAAAAAAGACTGAAAATACTACTTCACAACAAATATTGGGGAACCTAACCGCACTCATGTCTGACCCTCTACACCCTTTGCTCCCTGATTCTCGCCTCCTCCTCTACCCCTTCCCCGCCTCTCATTCTGCCACTCCCCTTTTCTTCTATCCCTTCTCCCTCTGAACTTCGACACCACCATCCCCTATTGATCTCCTTCGCCCCTAAACACCCAGCACATTCTATCAACCTATTTTATGTAACTCATGTTTTAATGCACATTGTTTTACTTTATTATAATTGTTTACCTATCTTGTAAAGTGCTCTGATACCCCCGGGTCCAGTAGCGCTAAATAAAACCTTGGAAATAAATAAAATAAACAGAACAAGAAATCCTAGTGTTGTGTTGTGTTACTCGTTTGAAGGCAGCTTCTAACATCTAGACACATTGCATCAGAGCTGCACCATTAATACTGTTAAGGTATTTTTGGGCCATTTGGGGTAGTTTGTGCTTAGGCCCCTGTAACATTTTGTCCACATAAGGTAACCATCCCAAATTTCTTTCCTTTTCTTCCAACATCTTGAAGATTCTAAAGGTAACCAGGCTTTGTGGATTCCCCTGAAGGAGACCCAGAAATGAGCCAAAATACGGTTACATATATATATTTTTTTTTATGGAAAAAAAGTGCTGCAGAAGAAAACTTCTTTTTTTCCCTGAAAATGGTTTGAACAAAGAGTTTATGGAGCTGAAATCACCATCATCTCAGTTTTTAGGGACAGGTAGGCTTTTGTCAGGAAACCATAAATTTTCTACAAAGTTTTGGCATTTTACTGGGGCATAGCCTATCTTTTGTGCTTTCAACCACCTTACCGTTAGTGGTTGAAATGGGTATAACAGCAATAATGGATCCCGGGAAAGCTATACATTTCTGGAATGTAGGCAAAATTAGCAATTCAGCAAGTGGTCATTTGTGTAGATCCTTCAAGGTTTTCTGATTGAAACTAACAGTTGAAAATAATGAATATTGAAATTGATTTGAAAAAAACAGCCATTTGTTCCAACATTTTCACCTGTAACTTCTTATAAGTATGACCGATTTTTGACAGCAATCTAGAATTACATCTGTTGGACCCTTCTGGTTGCGGGGATATATAGGACTTTTATGTTGCACCACAAACCCAAGGAACCCTGAGCCAATAACTGAGCTGTATCTTGCAATGGTTTTACATTGTGACCGGGTAAATAGCAGTACCAAGGAAACCTATATATTTCCGTAATGGGAACAAAATATAGAGTTTACAAGCAGTAGTTATTTGCACATCTCCAAAATTGTGGGTACCCATACAAGCACATGAATTAGAGGTCACTTTTCTGAAAACTAGATACCCGGGAGAGTCCAGGCTGACACAAATATCCTATTACCAAGCATACCCGTAGGTCTCCCGATAGAACTCGTACCTCACTTGTGTGGGTGGGCCAAGTACCCACGGCAGGGAAGGGCCCAAAGCATATACTGGGGAGACAACAAAATTATCACTAAATGAGTTGGTTTTGCAAGGGGGGGGGTGTACCACCATTTTTAGTCGCAGGCTTAGTGGCCATCTGGGGAAACCTACCAATCCCACACATTTCTGAAAAGGAGAGATTCTCCTGCAAATCTAATTTAGCACACAAAATAATATTCATTTTCCTCACATTTCTGGCTGGAATCACTGCACTGGCCCAAATGTCCTATCTCAAGGTTTTCGTCAGTCTCCAGAGTATAATGATACCTCACTTGTGTGGGTGGGCCAAGGACCTGTGACGGGGAAGAGGCAAAAACACAGGGATTGAGGGTATAGAACAGCAAACTCCAAGCGCTATTTAAATAAAAATAAAAAGTATTTAGGGTATTCTGCATTGAGCACCCATATAAGAGGTATCATTTTTATCTGGAGACCGAGGGTAACGCTGGGTTGTAGGGCATTTTTGCTGGGGCGGTGATCCCACACAGAACTGTAAGGAATTTGTAATTTTTTTTAACTACATTTAACTACATATGAGGTTAGCAGGGGATTCGGAGTAGGAAATCTTTGGGGAATGCACGCAAGTCACACCTACGTGAATACCCATGGGTATCTAGTTTCCAGACATATCTGGGATTGGTAGGTTTCCCTAGATGGCTGCCGAACCTGGGATCAAAAACGCATGTGACCCCCTTACAAAATCAGGTTGTTTTGTGATAGACAATTTTGATGTCTCCACAAAACGTTTTAGGCCCTTGCCAGTCACAGGTACTTGGCCCACCCACACAAGTGAAGTACCATTTTTATTGGGAGCCCTGGGAGGAACGTGTGGTTGTAGGAAATTTGGGTAAGCCCTGTGATCCCACCACTTTCCCTCCCAGGAATATGGGAAAATTTGTTTTTTTCTGCTAAATTTGAAGTTTGCAGGGGATTCTGGGTAGGAAAACTTTGGGGAATACACGCAAGTCACATCTCCCTGGACTACCTGGGGTGTCTAGATTTCAGAAATTTCTGGGATTAGTAGGTCTCTCTAGACAGCAAAGCAAGAGATAAAAAATGCAGGCGACTCCATCACAAAACAAGTTCTTTTCGTAAACGATAATTTTGAAGTCTCCATAGTACATTTTGGGCAGTTTCCGGTCATGGGCACTAGGCCTACCCACACAAGTGAGGTACACTTTTTATCAGGAGACTTGGGGGAACGCTGGGTTGGTGAAAGTCTGTTGTTCCCTTTAGATTCCAGAACTTTTCATCACAGGAGTGTGAGAAAAATGTGTTTTTTTACCTAAAGTTTGCCAGGGAATCTGGTTAACAGAGCCCTGTGAGAGCCACACAAGTCACCACATCCTGGATTCCCTTGGGTGTCTAGTCTTCAAAAATGTATATGTTTGCTAGGCTTCCTTAGGTGCTGGCAAAGCTAGGGTCCAAAATCCACAGCTAGCCACATGACAAAAAACGGTAAGGTTTCACTGGAAAAATGTGATGCATCACCGTTGTGTTTTGGGCCATATCCTACGCACACAAGTGAGGTACCATTTTTATAAGAAAACTTTGGGGAATGCTGGGGGGGTAGAAGTATATGGATCAGTGCAGAGTCCAGAACTTTCCATCACAGATTTGTGAGGTAAATGTGTTTATTTTACAAAGTTTGAGGTTTGAAAGGGATCCTGGGTAATAGAACCTGGTGAGAGGCACAGAAGTCACTCCATCTGGGATTTCCCTTGGTGTCTACTTTTCTAAAATGTAGAGGGTTGCTAGTTTCCCTAAGTGCTGGATGCGCTAGGGCCCAAAACCTTCAGCTAGGCACATTGCGATAAAGTCAGTGCCTAGTGGGCTTTCTGCTGCTCTTACTGAGGGGTAGGGGGAGATCGGGGGCTATTGCCTCAATATTCTCCTAAGGAGGACAAAAAGAATGTGGCTATTTTTTGGGGGTGTAGGGGGCATTGGTATGCCTATTCTCACAGCCACCACCACTGTGCATAAAAAAGCCAGCGTAATCCCTGGCGCCTAGTGGGCTCTGTCCCCTCGGGAGGGGGGATAGATCAGGGGATATCGCCCCATCTGCCTCCTGGGGGGCATAAAATGTGTGGCATTTTTTAGGTGGGGTAGGGGTATGGTCATGAACCATTCTGAGCAGCCCCTACCCCTATAATTTGGAAACAAATCCCTGGTGCCCAATAGTCTTTCTGCCCCCGTGGGGGAAGATAAGGGGTTTTTCCTCCACCTGCTGCCCGTAAGGGCAGAACGGCTGTGCTCATTTTTTGGTGTTGGGGGCATTGGCATGACCATTCTGGGTAGCCCCCACCCTTACGCATTAAATAATAATAATCCCTGGTGCCTAGTGGGCTTTCTGCCCCGGCAGAGGTCAGATCAGGGGCTATGGCCACCATCTGCCTCCTGGGGGGCATAAAGACTATTATTTTCTTTTGAGGGGTGGGGGCATGGTGATGTCATTTCTGGGCAGCCCCCAACCCAACGCATAATCAAATAAAAAATAATCCCCAGTGCCTACTGTGCTTTCTGCCCCATCTGCCTCCTGGGGGGACAGAACGATTGTGGCTTTTTTCTGGGGGGGGAGGGGGGGGTTGGGCATTTGCTTGCCGTTTCTTGGCAGACCCCACCGCTGGGGATACATTTTTAAAAACTAACCCTGGTGCTTAGTGGGCTTTCTGCCCCCCCCCCCACCCGGGAGGCAGATCAGGGGTTATTGGCTCCTACTGCCTCCTGGGGGGCAGAAAGACTTGCCTTTTTTTGGGGGTGGGTAACGGTGGGGGCATTGGCATGCCCCTTCTGGCCAGCCCCCAACCCTGGCCTAAAGAAAAAAGAATCCCTAGCATTTGGGGTGCTTTCTACCCCCAGGGGACAGATTGGGGGCTACTGCCCCTCTATATGCACTTTTTTATGAGGGAGCAAGGGCCCTTGCCCATGGGGCCGCTTCTCCCTCCCTGGTGCCTAGTGGGTGGATCCCTGCTAAGGCCCACTGGCTCCCCAAGACAGGTTCCACCAGGCTAGGGTGCTCATGACGGAACCATTCAGTGATGAGCACCGTAGGGGTTAAGGTCACTTTGGTAACCAGATCCTCGTTGCTGTGGGTGCCATTTACTAGGGACTTGCAGGGGTGCTAAAGTCATTGCCAGTTGGGTTACAATTAGACACTTGCCTTGTTTTGGGGGAAAATCGCTGGCACTGGGGGCTTGGTTGGCGGGGACCCAGTACACTTCCGGTTGAGGGGCATCGGTACTAGGACAAGAGTGGAGGGGGTCACCATGTCAGAATGGGTATGTTCCCACAACTTCCACAATAACAAAAATAAAAACAAACAAGAACGATTCCCGACCAACCACTAGTTGGTGGAATAATGCAGAGCATGGGAATCCAGAAAACCTCCCAGGCTACAAAACTTTCAGATGATACCTATCCCCTCACTGATATTGGAAAAGTAGAAAAACATGGAATCCCAATATCAGAGGAGGTGATCGCTGTAGCTATAATAAAGCCCCAGGGGATAAGTGCTACTCAGTAGAATCTTATAAACATGCCAAATCACAGATGATACTTATGTTGTGCTCTGTGTTCCAAGAAATACTTGAAGTACATTATCTCTGGGAAGACTTCACCAAAGCCGTAATCTCTCTGCTCCCTAAACCTTTTAGGGACCTCCTGGACTGTCAACTCCAAGTCCATATTGGTCATTAATATGGATGTTAAAATCATGGCAATGGTCCTGGCCAATTGTCTTAAAACAGTCATCAGCTTGTTAATACCCTCCACTCAAATAGCGTTCGTACCAAGTCATAAATTTATAAATCACCTCTGTACTCTCTCCCCAAACAATGGCAAGAATGCCATGGCCTTGACAAGCTAGTCATTCTTTCACTGGATCATGAAAAGGCCTTTGACGGAGTGGAATGGGGGTAAGGTTTAGAACTCTAGAACAGATGGGCAATTTTATTAGATTCTTCAAAAGTATATGCCACGTTCTCTCTCCATTGGTTACTTGTAGCGGTCATAACTCCCGCCCCCCCCCCACTTTACAGTTAACTGTAGCATGAGAGAGGGCCGTCCCTTCTAAGCATGGGCTGAAAATTCGTTCTGAATTTGCGGATTTTCCGCGATTTCGCGATCCACGAATCTCGCGAACTCGCGGTAAAAGTCGCGAATCAGCGGGGACGAAATTTCAGCCAAGCACTTACAGGGTTACAACAGCAGGTGCAAAAGTTGAAGCAAATTTTTTGTAACCTTTACAAAAGGGTTACAAAGAAATTTACTTGAACTTGGGCACCTGCTGCAGTAAGTGCTTCCTGGCGCCTCGTTGCCTACTTGCAACTATTCTCTGACCCTGCTCTGACCATTGAAGTAGGGTCAGAGAATAGTTACAAGTAGGCAATGAGGCGCCTGTCACGAAAATTAAACCTCAACAGGAAGCACTGACCGATATAAAAACAAGCATTTGCAATGCAATAGGTCTCACATTATTAAAGTTTGAGCTATTGGTCTTGTAAATTACAATTTTTTTATTTATGTGTTGGTTTTGAAAATAGCTAAATTAATAGCTTTGTCATTTACAATGGCAATAGTTATAACTTTCGCAAATGTGACACCTATAGCATTTGTAATGCAACATTTTTAGTATTTACATGACTTAGATGTATTGATATTACAAATTACAATGGCTTTTAATTTTTTAAATAATTAAGACTTAAATAAAAATGATTTTAATTTACAATGGCAATAGCTTAAACTTTTGTAAATAAATTTTGTGAAGATTATGTTGTGTATTTTATTGTAACGAAAATCCAAGAACAGAAGTGAAATATTAACATCTTTTTGTGACATTTGTAATAAAGCTTGAAACATTGAGAGAACATATTTGAACCAGTTGTTGAATGGTTGCGCAGATTGATGCTGGGGTGGCGCTGAGTGGTGGTGCTGAGTGATGCTGTAGTGGCGCTGAGTGATGCTGTGGTGGCGCTGAGTGATGCTGTGGTGGCGCTGAGTGATGCTGTGGTGGCGCTGAGTGATGCTGTGGTGGCGCTGAGTGATGCTGTGGTGGCGCTGAGTGATGCTGTGGTGGCGCTGAGTGATGCTGTGGTGGCGCTGAGTGATGCTGTGGTGGCGCTGAGTGATGCTGTGGTGGCGCTGAGTGATGCTGTGGTGGCGCTGAGTGATGCTGTGGTGGTGCTGAGGTGGTGCTGAGGTGGTGCTGTGGTGGTGCTGTGGTGGTGCTGTGGTGGTGCTGAGTGATGCTGTGGTAGCGCTGAGTGATGTGGTGATGCAGAGGGCAGAAAGGCACAAAAAGCAGTCTAACAAAGGGCAGAAAAACAAGGGAAAACGTGTCTAATAGAGGGCAGAAGGGCACAAAAACAAGGGAATAAGAGGGCAGAAGGGCACAAAAAACGAGTCTAACAGGGGGCAGAAGGGCAGAAAAACAAGGGAAAAACGAGTCTAACAGGGGGCAGAATGAATCCCGCCCTGCGTGTTTGACCACGCAGGGCGGGACCTTTTTGTGCAATACCTCTACTCAACTGGAGTACTTTCTACTGTTTAATCAGTAAGTGCTCCCTTGTTGGCTAAATGTGTAGGAGCAGATTTACAATAACTGGCGCATCCCCAGGGATGCACCAGTTATTGTGTGCCGCAACTCCGCCACCCATGGTGCGCCGCATTTACAAGGCGGCGCATCATGTGGCAAAAACGGCACAGATGGGTCACGCATCTGTGCCGTAAAAGCAGCGCATTGCTGGAGCTGCGTCGCAAGCGCGACGCAGCTCCTGCAATGCTCTGGGGGGCCATATCTCCCGAATGCTGCGTCAAGCCTTGCGCCTGCTTCAAGCAGGCGCAGGGTTTTGACGCAGCATTGGCCTAAAAGTGACTGAGTGAAATCTTGTAGATTTCACTCAGCCACTTTTAGGAGGCGTTCCTGTGCAGGAACGCCCTCCCCTGCGCCGGAACGCCTCCTGATGGCGCAGGGATTTACAACGTGACGCATCTCTCAGATGCGTCACGTTGTTAATACCCAGCACCATGGCGCATCTTTTGTGCTGCCGCTGCATCACTAAAGTGACGCAACTGCGGCGTAAAAGAGGCGCAGGCGGCTTGTAAATATGCCCCCTAGTGCTTTTACTACACTGTAGCTGCGTAAAGGGCCAGAAGATGTGCCTCCAGTGACCATGTGTGCCTGTACCTGTGTTACAGGCACACATGGTCACTGGAGACACATCTTCTGGCCCTTTACGCAGCTGCAGTGTAGTAAAAGCACTATACATTTACCCAATGAGGGAGCACTTACTGGATTAGCCAGTAGAAAGTACTCCAGGGCAAATCGCAAAAAAATCTGCGATTTCGCGGGAAAATGTGCAGATTTTTTGGCGATTTCGCGGGGAAATCCGTGAATTCGCGGAACGCAAATTCACACATTTCGCCCATGCTTAGTCCCTTCTCCCCTCTACTTTTTATTCTAGCATCTGGTTATAGCCATAAGACATAACATGCAGATTAAAGGGATATTGACACCTGCAGGAGAACTTCAAGCATGCTATTATGCTGAGGATATCGTCTCACATTATTTCACCGACCAGAATCGGTTACCACACTGATGAATCAAGTTGATCTCCTCTTGTGTGTCTCTGGGTATAATATAAAACACTCCAATTGAGAGTCTCTGCCACTTACCGCCTCCACCACTAGGGCTTCCCTGGGTTCAAAAAACATTTTGCTGGAAAAATTGGAATCTTAAATATTTAGTCATCCTCATTAACAGAGTCCTGTAGAACATGGTCCCTAACAGCATCCTCCTGCTGCTAGACAAAGGGATTTCCAGAAATGGTCTGCTTTAAGCCATTAGTTATGGATCAGAGTGCCAATCCTTAATTTGTAATATATATATATATATATATATATATATATATATATATATATATATATATATATATATATATATATATATATATATATATATATATATATATATATATATATATATATATATATATATATATATATATATATATATATATATATATATATATATATATATATATATAAAATTTACCTCCCCACTTTAAATAAATCTTTGGGATGCTCTCACTAAGTTCTCATCCAGTAATTAAAGATATTGTCAAACTGATTCTCAGATTCAAATGGGGCTTCATAGAACCAAGACTAAGGAGGTCTAAACTACACGTTGCCACTACTAAAAGGGGGCTCCTCCTGGTCCATATGGAAAGCTACTGGTTGGCCCATCCACTGTATCTGTCTATTTGCACAATTAAAACACTGGGAAACACCAGACTAGTTAGTTATGGAGAACCATGCACTAGTAGTTTGGCTCATATTACTCAAAAAGACCCCAGGACTTTGCACTCTCAAATCCCAGGATCATGGCCTCCCACTACTTGTGGAAGAGAACATGCACATTTCTGAAAGTGCCTTAATACCTCCACGCTGACACCTCTATATGGCACAATGCTGCACTTATAAACCAGAAAGAAACTAGCTGGGCTTTATGAGGAATGACTTGACCGTTACGTCTAGATGACCAGATAACAGACAGACGCTTCAATACCTTCCCAGAACACCAACAGGAATAAGATTTACCGCATTCTCAATACTGGAGATATGCACAATTATCACATGCTTTTCATAATCTCTTAGTATTCCACAATATAGTGTTGCCACGTTCACATATTTCTCTATCTGTGGGAGTGGAAGGCTTTTAAAAAGCACAAAAAGGGGCCACTACTCCCTTCTGATGTCCAGTTCTTTATTCCCTCGACTAATTAGTTACGTACATGTTGGGAAGAACGCCTGCAGTTTCAATTTGTGGTTGAGACTCGGAGGCAATAGTAGCTCAGTAGAACAAGGAACTTTGAGTCTGGCCTGCAATATGGTTATTTTAAACTGATACATAGATGGCACTGGTCCCCTGCCAGAGTTCAGAGGGCCAACTAAAGTCCTGACTCAGACTGCTACATTGCCCATATCCTCGGAGACGTTTCCCATGTATACTAGCACTGGGCTCTAATGTGGACATGCATGAAAAAAGCCTCTTGGTCTAACAAGAGGCAAGTGCAAGACTGGCTCTTCTCTATGACATGAATGACTACCCTGACTTACCCCCGCCCCCTTTGGCACAATAGATGGCTACAACGCTCAGCGTTGCTAAAGTGTGGATTTGATATATTTAAAATTGATGAGCTAATTCCCACGCATGTTGAGTGAATAGAGGTCATGTTTACAATGGCATAGTTTGGGAAACAAAAATGAATCATAGGCTCTCACAATTTGAAGAGATGTGAGGTAGGTTCCTCAACACGACAAGGCACTAAGGAGGGACTCAGTGAAGGGTATAGGGCTTCACCAAGGACTAACGAGTACGGAAACATTAGAGGTAGACTCCCTGCCACAGCACTCATTGATGTAAGTAAGCTGTCCCTCCTCCCCCTACATTGGGATGTTTCCCGATAAAGGCTCTATTTCTCTGCTGCAGTGTAGTAGATGATAACAAGCATGTTGACCGGTTGACCATTCTCCGTTACTGTTCAGATACGAAATGGAACACTTCCTCATATTTATCTAACATTTCATTTGGTTGTTTCTTGCTATTTACTGTGCTTTTCTCAGTATTCACACCGGTACCACACTCTTCTTAAAGCACCTGTCATATATGCCTATGTTCATCAAAAGAACCCCTTGGTACCTAGACTCATGATCGCCACATTGTTGTTCGTGCTACTGTGGTCCTTTGGGACTTTGCCACCTCTGGTGATTATACATGCTGTTCTCCTTCATTTACCCCCCAGCCCCCAATATTGAGAGATGGTCTGTTCCGATATCGGTTATGTTATGAAACAATGTGCAGTACAATAACATATCATGTGCTTTTCTTAATAAAGAAATGAGAGGCAAAATCACACACCGCTGAGCCTGACAAACCAATCTGTCAAATAATAATAATAATATTAGGGAAGTTCGTAAAGCGCCTGGTTACGCACACCGGCATGTCCCCGCGCTGTGGTGAGTGGAAACAGTAGGTCCCCAATTATGCTCAACTGTGCCCTAACTATTGCACAAACAGATGCGTCTTGAGCTTTCCCCTGAACCTTGCCTCCGATGGTGCCAGGCGCAGCTCCAGAGGGAGTTTATTCCAGCTCTTTGCTACAAGGAACAGGAAGGACCTAACACCCATATGGGCTTTTTTAATTTTCAGGATCTTTAACAGGCCAGTGCCTGTCGATCTCAGTGGCCGAGCCGGTCTGTACTGTGTAATAAGGCTCTGTAAAGGCCCTGGTGCTTTGCCTCCCATGATACGGTGGCACATGCACAGGGCCTTAAACTCAATTCTTCTCCTGACCGGGAGCCAGTGCAGTGTCTGCAGCGCGGCCTTCAAGGCAGATCTTCTAGGGAGCCTTAGAACCAACCGGGCTGTGGCATTCTGTAGCACCTGCAGACGGTCTAGGCTCCTAACCGTAGCACCCAAATACAGGAGGTTGCCATAGTTCATTCGTGAGGTGACCAGGGCGTGCACCAGCGTCCATCTAGCATCCATCGGGAAAAGGTCCAGCACCTTCCGCAGAGCTTTCAGGACCCCGAAGCACACCCCCACCACCCGACTAATCTGTGGCGCAAATGTTAAGTCAGAGTCGAACCATACGCCCGGATTCTTAGCTTGTTAGCATGGCGCGAGGACTGGTCCCAAGCAGGAGGGCCACCATGCCGAGTACCACACAGACGGGCACCCCCCCACCATGAGCACCTCTGTCTTGCTACCATTCAGCTTCAGGCAGTTGGTAGACATCCAAGAGGCAAGCTCCTGCATGCACGCTCTGAAGTTGGGTGCAGACAGACCAGGTGAACGCGACAGGGAGATGACCAGCTGTGTGTCATCGGCATAAGACACAATACGCATGCCGTAGCCCTCAACTATAGCAGCTACAGGAGAGACAAAGATTAAATAGAGTCAGGCTCAAGGCCGAACCCTGCGGAACGCCCTGATCCAGGTTGATCACTCTGGAATAGTGATCCCCCTGCCTAACCCGGAATCCCCGATTAGTCAGGAAAGACTGAATCCATTTCAACGCTGCCCCAGAGATCCCACCCTTATTCAGACACTGAAGCAAGGTGAAATGGGCTACAGTGTCGAAGGCTGCACTCAGGTCTAGGAGGATAAGGGCCATGGTCTGACCCTCATCCGCCCCCTGTCTGATGGTCTCGACAGCCATTAATAGTGCTGACTCCGTAGAGTGGCGGGGTTTGAACCCAAATTGCGTCAAATGGAGCAGATTAACTTCCTCCACATGGGTCATAAGTTGGGAATTCACGACCTTCTCTGCCACTTTGGCCAAATAGGGTAGCAGCGAGATAGGGCGGAGGTTCTCCATTTTCTCATAGGTAATATTGGGCTTTTTCTGGATGGGTAACACTACCGCCTGCTTCCACCCTTCAGGCACCGTATGCGTCCTAAAAATACATCTAGCAGATGCATAATAAAGGGCTCCAAGATCTCAAGACTATCTGTAAGCAGTTTCGGTGAAGCAGGACTTTATCGAGCCGCAGATCTGTCGTAGTGCCTCGGGGGGGGTTGTAAAGTTCTCCAGTATGTCCAGTCCCCCACCCTCCCGCTCCACCTCCACAAACTCCGATCTCTTTTTTATTTCCCCCGAAAAGGAGGAGTAGATCGTCGCGACTTTCTCCGAAAAGAATCCCGCAATACGATTGCAGGATTCCACTGGGCTTTCCATGGGCATGGTAGAAGGTTTGGCCGCAGAAATTTCCCTATAGATCTTAAACAGTTCCTTTGTGGAATTTTCCGCCTCCCCAATTCTCCCTGCGTAATAAGTGGCCTTTGTCCTTCTAATCAGTCCATGGTAGGCCCTTCGCTTAACTGTGTATTCCAGTTTAGCCTGGTTCAGAAAGGCCCCCCTACACTGCCTTCCAAGATGTTTACATTTAGCCTTTGCGCGATGTAGATCATCATTGTACCATGGAGCCAATTTCTGTGACCGCCCCCTCCGATTATTCAGACAGTGGGGCTGTACTATCCAGGGCATCTATGATGCATCTTTCCAAATTCCTACACGCGGATTCTACATCCATACCATCTGGCCTGCCTCCATTAGCCAGTGCAGCATTGAACTTGGCCTGAGAGAATTTGGCCCATTTACGACTGGGGTAATTTAATAGAGGCTGTAACTGAACTCTAACTTCAGGAATTCTCACCACAAAGGGCACGAGGAAGTGGTCCGAGCAGGGGATGGGGATAGGAGAGTATACTTCCACTTCCCCCCAATTGGCGAATATGGGGTCCAGTAAATGGCCCTGCTGATGGGTGGGGACCCTAGCTTGTAGGTTAAGCTGAAGTGACTTCAATTCCTGAAAGAAGCCTGCCACCCCTCTGTCAAGTGAGTTCTCATAATTTATGTTAAGATCTCCTAACACCAAACATTTTTCCCTTCGAAGGGCACCCTCCGTAATACCTTCCACCAGACTATCAATAAATCGAGTGTAGGGGCCTGGAGGTCTATAGACCAGGAGTCCTTTTTTCCATAGTGCAAGTGTTTATCCTAATAGTAAAGGCGCCCGTCTCACTGTCCGCTACAGTTAGCTGTTCCAATTGACAGCATAGCGGCTGCTTGAAAACAATTGCAATTCCCCCCCCACCCCTCTACCCGAGACCCGGTCCAGCCTGACCATCAAGTACCCCGCATGGAGTGCCTCAACCACGTCTGGCTCCGAATCAGCATCCAGCCACGTTTCCGTGAGGAATAGGAGGTCCAGTTCTTTATCATTAAGGAGGTCGAAAACATCCAGCTTGTGCTTCCGCATAGATCTAACATTCAGTAGCCCACACGTCAGCCTAGTTTCCTCCAGCTTTCCCTCCTCTACCACACCGAGCGTGTAGTGACAATTTTTACAGCACACATCCTCCTCCACCTTCATGCTATGACAACATAGGTCAGAGGTGTTAGGCCTAAATGTCTTAAGTTGTTCCCTGGTCCACTGTGTTATAGCCCCGATTTGTCCAGGGGTTAAGGCCCCGGTCCCCGCGTAGACGGGCGCAGACGGGCTTGCCTTTGGGGCGTCTGCTGCGTGGACGAGTGAGCATCCGGCTTTTATCTGACTCCGCGTCTCCGTCAGAGGAACACTAGACCGCTACACCGCCCCTCGTGCACCGGAAGTGCTGTCTCTACCTTCCTCGCCCTCCGCGCAATGGTCCTAGTAACCGCGTCGGACCGGGGCGGGAAGGAGGTAGGACGAGAACAGCCCCTGGGTAATGCCCCTTACATCAGGTGAGCCGGCTACACTGTTTTAAGCACTGCCCAGTGAATTTAAAAAGGAAAGCCTAAATCGCTATCTCGCAAATCGCATAGACACAAGGAGATAAAATACAGCAGGTAAAAAGTAGAACAATGCTGTGCACACAGTGGCTGAAGGCACTGTCACTGCCTCACTCATCACAGCGCGGCCCGGGCTCTCAGTGGCTTTTATCTGACTCCTGTCTAGGTCAGAGGAACACTAGACCGCTACCCGGCCCCCCGCGCACCGGAAGTGCTGTCTCTACCTTTGACATGGTTGACCATGACACACTGATACAAAGACTACAAATTATTAGATAACAACAGGAGAGGAAGGGCTTGAGGCAACACTCCTGTGCCCCTAGTCAAATATATAATAACAGAGGAGTGAATCGCACGGTGCTCAAATTATAATACTAAGCTACAGAAAAAAACAGTGTGTCAAAAACAAAACCCTTCAACAGGAATAGCAAACACCTCCCCCAGTTGGGTTGTAACTACAACTGGGCACCTGTATCCCACATTGTAAAGCAGGACAGGGATCTCCCTTTTGTAGAAGGACCCTCACTCACCACTAGCTGGTGACATGCTTCATCATGGGGTCCCCGCTGGGGTGGTCTAATACCCCCAGCGTGCTACAACACCTGTTTACAGCGGAGCAGGATGTGGTGAATGCAACAGTGCCCAAAACCAAATGTAGTGATAATATGTGCAGGTTAAAAAAATACTAGGTTGTAGCCTTTATACCTGTTTTAATAATGACCAACCCGTATTTGTTAAAAGCAAGTGAGCGGACTAATAGGTTCTGTATTAAGCAACCTGTGTCCTTAATGATTATAGAAAAATTGTGGTCAACATGTTTCTGCTGCTTGACTGCAATTCGCTCAGCATTCGTCAGGACCTTAAATAAACCCCCAGTGGTATGCGCGCTAAGGCGCACCCTACTGTGAGGCTCAATGTGTGAAAAATAATTAACAATTACACATCACAAGCAGTCTCCATGATAAAGGTCAATACAAAATGTAAGACCTAGCCAAAAAACCTGTGAAGGAAAAGGACATTTAATGACATATACTGCACATTTTACACAATGCTCAGTGTAAAGACAATTGATCCTTATGGGGCATCAGAACTAGACTAATGCACCAGGTCGTAAGATGGCAATACAGAAGTCCCACAGCGTCACTTAGTGAACGCATGCGCAGTCATAGTCTCTTGCCTTCAACCCTAATGGGTAAGTGTCCTGTGAAAAACTAATTTGAAGTTTCACAATCAAAACAGGGCTGATCACATCTTCACCATGTGCCTGTCTTGTGAATATCGTGCCTAATGCTCGACATTGGTCATAGGTAGTACTTAAAAAAATTTTGCTTGGTTAATGGTTGCGTTGTTGAAGCAATCGCTAGATCAGGGAGAACCCCCTCACACGGGGAAGCGGTGGTATATCTAAAATGATGCCACATCAATGTTAAGAAAATAGGCACAATGTGTCAGGAAGGAATCGACACTGGTGCTCATTACGCAGTGGTATGTTATATATATGCCGGTCAGACATCTGCAAACGCATAGGTAATTAGGGAATAAGGTACAAACACGCTAATGGCAATGCCAGGTCGTCGGAATGCCATGAAAATAAACACAATGTCTGGACTTATGAATGATCAATGCAAGCCAGACAAACAAATAAGGCATATAGAAAAGCGTGTGGACAAGGGACACACTCAGTTGCAGAATACTTGGGTCTACTCACGCAATTAGCGAAATTAAATATCTCCCATAGGTGTAGACAGCATGGGTAATCTTCACGCGGTAACTGTCTTAAAAAAGAAAGACGTTGAATTGCAAGGTTAACATGCCAGCGTAGTCGTTGACAAATGTCCCCGCTATCCTAAGGGAAATCAAATTAGACTTACTGCCTTACTCGCGGCTCCCCGTTCGCAACCTACTTTCAAGGCTGCCGTCTCACCCGGAAGGAGCCCATAGACCTCCGGCAAGCCGTTAAATGCTAATGCTGATTGGTGGAAGGCGGTGACGTGAAGGATAACGTCAGGACACGCCCAGTTGTTAATTAAAGTGGTACGCACTGTTTATTGCCGTGAGAAGACTGACGGCCAGGGTTCGAGACCCCTGTTCCCCATTGTTAAAAAATAATCTGTAAGTAGTGCTGTCTGATACAAAAATTAATCGCTAATGCACTGGAAGAAGCCACAAAAATGACAGATTGATTACCAGGGTTATATCTACCACGGAGCTCAATTCAGGGCGATGTTCACTGAAATGACACCTAAATAGGGATACAGGCTACAGGACTAAATGCCGTCCCGCCTTATCGGGGGAGTGAAAAATTAAATTAACCAGCGGGAAAAGTCTAGGGTTCTCTCAACTGCCTGGTGTTGATGATAAGGATTACAATACTGTTACCGGTGAAAGTTTATGAATCACCGCGAATGGAACAGATGGCCTCAGGGGAAGGATCAGGTAATCACAATAGAGAGCCCTAGTTTATGGAAACCTAGGGTGGATACAGGTTAATAAGAAATACTGCCCCAGGGAATTTCATCGTTCAGCCCTGATTTGTGGGTGCCTAGACGGTAAACCCACCGTTGTTCCTTTTCAAACAGTTTTTGCTCAGAGCCAGAAGTCAGGTGTTCCAGTATTGTCCATTGTAAATCGTTTGGCGTGTGATTAGACTGTAAGAAATGTGCTGTTAGTTTTGTAGTGGTTCTCTTACATCGAATATTACTTCGATGTTCACATATCCTGGTCTTGATACGTCTGGTGGTCATGCCCACGTACTGGAGGTTACAACGACACGTGATCAGATATACAACGTTCGAGGTGTTGCAATTGGTGTGTCTTATTTGTTCCCACCTTGTGCCATCAGTGAGAATAAGGAATTTTGTTTCAGTGGTGAGATGACACACGTTGCAATTCCCGCAGGGGAAATGTCCAAGGACGGGGGGTAAACCCCAGGCGTCCAATACACTTGGAACCAGCTGATTTGGTGGAGAAATCGGAGGGCGGGTATGTACCAACGAGTCTTTTAAGCTCGTAGCTCTTTTATAAGAAAAGAGGGGTTTTTTCCAATCTGTTTTGTTGCTGGTGATGATCCTCCAGTTTTTTGAAATACATTTGCTTACTGCATTGGACAGAGCATTATAAGTGGTTACACATGTCAGTGGGGGTTCTTCTCTCTTCTTTCTCACTGTTGTTGTAATCATCCAATAGTCCATCTCTCGGTTGCTTTCTTGCTCTCTTTTGGCTTTTGTCTAGGATACCTTTGGGATACCCTCTTATAGCCAGTTTGTTTGTCAGGTCATTTGCCTGTTGCTTATAATCAGACAAATTGCTGCAATTTCGCCTTACTCGTAAATATTGCCTATACGGTAGATTTTCACGTAAGGCCCGAGGGTGGTAACTTGTGAAATGCAGCAAGTTGTTTTTCGCTGTGGGCTTGTAGAAGGTCTTAGTTTCTAAATGATTATCAACCCTGTTGATGTTAACATCCAAAAATGTTATCCTGTCTCGGGAGTGTTCATGGGTGAACTTCAAGTGATTGTTACAGTTGTTGATCCAGTTGTAGAAACTAGACCATAAAATCTCATCACCTTGCCAGATCATCAAGACATCGTCTATATAGCGTTGCCATAAGACGATGTTGGTTCCAAAGGGGTTGGTAGGATTGAAGACTACAAAGCCAGCATAAAGGGGACTGCCCTAGACTGGATCACATCCTACCTTCTCAACAGAACTAATGTCATCCATACCCCACCCTTCTTGTCCAAACCATACTTCACAAAACCAGGGTTCCCTCAAGGTTCTAACATCTCACCCATGCTTTTCAACATCTACATGAAGTAATTACTGGCACTGATCAATTTCACCTCTCATGGTATAACTATGAAGATGACCCGAAAATACTCCTACAACTGGAATGCCTCAAAGACATTGGAAACTCTCCAATTTTCAATTGTCTCAGAGCCGTGGATCAGTGAATGAAGTGGAGCCATCTCAAATTGAATGCTTCTAAAACAGAAATACTCGCATGTGGCAATTGGAAACATTATGAATTGCTCCCTACCTGGACTGCTGATCTTGGGACCGCCTAAAGTATCGAAGTAAGTAGGACTCCAATCTATCAATGAATGCCCAAGTGGACAAACTAGCAAGATCAAGCTTGGTTACTATAAAAACTCTGACAAATCTTCCCCAATTTGGGATTTCCACACAAGGTCCAGGCTACCATCTCCCTTGTTCTGTTCAAACTTGATTAGGACGATAACCTCAACCACAGATTACCTTTAACGACCATGAAAAGACTACAACAGATTCAGAAATCGGTTGCCAGACTACTCTTACATATAAAAACAAAGGAGCACATCTCCCCTGCCTTGAAAGCCCTGAATTGGTTACCGGTTGCCAGAGGATCCACGCTCAAACTGCTTTTTATCACCCACAAAGTGATACATGGAACAGGACCGCTCTTCATCAGGAATAATATCACCAAACACATTCAACAAAGGGACCTCCGCTCTAGAGTAGCACCTTGCCTCAAAATCCCAAGATAAAAGAAAAAAAACATGGGTGCCACATCCTTCTCTATTCAAGCAGCCAAACAATGGAACTCGTTAACCCCTAACACAAGATCCATGTTTAACCACCTTTTCTTCAGAAAACTTCTCAAGAATTAACTTTTCCCCACATAACCACCATACGCAAACAGAAAAATACAGCATACCGCTCTGCATAGAAGCATTTATTTGTACTATAGAAATGTACCTATATATGTGTTTTGCTTTGTATAAATGTGTAGAATAATTTGGTTTAAAAACAAATATATAGATTTTCATTCGTTTTTTTAGCGTTAACGGCCAAGTATTTGACTGCACACCTATTTTTTAGTTTCTCGTGTACTTTAGCCATGTAGGTCTTTTAAAGGATTTTAAAGGTCTACAGTCACCCGGTAGTGACCAGATCTTTGGTGTATCCTCTCACTGGTAAGGACCCTAATTTTATAAGATTTTAGATTTGAAACAATTCAACTATAGTATTGAATGCTCCCAGTGATTGGCATGTAGGCGGACCTCCTTACCATAAATACTCTTATCTGGTACTTATGCAAATCCGGCGTAGATCCATAATGTAGCCTGTATTTTCCTGCACTCTCGCACTTGCACTTTGCTTTCTGCGCTTTTGCACTTGTGCCTTTTGCACTCTTCGTCTGGCATATTTGCACTTGCGTTCCGCACTCTGCACCTTGCATCTGAGCACTTGCGCACTTTGCATCTTGCGCTTGCTGTCTTTCAATCTCTTCCCTCTGTACCCCGTGTCTTGAGATAACCAGTAGTGTCCCAACAAAATATCCTCCCCACATAAGACAAGCTGCAAAATAGAAGGATAATGGGCAAACGTTCACTAACATACCCAACAATAATAATCTATCTATTTACATTGACAGTTCAAAAGTCTTAATACACAAAACCATTGAAAATACGTTTTTTCAAAGCTTTTATTTTTTTCACTAATACTGGAAAAAAATGTAGTCTTGTGGCAGCTCTCAATCGGCTGTGCGCGCTGTGTTCAATCAGCCGTCTGGTTGAACACAGCGCGCACAGCCGATTGAGAGGAACGCTGAGACTCCAGGAAGGCGATATCGGGCCTTTTTCAATACATTTGATTCTGAAATTCTTCGACCTACAATCCAGAAAATGAATACAGCTCCTCCATACATTTCCTTCCCTACAGGTGCCCACAAGATGTGGGTTTAATTGTCTTACGTCGGGCTGATTTATGAGGCTCTTCGTTAGCAAAAGCTGGGAGGTCCTGATGAGAACTCCCAACTAATTGGAGTTCGAAATGCGTAGACCGCTAAGCTGTATGCCATAAGACAAAAAAAGAATCCCAGTATTAGTGATAAAAATACAAGCTTTGAAAAAACGTATTTTCTATGGTTTTGTGTATAAAGACTTTTAAACTGCCAATGTAAATAGATTATTGTTGTTGGGTAGGTTAGTGAATGGGTGAATGTGGAATGTGGTTATTGATAGGAAGTAATGAATGTTTTGGAATGTATTTTTATTTATTGTATAAAATTGTTCTTGTATGGTGATTGTAAGGATGAATAATTTGTTTAACTGATTCAAGAAAAGTTGACAAATGTAATTCAAGTAAAAAATAAAATTTTGATTCATTCAGACTGATCTACAAGTCTTAGACCAATTTTTTGTTTTAATATCTTTTATGCATTTCGTTCTTTGCATTTGTTACATACCATAGTAATAGATAGGAACATTTAACATAACACCCCTTAGCTATACAGAAATATGCAGTATAAACAACAGTTTGCCACAGTATATTACATACGTTTCACCCTATACAAGTCAAATATGCACATAAGGGCGTGCCGTTCGAAGAATCACATGTCTAAATAGTGTTAGGTTCATCTGGGAAAGGAGGGTGTATCGGGAAATAGCGATCCACAACAAGGCCCAAGGTGTAGGATAATCAAAAGGGTTCATGAAGCAGAATGAAATGCAGAGAGTATATAGCATCAGTCTTAATATCTATATACCATGGTGTCTGATGATTCACTACAAAGGGCATGATCTTGTCTGTACGCCTCCATTGGCCTGCATCTTCAAACTATCATAGGACGGATCGTCCGAAACATTACTACTGACAAATGCAAGTAGGTATAGGGCATTATGTACACATTATGATATTTGGAAAAATATAACAACTGTCAAAAGAGATTAAAATAATAATGAGACAAGATAATAAAAGAAAAGGAAAAATAAAGGAATGGTGAACAAATAACAAGATCATTGGTGTGCTACTGCTAGTGCAAGACATTGGTTGTGGGGTGTGTCTTATATGGGAGTCAGGAAACATGCCGCTACTGTGGTCAGGAGCTTTCAAGGAGCGAAGAGCCAGCAGCCTGCGCAACACGAGCCTCAGGCCCGCTGCGTAGCGGGTGCAGGGCTGCTAGTATAAGTCTTAGACCCATGTTTGGTTTAATTCTGAATGTGTTGTGAAAAATAAGAAGAGTAAAGGACAGCAGTAATGGCAATTGTTCTGTTTAGTATTAATAATGGAAAAGAAAAAACAGGCACCTCAAAACTCGTTTTTCCCTGGTTTTTGTGCCCCTTTTGCCTTCTGTTTCACTCGTTTTTTGTGCCCGTCTACCTTCTGTGCCACTCGTTTTCCCTCGTTTTTGTGGCCCTTTTGCCTTCTGTTCCACTCGTTTTTTGTGCCCTTCTACCTTCTGTGCCACTCGTTTTTCCCTTGTTTTTGGGCCCCTTTTGCCTTCTGTTCCACTCGTTTTTTGTGCCCTTCTGCACTCTGTTCCACTCGTTTTTTTGTGCCCTTCTGCCCTCTGTGAGACTCGTTTTTACCTCGTTTCTGTGCCCCTCTTGCCTTCTGTTACCTTCGTTGTCCCTCACCGCCCTCGCCGCTGCATCCCCTGCGGCCCCGCCCCCCTGACTGCCCACTGCCCATTCGCTGCCCCCCTCCCGGCTGCTCCTCCCCATATATGCCAGGTGCTGCGTGGCCGCGCCTTAGGCGCGCCTTTAATTAATTAATTAATTGTGGGTTTCTAACGCGCTAGAATCGACTCCCGAAGGAGTATCTATGCGCAGTAGACCGCTGGGGAACCCGTCCTGGCTTTCCCTGTGAGATGGTCCCTACTGGGTATCTCCAAGGTGAAACCAGGCATCCCCAGCGTATTTGGGAGGCAAGATGAGGCAAGCTAAAGCCCAGAGTTGCTGAGTGTGATCCCTGGTTAGAGTAGGCACCGAGGTGAGAAGTATCGAGTCCGCTGACACAGGTCCACGACCCTGCCGCGTCGGGAATTGAACCCTGGTCCCGGGCTGTTCTCTGCTCTTGGGTCTGCCACCTCTAACCAGTGAGCCACACTTCCACACTCCTAAGGCAAGCCCATCTGCGCCCATCCGCTCCTGGACTGTGCCCAGCATCAGAACCCCTGGCCCCCACACCCGCCACGATGACCGCCGCCACTATGACACCAGCTAAACTCACACTCAACTCCGGACAGAGCCACACTTGCTTCAAGACCGCCCAAAACACACACACGGCCCCTTCACCTGCTGGAATTGCAGCTACACCAGCCTCAGAGCCAACGAACCACCCGCCAAGAAAGACCCCAACCACCTCCGATGCATACTACTGAACACCCGCTCAACACGCTAGCATCCCGTCGAGATCTGGGACCTGCTCGACACAACATCCCCGGACGTTGCCTTCCTGACCGAGACCTGGTTTAACGACTCCTCCGCACCAGACATCGCCATAGCAATCCCAGACGGCTACAAGATCACCCGCCGAGATTGCATCAACTGAGTTGGAGGAGGAATCACCATCAGCCACAAGAACAGCATCAGGTTAGCACTGACGACTCGCTCAGCACTGCCAAACACATGCATTTCCAGATCCACACAGGCCCCAACACCACCCTCAGAGGCACCCTCATCTACTGACCCCCCGGACCCCGACCCCAGTTCAGCGACTCCATCACCGACTTGATCAGCACGCACGCCCTGACCTCCACCAACTACATCCTCCTCAGAGACCTGAACTTTCACCTCGAGAACGAAGACAACAACTCCGCAACCCTGATTGATAACCTCACCAACCTCTGACTGAAGCAACTCTTAACAATGCCCACCCACTCCACCAGCCACATGCTCGACCCAGTCTTCTCCTCAAGCCCACTCGTCTCCATCAGCCACACCACCGGACTTCTCTGGACTGACCACCGCTGCATCCATTTCGCCTTCCAGAAACCCACCACACACCACCGCACCCGAAAGAACCCCCCGCCGCTGCTGGAGCAAAATCAAAGAAGACCAACTACACGCAAACCTCGCTTTCAGCCCTCCTACCGAACCCTCCAACACCAACTACGCTGCCCACAGCCTCAGACGCTGGATCGAGGACTGCGGCAACACCCTCGCACCACTGAATAAACCCCCCCACAGAGACACCAGCAAAAAGGCCAGCTGGTTAACCCCAGATTTTTTAGCCTCCAAGCAAGCCTGCCGGAAACTAGAGAAGAAATGGCACATGGAACAAACTTTGGAAAGCCACGGAGCACACAAGGACGCCATCTGCAACCACCACCACCTCATCAGGGTGGCCAAGAGAATCTCCTTTAAAGACCACCTCGACAACAACGCACACAATAGCAAGGAGCTCTTCAACATTGTGAAGGAACTCTCCAACACCGACATCCAGCCGTCGCAAGCCCTGAGCGACTCCCTCGCCACCTTCTTCCACCGCAAGATAGCAGACATCCACAACAGCTTCAACACCCAGACAGCCCCAACAGACAGCAACACAACAGACCCTCCGCACACCATCAACCACGACCCCCTGCTAACCTGGGCCAGCGTGAGCATCAATGACACCATCAAGACCATGCGCACAATCCACTCCGGCTCTCTGTCAGACCCATTCCTGCACAATGTCTTCAACAGAACAAGCAGCTCCATCGCACCCCACCTGCGCAAAATCATCAATCTCTCCCTCGAGACCGTGACCTTCCCAAAGATCTGGAAATACGCGGAGATCAACGCCCTTTTCAAAAAACTTAAGGCAGACCCAAGAGACCTCAAGAAACTGCGGCCCATCTCTCTGCTCCCCTTCCCGGCCAAGGTCATTGAGAAAACCGGCAACAGACCGCTAACCCGATAAATCGAAGAAAACGGAATCCTGGACCCTTCCCAGTCTGTGGTTGCTGCCGAACCATGCACAGAGACTGACCAAATCGCCGCCACGACTACATCAGTACCCTGCTGGACAAAGGCGAGACCGCAGCACTTATCCTCCTTGACCTCTGCCGCCTTTAATACCATCTGCCACCATACACTACGCGCACACCTCCACGCCACAGGGATCCAAGATTAGGCTCTGGATTGGACCACCTCCTTCCTCTCCAGCAGAACTCAGAGTCCGCCTCCCCCATTCCATTCCAAAGCCCCCGAGATCATCTGCGGCATACCCCAGGGATCCCCCCTCAGCCAGACGCTGTTCAACATTTACATGGCCCCGCTCGCACATGTAGCACGACCACAACCATATCTCCTACACCGACGACACTCAGCTGATACTCTCCCTCACCAAGGACCCCATCACCGCCAAAGCCAACCTCCACGAAGGAATGAAGGCAGTCGCCAACTGGATGAAGACCAGCAGTCTGAAGCTGAACTCGGACAAGACTGAGGTCCTCATCCTCGGCTCCAACCCTTCAGCCTGGGATGACTCCTGGTGGCCGATGGCACTGGGGACAGCCCCGACACCCACCGACCACGCACGCAACCTGGGAATCCTGCTGGACTCAACGCTCTCAATGACCAAGCAAGTCAACGCAGTCTCCTCCTCCTGCTTCAACACCCTCCGCATGCTTCGCAAGATCTACAGATGGATCCGGACAGATACAAGAAAGACAGTCACCCTGGCCCTCATCAGCAGCTAACTACTACGGAAACGCCCACTAAGCGGGAGCCACGACCAAGCTCATCAAATGACTACAAAGCATCCAAAACATCTCAGCATGATTGATCCTCGACGTACCACGCCACGGCCACATCACCCACCAACTGAGAAACCTGCACTGGCTCCCCGTCAACAAGAGGATATCCTTCAAGCTCCTCACCCACTCACACAAGGCACTCCACAAGACCAGCCCAGCCTACCTCAAAAGACAGCTGCCCTTCTATATCCCCAACCGCCAGCTACGCTCCGCCGACCTCTCACTTGCCACCGTCCCGTGCATCCAAAGAACAACCACCGGTGGGAGATCCTTCTCCCACCTCGCCGCCAAGACATGGAACACCCTCCCACTGAGCCTACGACAGACCCAAGACCTGCTGTAAATGTAAATGTATAGGCATTTATATAGCGCACTACTTACCTGGAGGGTCCCAAGGCGCTTCGACCGCTGCGAAACCCTTCCTGGCTTCCCTGAGAGATGGTCCCTTAATGGGTATCTCCAGGGTGAGACCAGGCATCCCCGGCGGTCTGGTGGGGCCGTTAGTGAAGATGAGGCAAGCTAATGCCCAGAGTTGCCGAGTGTGATCGCTGATCAGAGTGGGCACCGAGGCGAGAGAATTATCGAGTCCGCTTACCCTGGTCCAGAAACCTGCCGCGCCGGGAATCGAACCCTGGTCCCGGGCCGTCCTCTGCTCTCGGGTCTGCCGCCTCTAACCAGTGAGCCACACTACTTCACCTGCTGACCTTCAGGAGCATACCCATGACCTGGCTGTACGATCAGTAGCGCCCCCCCAGCGCCTTGAGACCCTCGCAGGTATGTAGTGCACTTTACAAATGATTGAACTGAAATTGAGCTAACAGAGAGACTATTATCTTCAAACCTGGAATTCCCTCTGGTAGATTTGGACACATTGCAAGCTTCAGGAGCCCTGCCAAATGATACTCCCAGGGGCCAAACATCTATAGATGAAGTAACCAATACTGAACAATGCAGGGGGGGGAATCACCCATACAGCCCGTTACAAAAGGGAGATCCAAAACTCAAGTGAAAACAGTGGTAAGAAGGAAGAAGGTTACGGGAGAGAAGATAGATGATCGAAATACTGGGATGGGAGGAACTGCAAACAGTATTGAAAAGGTAATCGAAAAGCCAGTTTGGGTCTCCAAGTTAGCGGTGGATCTGCAAACTCAAGTAAGGGCTATAGTGAAGGACGAGCTTAAATTACTTGTAGAAAGGGTTGACAAGTTGACCACTCTACTCAATGAAAGGACAGGTGATTGGGGCAGTGGAACGCTGGGACTGACATTGGACCCTAAAGTCTAAGCCTCTACCTACATCACCAGGACCACCCCGTCCCTTATACAGAACGAATCCCCGGCTAGTCCTGGACCAAATTCAGAGAGACAGCAATCTACAGCCCTCAATTTAGAGTCTGTAGTGTAGTTCCTATTTTCCCTATAGGCCCTGCACATTGGAATAACAAACAGCATTTTAGACGTAGAAGTGCGGTCTTCCAGGTCTCTACTGACTATGCTAAACTTAATTGGGTTTGTTACCAACTAGCTCAGAGGTCACTGGAAACTTTCTTGACTGAATAGGGAGTGATCAGCTCCCCTGGCTCAGAGAAGAAGGGATTCAGTTTTCCAACAATCGCTTAAACATGACAACTTTGCTCCTTAGAATAACAGTCAATCTCTAGAGTCGTGTGAAACAATAGACAGTTATTTTACTCAGTCAGTTGTGCAGATTACTTTCACCAAGGTGCAGAGAAATAGAGAGACGGGCGTTTTCAATAAAAGGTATTATTTATTGAACAGTCTTTCTTCTCATGCAAGAGAAATGAATTGCCACAATTGCAAGACTCATTATAAAAAGTGCGTACAGTAAAAGGAGGATTGCGAAATAATACTGTAAAAGCATTGATATGGTTTCTTAGCCATACAATGGTTAATATGAATAAAATATATACATTCATATATACATTTAGCTAACGTACTCAACTGGTGCTTCTAACTACGCCTACCCCAGTGAACCTGACCTAAGCCTAATACTTGGGAGGGAGTAAGTGAGTAGCAGTTTTAGTTAAGTTGGTTTTGCCAAGGTTTGCTTCAAGAATTCTTTCTAAGAGTTTAGTCAACACCATACCTCTGGAATAGAATGTTGGAGGTCTTGTATCTCCTTTCAGGGCTCGATATCCCAGTCACTCGCAAGAGTAGGCTGGAAACGCCGGAGCTGGATTTTCTCGGCAGGAGAAAAGACAGCGTCTTTCTCAGCGCGTCAAGGAGGAGGAGGGGCAGCGTCCGTGGGCTGCTTGCATCTGCTGGGCTCTGCAAGGGACAGTTGTTCTGCTCCTGTATTCACCACACCATCGTTATCGTAGTCGCGCTTGCTTAAGGCAACGTTGGTAATATTTATACCTGAAAGGTGCCTTGTTTGACGTAAGTTTTTGGACATAAGACGCCAATAAAGATGTCACTAGGAAGTGATTGTCCTTTCAGTGCTCATTAGAGTTCTATTACTAATCAAAACATAGCAAGCAGGGTTTTCCCAGGTTGCTGAGTTTTATCTTGTTGAAGAACTCGGAGTGTAATCTAGGAATCTAAGATAGTGGCTTCTGCTGTGTCATCTACTGTAATGAGCTACAGAGGCGAGTTTCAGAAATATGGCTGAAATATGGCTCTGATCGTTTATGCCATTATAGGGGCATGAATGGATTATAGCCGTATAGGGGCATAAGGTCACAGTATTGATCGGGGTCCTAGATTAGAACACGACACCCACTCCACGAATTTATGTCCATCAAATTACTAAAACTAAAGCAATAAGATGCATGTGTAACATTACCCACCCCAAAATACATACTTGCATTTGAAATGGCGTATTCAAAATACATGGAAATATGGGTACTGTACGTCTTTAAGCATAGAAATCATTCAATATTATAGCATATGTAATCAGTGAACGATTTTGCGAAAAAATTACACATGAAATATCTCTGTATACAGAAAAGAAGTGCGAGATAATTTCATCACATAGAAATGCATTTGCTGTAAAATGTGCTACAGGCTGAGGTACAGTTATTATGTCTCTAGATTTACCTAAAAATAGAAGTTCTGTTCTTTATGAATAGTTCTACTTTAAGCAAAGGTTTTCGTGCCAGAAAAAAGGTAAATATTTTGAAAAAATGTTCAAACCAAATAAAGATTGTTCATGGTGAACGGGGGAATAGACTTCCAACGCTTTTCAATAGTTTTTGTTGATCAAAACTGAAGGCCGAATTCAGAGTTCATGGGAATGCTGTGTGTCGGAATGCTTTTCAAAAATTATTGTTTCTGTTCAGGGGAGAACATCATATCAGACAGGCTCTCAAAGAATTGGTCTACAAAATCAGGTGACAGTTCAACCAAGTTCGATAATGCTGTAACTTGGCAGGTGTGAGAATGATTGCTATCATCGATGTCTGGATCAGCATTGGCAATGCTCACAGAAGGTCGTACCTGGGTGATGTTGCTTTTATTTCTCGCTCCACTGTCACCACCTAGTCGTAGCACAGGAGTCTCAACGAATGCCGTCGTCAGGATTGGTAGCCGTTGGGGACAACACAATGCGTGAGCCGTTACAGGACTTAGCAAAGTATCGATATCCATTGGTACTGCTGATGGAAGTGCAAGACAGGTGTCCAACACGCATTCATCTCCGCATAGCATACATCGAAGCACAGGTAAGATGCAGGTCTGCCATATAGGTCTGAATGAAAGAAACCAGGTCATGTTCAGATCTCTCAGCCTGGCCAATCCAAGGACTCTAGTTATGCGGTCCCAGTAGCGTATTGCTAGGATCGTTTCTTCCATCCTTGCCGGAGTCATGTCTGTGTTTTGGTTTGCCATATCGGAGCAGGAGGGTCAAAAATAAAATGCCTGCTACAAGTCCCAAAATCAGGGGTATGCCGCCAAAGACTGAATGGACAAAATTGGGAATGATTCCCAGAATTGCTTTGAATGGTGTTAACAGTCCCGAAAAAATGGTCTTAAATACGCCTGGGATGCCTATGGCATTTGACATATTTAGAATTTGGCTAAGCATTTCTGTGAAATGCACGGGGCAATTTGTTGATTAAAGGTCATGAATCTCCGATGCTGTCCTTGCAACTTGGAGATCATACGTCTCTTGATGACGTGATGGGCACTGTTGTCTGCAAAAGCACAGACTTCATTCTGCTTAAAGTATCAATTCGTATAGAAGAGACATTCATACAAGGCCATATGTGAGTCTCGGAGTCTCCAGGGCCGTTTGGAAACAATGCTTGCATACAGCATTTGACCATGGAAGTTACTTGTTCGAGATATGCTTTCCCTGGCAAAAGGCCACAACAGCTGTGATCCGTTATTAGAATGTAACTCCCGTTCGAGAGCTGCTTAAAGAAAGGCTCTATCTGCGTTGCAGGTGTGACATGTTGGTGGCATGAAAGGTTGTTTGAATTTCCTTCACAGGCTTCGTGTAAATTAATACCCTGGCACAAAAGTATACCGCTTAGGGAATGTTTGCAATTTTCACCACTAAGAAATACATTTTTGTTGCTGTCACTATAGCATGTGTGTGTATATGGTAATTTCCATGCTGACTTAATGTACCCTTTACCCAAATGTTCATACTGGCCAGTCGGTATATACTCAAGGCAATTTTTAAATCGGAAAGTTATCGGAATTGTGATAATCCCGTGTATTATCCATTCAATGACAGGACTTTCTGACATAGTCAATGGCAATCTCTCAAGTTTTTCGATGCTCAGGATTGTATAGTCTGCTCCTTTCTGTGCCAAGCTGATTTGTTTGTCAATAAGGTTAAAGATGGAAAACAATGACGTTGTGTTGATTAAACGCCATGGCACATATCCTGAACGAAGATTTTGCAGCGTCCAGCCTAACTGTACAATAGAACGTAATTGAGACTGGCCATGCTGTAACATTAGCAAGTCTTTATCTATTATATAGATGGCAGATGATACAATACTGTTCAGTGAATATATTCTGGAGGACAGAGTCATTAACCCATTGTCCACAACAGAAAGTGATTTTTCCAAATAATACGATCAATTTCTCGTATTTTTTCAGCTGTTTCAATTGGCATTACTTTCCATGCCTCAATGTAAGCCGCATATATACTGGTCGCTATGAAACGTTTTTTACGCTGTTTGCGAGGTCCCAGAATGAAATCGCGCAAATCAGCACCATCTTTAAGTAAAGAGAAGTGTTGCTTAATTTCTGCCCGTGTGGATGATTCTAGCCATTCAAGGCACAGCTTCCCTACACTGTATGTTGTTACTATCCCTGGATGTTGTCTCTGGGAGTATCTAGGGTCTGGTCTGGTCATTGTTAACCCCTGTGTTTTGTTCAGGAATCTATCTTGACAGTTGTTTGTGTCAGTAGGCCAGATTAACCACTTTTTCCAATCAGGATGTGTTCTGTTTAGATGTAAAATTTTTGATACGTCTATTTCAACTTCTGTGGTTGTATTATCAGGTATTGGCTTTGGAATAGACGGTTTATTAAGGTCTTTAATCTTAGCTAGACCAAGACAGGTTGTTTGGTGAATTGTGTCATTTAAGAACATTATTTGTTCTGGGATCATGCAAGCTCGAAATAATGCTTCTAGGCCTTGTACCTGCCAATCTTTTGTACCCCAGATGGTTTTTGTTTCAATGTTATTTTTCCAAAAATCAAAACCAAATGTCATCATTTTTTCATAAAATGCTTCTGAATATATCAATTTAGTATGTGTCAGCATTGTTTTCAATCCTGTTTTATCCAACAGTTTATAATAATACGTTTCTGCATCACTTGTGTTAAACCCTGAGAAGTCCTGGAATTTCTCATAGAATGTTTTAGAACTGCTTTTAGGTGGAGTAGCACAATGTTCCCATTGGTTATATTTAAAAACATGTCTAGGTTGTGCAGATTTATGTAAGTAATGGTCTCCATAATGTGAGAAGCAATACATCTGTTCATAATTAGACGAACCTTGTAAATAATCATGTTCTGTAAATCTTGCTGACAACACTAAATCAGACATCATATTATCAATACTTCCAAAATCCCAAACATCAGAAAATGTACTTGATTTAACAAAGTCACTTAAGGAAACCTTGAACTGGTGAGGATATTTCAGTATTTCGACCGGACCATATATTTCATAGTCAGTTTTGTCCCATACTACCCACGCGGGTATTGGAATGGCTGTGACATTTACTGTTGACAGTTCTCTTTTCTTCACGTGGGATGATGTGTGGTTTGAGGACTAAGTTGATGTTCTAACTTGCTGTGTCCATTGAACTGTATTTTCCCTCAATGAATTTTCCCAAACAAAGTACCATGATGAGCCAAAGCAGGAGGAAAAATACACCTAGTCCAAACAAGAACTCTAACCATGGAGAAATAAGGTAAATTTCCTTGAGTTGATGAAAGAGTTCTGTTGCTTTTTCTTTAAAAGTCTTTGTTTCTGGCGTCACTTCAGGGTCGTTTTGATCTTCAGAAAAGATATCGAAGTTGATGAAGTAGCCAGAGGCAGTTCTGTCAATTGTTGGAATTGTTTTTTCAATTTGTCTTTCGTTGGCACATTCTGATGCCACATCATTGTAGACTGGTGTTTCTTGACGAACTGATTCAATCTGTGTTTCAAGTGGCACGAGTTCCATTACATTATTGCATAGTCCCTCTCTGTGCACTGCAGGTTTATCGAATGTGATTAGTCTTTCAGTTTGAACCTCTTGGATTGTTGCAAATTTGGGTATTCTGTTATTTCTCGGGAGTCCACTGGGCCTACTGTTGATTATAGGCCACATGCTTGTGGTTTTACCAGGTCGATTAATACAACTCTGTTCTCCTTTTTACCAGCAAGGGGCGGTAGTACTACTGATTTTGTTCCGTTGATTGCCAAGACAGGTACTGCTTTTCTGTAAGAAGGCCCAAATTCCTTCTTCACCGCTATTTTTTATCTGACTAGATCCCCAATCTTTGGAATCCAGACAGGTCTTGCTGGGGCTGGTGGTGCCTCTTCAGTGGTAGTTGGCTGTTGCTGCAACTTTATGTTGCTTATGGATTTTCTTGTTTCATTCAAGTCCTGTAAAACAGCCAAACGATCTTTGATGTCAAAGCCTTTATTCTTATCTTCTACCACTGATACCTGACTAAGTCCTGAATGTGCATTCTAGTTCCGAACAAAAGTTCGTATGGGCTGAAACCTTTTAGAGAATTTCTTGGCAAATTGTTTAGACTGAGCTGGACACTTATTAAATGTTTGACCCATCCTTCACCCGAACCTAATACCTTCGCTGTTATAGATTGCTTTATGTCCCGGTTTTTTCTTTCCACTACACTGTTCCCTTCGGGGTGTGATGGACAAGAGTATCGCAACCCAACGCCCATACTGGCCATGGCCTCCTTATAAGCTTGAGAGCTGAGAGCAGGACCCTGGTCAGAATGGAACATGGCAATTGCGTATGTGCCAATAAAGACTCGCAGATCTTTTATAACAGTTTTGGCGTCAGCCGAGCGCTGGGGCCACATTTTTTAAGTGAATTTTAGTCTTAATAAATAATAGGACGCAGGATGGCATATAAACAGCATTATACATACCATGGCATTAATGCGCTTGGCTCATTGCTGCGATCTCTGTTGCAGTCCGGGCAGTTCTTTACATATTTATAGTGGTGCAGGCTCATTCCCGGCCACCAGTATACTGACTGTAATTCGGTCAGAGATTCCCTCATTTCATTGTGCCTTGGACCTTCACCCATGTGTGCGTCTGCTATTAATAACTTTCTCCGGTTCATGTTTGGAATTACCCTATCCCCCACTCCAGGGATTCGAGCAAAAGGAATGGAGTTTGCATCAATTACGTATGCATAATTGAGTGGATAGTTCATGGGTAGAGCTGCACAGCTGCCCTTTGAGGACGTTTTTACTGCCAGCATGGTTTCCCCGTCTATGTATTTTTCTGAACACTTTTTTGTGGCTACGGAAGCCGGTTTAGTTGCTTCCGCTGTGGCTGTATTAGCCAATAAATTCCCTGCAACGTGAACGCCATCACGTTGATGACTCAGAGTGTGTATCACGTGGGTCTTTTGTAGTTCTTTCTGTAAAAGAACTACCTGTTTCCAAAGCATTTTATGCTTGATTGTGGCACCTGTGTCATCTTTGAAATAATTTTGAATCCAGCTCTGCAACTTATTATTGTAAGAATTGGTGCAAAAATGCGAATCGCACACGATTAGTGTCGGGAATTCACGTTCTGCATTTTCAAGCGCCATCTTTAAAGATCTGATTTCAGCTCTCTGAGCCGAACAGTTTCTCACTGATTCAGTTTTTGTTATTTTCGGTCTGAATTTACCACACAGCGTAGGATTTGTTCTCTACGTTGTAATGCTGTACAAATCTGTCTGTATAGATTATACAAGAGTATTGTTGGAGAGGCAGAATTTCCATTGGCAGAGGATATTCTTGTTCATATTTTAAATCATTCAGTTTTTTGAATTGCGGAGCAAAATAGTATTTCACGTCGTCCGCAGCAAGAGAATTTTCCCACTGTATCCATTTCGGATCCAGTGACACTGTAGGCAGGTTTACTGGGCTGAATAGTGCCTCGAAGGCGGATTCCGCTGTGAGGATATTGATCCTTTTGCCGTGTGCTAGTTCTCGTTGATTAGCTATTGCAGTTAGTACTGCTTTCACAGTATTTTCTGTGAGACTGAATGTTTTTTCTGCTTGTGTGTACAAGTGAGATTTGTAAGCTATTGGTACCTTTTCTCCCTCATTAGAGGTCAGGTACGTGAATCTGCATCTTCCTGGGATGACTCGAATTACAAGGTTGCGTGTATTATCACGTGTATCTAATTTTGTTTTTGCTAACATGTCAGTTTGCAGTGATCTCAAAATTTCGGTGTGTTTTTTGAGTCTAATTGATTGGTTTAAAATCAGGTTTAATTAGTTCGTAGAGAGGTTTAACCCTCTCCGCGTAATTTAATATGTAAGTTCTACCGAAATTCAGGAAGCCTAGAATTGATTGTAAGTTCTTCAGCGTTTTCGGTGCTTTGAGTACAGCGCACTTCTCTAAGAAGTTGTCCGCTAGGCTTTTTCCTTCACTTATTTTGTATCCTAGAAATAATACTGTCAGATGGGCAATTCAAGACTTTTTAAAGTTGAATTTGTAACCGTCTGCTGCGAACCCAAGTATTATGGTGTTCACTCTTTTCAAGTGAGTCTCCAAGTCGTCGTCTGTGATATAGATATCATCTACATAAGATAATGCCTCATCATCATACATTTGTAGTAACTCTGTTACTCTGGCTGAGAATAGTCCTGGTCTGTTCTTGAATACCTGTGGGAGCCTACAGAAATTTTTCTGAGACCCCATTATTGAGAAAGCGGTCAAGTATCTGCTTTCTGGTGCAATGTTTTGACAAAAGAAACCATTAGATATGTCTAATGTCGTTTTATATGTTTTACATTAGTGCAGCACTAGGCGAATTTTGTACTGCAAATGTTTTGCAACATGAGTTAAGGTGTCTGTAGTCCAAGACTAGACGATATGAATCGTCCGTTTTGGAGACAGGAAACAAAGGATTGTTCATTTGAGATGTGCATGTTTCAATCACCCCCTGGTATTCAAGTTGATCTAAAATCTCCCTGACCTGTTTTTAGCTTCTTGCTTAATTGGATACTGCCTTTGTGCAGTCGGTTGACTTTTTAACTGGATTTTGTGAGGAGGAGAGTCCTCATCCCATCCTACATGATTTTTATATAATGCTGGTGCCTGGGCTACTGCCCATTTCCTTGCATATATATATTTAGTGTGAATCGGAATGTGATTCGAGAAGGCAGGCATAATCATTTCTTCGCCACGAGGACACTCCCTGACAAACTCCGGGGGCCAATCTTTTTCAGCTAACAGGATGTCATAGCCTTTTGAGAGTTTATCCCAAAATAGACACCTTATTTTCCTAGTCTTATCACCCTCTATACGCAATGTTATTTTGTATATCTTATGAGGTTCACTAACTCTGGTGTCGGCAGTTTCTACTTGAATGTATTCATTTGTGTCCACTGTCTCCAGATGACTCATCAGGATCTTGCGAGCTATGCTGATTTCTGCTGCACTGTCTAGCATTGTCTGTGCCCACTCCCCGTTTTTCAACTGTGTCCTCAGTATTCTCGACATGTTCGATTACTCTAATACTGGCTATCTTCTTTCTTGGAAATTGTGATTTTTTACTTTGAGCAGGTTCCTTCTCTTTGGACTTGGTGTGCTCTCCTGGGTCTGACCGTCCTCTTCTTTCCGATTTCTGCGAAAAAGATCGAGAGGGACGTGTATCAATACTTTGATATCTATCAGGCTTCTTCAAATTATCCCTATTTCTAAGGTTATATCTTCTCAGAGAGCTCCCTCTGGGGAGACTGGTGTTCTCGAGTCGGAGTTCTTTCCCTCTGTCGAGGAGACCTTCCTCTGGACTGGAAAACTTTTTCCTTGGGAGTGGATTGTTTATTTCCATCCCAGTTCTTTTTTTGGAGTATTCGAATTATTTTTAATAAATAATTTTTCAGGATTTTCGAGTAGTTGGGGTTTCACTGGTTTCCCACCCAAGCTGTCTCTACCTAGTTCTTCATAACATTTTTCTATATTTCTGGCAAGCTCAATTGGTTGATCTGTTATATGTGTTTCCTTCAATTTTTGGCGGATCCCCACAGATGCTGCTTCTCCTTTTATATTGGCTAATAATATAGCCGAGACCTGCTTGAAGTCTTTCAGTAATTTCATACCAAGAGTTAAAGCAGGTTCAGGATCGTATTCATTCTGAATCTGTTTTAGCACATCTGGTATTCCCGCCATGGACGGAACACCATGTGTTTTTGTGTAAATGGAAGCAAAGACTGTACCCCAAGTGTCACAGTCCTCCACGTGTGGTGCGACCCCCATTGGAAGGCAGATGGTCAGAATTCTGTGTTTCTCAATAGGGGTAGTATTCGGAAATACTGCCTCTATTTGAGTAATTTTCTGTGCTAACCAGAAAGGAATTTGTTCCCGTTTTATGGGTGTTTTACCAAGACATGATTGTATGTTCTGTGGTGTAATTTTATTTGTGTTCCCCTGATGAGGGGTCAGCTGTGGAACATTAACAGCTGTTTGGACTGTTGCAGTCCGCATTACATATTGGACTAGTTGTCTATGTATTTTGATTAATGTTTTTAGCTGTGCTAAAAGTTCTTCTTTTGACATTTTTGCAATGTCCGGATGTGGTGTGTAGCTGGCTAGAACCGGCCACGTTGCTCCTGGTCTACCTAGTGTACCGAGCCTGGTAATATGATCATTGTGTTTTAGGGCGCCTTTAAACCAGAGCAGGTGCTCTTGGTATTTTAAAGGGATTTCAATCTCCTCGAAAGGAGCGTACTCATCCGGTGGATCCTCTATTTTGTAATAGTGGAACTCGTGTGTTGCGGCGTTTGCCGCTGGAAATTTGTTCCATGAATAGAATACCTCTGTCTGCCGATATTCGTGTGCCTCTATCACGAAGACGACTGTGCCACCTTGTGTGGCCAGTCCATTTTCCATAAGTTTTAACGTTATAGTTTTTCTTATGTTGACCGGGATGATTATCACACCCGGTGGGTAAATTCCTGTTTCATTGGAAGCCTGCCGAGTCGCATTTACTGCGGCTTCAACGGTTCCGTTGTCTTCTAGTGACATTTTGTAAATGCAAGTTTTGCAGAGCAGGTCTCCAAGGAGACAAAGATTAGGTGCACAATATTTTGAAACACTGTATCCTTCAACGTTGAATAAACCAGAACTTTACATAGGAATCTCTTCCTACTAAGTTCGGGTGAATTTCAACCTTTCACCCACCCCAGACGTCGATTGGTGTATTTACGGGAGAAAGGGTCTGTGTGAAAAATGCACGACTGAGTTACTCTAACGTCTTACGTTAGTTTTATCGCCTTACCAAACGTTGGGCGCCATGTAGTGTAGTTCCTATTTTCCCTATAGGCCCTGCTCATTGGAATAACAAACAGCATTTTAGACGTAGAAGTGCGGTCTTCCAGGTCTCTACTGACTATGCTAAACTTAATTGGGTTTGTTACCAACTAGCTCAGAGGTCACTGGAAACTTTTTTGACTGAATAGGGAGTGACCAGCTCCCCTGGCTCAGACAAGAAGGGATTCAGTTTTCCAACAACCGCATAAACATGAAAACTTTGCTCCTTAGAATAAGAGTCAATCTCTAGAGTCGTGTGAAACAATAGACAGTTATTTTACTCAGTCAGTTGTGCAGATTACTTTCACCAAGGTGCAGAGAAATAGAAAGACGGGCGTTTTCAATAAAAGGTATTATTTATTGAACAGTCTTTCTTCTCATGCAAAAGAAATGAATTGCCACAATTGCAAGACTCGTTATTATAATAAGTGCGTACAGTAAAAGGAGGATTGCGAAATACTGTAAAAGCATTGATATGGTTTCTTAGCCAAACAATGGTTAAAATGAATAAAATATATACATTCATATATACATTTAGCTAACGTACTCAACTGGTGCTTCTAACTACGCCTACCCCAGTGTACCTGACCTAAGCCTAATACTTGGGAGGGAGTAAGTGTGTAGCAGTTTTAGTTAAGTTGGTTTTGCAAAGGTTTGCTTCAAGAATTCTCTCTAAGGGTTTAGTCAACACTATACCTCTGGAATAGAATGTTGGAGGTCTTGTATCTCCTTTCAGGGCTCGATATCCCAGTCACTCGCAAGAGTAGGCTGGAAACGCCGGAGCTGGATTTTCTTGGCAGGAGAAAAGACAGCGTCTTTCTCAGCGCGTCAAGGAGGAGGAGGGGCAGCGTCCGTGGGCTGCTTGCATCTGCTGGGCTCTGCAAGGGACAGCTGTTCTGCTCCTGTATTCACCACACCATCGTTATCGTAGTCGCGCTTGCTTAAGGCAACGTTGGTAATATTTATACCTGAAAGGTGCCTTGTTTGACGTAAGTTTTTGGACATAAGACGTCAATAAAGATGCCACTAGGAAGTGATCGTCCTTTCAGTGCTCATTAGAGTTCTATTACTAATCAAAACATAGCAAGCGGAGCTTTCCCAGGTTGTTGAGTTTTATCTTGTTGAAGAACTCTGAGTGTAATCTAGGAATCTAAGATAGTGGCTTCTGCTGCGTCATCTACTGTAATGAGCTGCAGAGGCGAGTTTCAGAAATATGGCTGAAATATGGCTCTGATCGTTTATGCCATTATAGGGGCATGAATGGATTATAGCCGTATAGGGGCATAAGGTCACAGTATTGATCGGGGTCCTAGATTAGAACAGGACAAGTCAATTTAGAGAGAAAACCCTCCTCAAACCCCCAGCTGAGCAAATCTAACGCCTCCACACCAACAGCCCATCAGGCAATAGCAGCCGAATAAACAACGGGTAGGGGTAGAATCTAAACAGCGCACAGAGCTATTAAAAAAAAGCCCTTCCCCTCCCAGTCATAAACCTACCACCCGCATTATCTCCATATGTTCTCGTTCTTGCAGGCATCCCTGAGCTTAGAGTGGGCCAAAGCGAACCACACTAGGAATTAAAAAATAAATGCATGTACTGGTTAGCTAACCATAGACAATTCCAGTATGACAAAGCAGGAGAGATCCTAATAACACGCAGAGCTGGGTGGCTAGGATGGAGACCCAAGGACAAGCAAGGAGACTGCATAGTGATAAACTTCCGAAACCCATGCCTTGCCCAAGAAATATTAAATAGAGATGATGGGAGACAAATGGGCACTATTAGAGCCCTTCCATTGGGTTACTTTTATACCCCATAGAGAACCCATCAAGTTAGAAGGCGAATTAGTTGGGTATGGAGATGCGAAAATCAAAGCTACAAAATAGCTGCTTTAGATCACTATTGGCCTAGACAACCAATCTACAATATTCCCACAGCAAATAGATTTAACACTCTAGAAGGAGTAGATGGACTCGAGATTCAGGTCATAGGACCCGATGTACAGCTGGGCGAGTCTCAGGAGGAAATCGTTAAACGCAAGGCGGATTTAGAGCACTGCTCAATACTAGGGGAAGGATAAACCTGTTTAAGCATGAGCGGCTCCTCAGGGGACAAAAAAAGAGGGATGTAACATGGTCTTGACCAGCAACCAATTCCCTTCATTAAATAGTGGGACTGTCTCAAAAGCCGATTCTGGGTTTTGCGGGACCTCGTCCGCACCTACACCTCCAGTTGTCGCCAAAACCAGCGCCCCGGATCCTCCAAGGCTGTGAGTCTTATCCTTGAACGTAGCCAGTTTAAACAACAAGATAGATCACCCCGAATGGGGCTATTTTATTGACCAAGAAGAGATATGTATGTCGCAGGAGACGTGGGCAAGAGGGGATGTAATAAAATTAGGTTTTGCCACCTATAACATTCCCGCAGTATCAGGTGGAAATAGGAGGCCCTCGTGTGGATTAAGCACATGGGTGGGAGTCCACCTAGGCTGTACAGCCAAACACATCTTCTTATTATATTCTGTTTGTTCTCCTTCACTTCCCGCCAAAGACTACTATTGCCCTAATAAAAGTGTACTCAAGAACAGTCAGTCGTGGCCAGGAGTCAAAAACACTTGAGGAATTAATGTCCTTCCTAGCCACCATCTCAGACAATCATATGGGGATTATAGGAGGGGAAAGGACAGCCCCTGCGAAGATAAGTATTGGGCCATCCCAGAGACTATTTGCCCACCAGTAAAAGTCTGGTCCCCTCTGGTGATTCAGATGAATTCCCTTGCTCCAAAATACTCTAAGGGCATATAATGGAAGAACAAAGTTAGACACATCCAGTAAATTTATCTTTATTAGAAATGGGCGAGGGACTTTACTACGTCACATTTTAATTGACTCAAAATCCTGGCACAGGGTATTCGACTAAGGTAACGACACTGCACGATAGTGACCATAATGTCCTTGTTCTAGAATTATAGGAGTTAAACCCCGGGAGTGCTACAGGGGCACATACTCCAAATGATGCCAGGCTGTCTCTCACCAACTGCAGGAAGAGAATACGATGGGCAGACATAAACCAGTCAAAACAAAGTCTAGGCTCCCTGTATGAAGCCATTAATCCAGTCCTCTTGACTGCGACCAAATCTGTCCCCACTAACAGCACCAGAATCGATCTTTAGATGGTTGCCCTGAATCATACTAGGCTAACGTCAACCATGGGCGAATACTTTTTTCCCATGAAAAACATCAGGCCCAATAGGAAACCTTCCCGCCCCTGGTATAATGACCAATGATGAAAGGCTAAAAACAGCCTTGATTATATCTATCGAGGCTAACGACCGTCCTTTAATTAAAATAATCAGAGTGGCCTACAAGACCACTGTTAGTGAGAAAAAAAAGGGTGGGAAAGAGATGTGCGATACTTTAAGAAGCTCCCTGAGTGCCCGTGACATGAGGATTTTTTGGAAGGTGGTCAATACAGGGAGCTCTGAGGCAAAATCGCCGATAGAGACAAACCTAGAGTCAGCTGTGTGGAGGGACCATTTAGAGTCCCTCTACTCTAGGGCAGAGACAGTGGATGACTCCGCTCATAAAGGCCACTCCTCACTGGTTGATTGCCCCATTGCACCCATGTTCAACGCAGGACCATGGACGACATCCCGATAACACTCAAAGAGATAACGGGTGCTCTATGCAATATAGCACTGGGCAAATCGCCAGGATTAGACAAGATCCAAGGGGATTTATTCCGCAGTGAACCTACTATCTGGGCACAATACCTTTGGGTCTTATTCAACGCCATTTTGCAAGGCATGAATATTCCTGCTAGCTGGGCCGGAGCCAAAATGATTCCTATATATAAAAAGGTCTTCCTCTTCCTGCTGCTACCCACAAATTATTGGCCTATAAGCCTCATAGATATTAGTCAAAAAATCTTTGCACGAGTGTTGCCGTTTTGGTTGCAGAGCTGGATGGAGGAGCATAAGATACTCAGCCCTCTCCAGGCAGGGTTCAGAGAAAATATTTCCACACTGGATCAGATCCTCAGGCTACAAATATTACACTGGAAGATAGTGTGTTTGGAGGGTGGCAGCCTCTACTTAATATTTGTATACCTGAAATCTGTGTTTGACCTGGTCCCAAGAGATAAGTTGAAGTTGTGGGCAGTTCTCCGTGAGATGGGGGTCCCGATATACCTGTGCCAAATCAGGAAGCTGTTACATGAGGTAAACTACATCTAAATAATATTTGGCAAGAAAGGAAAACTTACAGACCCCATTCCTGTAGGCAGAGGTGTCCGCCAGGGATGTGACCTTGACCCGACTCTTTTCGGCCTGTTTATAAACGGGTTAGTTGTTTTTTTACTCAGTGAGAAAGATCTGTACTTCCCCAAGCTGACATCACGAAAAATTCCAGCTATGATGTTTGTCGATGACACTTATTATCAAAATCTCCCATGGGGATACAGAGGGTACTTAACAGATTCGATGCCTTTTGTAGAGAAAGAGGGCTTGAGATTAACCTTCAAAAAAAATTAAATTCATGGTGTATAACTCAGCCAAAAGTACCCGACCAAACCCAAGTTTAAATGAAAGACCCCTAGAGAGAGCATCCACTTTTGCTTATCTCTGCATAACTATCACAGAAACAATGGATTGGGGGGGATGTATGACGTTACAACGCATACTTTTACAACGCCTACCTTTACAACGCAGTTTTTACCACGCATACCATTACAACCCATAATGCTTTTAGGCGCTGGATAGTGAATAGTTTAATTTACTATTCCAACTCCAGTCCCCATGGATAGTAGGGAAGGTTATTGGATAGTAAATTAACCTATTCCCTATCCTAGAGCGCCCCCCAGAGCAATGCGTTGCAATAGTTTGCGTGGTAAAAGTTGCGTTGTAATGGTAGGTCGTTGTAAAAGTTTCGTTGTAAAGGCTGTATACCGATTGGGGGGCTCAAATCAAAAAATCAACCTTGAAGTTAGCACATTATGAAGGGGGGTAGAACCCATGCAATCGCGGGGACCTGGGCGTTAAGTAGTAAGTGTATAGAGGGGTCCCCGTGAGAAGGAATTATTTATACACAACCAATAAAAATTTTCAGGAGACTAAGATAGTATTCAAAAGGAAAAAGATGTTGTCATTTATTCAACACCACAAGATAACAATTTTAAGGCAATTTTTGCAATCATTTAGAAGTGAAACGAGAAATCGAAAAAATGAAAAGGCCCCGAGAAGGGGAAGAGGGAAGGGAGTGTGCTCAAAGGCTGTGTGAAAGATTATAAAGATAGTACACAGACTTAAACATAATGTACATATATCCCAAAATCAACAAGGAAATAAACATTATTCCAAAAAACCAAAACGGCCTACATCAATTAAGGCAAGCATGGGGCAAATATTTCAAAAGAGGGGGGGCATTCCACGGTCACATGTATAAATCAATCAAATACAGGGAATGTGCCGGATGTCCCAAAGTGAAGAGGTGTCGACGTTTCGACCCCTGTTTGTAGGATACATTCAGTCCTTTGCCAGGGTCTTCATCAGGACCGTTGTAGTGGGGGAAGGGACGAAGAGGGGCCGTCCTATCTGAAAAATGAAAACCCATGTCAGGGAATGGAGTATAAACTTTAAAACCTAAACAGTCTTTGTACTGTACACCAAAGGGGTGGCTTAGTTAAAAACAAACTAGTGCCATGGAGTCCGGGTCGTGGGACCTCTGGACAAAAGGAACCAGAAGCTGAATATGCAATTTATCCATAAACACGCTTGTAAGTTAATTATATTATACATCAGGGGAACATTAGCCAAGGATTATTAATGTCCGCTCAGAATGGGGGACCAAATTGCAGTTCATGTAGTAATACAGGACTCAGATGGACTCTAAATCCAATAAAAACTTAGTTCGAGAGGTGGGTCTCAATGTGTTATTACAGTGCAAGGGCACGGTCGACTGGTACAGAAAAATGTGGGTGATTACCTGAAGTGGAATGAAACACACTCCGTAAAATTCAACTGAAAGAGCTGCCGGTTTTGAATAATTATACAGCTGGGCAAGTCTAAATAAAACCATTAAGTTCAAGTTAGTCAGTGTTACCTCAGCGGGTGCTGATTTTTAGCTAAGACAATTCAAAAGGTGGGGTTACCTCAGTCTATTTTACCCAACTTGCTGTAATATTGCAGGCAGGAATAAGCGCTGGGCTGATTCAATTAACTGTAAATTTAAAGTATAAACACATTGATTAAAACACGAGCGCAACGTGAAAGTCTGACAGGCAGAAAACACATTCGCGTATGTCCGTACCTATATTGGGTCCGTTCAATACTTTACGAACTGGAGGGCTGAGTGCCGAAGGACCGATCGACTTCGTGTCGTCACAATCAGGTCCTAAAACAATCATGAGGGATCGTAAGTAACTAGGTATTAACTCCTCAGGAAGCCGTAACAAGCGGGGCCTAAGAGTTATACACTTACTCAGAAATCAGGGCGCGAGGCAGCAGAGCGTCTTGCTGCAGTCGTGACTCCAACCTCTGTTAACCGCTACGCGAAGGTCTCTCATCAATCATTTGGATGACTTGGGTCGTGTCACGTAAGTAGGCACTTACGGATTTGTCCTCCAACAAACAAGTCATCATCAAACCCGCCGACAAAGGCGGGGCAATCGTTGTCCAGGATCTGTCCAAGTATAAAGAAGAAATCCATAGACAACTGTACGACGGAGTCAGCTACCAAGAGATACCTAATGATCCATCAAAAGAGATAGCCCGCATGATTCTTTGCATCACACAAAAAGGTTTGGAATCAGGTTTTTTGAGTGACCAAGAGTTCAAATTCTTGAATCAACAATCCCCAAGGTTGGCAACCATTTACACCTTGCCAAAGGTCCACAAAAACCTTGACAGCCCTCCCGGGCGACCAATAGTATCCGGGTGTGGCTCAATACTAGAGCCGCTATGTAAATACATAGACTTTTTTCTGAAGCCACTTGCCTTGAATACTAGAGCCTACTTACGTGACACGACCCAAGTCATCCAAATGATTGATGAGAGACCTTTTGATCCTAGTACTATGCTATTGGTCACATGTGATATTATATCACTCTACACTAGTATCCCTCAACAAGAGGCCCTAGACGTAATGGAGGTTGCACTGAATCACAGACCTGCTCCCTTCCAGGTCCCTACGGAGTTTATCATCGACCTACTGAACATAGCTATGAAGAAAAATTTCTTCATTTTCCAAGAAAAGTTCTACGTACAATCCAAGGGCGTAGCCATGGGCGCAACATTTGCCCCCAATTTGGCTATTATTTATATGGATCACTTTGAGCAGGAACACGTTTTCTCACCGAATAATCCTTTTTCATCCATGCTGACCCTCTGGGTCAGATACATCGATGATGTCCTGTGTATTTGGCAAGGAAACGGCGATCAACTGAATGAGTACCACACCTGGTTGAACCAACGGAACACCAATATCCAATTCACGCTTGAGTCAAGCAACAATTCAATACCCTTCCTTGACATTTATTTATTTATTTATTTATTTAATTTGTATGGCGCGTTATAACCACAGGGGTCTCTAAGCGCTGTCTGACCAGATTTACGTGATAGATGTTAAATTCACTTGGAACCAGCTGTGCACCTAAGACCTGCTCCAGGCTTGTTTAAATAGTACGGTTTTAAGTTTCTTTCTGAAGGAAAGTAAGTTGCTCTCCTTCCTGAGCTCTGGGTCCAATTTGTTCCATAAAGCTGGGATCGTGTTGGAGAAAGCACGGCCCCCCACCGTGGTCAATTTGAAGCGGGGCTGGGACAGAAGAGTAGCGTCCGACGAACGCAAAGTCCTACCCGGTATGTAGGGGGATAGTCGGGATTTCAGGTATTTTGGTGCTTTGCCATACAAAGCCTTGTGAGCAATGCACATTCCTTTGAAAATAATTCGCTGGCGAACTGGCAGCCAGTGTAACTCCTGCATCAGGGGAGAGGCATGGGCATTTCTAGGTTTTTTGAATATCAGCCTAGCTGCATCGTTCATGACTCCCTGTAGTTTGTCCAGCAGCCGCTGTGGCAAACCCAAATAAAGGGAGTTCCCGTAGTCCAGCCTAGCCAGAATAGTGGCTGAGACTACGTGCCTCAGGGTGGAAAAGGAGAGTAGGGCAGCGATCTTTCTAAGTTGTCTTAGCATGCCTATACTGGTGCCTACTACGGTGGTAACTTGTTTTTCCATGGATAATTTACTATCCACATATAGGCCTAGGCTTTTAACTGCAACTGCCGGCTTTGGGGGAACACCCAGCTCCCTAGGCCAGAATTTATCACTCCAGGGGTTACCCGAGATGGAAATGGGTAGTACTTCCGTCTTATCCGGGTTAACTTTTAAGGAGTTCTCAGACATCCAATTGACAGTAGTTTTCAATATGTCTTGTAGCCTGGTGGATGCTCCTGGACCATCATCCAGCCGGATGATTATCTGGGTGTCATCGGCATAGTTGTACACTAGGCAGTCCATCCTATTCAGGAGGGCAATTAGTGGCTGCAAGTAGATATTAAAAAGTAGTGGGGACAAGGCAGATCCCTGGGGGACCCCGCAGGTGATCGGAGCAGGGGTAGAAAGTAGATCCCCCAGCTGTACTCGTTGTGTCCTCCCTTGCAGAAATGATGTGAGCCATGCATGTGCTGTGCCCACGACACCAAAGGATCTCAACCGCGACAGAAGCTGTTTATGGCACACGGTGTCAAACGCCGCGGAGAGATCCAATAGTACCAGGGCGCTCGGTGTTTTTACATCAGCTCGCATCCTAAGCTCATCCAGAATGGATAGCATAACTAGTTCCGTGCTGTGGTTCGCACGGAACCCTGCCTGATTGGTCTCCAGCAGATTGTTGCTCTCTAAATGGCCTGACAGTAGAGCTAGCACATGCTGCTCAATTACCTTCGCCAAAAAAGGCAACTGGGAGATGGGCCGAAAATTCTTCAAACATTTTGTGTCCGCTCCAGGTTTTTTCAGTAAGGGGATCAAGCGAGCCTCTTTAAAAGCTGAAGGGATCTGTCCTGTACGAAGAGAGGTGTTCAATAGGTGCAGGACCTCTTCCTCTATTCCTGGCATTGCCATCTTGAATATGTCAGGCGGGCAAGGGTCCACCAAGGAGCCTGATTTGACTCGGCCTATGATCTTGAGCAATTCCTGTTTTGAAATAAGGGATAACTCAGCTAGAGGCAGAATGTTTAGTGGACCAGTGGAGTCCGGTATGTGCGGACATTCGAGGTGTGCAGTTTCTGCAATTTCATCCAGGATGTCGGATATCTTCTTTACGAAGAAATCCTGGAACCTCTGACAGTCCTCCTGGGTGAACTCGGGACTTTGTTCCTTGTTCACTCTGAGCTCCGCCAGGACCCGGAAGATTTCTTTTTGTGGATTTCTAGCAGTGGTTATTCTTTCCTCAAAGAAAGCAGCCTTCCTTAATTGTATGGCTAGTTTGTACTGGGCTAAGGATGAGGTATATTCTTGTTTGGAGATAGCGTCGTACTTTTTACGCCATGCCCGCTCTTTCTTCCTCACCCCGCGTTTCATCTCTCTGAGGGAATCATTATACCAAGGCGCCCCAGCTCCTCTCGCCACCTTCTTCATCCTGCGAAGAGGCGCCACCACCTCAATGGCACTCCCCAGTTTATGCTGGAGATGTCTACATAAGGCATCAGCATTGGCATCTGGCTCTATGTCTGAAGGATGGTGTTCTAGGAGGTGGACCAGTTTTTCCCCATCAAGGTTTCTCCATTTGCGGGCCGTTTTCCAGCCCTCCTCAGGTTTGGACATGGGGCCCCTCAATGTAAGTCTACCCTTTATTAGAAAATGATCAGACCAGGCACAAGGAAGAATTTCCGTGATGCCCTGGGCTGGCATGGTGGTCCAAACTAGGTCGAGTACATGACCTTTCTCATGTGTTGGTCCCTTGACCTGTTGGATAAGACCTAAGGAGGAGACCGCCTCCTCTATCTGTAGTGCTTGTCCTTCTTTAGGGGACTTTTCCCAGTGATAGTTGAAGTCTCCAACGATTACCATTTTATCGTATCTTGTACACAGGTCCTGGACCAATCTTACAAAGAGGGTAGGGAAGTCAGGCGACGCCCAAGGTGGCCGATAAACCACCAAGAACACCACACAGACAGCCCCCCTCCTGAGCTTAACCCCCATAACCTCAGCTCCTCCAAGGGTTTCGGAGAGAAACTTATTGGCACGGAGGCATGACTGATAAAGAAGGGCTACTCCTCCTCCTCTCTTAGCTCCTTCCCTGTTGAAGTGAATAGCTAAATAGTTATCTGGAAGGGCCGCCACTAAATCGGGCGCTGAGCAATCCTCCAGCCATGTTTCCGTAAGTGCGAGGACATCTAGCTCCCCGTCTTCCAGGAGTGTGAAAACCTCTAACCTATGGCTTTGCAAAGAACGAGTATTCAATAAGCCGTAACTCGGGGTATGTATGTTGGACGTGCGCTGGCGCCCTCTGGTGCTCTTAGATGACATAAGCAGACCCTCGCAGCCCAGCCGGTGTAGGGTAGCCGGCTCCAGAAGGGACTTACCCAAATTAAGTTGTAATAGGTCGGCCCGTGCGTAAACCAGAGTCTGACCAGGGGTTCTGGCCCTAGGCCCCAGATGGTCACGGATGGGCAAAGATGGGCTCACCTCTGGCGAACCTCCGGCGCACCAATGGCGCGCCCGCTGCGCGTCTCCGCTGCGCGTCTCCGCTGCGCGTTTGCTCCATGTGAGCTTTAAATAGGAGGCTGCTGACGGTCCTAGTACAACCACTAGACCGTCAGCTCTCCAAAATGGCCCCCGGAAGTGAGGGTAGAGGGCTCTGTACCGCGTTGGACACTCCCTCCACAACAAACAGCACAAGCTGCGGTGGAACGGGGAGGTAAGCGGTAGTAACTAGCAAGGTGACTTCGTTAATGCGCCCACATCAATTAAAAAAGTACTGTGCAAATAGTATTCAAATTCAGCTCAAAACGGACATCTCCATCTATGCGGAAAACGGACAGCTTCTTACAACTCTGTACAGGAAACCGACAGAGAGGAACTCTCTATTACAATATGGTAGCCACCATCCGAGAGGCCTCAGAGACAATCTTCCTGTAGGACAGTTCCTGAGAATTAGAAGAAACTGTTCCTCTCGTACTAACTATCTTAAGGAATCAGAGATCCTCAAGGATCGCCTCGTTTCACGGGGTTACCCAACACGCATGGTGAGACGCGCTAGAAAGCGAGCCTGGTATAACCCGAGAGAGAATTTGCTGAATCCTGAAGGTCGCATGGACCCTGAGATGAACCGGATGATTTGTGTCACCACCTTTACTACAAGGAGTAATGATGTCAAAAAAGTGATCAATAAGAACTGGCCTTTAATAGCTCACGAGATTGATCAACCACAGCTCCCTCTCCACTCTTTTAAGAGATCTAGAAACATTCGAGACATGGTGGTCCACTCATACCTGGAACCGGAGAGCTCTCCAACACTTACAAGCCTATGGAACTTACCACCTGTGATAGGTCACTTTAGATGCGGGACCTGTATCGCTTGCGAGACAACCATCCAGACCAAGACCTTCACCCATGGACAACATACTTTCAGATTAAAACACCACACTAATTGTAATACTGACAGTGTGATTTACATAATAACATGCCCATGTAGCAAAGTATATGTGGGGCAAACCCAGCAAAAAATCAAATCTCGGATTTCTGCACATTGTAGCAGACTACGTTGCAAGGTTCTAGGCGCCCCCCTGGTAGACCACTGGCAGACCGCTGGGCACACTGTGAAAGATCTACGGTGGCTGGTAATCGAGAAAGTGTCCTTAGGGAGGAGAGGCGGAAATCTAGCTGCTGTGCTTAACGTACGAGAATGTAAATGGATGTCTCTCCTGGACTCCATCAAAAATGGCCTAAATGAACAGGACGGCAGCCTTGCACAACTGGCCGCACTGAGATGACAGAATAACTCACACCGCATATAAGCCTTACTGATAACTCCACACACCCTACTGGCTATTCCCATTCATAAACTATTTGATATATCCAGGTAACTCGTCTACACCATCCTTCGAGACAGGTGCACGAGTACTCCTTCCCACAAGGGCACCGCAGAATATCAAGTGTTAACATTAAGTGCCAATATTGTGTGTTTTCACTTCTCTTTAACAACACCTACTGATTTGACACCTTTGAAATAGGTACATTTTCCTTGTGCCCGCTCGCCTTCACTCCCTTGCATGGGCTGTGCGCGAGCTCTAATTCTCTGACAAATTCTCTTAAATATATGTGTAACTTAACCTTCGCTCGCTTGCATGGGCTGTGTGCGAGCGCAAATTCTCTGAAAAATTCTTTTAATTATATGTGTAACCTAATATGCAAAGATAAATTCTGCTTGAAAGGGCTGCGATCTAGATTTTACATGTAATTTAGGTTTGAGCTACTTCTGGCCATTCTTAAGCTCCAGATCGCCTATTACTGTAAACCATTGAGGAGAGGATCACGTCCCTACCACATTCGAGTCTTTTTTCTATTTTTACTGACTCACGCTACGTCGTAAGTCCCGCCCCCAAACTCCGCGTAGCGGTTCACGGAGTGTGATGATTTACCCACAGCGAGAAGCCCTGCTGCTTCGCGTAGCGGTTAACAGAGGTTGGAGTCACGACTGCAGCAAGACGCTCTGCTGCCTCGCGCCCTGATTTCTGAGTAAGTGTATAACTCTTAGGCCCCGCTTGTTACGGCTTCCTGAGGAGTTAATACCTAGTTACTTACGATCCCTCATGATTGTTTTAGGACCTGATTGTGACGACACGAAGTCGATCGGTCCTTCGGCACTCAGCCCTCCAGTTCGTAAAGTATTGAACGGACCCAATATAGGTACGGACATACGCGAATGTGTTTTCTGCCTGTCAGACTTTCACGTTGCGCTCGTGTTTTAATCAATGTGTTTATACTTTAAATTTACAGTTAATTGAATCAGCCCAGCGCTTATTCCTGCCTGCAATATTACAGCAAGTTGGGTAAAATAGACTGAGGTAACCCCACCTTTTGAATTGTCTTAGCTAAAAATCAGCACCCGCTGAGGTAACACTGACTAACTTGAACTTAATGGTTTTATTTAGACTTGCCCAGCTGTATAATTATTCAAAACCGGCAGCTCTTTCAGTTGAATTTTACGGAGTGTGTTTCATTCCACTTCAGGTAATCACCCACATTTTTCTGTACCAGTCGACCGTGCCCTTGCACTGTAATAACACATTGAGACCCACCTCTCGAACTAAGTTTTTATTGGATTTAGAGTCCATCTGAGTCCTGTATTACTACATGAACTGCAATTTGGTCCCCCATTCTGAGCGGACATTAATAATCCTTGGCTAATGTTCCCCTGATGTATAATATAATTAACTTACAAGCGTGTTTATGGATAAATTGCATATTCAGCTTCTGGTTCCTTTTGTACAGAGGTCCCACGACCCGGACTCCATGGCACTAGTTTGTTTTTAACTAAGCCACCCCTTTGGTGTACAGTACAAAGACTGTTTAGGTTTTAAAGTTTATACTCCATTCCCTGACATGGGTTTTCATTTTTCAGATAGGACGGCCCCTCTTCGTCCCTTCCCCCACTACAACGGTCCTGAGGAAGACCCCGGCAAAGGACTGAATTTATCCTACAAACAGGGGTCGAAACGTCGACACCTCTTCACTTTGGGACATCCGGCACATTCCCTGTATTTGATTGATTTATACATGTGACCGTGGAATGCCCCCCCTCTTTTGAAATATTTGCCCAATGCTTGCCTTAATTGATGTAGGCCGTTTTGGTTTTTTGGAATAATTTTTATTTCCTTGTTGATTTTGGGATATATGTACATTATGTTTAAGTCTGTGTACTATCTTTATAATCTTTCACACAGCCTTTGAGCACACTCCCTTCCCTCTTCCCCTTCTCGGGGCCTTTTCATTTTTTCGATTTCTCGTTTCACTTCTAAATGATTGCAAAAATTGCCTTAAAATTGTTATCTTGTGTTGTTGAATAAATGACAACATCTTTTTCCTTTTGAATACTATCTTAGTCTCCTGAAAATTTTTATTGGTTGTGTATAAATAATTCCTTCTCACAGGGACCCCTCTATACACTTACTATTGAAGTTAGCACAAACACCAGGGGGCTTAACAAAGGTCTTTTAAAAATCCAGCCATAAACCTGTGAGCCCATCAATAGAAATATACAAGGTCCAAGCCAGGGGAGAGGCGTTGCATAGCGCTTAAATGTGGGGTCATCGTTCTGACAGTATCACGCAGACAGAAAACACCTTTCGCAGGGAACTGTTTGGCCTCCCACGGGGCACCACACTCACGCCACTCCGATTGGACCTGGGGGTAAGGGCTATTGCAGAAGAAGTCAATCTCAGACCCCTTTTATTCTGACAACGCCTGTGGGTTACCCCAGAACTTTTAGAATACAGGGACGAACTAAGAGAGGGGATGAGCCTATCGGGGGCGGGTAAACGACTCTGGTTCTCTCACATTCGACATTTCAGAGTACCAGTGATGGGTTAATCTTTAGGCTGACCCAAAAGAAGCATGTGTCATAGTGTCCAAGAAAGAGTCAAAGGACTTTTATTTGGAGTATAAATTGCCTCAACTCAAGAGTCATCTTTTAGTAGGCAAGCTAACTGCAGTTTTCTAAGAAATTAGGGATTGGTATAGCTTCGAGCGGCACTGAACGACATCAAGCCGGCAACTGTTAGAAAGCTTTACCTACAGTTTAGATACAGGATATTGCCACTCCGCTCCTGTACAAACAAATGGGCGGGCTCGCGAACTCTGGGGTGCCCGGCCTGTGACTGTTCCACAGAATCAGATTACCATGTGTTCTTTTGCTGCCCCGGATACCACAAAACAAGAAAACAGTGGCTGGTGCAGATATGCAGGAACCTAGGTACCAGGCTCTGTTCTGAGGCTTTTAGGATATTGAAAAATGGCACTAGCCTCCCCAAAGTATATTCGGTAACAGGCATCTTATTTGCTATGTGGTGCACTCGCAGAGTACTTTTAAAAACCAATCTAATAAACGAGGTCTATACTCTTGTACACCAGTTGTCAAGCAAAGGAATTTTAAAGGGATTACCTGTTTTACTGTTCAATTGAGAACTATTTTATTGATGTAACTTATTTATACTATGAATTTATTGACATACTGGATTGTTTCTGAGAAGAGAAAGCCCTGATCTCTCAAATTTTGACGGGTGAACTGTTTGCATACTTTGCACATGCACTTTAAAATGCCAATACTGCTTTCTATCTATGATTGATACAGCAATCTACATGAATAGAGCTGCCATCATAGATTGCACTGTATTTCACACAGTTCTAGACCAAACCGGAGTATGTCTTAGTTAACCTCTCATACTGTACATACCCGGTCTTTTTCTCTTTTTTTTTCTATCTTGATTTGGAAATGAATTGTATGTTATTTTATATGTGCTTTTAAGGTCAAATTGGCCAAAATAAAGTTATTATTGAATTGAAAAATTCATATTCATTAGTGCTGAATAAAAAATTAACATATTACTGACAGTTACATTATTCTATGTTTTTAATATGTATATAAGTGAATGCATAAAGTAAATGTTTTATCATGACTACTTATCTACAATAGCTTCATCATTGATTCACATAAATATATATTATATATAAATAAAATTAATTTAAAATACAACAACACTTGAAAGACGGAGTTTATTTAATGCATCTCTAATCTACATATACTACCATCCTTTATGCATCTATATACCTTCCATTTACAAGTACTTATGGATCTATATATTTATTACATTACTTCTTATTCAATGCACTACCCTTTTTCTCACCCTATACCACTCACAATATATCCTCTACCTCAACCCTCTCATTCCCCCCAAATCCAATACCAATATGATCCCAAAAATATCTTTCTAGACTATTACCTACTTTACCCCTCCTTGCACCATCTCATACCTTTTTTACTATTCTGATCCTTCAAAACAACTCTTTCTAAACCCTTCCCTCTGACTCTTCCCCCTTCACCTCCCTTTTACTCATCCCAAGCCTCCTCCTACTGCTCCAAATACAAACAAAAAAAGAGATTCCTAACTTCTTCCCTCTTCTATCCCTCCACGATCCTTTTTTATTCCACATAACTATCATGTCCACCTCTCAAATTACTTTCATGTTTCACTATACTAATTCACCACTAATCCAGAGTAGCATAAACAAAAGGTTACAGGGGCATTAGAGTTAGAATCAGATTTCCCTTGTACAAAGCCAGTGAAATTCAGCAGTTCTAGTTACCCGAGCTAACTATAACTTACGCTCCCTCAATGCACTACGTATGACCTCACATATTACATCACTCATGACATAGTGACATCATTGAGCTCAAATGACATCAAGCGATTAAGTGTTTTTAAGAGTTTATGGGTGTTAACCATTAATACTAACCTACTACAAAAGTTAAGAGTTTACGGGGTGCACTACTAAGGAGTGACATTACTTACAAAATATACTAAGTTAGTGACTGTATCCTTGCATTTATGGGTGTGTAAGTGGATGTGTGAGTTGCAGTGGGTGAATGAGTGTGTATGTGGCTGTATGGGTGAGTGAGTAGGTGTACGATGGTTGTTTGAGGAGTGACATGGTGTGCAAGTAGCAGTATGGGTGAGTGGCTGTTTGAGCGAGTGAGTTTGTATGCGGGTGATTTTACTAGAGAGTACGTTTTTGTGAATGGGTATGAAAGTGGTTGTGTGGGTGTGTGAGTGTGTGAGTTTGTATGTGTGACTGAGTTGCTGTGTTGAGAGGCTGTATGGGTGAGAGGGTGTGGGAGCGACTGTAGGTAAATAGGTAGGTATGAGTGCGTGTTCAGCTTTGTGAGTGTCTGTACAGGTGGGTGCCTAGTTGTATGAACGGCTGTATGGGTGAGGGAATGGTTGTGTGAGTGGCTGTACGAGGGAATGAGTGTGTGTGTGTGTGTGTGTGTGTATGAATGAGTGGCTGTATGAGTGAATGTATGTCTGTCTCTCTTTGGAAGAGAGTGTAGGTATGTGAGTACTGTTATGGGTCTGTGAGTGGATGTATGGGTGTGTGAGTGGGCACACTAGAGGTTGTATGGGGGTGTGAGTGTATGAATGGGGGTGCGAGTGGGTGTATGAGTGGGGGTGAGTGGTTCTGTGGATGATGTCTGATGCCATTTGAGATGTCATCAGTGATGTCACTGATCACGTCATGAGTGATGTAATATGTGAGGTCATAAGCAGTGCCTTGCAGGAGCATACGTTATAGTTAGCTCAGGTAACTAGAACTGCTGAATTTCACTGTTTTATAAGCGTTAAATCGGAGTCTAACTAGAATGCCCCTGTAACCTTTAGTTTTTTTCCAATTAATTTCTAAGGTTTTTCAAAATATATTTCCTAATTATAAGGTTTCTGTAACTTTTGTTTTTTTTAAAGACAATTTCTATTTGTTTTTAACTGGGAGCTGCGGTTGCAAGGTGGTGGAGAAATGGGGTGGGTCTTCCAACCAGTTCCTTGGAATCCCACTTTAAGGGACATACTGGAGGTAACAGGAGGGCTTCTTGGCCTTCAAGACCCTCAGCATCCAAGAGGACTTCATCATTCCACCAGGAGGTGGTTTGCTGAGTGGTGGAGAAAGGGGGAATAGCCTCCAAAGACCTCTCAGCAATTTGGCTGGGTGCGACTGACTGGAACAGGAGGGCTTGTTGGCCCCCAAGAACCCTCTGCAGCCAAGACGGGGAATTTCATCCCACCACCAGCAGTGCACCAGGAGGTGCATTTGTAGAGTGGTGGACAAAGGGGGCAGGGCCTCTGGCTTCCTGCTTTTTTTTATGAAGTTGGCCGCTTGGCCCCAATTTCCTGGGCTGTTTTGGGCACCAGATATCAGATATCTTGAGACCAGCCGTTTTTTTAATGGGGAAGTGGGCTGTGTGGCCCACCTCCCGGGCCAGTCTTTTAAACCTTTAAAAAGGTGTTGTACCTGGGCAATGATACCAGAGAACTCAAGCCTCCCAGGTTTCGGAGAAGAAACATAGTTGTCCTGCACAAACTGCTTTTTTTTTAAATCTTTTTTATTGGCATTTACATAAGATTATATTCAACATAAGTGCAAAACCATAATAAGTTTATCATGTATCAAAGTGGATTAATCTCGAAGACAATGTGTATGTTTATCTGGGATAAGATCTATTGTGGTCTCTTCAGTTGTCGTCTATCATACGTTGTTTCAAGTACAGTTGCCTCTTCCGGATTCAATACAATATAAAAACAATGTCTCATCATGGTATTATAGTGAATACGGAGTACCGGGTCAATTATCAACATTGTTCACCTTAGATGTACACATTTCCAAGAAACATATATTTGCCACTAACCAGGATAATAAACTAGTGCGTGGAAGAAAACAGCCATATAAGGAGAAAGAAAAGAGAAAAGAACATCATAGAATTTCTCTGTGCCACTATGTAATGAACATACAACTAAAACTAATAATAAACTGCCAGTGTTCATCAGTCTGTACAACGTTATCTCGAGGGTTACCTGGGGGGGGTCCGAAAGGAGTGTGTGGGGGGGGGGAGGGAGTAGAGAATAGGAAGGCCAATGAGGGCCAGGTTAGATGTGTATAGTCCCAATATAGTGCCTGGTCTCGTGCATATCAAACAATGTGATGCCGCATACCAAATAGCACAGCCAATTTCCCCCCCCGCCCTCCGAGAGATCCAATCATCTCATCCATACCACAATAGTCAAACAGACGTTGATGTGTGTGGGCCCGTGCCCACTCCCAAGTCTTCAGAGTCAGACAAATTTGTTGGGGAAGAGTGCTCAGGATCATGTATACCATGCCCTCACAGTATCCGCCCAGGGTTTCCCCAAGTAGTTTACGTTGCTTCGTGACTTTGTCTTCCTTTATCAAAGCTACTTGCTCTGCTGTGGCCCAGCAGGACACATCGTCCTCCCACTTGACCACTAAGGGAGTCTGCTTCGCCTTCCACCTAGGAGCGATTCTGCTTTTGGCTAGAAGGAAAGCCAGGTCCACAAATCTATGAGTCAGTCTTTTGGGTTTGGGTCTCGGGAAGAGGCCTAGAACACAAACCTCTGGGAAGCACGCTAGGTTTTGAGACAAGACTCTGTTGACCATATCCACTATCTTAGTCCAATAGTCTATAATCTCGGGACAGGACCAAACCATGTCTTCAAAATCAGCATTGCTCTTCTCGCACCTGGCGCAGGCCCGTTCACCACCCCCAATACCAAGTTCAGTCTGTAAGAGTAAGGTATGTTCTATGGAGCATATTTAATTGTATAATATTGAAGGACGCTTTTCTGGAACTGCTTTTTCACCACTAAGAATTAAACTCCTGCAGTGATGCCCTCCAACATTGAAAAACGTTTTGAATTTGTATCCTTACTGATGAAGAGCTCTCTAGCAAGCAATTATAGAGTGCCAAAACAGATCACTCCAAGTCAAAGCCCTGAAGAGAGCCCCATGAACACTACTGGGTCTCGAAATGAGTCTACCATTGAGAAACAATTAGATCATGAACACTAGCAGCTTTAAGGGATACTTTGTAACATTTAACTCGAGCGGTTTCTGAACTTTTTCCCAATGGGCAGCATCCTAGCAAAAAGGGCTGTATAAATTATGCATAATAGCACTGCTGCATACATGAAATTCTTAAAATAACTGACTTGTACCATTTAGAATTTTGTGTTTATGTATTGTTGTTCATTGTGTTTTTTTCTTTGAAAATCAACTTTATTGGATTTTCAAAAGCACGAACATTCATTGGTAGCAGATCAGTTATCATTGGAAGGAACATGGCATTATACAGTCAAGACACGGGCGGCCCAGCTGAGCTGGGTACGGCAGGTCAGACATCCAGATACATAAAATTAGGCAGATCACCACATTGGTAGCAGATTAAACCATTTACGAAGGGAGACGGGGTAGTGATCAGAGATCCCCCTCGGCAATATCGTGGCCCCAGAGACCAGTTGGCAGTCTGTGGAAGGCATCAGGAGGAGATCTATATGGAAGGGAGTATAATGGGCCGACGACATGTGGGTGTATTGTTCCTTGCGGGAGTTCCAGACCCTCCATACGTCACAAAGGCCCAGGGCCGAAAACCAATTTGAGAGCGCCCTAGCGGAGACGAGACGACCCTCCGATGGATTCCCAGTCGCGTCACGTAGGGGTTGTAGGACGGCATTGAAATCCCCCCACCCCCAACCACCGTGAGGCCCTGTGGAAAGGAGGAGAAGACCAGCATGAGGTGCCGAAGGGTGGAGAGCAGAAGTGCAGGTGGAAGGGCATAGGAGGTTTGTAGAGCGCCCCTCAATCGTTCCGGAGACGGCCACATATCGGCCCTGGGTATCAGTCTAGGATCTAGCCAGGGCAAAGGGAAGCCCCTTTCTGAGTAAAATAGCCACCCATCGAGAACCCCATGCAAAGCCAGAATGCCGACCCTCTCATATCTATATCAGGCTAGGAAGTTGCATTGTGTACCCAGGAGGTGTGTCTCTTGGAGGAACAGGATGTCTGGCGTGTGGCGGTGGACCGCGCGAAAGACGGCTGTGCGCTTGATTCGATCAAGGAGGCCATTGACATTCCAGGAGAGGATGTGGATAGGCCTATTGAGGGCGCTGGTCATCTAGAGGAATGATGTGTGGAGGGGCGGATGTAGACGTGGGGCCGTTCCAGGCCGGGGGAAGCACCCACTCGGGCCTGGGACCTAGGGAAAGAGGCATGGAAAGTGGTGATCTGCTTGTCAACTGCAGAGACAACTAGGGAATCATGGCTGCCAGTAAGAACAACGAACAGCGGCTCGTAGGCGGCTAAAAATTTCAAACTGTAGGGAGACAACGGTCCCCCCACCCTTGCCCCCCCAACCCTACACTTCTGAAGTGGAAGCATCTGTTGCCCCAAAAAAACCCAACCACTAACTACTCCACAAAGAGGTGATTCGCTAATCTAAAATGGTTAGCAACAAACAATCAAGAACGTGGCTGAATTGGACCCCCCTCCATATATACGGATGAATGCCAACAGCTGAAAAAGTGGTAAACGTAAGAATAATAGGATGAATCGGGCCCGGTACTGCAATGGAAAGACGATCCCCGATCGGGCCACCCAGTTGAGCAAGGTAGGTCCCCGCTCAGGGGGTCAGGAGCATTCCAGTTGTAAAGAGTCTAGACGGGTGAAATGTGAGTTACATAGTCTGCAGTGCTGGTCACACCCCCTCCTCCCCACCAGAGCCACAGGGCTCCCAGACAGGTCCGAGTCCGACATGACCCTTCGCAGAGTACCGTCCGGCCCGGGGATGCTCCCCATGTTGAACAAGGAAGAGGCCAAGGTGGGAGAAGAGGCTCTGGTTCAGGGGCTGAGTTGGGGAGAGCTGGGACAGCGCCCCCGGTGAATTGGAACTCCCTCCTCGGCGATTGCCCCGCCTTCGAGATCCAGTTCAGCGCCTCTGGGTCTTGGGCGCATCTTGGCTCGGCAGCGTTGATTATCTTCAGGCAGGTGAGGGGGCCGCTCCAGGCAGGAGGGGGACGCTCCTCCGTGAGCCAGGTCCATGCCGCCTGGGGGGTGTCAATGAAGAAGGTCTTGGCCTGGAAGATCACCTTAAGACTAGCTGGGAAGAGGAGACCATAGCATAGACCCATAGCCCTGAGTTTTTGCTTGACCTTGTCATAGGACCGGCGCGGAGTGTGCACCTCTCTGGAGTAATCCGGAAATGATTTTGGAGTTCTGGAAGAGCAACGGACCATGGTCCCTGGCCGCCCCCAGAATTGCGTCCCTGTCCCGGAAGTTGAAGATTCGAAGGATGACAGGCGGGGACTCTGGGAGGGGGTTTAGGAGCTAGAGAACGGTGAGCCCGCCCCACCGCAAACCAGGGGGTGAGTTTCTCCTTGGGCATCTAGGAGCAGACCCAGGCCTCAATGAAGGTGACGGTGCAGCCTTTCTCCACTCCCTCCGGAAAACCCAGGAGGCGCAGGTTATTTCTTCATGCCCTATTTTCGGCATCTTCGGCCCTGTGGAGCAACTATAAGGTCTGTGTCTGAAGGCGGCCACCTGGGATGTGAGGGCGCCCACGTCGTCCTCCATTGTGGAGATACGGGACTCCGTCTCTGTGATACGCGCTGTGGCATTACGGAGGTCCTGTCGAATTAGGGCCACGTCCACCCTCACTTCACTGATCCTGCTTTCCACAGAGGCCTGGGACGCGCTTAATGCCTGCAGGATGGTGGAGAGATCTCCCTAGGGGGTCCCAGGAGCAGATCGGGGCCCGGCCCCCAGGTCTCGGTCGGACTTAGTAAATGTGCCCATCTTTGTTTGGGTTGGGGAGGGTGGAGGTCTGGGTGGTGCGGGTTCTGCCCATGTCCCTGAAGAATCAGCCTGAGGTGGTCAGGGGGGGCGCACCCTGGCGTCTCTGCCTCAGCACCTGCCACCCAGCGCAGTGGCCTATCCCTCTGCCAGACACCGTCTTTGAAGGGATGAGGCCACTCCCCAGGGATATCAACCACCGACAGCAGCGACGATCCCTCAGGTAGCCCCGGTGACCCCAAGACCTCCGGGCCCCCCAGCGGCAAGGCCTCAGGTGTCCAGGGGGTGAAGGGGGGCAGGCGCGTGCGCCACCCGACACGGTGGCAGATATGCCCCCACACAAAACCACAGCGCACCACTCGGCCCGTAGACTGTGGGGAAAGGCGGGCCTTCACAGCATCAGGCCCAGGGTAGGTCGGAGAACCCTCAGGGCCTTGGAAGCCAGTGCACCCTGCAGCTCCGATGTCAGTACAGGCAATGGAAGGTCCGCACCGCGCAGGGGACCAAGCAGCCCGCCTCCAGGGATTACAGGACGGTCCCAGGCCAGCTGCCCCGCTTACCCAATTGGATCTGGCAGCCCCATGCATCCCCGGCACTGCGCCTCCAAGATGGCGGGGGTGGGAAAAACCCGGCAGCAATCAACAGGAGGAGATTAGGGTACTCAGAGGGGTCCCACACCGGTGTGTCATAAGGCGCGCAGGGTTCACATCAGTCCACGCAGGGACTGGGCCCTGAGAAGCTATACAACTGTCCAGTCACCAGCACGGATCTCAAACTCTCAGCCCGCACGGGGGCGCCCCTGCGCAGCCCGGTGGTTCACTAGCAAGTCCCAGGGGAGGCGACACAGAGCCGGGCCCTCAGTTCCCACACAGACACCGTGAAGCAGTTCCGGTCGCGCCCAGGCAGAGGCCCTCTCCTTGCCACCATGCTGGTCCGGCGCAGGGCACTCACGCACCCCAGTAGGCCAGCCGCGTCACCCAGGCCCCACCGCCACTCACCACAGCCTCGCCCGCGGGCAGGGCCGGCACATCACCCAGTCTGGCACTGCAGTTCCCAGCCGTCTCTTCCCCAGCCGCGGCGAAGCTCACAGGTGCCGCCTTGCACAGCGCCGTTCAGGAGTTACGCTGGCAACCTCTCGCGGCCACGTTCATTTCCAGGGGGTCAAGGGCACCTCAGAGCGCCCCAGGGCTCCTCTGCCACCCTCCAGGACCACTCCTCGCCTCTCTCCGATGCAGCAGGCAGTAGAACGGAGCCCGCACCGCAGCTCCAGGCCCCGCGGCGGGACAGGTAGCAGTCGGTGCAATCCGTCTAAGCCAGGTGGGTCACAGGTAGACAGGGCAGGGAGATAGAGCACCAGATCGCCCGGGCTGAGGTTTCAGGCCCAAGGACGAGACGGCGAGGAGGCCACCATCTTGAGCAATCAGGGCCGCCTCGGGGAGGGGGGTCAGCAGAGACAGCATGGGCACCGGGGAGCCTCCCAAAAGGATCAGGGCGATGCAGGCAGGGTGAGGGAGTCTAACTCTACAGCGTGGGACTCCGATGGCAGCTGAAAGCAGGCGGATGCGATGAGGATGATGGACGGGGTCCGGGGCACTCAGAGTGCCACGTCATCTTGACGCCTCAAGCCATGCCTCCTCGGTCATTATGCGTATTATGTACGGTCATTCATCTTACGTTTAATTTATGTAAAGTATTGTTTTGAACAAAATGTGTTTCCTCAATCTCAGACATACATAATATTTGAACAAACAGGAAAAAATGTAATAATTTGTTAAATAAATAAATAACCAGGATCAATGAATTAATGTTGGGTCCTTTGTCTGTTTAAAAAGAGAACAGCATCAAAAGTGGTGGCTAGAATTCTTATTGTGTACTTTAACTAGGCCCCATTTAGCTACTGACACGTTGGGCCTTCCGCCGTCCATTTTGAATTTTTAGAAAGTTGGTATTTTCCTGTCCTTAGCCATTTTGTTCCTGTAGCCTGGCCTGGGTCACATGACAGGGTGTAACTGAGACTTTGTGATTTCACCCAATAGTTGCATAATAGTGGGATTAGTTGTACCTGAATAGGTCATCGGCTGTCAGGATAGGGAGCGGAGAGGAGCAAATCCCTACTTGCAAGTAATGTGGATACTCTGCCCGGAAGAAGGACTTCTGTGCTGCTGAAAGAACTATCACTCCACTAGACTGCTGTTCTGAAGGAACTGCTGCCCTGTTGCAATGGCTGCTGCCTACTGCCCTCTTGTCTGGATGAGAAGAACTCTGGACCAGCAACTTTACCCTTTAACCCAGGACACCAGGGTGACTCCAAAGGCTAGTCTGCTGGTCTCCTGATCTGAGGCTCAGGAACATAAAAGGCACCCCAACATTCAGCCTCTGTACCCAGCTGAAGTGAGTTTGAATCCCAAGTGGTGCCTTCCCAGGACCTGGACCCTCGGCGTGGCTCAGAGATGGAATCCAGCTTTTGGGCTCTTCAGAACTGCTAACAGGCCTATAAGCACCAAACCCTCTCCACTAGCACCACGATTCAATGCAAAACTGCGGCACCCACCTCCTCATGTTACAGCATTGACCACTAGTGGAAGACCGTTAATACGAAGCTCCAGCAATGTTCGCCTGTGACACCTGGCCCACTCTTCGCGCTACGCCAGCAACCTCCCACAATACTTTTGGCACGTTTTTTAGAAGGTGAAACCTAAGCAGGCTGAACTTGGTGACTGTAGCAAACTTATGCTCATTGCAGTGGACCTGAACATGTGACTGACCAATTCCAGCGTAACCAGATAGCTGTAGTTGCCGCTTTGTGCCTTTTGGTGCTATTTTCACTAAAATCTTTATAAACTCATTACTCCAAATCTACTAATTGGATTTTCGTGATTTTGATGACAAATAATTTATATACATTTACTCTATTTTTCTTAATTGGTTTGGGAGTTTTCCTTGTGTTTTCACTATATCACTGTTTGTGTGCTGCATACATACTTTATGGTACAAAAGGGGGTGGTGATGGACGGGGCACCTGAATCAATCAAACACTCACACCCAGTCAAAAGATCTGGGTTTAATCCATCACCGTTCTTTAGCCCACTCTGCCATACCAGTTCAGACACGTCTATATGCAAATCAGTCTGACCCTGTGCCTCATGGGAACAGTCCAGTCCGAACTGCCAAGCCATGTCTTCCCTGGACCGGAAACAAGCTTCCGAGGACCGGTTTCTGGCATTCCAGCCGTCTTCAGCCCGGCTTGCTTGAATAGAGTGGCAAAGTGAGCAAGGGACTCACGTCTGAGCATACCCTGCCATGCCACACTTATGGCGGCCGAGGTGACCCAACTCTTCAGTACACTACTGAAAAGTGCATAGTACAGGAGAAGGACGTTCCTGTTGCACTACTGCTTGAGGCCTGCCCTTCTTGCTGAGGAAGAGGACTGGACCTGCACCTTGCATCACAGGCTGAAGTAACTCTAAGGGTCAGCTGACTGGCCTTTTGTTTGAGCTACGCAGACATAAGCTCCAGAGACCTCCACGCATCTGCCCAGCTGCCTGAAACTGAACTGCCTGAGCCTAAATGAAGTTGCTGATCCCCAAGAAGTGCTGCAAAGGTCCTGAATCCTTGGTGTGGCATCAGTTGAGCTCCCTGTGGTGTCTTCTAGTTAATAAGCAAACACACTGGAAACAGAAGATTTTCTGCGTAGGTTTTATTAAACATCAGCCACAAACGCCCAGAGTCAACTGACTCACATTACCATCAACATTCCAGAATACAGAACATAAGAAAAGAATCACGGAACCTAGGTATGAGGTAAATTAAAGAAACAGGGGAAAATAAAGAGGGAAGCATAACATAACACATCTTCCTTCCTGACAAAACAAAAAGAAAGAAAAATAAGAAAGCAATCTAACAATCTTTCATGTACATAGGAGCACTACGTAACCTTCTGCTCCTCTTAGGGGAAGTACAAGACGTGGAAGGGACAGCTGCAGAGCAATTGATGGCATTGAACAAATCATTTTCATTCGACAAATCAGAGATAATAGTATTAGATTTAACAAGTACAACACAACTCTTATTCCATATCCTCCCATCTTGTGTTTTTATAGCATTCTTGAAAACCTTAATGACAGGCCTTATGTTTGTATATTTAGACCACAACTTACAACCAGCTGGCGCTTTTATTTTAATAAAATCACCCACGTTAATCTCTTGAAATTGTACACACTTCTCATCAAAATAAGCCTCTCTCAACATCTGTTTATTCAACTCCCTTTCCCTCCACTCACCTATGCTATTATCAAACAAGCCTTTATTTAGTTTCATCCAACCAGCACACCACAAAGTATTGGGAATCCTACCTTTGAACAACTCAAAAGGAGACCTCCCAGTAGAGGAATGAGGAGAAAAACGATAGGCATTAATCCTTTCTTGAAGAGCAACCATCCAGTTCAAACCATTTGACCTAGCCAATTGTATAGACTCTTTGAGTGTTTTGTTCACCCTCTCACCTGCACCATTCGTCTCAGGATGATATAAAGAACATCTCTTGTGCACAACACCAAAAATTTTTCAAAAAATCAGAAAACAAACTAGAACAAAACTGAGGACAATTATCAGACAACAAACTATTAGGAAAACTCTCCCTTTTAAATATATCCTCCAAAAACTTAATTACAGAGCTTGAGGTAATGTCTCTAACCGCAGACACCTCAATTCATCTGGAATACAGATCAATAAGAACAATCAAATACGGGGTGTCAGACACACACTTAGTGGACCCAAAATGTCAATAGCAACTTCATCCCAAGGGTAACTAGGCAAAGCTCTACACACCATAGGCATTTGTCTAGTTTTTAAAATCTTGTCACTCGCACAACACTCAACACAATCCCTGACTAATCTTTCAAACTCTAAATCCATGTTAGGCCACCAAAACTGCAAACGCATCATCTCCTTTGTTTTAACTATACCCAAATGACCATTATGAACATGAGATAACAGTCTCTTCCGAATACCCAAAGGAGGAACTAATTTTGTATCACGAGTCAGCATACCATCCGTGATAGAAAGCTCATCAGCCACAAGAGACCAAGGTTTATTCAAACGCACATTTCCCTTCAAGGAATTGATAACAGAAATCATCTCAACATCCTTCTCCAATTCACTTTTCCAAAGCCCTTCTTCCACAGCACCATCAGTGATCTCACAAACATTGATAACCTCCTCCATCTCAAACGAGACATCCTCCTCACTACACTCACTGTCAACCAATCTTGACAAACAATCAGCAGATTTGTTTACCACACCTGGAATATATTGTACGTCAAAATCAAATTCCTGCAAGGAAATAATCCATCTCCTAATTCTTGAAGAAATAGAATCCAACCCCTTCTTTAAGAACACCTCTTTTAAAGGTTTATGGTCAGAAAACACAACCACCTTGGTACCCCAAATCAAATTCTTAAAATTTCCTTAAAGCCCAAAAGATGGCCAAAGACTCTTTCAATTACTGAATAATTTAATTCAGACCCTCTGAGACACCTGGAAGAACAACAAATCAAAACTTCCTTCCCATCCTTCTTTTGAAGTAGAACAGAACCAAGACCCTTTATACTCGCATCAGTAAACATATAAGTAGGAAGACCTGGTACAAAAGCATGAAGAGATGGAGCTTTTTTTAACTTATTCTTAATACACTCAAATTCTTTCTTACAGTCAGACGACCATTCATACGTGACATTTTTTGCTGTCAATTTTCTTAGATTAAATGACTTATCCGCAAAGTTAGTTATGAACTTCCCATAAAATTCTACCATACCTAGAAATGAAAGTAATTCTTCCTTGTTGACTGGCTCCTTAACTCTGTCAATGGTGTCAACTAATTCTTTTTTTGGAAATACACCTTGACACGTGATGCAATGCGATAAGGTAATTTACTTCTTCTAATCCAAATTTAAATTTTTCTTTTTTTTGAAGACATTCCTGCCACACTCAAGCGTTCCAAAACAGCAAACACCCGGGAATTATGCTCCTGGATGTTATTGCCATAAATCAAAAGATCATCTTGATAGCATTTTACCCCCTTAAGACCTTTCAGTATACTGGACATAATACGTTGAAATACAGAGGCTGCCGATACGAGGCCAAAAGGCATCCTCCTGAACTTGAACGTACCCACGGGTGTAATAAAGGCAGTCAAATCTTGAGACTTCATCTAACTCCACCTGGTGATAGGCGGAAGCCAAATCTAAAGTAGTGAAATATTTTGCACCCTCTAATGTACCAACCATCTCATCAATGTTTGGAAGAGGAAAATGATCTACAACCACTTCCTTATTTAAAGCACGCAAATCAATACATAAACGAATCTCATTATTAGGTTTTTTAGCAATAACTATTGGTGCCAACCATTCCGTGGCCTCAACAGATTCAATAATACCATTTTTTATAAGTTTCTCAATTTCTTTTGTACACTAGATTGTTGAGAAAGAGGAATTCTTCTTATTTTCGCTACAACAGGAACAGCCAGCTCCTTCAGTCTAATGTGATGCTTGTATCCCTTCAAACATCCTAAACTTTCTTTAAAAACATTAGGGAATTTATCAGAAAACATGGTCGAGATGTCACCTATCTCTTGCACTATAACTTGAGGAGACGCATTGGGATTGAGTTGAACACCAAGATCACGCTGATGTAACCAACTCAACAAAGAATCACCTTTTTTTGTTACATATACCTTCCCAACAGTCATGCGACTACCCAAAATAAAGAGGGAAGCTTAACATAACATTCTCCTTCAAACAAAAGGAGAAATCCTCAAGTTTTGGGCTCTCTGGAACTGTAAACTTCAAGATTTTCCGCTTGCACAGACTGCCGTGTATATCCAGCAACAACCAACCGTCTGTGAGGCCGGAAAGGATCTATGAGCTACAGTGACGACTTCCCGTGAAGCTCGGCCTGCACTTCGTGCTACAGCCACAACTATCAGTGAAGCTCTCCCTGCTCCTCGCGGCCTACTCCAACATGAACGGAACTCTTAGCACTTGGCTTAAGAAGGTAACCTAACTTTCACCCAATCTTGCACAACCACATAGCCTTGAGTGATGCTTTGTGCTTTTAGGTGCTATACATACCTTAACTATGAAAAATTGCATATCTCTGGTTCTACTCATTGGATTTTTGTCGTTTTGGTGTCAAATAATTTATAAAAAATGTACTCTTTTTTTCTAAAATTGGTGTGGAATTTTCTTGTGGTATGTTTTCACTTTATTACTGTTTAAATGCTGTATAACTACTTTACACATTACCTCTAAGTTAAGCACGGGCTGCTTTTGTGCCAACCTACCAGAGTGTTAAGCAAAGGTTAATTTGGTGACTTTTGTGGTTCACCCGGACAAAAATTATGTCTGCCTCTTGAGAAGGCCGCACACCCAGATCCACTAGCAACCTAATTTCTCACAATCAATACCTCTTAGGTAACAACCTCTAGAACACAGTCCAAGCCAGGCTGATTTGTATCTTGTCTGTGGGAACGACCATCTCAATCCCACTTTTGGTGATGTGGTATAGGTTGTCAATTTACTATCTAACTGGTACTAGCAGGCAGGGCCTAAAGTCAGTCCGCACATAAGAGAATACAACGTCTTCATGGGGTTTGCGCCGATTATAAAGTGATTTTTGGTATTTGGTCTCCTCACATTCTCAGAATGTTGCAGCAGGTCAGGCCTCCTGCTCCTAGTTATTCACACTTGTTGTATAACAATCCATGCCTGAAGGTGTTCTAGTCAGTGCCTATGAAAGAACAGGACTGGTAGGGGACTCAAACATAATTCTAGGAAATAGGTGGGTAGCCAGGCACTTGCATTTTGGTCGAGTGAGTAGCAATGTACACTTTCAAAATGCAGTAACAGACTTGGAATCTCAATTGCCCAGCCATTCCATGGTAGCTACGTTTCACTCAATTTAAGTGTTGTTTCGGGCTCTAGGAATACTCTATACAACCAATATCTCGAATTATAACAAAACCCTGTCTTCTATCTTCATAAAGATTAAGTCACAAATGAGCCGCAGTGTATTCTACAAGTAAACATATTGTTTGACAATCACTGGAGGCATCCAGCAAATTAAAGTTGTAGCTCCTCTGATGGAGAAGTGTGAAGGGTGCACAATCCTGGACAGGAATTCTAAAGCTTCCACATCAGCATAAGACTTCTGAACTGGAACTCAACTGGAGACTGCCTCACTACCTTTGACACAATGATCACCTATTAGGAGATTGTCATCTCTTTATAGGTGGATTCAGCCATGCAAACAAATACTCAGTGTCAAGGCAGTTTTTTTTAGCTTGGAGTAAGTTTCAGTGTTGCATCTTTACCATCTCACCACTCATACTAGATAGGTTGATTGTGTTGTAGTCGTCCAGCTCTCAGACAGCATTTAAAGAAAATATATATTTACATATTTGGGAAGTGCTGCATTTTGTGTGCTACTGCACAGGATGTCTCCAAATTCTCACTTTTCCTCCCTCCTCTCAGGACTCAAGCGACCTGGAAACGAAGCACTCTCAGACAACCATTGTCTTAAGCGATCAAAGAGTAGTTCATTGGTTCATCCTCTGCTTTGTCCATTACAGCAACACGCTGAGAATGACTCAGACCAAGGAGCAGCAGGACAATTTTGGTTTCAGCCCGCTAAATACCACCACCCTTGGATGCTATTTCTTTGTCACTTTTCTTCCCTATACGAAACAGTTGGCATTTGTGAATGTAGGATTAATAATTTTTCTGTCCTTCAGGCCGGGGAAATGCAATTTAAAGAATAACATTACAAAGAAGATCATAAATGTAAGGATCCCAATAATTGTTTTTGTTTTTAACTTTTTATTTGATTTTCACACACCCATATAGGTTGCAGTTGGAAAAGATAAATGATACAGTATCATCATGTGAAGTAAGCTCAGACATTAGTACATACAATGGGTTTCACAATATTAGCGTTCACAGTGTTAGCACAACACTATCAATAAGCGCTGCGGCTCTGGGTGCTTTGTGTGAGGTCCATCTTGTGTATGTTGTGAACCCTTGACTGTGTCCTTGTAGTGAGCGGAGGTGTGGTGGCGCACTATTAGTCCAGAACTATATAGGAGGGGTTAACTTTCATCAAACATGGGTGGTCAGGTATGAACTGGGGGTATGATGAGCAGGGAATACACACACGTGGAGCTGTGTAGCATTAGAGTGCTGGGAGCTGTGTGGGGGGATCAGTTATTGTCTATGCATTTGGGGTCCGTGTATTAGTAGGGGTTGGATGTGGCGATGCTCTGGTCAACTGTTGCTCATTGTTCTGGTGGAGGGGTGGCATGGTACGTGGTTGTGGAGGGGGGTGTCTGTCTGTTCTTAAGGTATGTGCAGCAATGTGGTACTAGTGGTGATTTGTTTGAATTTGTGGAGGAGTATTGCCCACTGCATTGAGATGGGTTGTAATCGTTTTTCCCTAGTCTCGTCATATCAGAGGATGTCTTCTTCTGAAGTTTCTCACTTATTGACTGCTCATATCCAAGCCGCTAGCGGGGGCCTGCTGGTGCCTGCCGATGCATAGCGATCCCGCGTTTTGCCAGGAGGAGATTTAGGAATGCAAATTTCATCTGAACTTTATGGTGTTTACGGCGATGGGTTGTACCTAAAGCGCTGGCATCCCATAGGTTTATATTTATTAGTTCTCTTGTTTCGCGTTTCGTTCTATGGTTGGTGCCCAAATAGGATTGTAGCATTGGACAACTCCAGAACATGTGATGGATTGACGCATTCTGGGTATGACATCTAGGGCATGCAAAATGTGTGTTCAGATCGTAGTGTTGGAGGCGGTCAGGTGCGAGGTAGGCACGATACAGCACATAGAATTGTATATTTTAAAGCAGGCATTGCGGGAGACCTTTTGTGGCAACTCCTGTGCTTGTTCCGATTCCTGATGTAGTGGTCTCTGGAACTTTTCCTCCCATTGGTGGTTTCGGTGGGTGACGAGGGGTAGCTGCTAGCTTGTGCATCGCTGTATACATCCATGTAATTATGCAACGCCTGGGTCCCATTTGTAAGATGACATGGATGAACGAGTGTGTCGCTGGTTTGTTGTCGACTATGTGCCAGATGCAGCAACAATCGGAGACCACTTGTCTGTGCAAGAGGCACTGCCCCAGGGGAAGTTCATATTCCTTAGCTAGATCATCGAAGGAGATTAGCTGGCAGTCTATAAAGAGGGATCCTACTTCTATAAGTGAATGGTCAGTCCAGAGTTTGAGAGTACGTGAAGTGTAGTGTAGTGTTCTTGATCTTTGGGTAGGCCCACAACGGGTAGTAAAGGGGTACAATATAGAGTTCCTCTGGATAGTCGATGGATGCGGGACATACAGGACCGTGCTAGTTTCACTTGTAGGGAGTGGTTCACTGTGGGGTGCGGGCCTAGGAAGAGCAGTTGAGTTACTGCCATGGACAGTGGTCCTGCGCCCACGGTGGTTACCTCCAACGTGCGCTCCGTTGTCCAGCGTGAAAGCCGCTGGGCTGCCAGGAAATATGCTTCAAATGAGGGGGCTCCTAATCCACCCTGGTCTGTTGGCAGCTGCATTTTGGCAAGGGCGACCTGTCAGCGCCGATTCCCCCATATGAGTGGGCATAGTGGAGTGTTCAGTTCCTGAAAAAAAAGTGGGGGGAAAATTGGGAGGTTCGTTCAATAGTATGGGAGAACCTTAACTATGACCATTTTGGCCAGTGCAATAATCCCTAAGGAGGATAATGGGAGAGTGAGCAAGAACTCTATGGATGTTTGAATGCCTGCCAGTGCTTTACATTGATTGCCTTCGTATATATCCTGTGGGGTGTGATATAGTTGGACGCCTAGGTATCGGGAGGCGCACACGTTCCAGATAAGATTGACGTTTCCCATTCGTATTGTTTGTGGGGTAAGGCCCACATTAAGTGGATAAATAGAAGATTTCACCCAGTTAACCTTAGGGCCTGCACCTGTGGCAAAATCTGTGAGGGTGGTGAGGATGGGCATGGGGTCTATTGTAATGTCCTGTACATACAGTAATAGGTCATCGGCATAAAGGGATATGCTGTGGGTGTTACCTGATAATGTAATAGCCCAGTCTCTGTCCTCCCTCCGGAGACTAATTGCCAATGGCTCCATAGCCAGGACAAAAAGGAGCAGTGAGAGGGGGCAGCCCTGTGGAGTTCCTCTGGATATCTGAAAGTGGAGGGGAGATATGACATCCAATTAGGACTCTGGGAGTGGGGCTTGTGTCTATTAATAGCATACATGTCTGAAATGTTGGGCCCACTTTCATGTATCGAGGCACAGCGAAGTGATATGGCCAGGATAGTGTGTCAAAGGCTTTTTCCAGGTCTAGGACCCGGCACTCAGTGTGGGGGAAATGACCCTGTACCTGATCCTGAAAGTGGAACAGCCGGTGGATGTTTTGGGACCTGCTCCTAACTGGGACAAATCCAGATTTATCTGGATGTATCAACGCTGGAAGAACTAAGGTATATCGATCGGCTAATATATTACCGAAGATTTTGTAATCCGCTGTCAATCAATCAAATAGGTGTATATGAAGCATGGCTCTTACCCGTGAGGGTTTCAAGGTGCTGGGGGAGGGAGAAAAGAGCAGCTCTGGGTCAGTCGACCAGCCAGGTCTTGAGGTCCTTCCTTAACGAGTATAGGGTAGGGGAGAATTTGATGTTCAAAGGGAGCTTGTTCCAGGTTTTTGCTGCGATGTGGGAGAAGGATCTCCCGCCTGTTTAATTTCTGTAGATGGGTGGACCTCCACCAGGGCGAGGTCGGCGGAGCGGAGATTCCTTCTTGGGCACGTGGAAGGATACTCTCTCATTGCAGTGAGCAGTGCAATTGGCCAGTAAGATCCCAGGAGCTGTGGGACACAGTCTGATTTTCGGTGGGAGACTATTAAGAATTTGCATTGGGATTTCGGGAGCTCTCTGCCCTCCAGCACGGCTTTTCACATGTATGCTAGCCTTGGTGCCAGGTGTGTGGAAAATGCAGTGCTGAATTTGTGCCGGTGCTTTCTGGTGCCTAGCACCCTCACTTATTCCTCTGGGCCAGGTCTATGTCTTCGGGACACTGGTTGTGATTGCCAATGCCTGGTTTATGGTCCATTTTCTCTCTTTCTCACATCACCACACACCAGCACCAATCTGGTTCTAATCCAGTCACATTCACAACACATTCTGCAATTATAAGCAAATCACTGTATTCTCCACGATTGCGATACTACTCAGATTAACAGCTGGATTCCTTTCCTACAGGTTCTACTACCCCACATAAATTTCAATTAATACCTTGCAATTGAGAAGATAAAACTACAATAGGTGTTCTCTATACAGTGTTTCACTGCTCTTTAAAATTAGGCTTCTGTTAGTATCAAGCAAAACAAAATAAGCACTAACACAACCAGTTGGGCTTTTGAATAGTGGAAGCACAAATGCATGCAAACACACAATATTCGTGGGCATATTATCAGAAATCACAGGTTCAACCAGACAGAACAATGTCTCCACAGATATTCATGCTTATACAACCAACCAAAAGAAAAAGGGTACACTTTCAGCCCAGTCTACAAGTGGTGCCCCCCTGACTGGTAGCAAGGTTCCTCTGAAGTGTAGTACCAGATCAGGGTATGACCGGAAGGTGCGTGTATGAGGAGTCAGGTCTTCAGCTTCTTGCAGAACTCAAGAAGTGAAGAGCTGGCTGTGGTGAGTGGAGGCTTGTGGATGGATGTGGAGCCATTAAAGTGAGTGGGTGGAGCAAATGGAGGAAGTGGAAGAAGCCAGGGGAGTGGGTGTGACATCCTACAATAAAATATGAGCACCTGCACTTCATATGTTACAAATTAAGCTCTCGGAAAAGGTGTGGTAATACTCAATCAGAAGGTCATCTAGGCCTATGCCTTTGTTTTTTGCTAGGTCTTGTGTTGTCTGTATCACGTCTGTGCCAGTGATAGAGGCATTGAGGGAGGTTCTGACAGATATATGTGGTAAGGGGAGGGCAGTAAGAAATTGTTGTATCAGTATAAAGTCTTCTTCGGTGGAGGTTCTACATACTTCCTTGTAGTAGTTAACCCCTTCGACACTCATGACGAGCTGGGCTCGTCATGGTGTAGCCTCCTCGTACACTGATGACGAGCCCAGCTCGTCATGAAATAAAGTAAAACAGCAATTCCCAGCACAGGAGGGGAAAACGCCTAGCAGTCATGGAGTTAAAGAACATTTGAGTAATGTCTGCCTGGGAGCAGACCACTGTGCCTACAGGGTGGTTATTTCAGTTATCGGCATGTGCTAGCGTTTTGTTGTATGAGCAATGCCAGTAGTGTTCTTGCTCTGTCGCCCTCTCTGTGCACCCGGGCTGCATGCACCCTGAAATTGCATTGTCATTAGTCCGTGAGAGCTGTAGCATATGCGGTTTTGGCATCTGTAATGTGACTCAGGGGTATTTCGCCTTTATCTGCCACCTGAGTGAGCGTTGCTAGCTTGAGCTCTGCCTCCTGTATGAGTCGGTCTAATGTTCCATGTATACCCGAGATTTGCCATATACATGCCCCCCAATGACTACGTTAAATGCATCCCATTCGAACATTCTTCTGGTTGTTGTGTTGGTGTGGTCATCAAAATAGTTGCTAATTGCTTTTCCCTGTTTTTACCTGAATACAGGGTCTTCTAAGAATTCGCATGGCAGGTACCAGGTAGGGACTGGTGGTAGAGGAGGAGGTTGCCACCCAGGGTGAGCTTGTGTGACTCATGATAGGAAATACTATACAAGAGGAATCCTACTCAGGGTGTACACCTTAGGGAATGGGGGACACCCAGTGTTGTGTTTAATACCCCTCACACACCAACAGGCCCCTTGGTGTCATGCTTCATCATCGGGGTCTTCGCACCCCGCTGGAGGGATGCGGCGTGCTACGACCAGCGACTGCGCGGGAGCACTGGAGTGGTTGACTATGTGTGGTGTGTGTTATGTGCTTGTGCTGGGGTATATGGGAGAATGTGAGTGAAGGGTGTGGTGAGGATTAAAAAGACACCTGGCCAGTAGGTTGTAAGAAAAATTTATTCGAAAACTCTAGCTGGTGCTATTAAAATCAGTGCAAGGCGAGGTTAGTAGTCTTGGTTATGGACTTTACCTCTGGTGTGCGTCAACATGTTTCGGAACTCAGTGTTCCTTCTTCAGGACGGGTGCACAACTTCCCAACCCTACTCACGTGTGTTTTTTAGTAAAAAAATGTTGTTTACTAATTTTTAGAAAAAAGTGAAAAATATTTACAGTGAGAGACTAGGCTATAGTGTGCCTACAGCGGTTTGTCGGGATCATGCAGTTGCATGTCTCATTTAGACTGTCATGTTCTGCCTTACGAGCATGTCCAGAAAGCCAGGGTAGGTAGGTGGACTCCTAATAAAGTCCGCCAAAGTAGGCCTCTTTCCTCCCTGCTATACTCCGCTGGTCACCATACCGCTGTAGGCACACTATAGCCTAGTCTCTCACTGTAAATATTTTTCACTTTTTTCTAAAAATTAGTAAACAACATTTTTTTACTAAAAAACACACGTGAGTAGGGTTGGGAAGTTGTGCACCCGTCCTGAAGAAGGAACACTGAGTTCCGAAACATGTTGACGCACACCAGAGGTAAAGTCCATAACCAAGACTACTAACCTCGCCTTGCACTGATTTTAATAGCACCAGCTAGAGTTTTCGAATAAATTTTTCTTACAACCTACTGGCCAGGTGTCTTTTTAATCCTCACCACACCCTTCACTCACATTCTCCCATATACCCCAGCACAAGCACATAACACACACCACACATAGTCAACCACTCCAGTGCTCCCGCGCAGTCGCTGGTCGTAGCACGCCGCATCCCTCCAGCGGGGTGCGAAGACCCCGATGATGAAGCATGACACCAAGGGGCCTGTTGGTGTGTGAGGGGTATTAAACACAACACTGGGTGTCCCCCATTCCCTAAGGTGTACACCCTGAGTAGGATTCCTCTTGTTTAAATATCAGTGCCCGTGGAGTGAGAATCCTATCTCCATACTCTACCTCCCTCTGTTGATACTTGTAGGAAATACTATACCCCAGACATTCTACATTTTGAATCTTGGGGACAATGGCAGGTGAGCAGAGGAATCTGTCCAGGCGGACCCGGAGGTCATGAGGGATGGAGTGGAAAAAACAGATTTTTGTTGCCAGGTGTCTGCTGCACCAGGAATCCAATGGGGACCAATGACGTGTCCTTCTGTCAAATCATTTTGTTTGCGCGGCTGCCAAGGAGGTTGGGTGTGGGGCATGCGACTACGACACAGTTTTAGTCCCTCCCCAGTATCGATGGCGTTGTGGTGAATTGGGCTAGTATAGTTGAGAGGGTGTCCCACAACTTTTCTTGTTCTGAGTTTGGAACATAGATACTGTCTGAAGATTGGCTGTCCATCTAAGAGCCCCTCTAACAGGGCATACCATCCCTCCGGGTCGGTTACCCTGTGGGTTTCCTGGAAGGGAACACCTAGTCAAAGCCAAATCAATGCACCCTGTGAATATGCAGAGAACGTGGTAGTGCAGAAAGTACCTTGCCATCGTTTGCTCAATTTATCTAGTTCCCCTGTCGTCAGATGCGTTTATTGTAGCACTGCTATTTGCGCTTGTTGTCTTTATGTATTAGTAGACTGCACTCTTTTGCATGCAGTGTGCACACCCTGTAAGTTTAAGTTAAGGATATTGAGGTCATTGGCTTGGTGCATATTTGGATATGGGTGTGGTATGAGCGATACTGATCCTTTCCCGTATGCTCCCTAGTTGCGTCAACCCATACCTCTCGACCATCTACAGGAACTTGTGCAGCGTGTGTGTAGAGCGGGGCACAGGAATGTGAACTGGGGTAACTGAAAAGAAATCCCCATTACAAAGAGCTACCGCAAGAGGCGCCACGTCCAACTGCGCATGTTGCCAATTCTCTAGTGGTATGTGGGGGGTACGATTGTGCTGAGAGGGCCTGCGTAGGATCGCAGTGTTAGGTTGGGCCCTATATGTACTTGTTTTACAACTGCTATTGTTGTGGATTTGCCCAGATAGTAGTTAACTCTGGGCGTGGTGCTCATAACGTATATACATTTTTACTTGCTTAAAGTTAAAAAAAAAAGTGTGTCCACAGTTTGTGGTGTCACAATGGGCAGCTTGTGCGGGGGGGAGGGAGTAGAAGTCAATGAACTTGCTTGCAAGGTGTTTGTATCACTGCTTTCCTCCTCTGAGGAGAATATGTGCAGGCCATGCTTATCTGTGTCCACGGAGGGTGGCCCAATGCCCGCCACTGCTTGTAGAGCCTTTCAGCGCTCTGTGATGATTTGTTCCAGGTCTGGGGATCCCGTTAAGGAGCTGCGGTGTAGTGAGTTGAAGTGCGGTTTGTTTTTCTTGCAGGGGTGGCATTTGCCTCTGCGTTCTTGTATGGAGTCCTTGCGTTTCAGGGCTGATCGTGGGAGGCCGTGGTGATGTTGCTCTAGCCAGTCGCAGGCCTCAGAAGGGTTGCTGGAAAAGTGGTGTTCCCATTGTGGATTATCTTGAGACATGCTGGAAATAATCCTGAATATTGAAGACCATGTTGGCAGAGGAAACGTTCGACTTCTAGGAATGTAGGCGTTGGCATTGCATGGTCCGCAAGTTATCGGGGAAGAGCATTACGTGTTTGTCTTCAATTTTTATGGGGCTTGAGTTGTCAGGCTGCACAGAGCACTGCATCTCTGTCACGGAGGTGAAGAAGTTTCATGAGTAGTGGATGTGGAGGTAAGCGTGGTGGTGGACGTCTGACTGGCACCCTGTGGGCTTGTTCTATGGAGAAATAAGCGGTAAGTTCCGAACTGGGTATGAAGGGCCATAACCAGGTTTCTACATAACTGATGGGATCTGTGCCTTCACTTCCCTACCTGCAGGCCTAAGACGCAGAAGTTATATCTGCGGGTGCATCCTTCTAAATTGTTGGCCAGTTCATTCAGTGTCATCACTCGTTCACAAAGTCCGAGCAGTGATTCCTTTAGGGACTTTGTCATGGGCTGTCGGGTAGCAACTGTCTTTTCCCCATCCACAACTTTCTTGGCTAATTTACAATGATCATCACTAAGGAGGTTGAGGTCTGTGGCTAGGGCCCCAAATCTTTTCTCCCTGGTGATTCTAGAGTGTACAATGACTGCTATCACTTTATCCAACTTGTTGGACATGGAGGGTTGATGGTGATTCAGATTCCTCTTCCTTTCGTATGGTGGCTGAAGAGATGCTTTGCATCAGGGCAGAGCCTGATGGTCCACTATTGGATCGTAGCCAGCCCATGATTACTCTGGGATGGATACGGCTGGGTGTAATAATTTGGGGGTGTTGCAGAGGTGCTTTTCGGGTCTTGGGCTGGAACATTTTTTCTCCGGTGGAGCTGACACCAGTGGCTTGCCAGCTATTACTTATTTATAATGGGTGCGATTGTCTCAGTTTGTGCACTGAAGGTGAAGTTGGGAAAGGAGGGGAGGTCTAGGTAATAGCGCCTCACGCGCGAGTGTCAAGGGGATGGTATCTGGCTTCTCTATTTTTATCGGTTTCTAACTTTAATGCCTTAGGTGCTGGTGCAAGTTGTGCAGAATTTCCCCTGCACTGTATTGAGATGGTCTGTGGCAGTGGAGCTTTTTATGGTCTCTTGTGTGGCCCGTGTTTTCTTTTGACCCTCAGGCCTGCCTCAGGATGATATTTAGTCCATGGGCCCGTGTGTTTTTTGCCTGTTGTTTCGGGGTTTGAAAGGTGGAGGGAGGGGATCTGCGTAGAATTTGGTCAAGCTCACCAGCATGATTGTAACCAGCGGGGATGATTATCTCTTCTGATTTCCATCTTCAATGTTATGGCTGCTGTGTCCACGCCTGAGGAAGGAATGTGCAGTTAGAGTCTCTAGAGCAGCACTTGCTCTGTGGCCTGTTGCTTGTTATTCCTGGTGCTATCTGGGACTGTACCAATACGTGCACTAACTGTTGTAGTCTCCCACTGCTTGGGTGCTTGGTCCTCCCCACTGGTGCTGTGGTGGGGAGTGGGCAGGTAGTGGGCAGCTCGAATCTCCTGGGTGATTGCTTGCCTTCTAGATGCGTCAGCACTGGGCCCCCTGGTTTGGATAACCTGTTATGTATAGGCGCAGCTTGCAAGGGCGTCACTCACCGCGAGGTGCTAAGCTGCGGGGGATCGGCTCTGTCCCTCTTCGGAGTCTGCTGTGATCTTTCTGCATGCAGACTGATGACCATGTGTGTGTGCGTATGTGTCCCTGAGGTAATTGAGGGTACTGGCGGCCGCGGGGCTTCGGGCCAGGACTCGGGAGGAGTCGGCCCGACTGCGGTGTATATCAACACCGTTCACCTGCTGCGCAGGAAAGCTTCTGGGGAATAGTGCCCAGTCAAACAGTATTGCAGGGGCGTGGTCTGGCCATGCAGGAGATAGCCGCCTGAGGGACGAGCTCCACCATGGGACGGACCCTTGAAGGGATATTCCTACTTACCTCTACAGTCTGAGTCTTCTTTACGTGTGCCGCTGCCGCTGGAGGACATGCATAGGGTCCCGGTGGCTTTCATTTGAGGAGACAGCACATTTCCGCCAGCCGGTGAGGTTTGCCCTGCTCCGTCCTGTTGCCGCATTCTGGGCGCTACATGCCAATTCGGGCCGCGCCTCTTCACATATTGCGCATGCCTGGAGTAAGGACGCCTCCTCCTACTGTTGTAGAGAGAGGTGTCTCTTGACACTGCCGGCAATGTTTTTTCTCCTATCTGAAGTGAAACCGAAACAGTACACTTCAGATTATTCTATAAAACAGCGCTTTCTACTGATGACGCAGCTCCTCAGCCTTATTTCACTCCCTGTCTCAAAGGCTGTGTTCTCTGTTCCCAGTCACTTTGGATTATTCCAGCACAAAATACTTTTTGGAGAGCACAATTTGATTAGATTTACTGTTTTTTCTTCGTCAAAGACAATCTCCTCATTGTATTGATGTCGAGCAGACACTTGCATTGCTTCCACAGGGCCAATTGTTTTCCACGCTCTTAGGAGCAGTGTCATTCTCCTTCAAGGAATTTGTTTTGTTGATTCACAACATGGCCATGAGTATTTCATCATAATAGTGAAATATGTAATTACATTGCTGTAATCTCTTTATTTCTTGTTTGAGCCAGTTTTTCCTGCAATGTATTTAATTATTATGTCCTTCACTCCATTTACACTATATTTGTTTACTCAAAATGGAGACATGTGTGATAAGTACCGTTGATACAGGTGCTGTTCTCTCCATAGTGGTTATTATGACACGCAATGCCTTGTGTTCCCGTAATGAGCCTATGTTTGTGACAGGGCTAGTTTTCTAGTTATATTATCAGTGTGCTTTTTGCAGCTTTTGCATTCAGTTATAGATTGTAGGCCTTCATTCACTGAACGGAAGCAATTTATATTATCTTACTAGCTGTAGTACAAAGTTCCTGTTTATCTCTCTTTGGTGGTGTACCCCTTTCCTCCACATTTATTTCTTGTACTCTTTTTCATAATTGTTTCCATGTGGAATACTTACCAAGCTCTGTTTTCGACATAGCACTCTGTATAGTACTGCCTCCTTATCTCTTGCCACCTATTGAAAAGCTGCTCTCACCATTGCTTCCTACCACGCTACTATATCAATCCGCTTCTGTAGAATGTCTGTGAAGCGAAGACTACAAATGTCTTCCAACAAGAACGGCAACAAACAACCCAAGCAACCACTCTTTGGTGAGGTTTTAAAACAACCTACTACTATACCAATCCTATCCTCATCATCGAACCTGCCCCAAACTTCACCATCCCATAAGGACCAGTCATTGGCAGACACTATGCAAAGAATTCTACAGGAACTTTCTGGGGTCAATCGTCTACTAGAAGGGATGGACATCACAATTACATCCTTAGCTGAAGAAACTAAATCGATTAGAGCACACCTCACCACTTTTAATACAAGAATTGAAACCTTGGACTCTAAAATACTGGTCATGAGAGTTGTTTGGACTCAGTTCAAACTTCAGATCAAGATCTTCTTCACAGCAAAATCATTGATTTGGAAGATCGCAGTCACAGGGACAATATCCATTTTTTGGGATATCCGGAGAATATTGAAAGGCATAACATGAAAACTTTTCTCTGTGATACTCTTCCACCAATGACTGGTATTTCCTTTGCTCCACCTCTTGATATACAACGCGCTCATAGAATTGGTCCGCCACGTTCTGATCCTTCTGCGTGTCCAAGACCAATTATTGCTTGTTTTCTTCGACCTGAACAAGTTAGACAAATTCTATCTGTAGCCCGTACACGGGGCTTCTTTCTATTTCAAGGTCATTCTCTTCATGTGGCTGCAGATTTCTCTAAAGAGACGAATGAAAGACGGAAGGCATTCCTTTCCATGCGACCTTAACTACGTCAGCTAGAACTTAAATATGGTCTGTTTGAGCCTGCACAATTTCGTATTTCCAGAAATGGCGAATGCATGGAGTTCTTTGATCCTGCACTTTTGCAACAATTCCTAGATAATATCAACTCTCAAGATATGGAAACGTAGCCTTCCCACTGTACTCAGTCCCAACAGTCTTCTTCCTCTTCACATAAACCGCCACAGCTCCCACATATCCCCAGTTACTCTAGGCAGCGTGGTAGAGATTTGAATAGACTTCCTCGTTCCTCGGATGATAAGGCTTCTCCTTTGCGCTCTGTCTCTACTCTTACAAAGGAACCTCAGAGGGATAAGTCTAGATCGCCTCTTAAAACACCTTCTGATGCGGACTGAATGATCTTTATTGCTTACTTGTTTACTTTTGAGCTTTGTTGTATCTTAACAATATACTGTATTTAATTCAGTTTTCCTCCCCACAGGAGGATTATTACCTTTACAGTTATATCATGATAATATGTTCTACTTCACGAAGTAGGTTTCTCTATTATTGAATTGGTTATTATATATTTAGACATAGTTCACAGAATTTGGCATGTTTTCTCTTCATTCCTGGTTGTCTTCCTTTAAAAAAAATTAAAAAAAATAGCATTACTTTATTTAGTCTTGCCCTTTTTATTACTCTTAGCTATTTGAAGGATTGTAGTTAGTATTGATACCCCCTTTCTATATATGTCACAATGCTCGTATATATATTTTCTTTCCTCTCCTTCCCCTCCCTGCAACTTTTATGCTATCTCCTTTTCATTTATTTCTTTGCGAGATATTAGATTATTTTTTATCTTTTTCTAGAAGTAGCTCGTCACTTCCTATTATTCATAGGATCATGGTATGTATTGTCATTTCCTTTCTTTACTTATCCAAATCCATTTATTCTGCATACTTTCTTTCCCCCTGAATCCTTCCCCCCTTCATTTTATCCTACAACCTATTTTATCTTATTGTCTTGTTGTATTTGTATTTTAATACTTGTTCACTTTTGTCTGGTTACCAGCTGCTGCTATATTTCATTTCTTTACCTTATTTTTCTTCTAGATGTTCATTTTCTTGTTTATTCCTCTTCTATTACATACTGTTGTTCTCTCAACTTCTTATTCTTCCATCATTATTTCTCTGTATTTTTCTTTCAATGTTTTATTATGGTTTATCATATTGTAGTTTTGATTGTTCCTAATTCTTGATATGCAATATAACGTTGTATGGTATAGCATGTTATGATCATTTTGATACTGCACTGATTTTTTGATATTTGTGAAAACGTTCTCGGTCCTATCTTTAATATTATCCTCTACTCTGACTCATGCTTTTATTCTCCCAGATTGGGTCCTATCCCATGGCGTTGCTTTAGTGTGCCCAGTCCCGCAGTTCACAGTCTAGGTTTCCTACCTATCCTTCTGTCATCTTTCGCTATCCACTTTCTTAAATCTTAATTTACTCACATATCTCTATTTTCTCTGCTCTTTATATTTCTCTTTCATCAGTTTCTTATACTCTTCTTCTTTTGTCATTTGTTCACCAGAGTAACACTCATCTCTATTATCTCTTGTGTATCTTTCCCTCTCCTCTAATCTGAACGTTTTGTAACATGTCTTCTACCCATCCTTTATCAGTAGTTACATGGAAGGTACATGGTCTTACCAATTACATTAAACGAAAGAAAGTTCTCTCATACTTGCACTCCAAACATGTGGACATAGCTTTATTGTAGAAAACACATTTAGACGAAATTGAATCTAATAAACTCAGCAGAGACTGGGTTGGGAAGGTTATTCATAGTAGCATTTCCAAGAATGATCCCGCCAGCCCTAATCCTGTGCGTAAATGTCGAGTAGCTATTCTTTTTTGAAAATCACTTCCCTTCACGATTTTCAAAACATGGTCTGACCCAGATGGTCGTTATGTTTTTGCTAAGATACGAATTGGGAATTCTTTCATTTGTCTTGGTTCCATATATGCTCCAATTGGTACTAAAAAAACAGTTCTTTCATTGTTTGAATCGTCTTCTTACAGAGATCAATGCTTCTCAATACCTCATTGGAGGAGATTGGAACTTGGTTCAAGACCCTATCTTTGACAAGACAGGCCGATTTGACAAGGTCAACTCTGCGGATAGAGCTATCTTGCAAGATATTCCGATATTGGTTTAATTGATCATTGGCGACTCAGTCATCCACAGGATAAAGAGTATACATTCTTTTATTCCCTACATGGTACATTTTCTCGTTTAGATTATTTTCTTTTGTCACATAACACAATCCAATTAGGCACGAATTCACAAATCTTGGAAGCAGCCATTTGACCATTTTCCTGTTCTCATCTCTCTTGATGTAGGTCTATCTAGACCAGGACGCAAGCCATGGAGAATGAGCTTAAAAAGTATAAAACACCAGCAGGTAAACTTCTTTTGCAATCTCATTTTCATGATTATCTCGCTATTAATGAGTCTTCAGTCTCGTCCAAGAGAACAGTTTGGGCAGCAGCTAAAGCTACTATTTGAGGACAGTTAATGCGAGATGCTGCTCTTCATACCAAAAATAATGCTGCAAAGCAAACAGAATTTGAACGAGACATTCCACATTATTCTCACCTATATATATTGAATCCTACTTTACAGAACCGTAAATTATTGGAACAAGCGCAAATGTCTCTTAACAGTCTTTTTACATCTAAGGCTGAATATACATTACAAAAGATGAAAGGGAGACATTATGAACAAGGAGAAAAAGCTGGGTGACTATTGGCCGCTCAATTGCGTCAGAGAGAGGCTGCTATGGCAATTCCAGCTATTAAGTCCATTCAGGGTGACATACTTACCAGACCTCAAGAAATTGTTGAAGAATTTGCTTCCTTTTATCAATCTTTATATTCCCCAACTGATCAACTCGATTTGAATAAAATGTCCACCTTCTTAGATCAGGTACATCTTCCTGATGAGGGCAAATACTGGTCGGTAAAGGCCAAAAATACTGAATTTCGGCCTTTATCGACCTGTATTTGGCTTGTGAGATGTAGGGGGCACAAAAACATCCGAATCAGTAAATTTACTGAATCAGTAAATATTCCGAATCGGTAAATTTACCAATTCGGTAAATTTACCGAATCTGTAAATTTACCGATTCTGTAAATATTACCGATTCGGTAAATTTACCGATTCGGTAAATTTACCCATTCGGTAAATTTACCCATTCGGTAAATTTACCCATTCGGTAAATTTACCCATTCGGTCAATTTACCCATTCGGTAAATTTACCCATTCGGTAAATTTACCGATTCGGAAATTAAGAATTGGTAAAAATGACTTTTGAGATGTCGGTAACCTCTTAAATACCGAATTTGCTTGAAATTCGGTATTTAAGAGTTTGTATTTACCATCGATTGAAATCAGGTGGAGGCTACAAAAAAGGGCCTAAAATGCAACAGTTTCACCAGAATGGCGGCATTCTATGGGATTGCGAGGCGGCTACGCCTACAGGCAGAAGGAAAGAGGGTCTGGAGAAGGGAGGAGCAGGTGCACAGGTAGAGGATCACCCTATTCCAGGCTAACTGAGCCAGAAATCCTACAATGGTACAGGTTAGACCCCCAAACCATCTTGGACCTTATCAGGGACCTCCACCCACTGTTGGACCACCCAACCCCAAGGGCGCATGCCATCCCACCCCATGTGCAGGTGCTGTGCAGCCTACACCTTCTTGCATCTGGGAGTTACCAGAGTGTGGTTGCTGCGGTAGGTGGGGTGTCCCAGAGCTGCCTGTCACATTTCTTCAAGAAATTCTTAGACGCTATGTTGCAGAGGAATGCATCACTACATCAGCTTCCCTGCAACACATGCAGAACTGCTCAGGACAGACTGACTTATCAGATGGCGCATTTTCCCAACATCATTGACTGTATTGATGGTACCCACATACCTATTTGTCCAACTGCTGCCACTGAGTGCATTTATAGGAACCGTAAGTCCACCCACACCATAAATGTACAGGTGATCTGTGATGCCAAATACATAATCACGGACCTAGTAGCCAAATTTCCCAGGAGTACCCACGACTCTTACATCTTCCAAAACAGTGGGATCTACGCACGTCTGACAGCAGGGGAATTTGGCGAAGGATACTTGCTAGGTAAGACACTGTGAAACTCCCTTGATACATATTGCAGATGGATGTGTATGTGTGCATGTGAGTAACGTTTTTTCTGGTTACTAATGGGGGACAGTGCATATGCCCTCCGGTCCTTCATCCTCACACCCTACCTCAACCTTCAACACCCAGCCAGAGGAGATACAACAGGGCACACAAATCTACCCGAAACATTGTGGAGCGCACCCTTGGTCTGTGGAAGAGCAGGTTTCGCTGCCTACATAAGAGTGGAGGGGCCCGCCAGTACACACCAATCACCTGCTGCAAGAGGATTACAGCCTGTGCAATGTTGCACAACCTTGCGGTCCAGAAGGGCACTAAAGTGGATATCTCAGACTATGAGGACCATGATGATGAGCAAGCAGTGCCTGAACCACACACATCTGGAGTAGCAACACCAACTGATGGCAGACTCAGACGGGATGAGATCACACAAAACTTTTTTTAAGTAAGTTAAAACACACAGACAGGTGGAGTATGCAACTAACTTAGTTTAATCGTGTGATTAAGTGGGTTCTCAATGCACAAATGTGCAATACAAATTATTTAACTTGGATTATGTGAGTCCTGGGTAACTTCAACATAAACTGTAAATAGTCATTTGCGTCCTCGCTTCCAAGTGCCAGTTGTATGGTGCTCACTTTCTGTTTGGCCTGTAGCCTCAGCGTGGCGCCTACTGCTCCTCCTGGTCTCTGGGACAAGGGTGATTCCCATGCTGCTCCTGCTTGTGCTCTCTTCATTCTCTGGCACATCCAGGGCAGCAGTATGTGCAGTTTGGGCATTTAACAGCACCTCAAGAGCACCAGTCATCCTGCCCATGCCCCTAGTGACCTCATTGCTGTTTTGGGTTACAGCCTCCTGCATGTTAATGCTTCTCCTGCATAGCAGGGATGTGGCTGTGGCCAGGCAGTTTGTTGCTTTGTTTTGTTGTTGCACATGCTGCCTTTCCTTGCGCCTTGCTGCTACTTCGTTGTCCAGTTTGGTGCATAGCAGCTGCACCGTTTGGGTCATTTCGTGAATCCCTGCAGCCATGTTTTTGTTTACTTCTACCAGTTCCCTGATGCCCTTTCCTATGTCTCCCATGTTGTTGTTCAGGGACCTCATCTGGCGTTGGCAAGACATGATGGCTTTTCCCTGCATCCTCTGGATTCTTACCATGCTCCCCTCCAAGCCACGGAACACTTGGCGCCTCCACACGTGCAGATGCACTGCTCTCTTGGACTCTGCGGTGTCTTGCTCCAGTATGGGCCACCTCTGCACTGGTCTGCTGTGTGGCAGAGCAACCATCCACAGGCAAGGTGTGTGTTTCCAACCCATCCATGTCACCTCCTGATGACTCCATTTCTAAAAGTGGTGCCACGACATGCCTCCTGCTTGGTTGTGATGCAGGTGTTATCTCATGCTGTGATATTGGCATTTCTGGTGATGACAGCAGCAGAGGGGATTGTGATATGTCAGGAGACTCTGGAGCCATTTCTGCGTCTTGTGCAGGAGGCTGGCTACTTGGTGCACCTATGTCCTGTGAGACGTCCTGTGTACTTGGACCTGGCTCATGACTCTCCTCCCTCTCTGGTGCCGTGCCTTCACTCTCCTGGGAACGCCTGCGAGATGTGTCACCTGTGGACATATGAGCGTATATTAGCTGGGCGCTACTGTCTTACAGTCACTGTAATAAATATTTCTGACTTTAGCTTTATTCTCTGTGCAATCATTTCCCTGACTTTCTGGTTGCTGTGCTGTTTGACATGCTCTTACATTCCCTAACTACAGGTACCATGATGCATTGCTCCTGTATAGTGCTAGCAGTACTGGACTGGGGGTCACTTGGCCACAAAGGTTAAAGGTAAGGGTGATGAAAGGGGGGGGAATGCTGTGCATGCGTCTTACCTTTTTTGCTTGCAGCTCTGGCTGAGCGGTCTACTTCTCCCAGTCCACAGACGCTGTCAGGTTCAATGGTTGAAGCCACCATCTCCTCAAGGTCAGTTAGGGGGGGGTGCTGGGTTCTTGCTTCCACCAGGTTTGGTTGCCTGCTTGTGGATTTCAGCCATTTTTTTTGGTTTGGCTCCTGAAGTCGTAGAATCTCTTTCAGGTCCTCTGTGTCTCTGGTTGTCACTCCAACTGCAATGACGTTATCAAGTATGTCCAGCCAGAGTTTCCTTTTGGCAGATTCTGCCACAGTGAGGGACTGCCTGCCAAACAGTTTTTGGTGCACCTTCACCACCTCCTCAACAAGGACCTGCAGCTCCATGCTGCTGAATTTCATTTTCCTCCTCCTCTCTGGCTGCTCTTTCTCTTTGCTGCTTGCCATTTTGCAGTTTTAAAAGTGCACAAAACTCTTTCTCCTGCTCAGGGACTCTGCTCGGCTCCAACTGCCTCTCCAGAAGCTTCTAATTAGTAGCAGCTGCCTGTGTAGCCACTTCCTGGTGGGGAGGGTGGTAGCACCTGATTGGCTGCCTACTTAAGTTTCACTTGTTTTTTTCCCCCCGATTCAGTATTTACAGAATCGGTATTTCCCATTCATTCCTATGGGCCAAAAGGCCCATTGGAATGAATGGGGAATACCGAATTGGTAAATATCGATTGTCCGATTCCGAATTTTACCGATTTGGTATTTTTTACTGATTTTTTTTATCTACATCCCATTTACTGATTCTAAAATATCGATTCTGTAAAATTCGGTATTTTAGAATCAGTAAATTTGGATCATCTACATCTGGCCCTAGATTTCTTCGTCTATCGCTGCTTTGCCGTATCATAAGGCCCCAGGAGAGGATGGTTTTTCTCCTGAATTTTCTAAATGGACTGGTCAGAGCATGATAGATACTTTACATACGGCTTTCTTAGAAGCTGATAAAGAATCCTCCTTAGGATCCCTTTCTAATAAAGCAATTATAGCTGTTTAGCCAAAACCAGGTAAAGATCCCTTACTATGTGGAAGTTATCATCCTTTATCTCTTTTGAACTCTGATATCAAGATCTTAGCTAGTATTCTTGCCTCCCGTCTTTGTAAAGTATTACCTTCTTTAATCCAGAATTCCCAAGTGGGTTTTGTTCCGGGGCGTTCCTCCCGGAATCATCTCTGTACTTTGTCTCCTACCTTATGGTCGGCTAAACATCTGCCAGAAGATGCTTTGGTTCTTTCGCTTGATGCTGAAAAAGCGGTTGATCGCATTGAATGGGAATATCTTTTTACTATAATGCAACGATTTGGTTTGGGCGACAAATTTATTAATAAGGTAAGTTTACTATACAACAGTCCATTAGCTCAAGTCAATTGTGGGGGCTTCTTATCTACTCCTTTTCCTATTCGCAGAGGTACGCAGCAAGGTTGTCCGTTGTCCCCCTCTTCTCTTTCTCTTGGCAATGGAACCTTTGGTTGCGACGATCCGACAATCTAATGATTGGCCACTCAAAAATGTACTTATATGCTGATGATATTCTCCTTACACTTACTGATCTTCCACGTTCTCTTCCAGTCCTTCAAATTATTACTGACTTCTCCTCCTTTTCAGGATATAAGATAAATTGGGATAAAAGTGAAGCGCTACCTATTTGAATTGGTACCACAAAGGAAGCAATTTCTGGATTCCCTTTTCATTGGCAACCTTCACGTCTTAGGTACTTAGGAATATTGATTAATAGAGGATTGGATAATATGGTCACGGATAATTTGACTCCTTTATTTACACAGATGCAGAGGGACTTTTACAAATGGAAAGCTTTGGGATTATCTTTTTGGGGAAGGGTTCAAGCAATTAAAAGGGTTACTTTACCGAGATTTCTTTATGTTTTAGGTATGCTCCCTCTCCAAATTCCTTTAGCTACCCTTCGATCCATTGACTCCAAAATAAAACTTTTCTTTTGGGGTACAACCAAACCACGTCTTGCTGCTACTAAATTAAAAGCTCATCAGTTACATGGAGGTATGGGTCTTCCCTCTATTGAGCATTATTCACTTGCCCTACATATCTTTCAGCTCATATTTTCTCCCCAAATCTAAAGATGTTCCACATTGGGTATCATCGAACGTTATCTTCTCACTCAAGATTCGGGACTATCCCTCTTATATGGTACTGGAACAAGTTCTTCTGATTCTAAAAATCCTGTTTTATCTGCAATGCATACATCTTGGCAGAGGGGTTATCGTATATTAAACTCTAACTCACGCATTCACATTAAAGCTCCTCTATGGAACAATTCAGCTATTCGTATTGGTGGACGTATCTTGTCTTGGCCCTTATGGAAGGAGGTTTGTATTTATTCTATAGATCAACTCCTCCATGATGGAGATTTCAAAACTTTCTCCAAATTATGTGAGGAATTTCATTTACCACGTTTACAATCCTCTAAATACATCCAACTCCAACAATGTCTTAAACACCTAGGTTCTCCTCCATGGTTGCTTCAGGTATCGCCCATTTTATCTTATTTACAATTGTGGGAAACTTTTAAAGGAGTGACTTCTGGTCTCTATAAAACATTTCTGCATCCTCTCTTTTCACAGCCCCTTTCACATTCCCTTCAGATTAAATGGCATTCCAGTTTATCTATTATATGCTCCAATATTCAATGGGATCAAATTTTAGAGGGATTGCATAAAGGTGTTCGGGAAGCTCGTCCTAAATTCTGTATCTTTAACATCCTCCATGAATGGCACTGGTCTCCTGTTAAGCTATATCAAGCTAAGTTATTATCGCATGCCTCTTGTTGGAGATGTTCTGCTCCTGGTTGTGACATAACGCACATCATTTGTGAATGTTTCTATACCAGACCCTTCTTGTCTTTTGTGGGTAAAACATTGAACTCTACTATGTCATTAACGTTGCCTCTTTTTACATCTGCCACCATTATCCTACATGATTTTCGCGATTTCCCAAAACTTTCTAAGCCACAAAATCGCCTTCTTCATACTGCCCAGGCCACAGCCAAGATTTGCATTTTACGTCATTGGAAATCTCCCTCAGCTCCTTCTCAGGAAGAATGGTTGGTGGCAATGATGCAAACGGCTTTACATGAGCGCACAATTTACAATCTTCAAGACCAAGCTGCCATTTTTCTTCAAGCCTGGTCCCCTTTTTTTAGAAACTACGGTAGTTGATGACACCACACTTACTCCCTCTTCTGCATAAATTACACTTCCTTAATTTATATTTCTGTTGTTGTCTTTTCCATTCTACTACTTCGGCTATTCTTTTTCCTTCCCTTTTTCTTCCTACTGTTCATTTCCTCTCCCCTGTTACTCTGGTGACACCCCCCCCCTTTTTTTTCTTCTTTGTCCTCTCCCATTCTTTCTCTTTCTTCCTCTCATTTTTCTCCCTCTTTATTTCTTCCTGCTTTTTACATTTGATCTACTGTGTTTAAGGTTTATTATATTACTATATTTTCTGATTAATTTGATATTTACTATGTACCTTATTGAATAACTTAATAAAAAATGTCAACAAAAAAAAAGCAGTATTGCAGCTCAGAGCTGTGGGGCCTGGATTTATAGGCACAGGAGCTGCCTAGACTTGGGCGCATGCTGGGCCTCTTCCATGACTGGTGTTGTGGCAGTGAGTGGGCAGGTGTTGGGCGGCTCTTTTCTCTGATAGATTTTTTCATGCTGGGTCGACCCCCCTCAGTTTGGATCGCTGGCTATGCATGTGCATGACATGCCAAGTCGTCACTCACCGCGGGGTTGCTGAGCTGTATGGGACTGGCTCAGTTGCTTTTCTGAAGGTAGGTGCAACGTCCGTTGCATCCTTTTTGCAGGCCGACCAATGTCAGCGCCAGTACAGTGCTCCTGGGACGGTCTATTGAATGGGCACCCGCAGCAGTTGATGGTACGGCCGGGAGGAGACAGTTGCGTCACTACATGACCAGAGCCGGACTGGGAACCAAAACCGGCCCTGGCAAAGTGCTCGCCCCCCAGGGTTTGGGGGTGCCGCCAAGCTCTTTGCCAGGGCCGGTTTTCAGCCGATTTTGTTACAGGGCCGATTTTGCAGCTATGCTGCAAAAAAGGCCCTGTAACAAAATCGGCCCCCAGGGGCCCAAACCCTGCCCCCACCCGTGCAGCGCACCGGGGGATTGCCCGGTGCCTGCTAGGGCCAGTCTGGCCCTGTACATGACCCACGATCGGGACTCGTGGTTGCTTTGTGCGTCGTCCGGCTGGAGGTCCTCCAGGGACTCTAATGCAGTCCCAGTGGTGTTGCGCAACAGAGCAGTGGAGTTTCGGTTGTGGAGCCACCGGTGCTGCCTAGATGTTGGTACGTTCTAGGCCTTTTCCATGACGTTGGCGGACATGATGATACGGAGGGTGGAAGGCACTGTTAACAGGGCTTACACCATTGCTTAACCCAGTCTCGGGACGAAGCAGCAATCAGGCTTGGGTTTTATTGGTGCAACATTTCTTGATGGTGTAGTTTAGGGCTCTTACCAAAACGGATTGTTGCCCGATGTTTTAGGCCAAGAAGCGGAGCTCAAGGTGAACAAGTCTGCCATCTTGGCTGGTTTGGCCACGGCCCTTAAAGATCCCAATCATAAAACTTCCCCAGATATACACTAGCTTTATGCAGGAGGTGGGGTATTTTGTGCATGCAGTAATTTTTAAGGAGCATTTGTAGATGCACAAACTGAGCCGTATGTATGCCAGATTAATGCATATTAAAGAAGTATTGTCTAGTGGGCCCTTGGCCCACATGATAATGAATAACGACAGACCCAGTGTACGTGGTTAATGGAACTGGCCACAAGCATAAGCACTCGGGCCCTTTCATTAACAGGCTTACGTAACTTGTGACGCCTGTGATAGATGCGTTTGGGGTGCATGTGTGCCCACTTCCCCAGGGGAGTGGTTATCAACTCTGTCTGCTGAGACAATTGGAAGTGTCTCACAGGACACAACATTCCTCCCAAATTTTAATGAAGACCAAACACTCACTAGTCCAACCTGTAGGGGTAAACAACAACTAAATATACACAACAAGGGTCCATCAGCTTCTCATGTCAGGCATCAGGAAGACAGCAGACAAGGACTGGTGACTGACTGCAGCAGGACGATCTCAGCAGGCACTCATAATCTGAGTGGTTCAGAAAACTAATGCTGGCTTCGAGAAGTCAGCTGCACTCTTGTAAAATGCTGCTGGAAACATGTCCTTTGGTCCGAGGTGGCTCCCCTTTGCTGACGTTGAGGATGGTATGTGGTGGGTAATAACAGTTCATTAAAGTGAGTGCGCAAGGGGAATGTTTAAGTCCAAGGTGAAGATTCACAATGGTGTTGCTTGATCACCTGACACCTCTGTTAGATTACTTTGCTGTATCCTGTAACCCATCAGTGGGGCAATATCAAGTCCACTCTGCCGCCTGGGGAGGCCCATTGTCGGGTTTGTCACAGGACTGCTTGTGAGCTGCACTGGGGCTGCGTATGTGCCGACTAGGGGCAGCTGCAAGACCACCGAGGAGCCATTACCCAGTAGCTTGCACAAACCTCAGGGGTGGATGAGTCTTGGTCAGGACATGCTCCCTCTGCCGCAGTTCAGGTATAAACCAGGTTAGCAGGTAGCCTCTGGGTCTTCTTGTTGGCTGGTTTAACAACAGTGTAGGACTCCAGTCCATTGGTACTCTTGAGATGGTATCGTTTGACGCACTGGACGAGGACCTGCGTGATGGCATTGCCAGCCTTGTGGTGAATCTGTACAACAGTTGGTGATGACATGCCAGGATGGATGCAGGCCTTTGTTCTAGAGTTGATCACAGAGTGGAGGTGGCCAGGTGCTTTCATTTCCTTTGGGGCAACAGTTCTTGGGCTACTAGGACATTGGACAGTGGCATGATGGACACGCTGAGAAATGTGAGGCATAATGCTCTGTTCATGCAGGCTCTGCGGCTTACTCTCAGTCTCCCACTGGGCGGTTGCCAATTCATTTTCTGGTTGTCATCCATTCACTTGCTGTTGGTGTGTATGGATTTGCTCCTTTTGTAGCTCGGGTTCTCTTCATTGTCTTGCCCTGCCACTCACACCTTCCCTTTCTGAACTTGGTCGGTTATCAGATTCTTAGTGTAGACCCTCCAGTCACACTTCCATGTTTCTTGCTGAGTGGTATGTCATGCACATGGCAATGATGATGTAGTTGCCATTGGTCCTGGATGACAGGTGATGACGATCTGCTCGGAGAAGAGATTTCTGGAGAGACTTTGCAGCTACATGTCTCTGCCTCGCTGAGGCTGTTCTTTCACCTCTGACATCTGCGGTCAGGAGCAGGGATGCCGTCCGACTTTGACTGCCAACACTTGAGGATGGATGGTCGCACTAGGAAGCGTTGAGGAGAGACGCGGTTCGTGCTTGCTGCAGCTTACATTTGGTTTACCCATGGTGCTGTCTCTAGGGATGTCGGTCCGCCTTGGTGGCCGTCTAGTATCTCTGGGTGTGCTCTTGGACTTGTGGAGCTACGAGTCCTCAGGCTTCTCCTCTTGTTCTCTCTAGCACACCTGTGTTTGTCCAGCTCCTCCTGCTGATAGGACTGTCACTCTTCTTTTTCCAATTCTTCTTCCGGGAGGAGTCACATTCACCTTATTCCAAAAAGGTCAACAGGGCCTATCCACTTCAATGGTCTCTGGACCATGCAGGCAAGACTTCTGCCGCTCTTCTCTGCTGCGTGGCAAGCAGCCACTTGTCTCAGGTGCTCCTTCAGGCAGCTTCTTGAAGCTCCTACGGGTGTTCCTTCTTCTGGGAATGACTTCCACAGGCAGTAGCGAGCTATGGTAGTGGCTGGCCACTTGGAGTGTGCTACTCTCCTCTTGCCTGTCTTGGGTCACCGACAACTCAGTCTTGAGACAGTGTGAGGGGGGACACTGTACTGTGTTTAGCCCACTCGCGACTCCGTTGCTGCTTTGGAGATGTAGAGTATCTCCCTGCTGTCTCAAGCATTGCTTCTTTTCTTTGGAGAGGTCTCTTTCCCTCCTGGGCATTTTTACCATGCTGATGCGCTTCTGGGTGCATGTGTCATGCACCTCGGGCTGTGCACGCTTTGTCTTTTCTTAGGCTCCCTCTTCTGGCACCTGTTGTGCCTGCTCTTCCTTCTTGCGGTAGGGTTTGTTCACCGCCAGGGGCATGTGGCACGCTCTCCTCACTTGTGGTTGCCTCAGACAGTCATGCGGGGGTATGCGCACATTCTCCTTTCTCCTTGCACCTTCTGTGGAGCATGCTTGGCTGCCTTTGGTCTTTGTACTTCTGCTGGACGTCGTTTGGCCACTTAATGCTTCACTTGGCTGAGGTATCTTTGTGCGTGTTGGGTCTCTCAGGGGTTTTCCAGTCTCTCCCCCTTTCAACAGTTGGAAGCGCCCTCGGCTCCTTTCTGAAGTCGTGCCGTGAGCAGTGCTCAGTCTCTTCAGCCTATCTTGCCTGTGGCTGGGCTACAGTCTCCTTCCTTAACGCAGGTGGATTGGTAGTCAGCAGAAATCTCAAGTGGCTGGCTTTGGCTGCTGCTGGCTACCATAGAGGCTTCAGTCACTGGGGCTTGTGTCGAGCCAGCTTTGCTGACACTGTGGAACTCTGTAGATGCCAGTGTGGGGTTGTGATGCTGTGACTTCTCAGTGCGTTTAACAGTTTTTTCCTTGTATTCCATCTGCAATACCTTTCAACGGCAAACAGATGACACAGTGGTTGCTCTCCTTTCAGGGTACCATAGCAGAAGACGAACTGGAGGCAAACGGGACGCTTCAGGACTGGCAATGTGAAGAGGAAGGTCCACTCACCAAGATGGAGGCACGAGGTGCTTGCTGATTCCTTCCTCATGTGGCAGGGTGCAATTGCAGACAGTAGGCTGCAGACTACGGCAGTTTTCCATTGGGTGATACAGCAGCTTCTCCTGCTGCGAGTCATTTCTGATACACTGACAATGCCTTGAAAACACTCCATGTTGATGCAGTCGCAGGCTCTTGGCTGAGCCCGTCTATCTTGGGCTGGGGATGCAGACAGAGGCTTGGTTGCGGAGCACTGCTGGCCTTCTGGACGTATGGCACGTGTAGGCTTAACAAGAACTGGTGTTCAGGCAATAGTATTCCAGGCAGAGTGCATTGTGGCCTATTGACCACCAGGTGGCACTGCAAATGTTTCATCGGGCCGCAACAGCCTTCTCCGGTGTTGCGGTCTTAGTGAGCGTTATTATGTATCTTGCGGGTCTGAGGAATGCGGCCTTCTTTCATTTGCTGCGGGGATGCAGGCAGGTGGGCACGGTCTGCTGGAGCACTGCAGGTAGGAAGAAGAGGTACAGCAGATTCCACTTTGCGGTCTGCCACTGTCTCTTGCTGTAAGCTCCCTTTCACGTGGCTGGCCAAGACGTGCAGGGAAGCTGTGGGGTGCGTGCTGCTCTTCCTTGATCGGATGCCAATGCCATTGGGGGAGGCTGCACACGCTGGTATGGCTTCCACGGGCAGGGCATCCGCAAGTACGTGGGGCAGCAAGGCATCAGCAGGTTCTTGGGGCACCTGCTGCAGTCTGCGGATTCCTCCTACAGTGAACATGCACTCTCTTGGGTTGCCAAAGGACTTTAGATGGACCCGGAGCAGGGCTTTAAGTGGGATGAAAAAACTGGGGGGGTCTCTCAAAGGGGCGTGGTCAGTGTAATTAGGGGCGCGGTTTTAAATCGCTTACGCAAAAAATCTGTGCTTAGCATAGTGTGCTGCCCGACTTGTATTTTGCGGTTTCTATCATTGCATCCAGATATTTGATATAAGTAACATCATACCTATATTAAGTAAGGAATATTGACTTTGTCAATGGTTATTACTTGCAGAAGATAAATAAGCTGCAACTATGACTTGTATATAATATTGACAAAGCTTCCAATTAAATCCTTGGTGACCCTACCACAATGTTGCTGCTCCAGAGTTTCAGAAAGAGAAGGGAAATCCAGAAAGAAAATGACTCTTAAAGGATTTCCCTTCCCCCACAATGCTCACCTGGCATGACGTCATGCTGTAACTTCTCTACTACTGAGAAGTGAGCAGTGTGAGCAGTGCACATCCATGTGCCTGCTGTCTCGAAACGGGTCTCTCTCAGGTTGTTTGGCGCCCTGGCACTTTTTTCCCGGACTGCAGTGACAGCAAACAGCTGTCACTGCAGTCTGGGGAAAAAACGGACTGCCTGTGTCAGGGCTCAAAACAGAGCCCGATAGAGACCCGTTTCGAGGCCCCCTGAAAAAAACTGCCGGTGCTCAGACCCCTTGAGACCCGGCCCACTTAAAGCCCTGACACAGAGTGTGGTCTGACGGCGCGTTGTTCCTGTTGACGCCTCAGGCTTGCCAGGTGAGTGAGCGAGGCTGGGATTTCAGCGTCCTACTCCGGGGTGGGGGGACGACTATCCTCATCACCTCACGGTGAGTAGGGCTTCAGGATTGCAGCAGTGACCGCCTGAGCGCAGCAGTAGTGCCATTGCAGGCATAGTACGGGGGGCGGCTTTCTCACCAGATTCGGATGGCTCCTGCGCCCCGGTCCGAACTTTATGAGGCATACTTTTCCCCTCTTATTTCTTTCTGTAACCTATGGGATACGGGACGGGCAGTCACTCTTCACCCCCCTTTTAACGGCATGGGCCCGCATCATATTCCGAGTGCAATCATCTCCAGAGTTGCAGGTGTCCGGAGGCAGCACAGTGGGGGATGCCGCATCCTTTGGCTTATTTCTTTCCCAAGAGAAATAGAGTGCCTTGCAGCAGGCATTCGAGGTCAGACCCGCCTTGTCGCCATTGTGGTGTAGTGGGCCCTAGGCCCACATGACAATGAATAACGACACAGACCCAGTGCATGTGGTTACTGGAACTGGCCAAGAGCATGTGCACCCGGGCTCTTTTATTAACAGGCTCACGTCACTTGTGATGCCTGGGATGGATGATTGTGGGGTGCATGTGTGCCCACTCCCCCAAGGGAGTGGTTAACAACTCTGTCTGCTGAGACACTAGTATGTGTCTCGCAGGACACAACATTGAGTGCATGCTCACTTAGGAATGTATTGAGTCACAAATGCCACATTCACAGCCTGAAAAGGGGCTTGATGATTTAATCAGGTTCCCATGCCTTCACCAAGGGCACCAATGTACACACCTTAAAGGACCTATTAATTATTTCATTAACATGCCACACTTAGGAGAAAATTGTAAATCTGTACATCACAGGTACCGAATTTCTTGAGCAAATAAGGTATATTTCTGTCTAACATCAATATTACTCACTGTAGTGATTCTTCGGGTCTGGTTTGGTCATGGTAAAGAGTGAGACAGCTAGTAAAATGCAGTAACCTCTAGTAGATTGAGATACCTATGGCACTAATGATAGAGCGCAGATGTGCTCTTTAATTTGTTGGGGTGCATTATAATCATGAGTAGATTGCACCTGCGTTTATTCTTTTGTCGTAATAAAATAATGGTATTAGAAATGCACTGTGATAACTTGAGTGTCCTGCTATAGTTGTATTTACATGAATGTGAAAGATGTTTGCATTATAGAACAGTTGTGCTCAGCTTAAAGCCCAACGTTCAACAAATTGTGTATGCCTACTTAGTTACTCACGTATTTGATGTGCTCAAATAACGTGATGAATTGGAAGTGCTCAGCAAGCATCCATTTATATGTAATTTCATGAGGCTTGTATGCCATTTTCTTATGTTAGCCGATTTCTGTAGGCCTGAAAATGTAATTTATCCTGCAGGCTCTCTAGTGGGATTTAACGTGTAGGTTTGAATTTAATGTGTATGTTGAGTTTGTTTGTTCCCGTTATTGTCCGTTGCAGGTGGTGAATTCTCCATGGTTAGTTAGAATAACGCTTTTGTTTTAGGAGTTAGGCTCGGAGAGCAGTGGATACAATGAGCGCATGAGAGGCTCATAGCAGGAGATGGTGTTCTTTTAGCTGGAACAGGCCTAAGAAGAAAGGTCATCATGCCAGGAGCTGGGAGAGCAGAGGTGGAGTGGAAATTCACCTATGTCCAGTGGGACTGGTTTATGAGGAGACCCAAATGGGCATGTTTTGTGATCTTGAAGTTTGAATTAGGGACTGTATCCCGGGGGTTGAGTTGGGAGAAGAGCGGTAGACACTAAAAGAAGAGGAGCATCTTAGAACGCGCTACGTGGCTTATGCTACCTGACCCATACAACGCGAGTGTACTTCTTAGAAAGTCTTCACGCGCTGACACCTTTCCTAACTTACCTGGGAGAAATAGCTAAGTAGGGAAGTCATCTTAGTGATAGTGTAGAGATAGATTAGTGCTTTTCACTTATGAACCTGTGTTGAAGTCTGACATAGACGCGGGGGCACTTATAGCCTGTGTTCTGTTTCTGGAAGTTGTCATTCTGTTTATGCTTAATCAAGTCAACTTTGGCTTTGTATTATCTCCGATGTATTTCTACAACCTCGTCTTGAGGTGTCTGTATGTCCAACTATTTTTGGCTTTGTAATAAATCAACTAACTTGGAAATTGGAGTCTGTGATCTTTACGAGTCATGAATTATTGGGCTCGTAAATGGTGTTGCAAGTAGTGGCTACAGTATATCTCTTCCCCCTACACTGCCAAGCAGGAACCAACGGTCCATCTGCCAGAGAGTGTTCCAGAGTAAATTATAGGTGGAACCTCAGCCCCATGACTAATCTCATGACTACTTTCAGAATAGCTTTTCAGGGATTATCCCACGCCACCATGGCGGCTCTCCCTTGTGGTTGATCAAAGGAAGAGCTGGCAGGAGTTACCTTTTTACAGGCATATTTTTAGATGAGGGATGTATCGCATTGCGTCTTCTTGCTCTTCGTATTGCCCTACACCCACTTGCATTTGCTTTCGCCATCTTCTGTTCCCTTGCTCTGCCATTCAGTTATGATTGTTGCTCTTTTGCACTGCCATTTATTCCTGTGCTGTATGATGATCCTTTGTTTACTTGTAGAGTTTAAAGCTGCGCTTGCTCTCCTTCACTTTAGATTAGTGCCATTCTTCTTTTTATTACTCCTAAAAAAACTGTTAACCTTTTTGACATCTGTCTAAAATATCACTTCGCAAGCTCTTTTCTAGCAAAGAAATTGGCAAGAGTCATCCAGAGCAAGTTGCATTTATCGATCCAGATCTTGCTGGAGTAAGACAAGGGCCAATCTTAGGCCCCTCTAAAAATAGGACTTGCCAGGCAGAATTGCTTTGTAATTGGGCAAGAGATGTTTTCTTGACTCACACGCTAATATAGTTTATTATATGCTACGCCTCGTGGTTCACTGGTGCTATTAAACACCCTTCTCCCATCAGGCAATGGTCTGCAAATAAAATATACAAATACAAAGAGCTAACCATGTTAAAACAATTAAATAGTACAATCCTAGCGGTTACTATTTTCAGTGTTCAATGGCAAAACTTGACTTAAACTTTTGTGAAGGCATGAACAAAAAAAAAAAATCATAATGACCAAGTGGGAGTCAGTATGGTAAAAGTACAAGATTCTATTTTTTCATCTTGTGAAATACCATGAAAAATGTAATTCCTTGATGTCAAGTTTTAAATAGACATTTAAATAGACCTTTTCTCTACTTCGAACTTTATTTCACTAGGAAGGGTCTAGTAAAGTAGGCATAATTAATTTGTTTTATATCCACACATCCCTTGTTCTGCCACTTGGTCTATGAATCCCTCTGTGTGTATTTGACTATCTGGTTTGGCTGAGAATCTATGCGTGCATCTAGGTTTGTGAGCGTCTGTGTTACTGTGAGCAGAATAATGACACCATTACGTATGCTATGTATGTACAGTCAGAGATGGCATTATAAGTTCTAGGGGACCCACACTTGGTTATCTACATGCGCTTGTTGCTTTCCATTTCTCTACGCATAATATGCCTGATAAATGTAGACATTTACAATAAATATGGAAAGAGCTACAGGTATTGGTTGCTTAATCACAGAGTGACGCTTGGAGAGAGGACAATGGATTTGTGGAATGTCCTCAATACAGGAGGGGTGTTTGGCAACTCAATAGGCCGCGTAATTGAAAATGAAAGAACAATCAATAAGGTACATGGGGTAGGTAAAGCAGCCAACCAGCCGCCATCTGCAAACTACCTACAATTGGAACAACAAATAACTGTGAATGGTTTTCAGGAAACGCTAGACAACACAATACAAATACAACAAAGCATATACATCATACAGCATAGATACTACTGTCACGGAGGAGAGAAGCAAAATCAACAGAGACATGAACTGCACCTTGAACATTCATCACATCGCAGGGAAGGGATTGAGACAAATCGCGGAAAGGAGAATCTCACTAGAATGTTGCAACCAGAAAGAAAGCACGTGGCCCTGTACATGTACTACTGGAGACTTGGACTGGAAGGATGGGCACACCCTCCTAGCACCAAAAACCTCAGTGTAGTGTCAGGGTGAACAACAATGTGTGCATTGAAGGACATATTGCGGCAAAGGTCAGCTCAGAGGCAAAGGAAGGGCAAGAGAACACCACTTCACAACCTGGGGAGATTGTGATAGTGATTGGTGAAGGCTCTTATCACAGTTTATTTCCAATATTTTCAGAGGGGCTTCTGGGAAATCCAAGAACTACATTGATGACAATATAAACCAACAACAGCCACAGAAGGCATGCACAGGGAATTTGTTTGAATCAATCTAAAAGGCTGTGGTACATGTATCTCGAGAGAGACCAGTGACCATTCATTTAATCATTCAAGTGAAGCACCTTTCGGGTTAGGCCAAAGACCACTTCACCATACCGGACGAGTACACTGAAGATTTCTAGTTTATGTTTAATTGTAGCATATATCTGTACTAAAGCAATTTTTACCTTAGAATCACAATAAGAATCAGACACGAGAAAAAATACGAAAAGCAAAATGAAAATGAAAAATGTATTATTAGCGAAAGAATAGTGTAATAGAGTGGTTAAAAAAATGATACCATGTGGATGTTGGGAGATAAAGACTCCGGTATGTGTAAAGGCAATATGTGATGTTTTCCGGTTTTCCATTTTCACTGGAGTTTGTATGTCTAGCCTTAGTGACAACTGCAGTAACAGCAAAATCACACCATGTACCCCTGCACAGCCATAGCTTAAAAAAATTATTTTTGATTTCCCCAGAACAGGACAAAGGTCACCAGGTCAATTGTCACCTGTGCCTGGTCAGAGGAAAGTCAGTTCATAAAAATAAACTGGACTTTAACCTTTGGCCATAAATCTGACATGAACATAGTCGCCTGAAAAAACATCCCCGGGACAAAAAACGGAGCTAAATAAAACCAGACTCTAAGAATAAAATTTTGCAGCTTTTACAGATTTATTGGAATTTACAACAAGGACTTCAATGTAGCCTAGAAATAGAGACAAACTAATAAGGAGGTTGGGGGGGCCAAGGAATACTCCTCAACATGTATATAGGTGTTTGTGCACAGTTGGGGAGCTTTGACGTTTAAATTCTGTATTTGTGATGCTCTTACTAAACCTGATCTGGATACGTTGACCCTTTGAGAGTGTGTCTTCATTTGGGAAGTGGTGTCTGCTGTGCTTCACGTTATTGTAAGGCGCGGACTTAAAAGTCCAGTGAGACGTTCAGTGACAGCTCCACTCATTTCTCGATCAACCTGCTGGATTCGGATTTTGAGCAATCACACACAGGGAATCCAGACGAAGACTTAAGAGAGACCAGGATTGATAGTGTGCAGGAATTAGTCCATATATTATTCCAGTAGGTTTTATATTTTTCAGTGGAAATGGACTATCAATTCAATTCAATTCAAAATATCTTTATTTCGGCAGTATGCCCTAAAAGAGAACTGTGATTGCTAAAAAAAACAACACAGAGGGAAAAAACACTAGATGACCATAGAAATTCATTATATAGGTAACAATTTCAGCAAAATTTGGCAACATAGCTGCTATCAAAATTTCATAATTCTTGGCAGAAGTAAAATTGTTAAGACAATAAATAATTACATAAAAACAGTTAAGCATATAAAAAGAACCATATGCCACGGGCTAAAGGTGCAGGCTGGGCTATCAAACTGAATCAGTGCTACAGCACACACAATTTTGAAATTGAAGTAAAGATATAATTTACGAGTCGACAGCTTCGCTAATTCTGGGAAACTCCACACGCCACTAACAAGCAACTAACACTGATAAACTAAAAGGGATGGTATTTCCATGTTCACTTGGAAAACACCCACTTTTGTTTACATCTACCACCTTCTTAAAACGGTCTACCAAACGAAGAGGTAGGTCCTCAGAATCTATTCTATTTTCTTAAAAATGCGTGAACTGGAACATAAAGGGACTAATAACCCAATAAAGAAGTAGAAATTCCATCTTCACAAAAAGAGGGTCATCACTGTTACACAGGAAGTTCATCTCCAAAAGAGGAAAGCGGTTGATGCAACAACCTGGATAGAAAACAAAGCCATCCAATCCTAAGCAAGGGGTTTAATCAAAGCACCTTCAAGTATTTGTAATGTATTGCAGACAACTGATGCCAAGACTTACAAATGTAAAAGGATAATTTTTTAATGAAATTAAAACACTACATTTGCAATGGCAGCAAGTTCAGATCCTTGGGTGGCTACAAAAATTCTGCACTGTCAGAATGGAGCAAGGAGACCAGGGCCCATATCATGGAACTAACACTTCCCCTTACTTGCACCCTGGCTCATCTTTAAACAGATGCACTAGGTGCAAATAGGGAAACTGTGCCAGCCCGTTTACAATCAACAGATTGTCCCAAGGCAGCCATGAACTTGCAGCTGTCTTGGTGCACCACAGTAATGAAAGATTAACCACATGGCTGCTGCGGGGATTTTTGCCCTGTGCTGGAAAATCACTGATGCCATTTATTCATGACGAGCTCAGCTCGTCATCAGCACACGACACCCGTGGGTGATGACGTGCTGAGCTCGTCATCAGCAGCGAAAGGGTTAAACAGGCACTACGTCTTGCACTATGCATGAAGCACTTCCCTGCAGTTCAAGTATGGGTGGACGGATATTAGCCTACTGGCAGGTGCGCTGAGTGACCGCACCTACTTGGTGGGAGATGTCTGCGGGTTCCATAAGGAAATCTCTTTTTCCACTTTAGAGAGCTGCACTCAATGGGCGCACTGAGAATGCACCTCCTATTTGTGGCATCATATGTGCACCTCCCTAGGCATCCTTGCATCTGTTCCTGTGTTTATAATACGGTGCAGCACAGAGGCAAAGTGTTTCATCTCCATAGGCCCAGGCTCCCATGTAAACGAGGGAGCGCCCTCTTAAGAGTGCCTACAGAAAGAGACTCACGACCATCCATGGCCGCTTCCGTTATTTACCCGTGTTCCTGGAGCGCCAACTATGGTCACAGAAAGCTGCTGTGCCACCAGAGCCCTGTCTGTAATGTAGTCCCAGGGATCTAATCAACTATTTGACCAAACATTGATTTTCAGTAGGACACTATCCCCGTATGATTAAGTTCCCTTATCAGTCAACTTCATGAATATTCAGAAACAGGCTTGAACCCCACTAACAACCACAAGCGTGGTGCTTCAATCGCACACTAGGTTTGTACAACACACAAGAATGGAGAAGGAATCACCTTACCCGCTGTTTCTGCAGTCGTCGATCCACTCTTTCATGATGGCATGGTAAGTGTCCAGGTCCATGGAAATGTCCTTTTTATTGGGATCCAGCATGTTGCACAGGTCATCCAAGCCGCTGTCCTCCGACCCTCTGCTCGTCGTGTATCGCAAGTAATCTAATATTTTCGATACTGGCACTTTCCCTAAAAATCACAAATAAATGTTCAAACACATATGTATAAGCCTTGTATCATTTACACATAAGGATTAGCACAGAAAAACAATCCATTAATCATTTTTCACTTTCAGCATCAGAACGTTCCCAATACCAAAATAATCAGCGCGTTACCGTTGCAGCTGCATTTCCTTTTAACAGATCGCCAGAACCTTGAGGAAAAAGCTCCCCATCAAGGAAACACGTTTTAAAAATAGAGTATTCAATTTATGTTTTGGTCCCAAACATAGCCTCACACTTCTGCGTAATCACATGTTTTACTTTAAATAGATATTGAAACATTCCCTGTACCCCAGGGACCGTATTACTGCAGGGATACCCTGAGGTTGTGCAGGTGTGCATGCTCACTAGGCGTGTCCAGTACAAATCACAAGCATCTGACATCACTCAACACTAGAAAAATGTCCTTTCTTAAATGACCTAAAAAATTGCAAAGCCTGGTTGGGTACTGTAGTGTTGTGCTCTAGTGTTTCCGTGGTCATGGACGGAAGACACTAGGAGCGCGGGGGGAGTGACTAGCGGGATTGTAGCCAGCCACAGCGTTAGAGCTGGATTCTCCCCGGCGCTCTCCTTATATAAATAAATAAACATAAAACTACACAGTGTGTCTGCCTCGTTCCTACCCCAACGCCTCTCTACAAATTGGGGACGAGGCTGGGGGGGAAGACACGTTGCAACCAGGACACAACACGGCAGCCGACCAAACGAGGCAGCGAGGCACCAAGGGAGAGCGCGGCAGGGGAGCCAGCACACGGATGCGGGAATCAGCACTGCAGGGAAGAGGAGGAGCATCACACCAGCAGCAGGCATTGCAGTTGCCCAGCCTCACACCATGCCAGAGGGAGCGGCAGAACAGTGAGTAAGAGGTGCCCCTCCCCCGCAGTAGAAGCGCTTAGGAGCCATAAGCGGGAGATGCATGCATCAGTGCCCACACTAAGGGCATTGTGGAGACCAGGTGCAGGGCACAGCGACCCCTCCCCCAGAAGCAGAGTGCCACACCAAGGGCCAGATTACAGGGTCCCAGACCCCGGTCCCAGGGAGCAGGAATTAGTGGAATACGCCACCGCTTACAGAAAGGCACATCCAGTCTCCAACTGTAGGGGTGCAGACTGTACCCAAAGCCACCACCCAGCCATTCTTGTGCACCTGGGAACCCCGAAGACAAGGGCATTGGCTACAAGGAGAAAGAGAGAGCAACTCAGCTCCACTGGGCACCACAGAGCAGGACAAGGCCGGAGCTGACCAGCCTGCCGAGAGGGATCAAGTAGCTGGCAGGCACCATCCTACACCCCACGCAAAGGCCAGAAAGGAGGCAGACCCACATTGGAGGTGGGAGAGTCCAGAAGCACCCACGCCAAGCACGCAAAGACTGGAGGGAAGGCACGCAGACGACAAGAGGACAACCGATCCTGGCGCACCAGGCTCAAGGCAACGTGGCTGAAGACCTCGGGCACAGGCAGAAGTGGTGGGTTCGCAAGACCAATGCGCGCCAGGGAGCCCCCTGCAGAGAGCAGTCGACGCCACACCCAAACGGCAAGCTGCCATGTGTGCCCAAACATTCTTCCTCACAAACCCAGTCCCTTCCTACCGAAACAGGGGAAAACGGTCATGAAATGGGAGGATTGGAAGGAACACTTCCTGAACCATTTGTCAGCTCTGGAGGACGAAGGCGGTGAGGTGTTTCCAAGCAAGCGGAAAAAGAAGATCCTATTACACAACTTGGGTCCCGAAGGTGTACATGAACCTGGTAAAGGAATCCGGGGATCAGGATGACTATGTGTTTCAACACGCCATTGGGGACTTGGACAGCCATTTTCCGCCAGTGGTGTGCATTGCAATAGACCGCTTCAACTTCTTTCAATGGAAACAGAATGTGGGGGAATCTGTGGATGACTACGTAGCGTCGTTCAAGAGATTAGCGATCACCTGCAAATTTGGAGTCCTCCACGATGACTTCATCAGAGATCAAATCATCATGCACACAGTGAATACATCCACACTGGAAAAGCTGTGGGTCAGCATCGAAGCCCCCCTTAAGGAGATAGTGGCCATGGGGGGCGGAGCTTGCCGGCAACGATGGTGGACGCTTGAAGTGAAAGCTCCGTGCCATCACTACTAACTATCCTGAATTCATCCTGAAATAGCCGAGACCCGTGGTCGGCGACGCTGTCTCCCTGCCCCCGGGGGGAGCCTAACTGCAGTGGAGAAAGTGCGGGGAGACCTGAGGCTCCCCGGCGGCGAACGATCCTGGTCAGGTACCGCGGCGGACTAGGCCGCTAAGCCGGGCGCCGGCTTAGAAATCACCCCGGAGTGCGTCACATGACGTGCGGCCAACGTAACGTCCTGAGACGCGGAGGGCTTGAACCCCGCGTTTGGACCGAGCATTTGAAGCCCCTTGTTGTTGTTAAATTAGCTTGGCCTTCATGGCGCAGAAGTGAGTGGTGTCCCGCCTGAATCCTGTCTGAGGCCTGGTGCGACCAGGGTGAGTTGGCGCTAGTCCTGCACGTGGCGGAGGGCCCGACTGGGTTGCGCCCTGGGGCTGCTCCTGACAACGGGGGAAGCTGAGCCACAACGAAGGACAACCCTTGAATGGTGGACGATTGAGAGAGTCGCAGTGCCCGATCAAAGCTGGCAAAAGCAACTGGAAAGTCCACTGTGAAAACCCGCTCGGTGATTACTGGAGGGGACGATATGGGCAAAGGAGATAAAGACGCAGTCCATGCTGGCGTTTGAACAGCGCAGAATGCGGCCTCCGGAAACACAGGAATCCTCGCCCACGCAGCAGAGTAAAGGCCCGGAGAGCTCATTTTATGCAGACATCAAGGGGCTCCTAGTCACCATGGAGAAGAGCCTCCAGGACAGCATGACCGCGATAGGTACGAAAATTGACGCTCTTACTTACCGAATGGACCGAATGTCGGAGAGAGTGGACAAGCCCACAGAGAGACTGGATATGTCCGAAAGGCGCCTGACTGAGGTGGAAGAGGCCCAAATGGACCTGGATAAAGGCCAAAAGCAGATGGGGAAGCTTCTCCAGGTCATATAGGATAATTCGGAAGATTTGGAGGCCCGCTCTCGGCGCTCAAATATCCGAATCACGGGCATGGGGGAAACGACCCAAGTGGGGAAAATGGATCTGTTCATGGAAAAACTGCTCATCACGCTGCTGGGTGACGTCGTCTTTTTGCCCATGTTTATAGTGGAAAGGGCGCATCGATCACTAGGCCCACGGCCGCGCCCGGCCGCTCCCCCAACACCAATTATTGCAAAACTCCTGAACTATAGGGACAGGGTCACTTCTTTGCGACTGGCCAGAGAAAAGGGGAAACTGCAATACGAGGGTTCATCGATCTTATTGTACCCGGACTTCACGGCGAGGGTGCAAGAGGAGCGCCGTCACTTCGCCCTATACAAGCAGCAGATCCGCGATCTAGGGTTGGACTACGCAATGTTGTACCCGGCAAAGCTGCGAATAAATAGACAAGGGCATACTCACTTCTTCACCGACCCTAAAGAACTGCAAAAACCATTGAAAACTTGGTCCAAGGACCAAAGGAATAGTCCTGGAGGCCAGAACGGAGAACAAGACCTTGCCAGCGGTTTGGAAGACCAGGAGTAGACCGCTAGATATGCTGACACTTCCTAATTGACTCCTGTATTTAAGGGGAAGTGAGCCCTCGAGACAAGGCAGCATACTGAAGGACTGAGACCCCCTGGCGCGCTGGGATTCAGCTGGGGCCTACCACTGGCGGAACTGCCGGGGCAGCGACCTCATGGAGCCCTGGTGAGATCATTGCAAGTTACACTGTTGTTGGCTCTACTGTATATCTATTCAGAGTTGATTGACATTGGTGGCTGCTTGGAACTTAAAGCCGCGAGCAGTCATACTAAGGTGAACCAGAGGAGGGTGGGGGTAAGGAGGCAGCTGCATAGAAGTTGCTGGGCTTCCGCTGGGTGGTGGGGGGTGGCACGCGAATTGGGTTGTGAGTGCTAAGACACTGAAGGAGTGGCGGGGCTAAGAGGCTCTCAATGTCGAGACTGACTAAGTAAATGCACCCTGCACTGATCTCAGCAACCTCTGCCCTAGAGCTGTACGCACAACTGGACCCAACTTGGGATTCTTTAAGACATTGGGAAGGGAGGAGGGGGGACTATTCTATCATGCTAGGCCATGTTGGAGTTGGTCTGCTGTGGGCGGAGGATTCATGGGACAAAGGGAAAGTTATTGTTTTGATGTTCTGTTACGATGTACCTTGCCTCAGAGGACGCAGAGTGCTTGCTATGACCGATTGCATGTTCATGAAACAGCCTACCCCGCACACCCGACTCCATCCTCAGAATTTGCGACACACCCTCATGGATGATGTAAATGGTGCACGGATGGACGAACGGCCCTTCTCGCTAAGTGCCCTCACATGGAATGTCAGGGGGCTGATCGATTACAGAAAACTTTGAAAGGTGTTAAGCTACCTTAGACGCCATAATATCGATATAGCACTCTTGCAGGAAACGCACCTACCACTCACGAGTAGAATGCTGCACACTAGGGGCCTAGCAGGGCGTATAGCAGCTGCTGGATTCAACACACATGCGAGGGGGGTCATCACATGGGTAAACCCAAAAACAAACATCCAGGTACAGACTTTGGGTGCGGACACGGAGGGCAGGTATGTTATAGCGTCCTGTAAGGGGCTGGGCCGGGATGGACCTGCTAGGAGTCAATACTTATGGCCCCAATTACGACTCCCCTGAATTCTTTGACACACTGGCCAGTGAGATAGCTAGACACGACAACCCACACGTACTATGGGGTGGGGACTTTAATTTAACGCTCAACCCGGACATAGATAGACCTGGTCCCCCCCGAAGACCCTCGATGGCCGCACAACCGCTCACAACAAAGTTAATAATGTTAGATGTGATAGACGTGTGGAGGAGTAGAAGCGTTGGGAGGGGCGGCTTCACACACTATTCCGCATTCCACGAGATACATACGAGAATAGACTACTGGTTTGCCACTGTGGGGATCAACCGTTCTGTTAAGCAATGCAAGGTGCTCCCGCGCACACTCTCAGACCACTCCCCTGTACTGATAGCCTTGGATACCCCTGCGAGGGGATACGCTCCGTTCACATGGCGTTTCCCACCTTACTCCCTCCAAGACCTGTTTTTCCGTGGGGAGCTGGCGGAGGCGATTGAAGTGTTCTTCAAGAAGAATGTGGGATCAGCGGAGGACTTCCAAATGATTTGGGAAGCGTTTAAGGTCTATATTAGAGGCATGGCGATGTCCAAGCACTCTAGTGTCCTGAAGGCTACAAGGGCCAAACTGGAGCAAAAGCTGCAGGCACTTGAGGAACAAAGACGATCTAACCCCGACGACACTGTAGAGGGGGATATTAAGCGCCTACTGGTGGAATACCACGAGGCCGCAGATAGGGAGGTCCAACATCTGGGCAAGTATGCTACGGCCCGAACGTACAGCGAGGGGGAGCGGCCAGGCTCAGTTTTGGCTAACGTTATCAAGGGCCGTAGGGGAAAGGCGCTGATTTCAGAACTGACAAAACGCAGGCGGAGACAGGGTGACGGATGAGGCGGAAATTGCCGCAGTCATCAGAGACTACTATTCAGAGCTGTACTCTTCCAGGGGTGGTGACATGTCGGCTGAAATACTAGACTATCTGGAACACATAAAGCTCCCGTTCCTCCCGAATTCCGAAAGGGAATTCCTCATGTGCACTATACAGTTAGACGAAATCCGAGACGCACTAGCCACTATGACATCAGGCAGCGCGCCAGGGATAGACGCACCCTCATTCGACTTTTATAAAACATTTCAAGAACAACTACTGCCGCACGTGCATACCCTCCTGGACGACATCTATGTCCAAGGCAGCATGCCCAGCTCCTTGAGGGAGGCAATGATTGTGACCATTCTAAAACCAGGTAAGCCACATGACGACTGTGGTTCGTACCACCCAAAATCGTTGCTAAATGTTGACACCAAACTGTACACTAAAGTCCTGGCAACTAGGCTGGCGTTGCTGGTCCCTGACTTAGTGGCCCCAGAACAAGCGGGAATTATCCCATCCAGAAACTTGACATACAATATAAGGACAGTGTTAGGAACCATCCAACATGTCAAGCAGGATGTACCGGCAGTAGCGCTTTTCCTAGATATGGAGAAAGCGTTCGACTCCGTAGAGTGGTCGTTCCTTCTTCAGGTGCTACGTCGTATGGGGCTTGGAGAAACCTTCATCCAAATGATAGGCACACTCTATGACGGCCCCTCGGCAAGGGTGTGTGTGGGCAACGCGATCTCCCAACCCCTATACATAAGCAGAGGCACCCGGCAGGGTTGCCCTTTATCCCCCTTGCTGTACGCACTGGCAGCAGAGCCTCTGGCCTGTGCGCTGAGAGAGTATCATAGCCAAGAGGGCATACGATTCCCCACGTACAAAATAGTTGTGTCCATGTATGCAGATGATCCGCTGTTATACGCATATGACCCCACTACCACACTTCCCCCACTTCTGAGAGAGGTGGTTTGTTTTGGAGCACTATCAGGACTCAAGGTTAACTGGGCAAAATCGGTGGTACTGCCCCTAACTCCAGTGACCAAACGAGTGGAGACAGTTCCCTGTCCAGTGGACGGAAGACCCGATTAGGTACTTAGGGATTCAGATCAACACGGATCCGGACCTGCTCATCAGTCAAAACTACGGGAGAGCGGTCAGTAGGCTGGAGGACAATGTAGAGATCTGGTGTAAACTGCCTCTTACACTGATGGGCCGTATAGCCATTATGAAGATGGTAGTACTACCGATATTCTTGTTCCTTTTTAGCGCCCTGCCAATAGTGCTCTCTAAGGCCTTCTTCAAACGCTTGACGAGCCTAATGATAAAATTAGCGTGGGCAGGGAAACAGCAGAGTCAAATGGACAACGCTCACCCTGCCGGACGGCTTGGGGGGCTTGGCAGCGCCGGACCTTGAATTGTACTACAGGGCGGCGCAGGCATCCCACCTCCACACCTGAGTTCATGGCGACAGGCAAATTCCACATGTCCGGATGGAGCGACTATTTGCTCATCCGCTGCAGCTCCCGGCAACTATCTGCAAGCCGCAGGATCGACGAATGGGAATATTGGATTCCATCTCCTCCACCAACCACGCTTGGCATTCTCTCCTGCTTCGCCCGGGTGGGGCGACTCTATACTCGCCGGAGACGCCGATTGAGTGGATGCTTTGGCTCCCGCCCATGGAACTAGCGAAACTGGGACTCAGTAAAGCGGGTGACCTATTCCAGGACGGCATAATCAAAACCTGGGAACAAACTAGAGGAGATGGAAGTGAACCTCCGCTACTCCAACGATTCCACTTTCATAGAACCCGGAGTGCTCTCTCAGAGATTCCGGGCCCAGACATGGAGGAGCCTCCGGATGTCCCAGAACTGACGTATGTAATTACAAGCAAGGAGCCGAAGAAGCTACTAACTAATATCTACAGCACAGCCAGGTCACAAGGTGCGCACCAACTCATGAAAGCCAGGTTGGAATGGCAGAGGGATCTAGAAGTCAAGCTGGATGATGTGACATGGCGCTATTGCTGTGAGAATACGAAACGTATCTCTAAATGGGAAGCATCGGCTCATACACTACAAGTTCCTCCAAAGGGTGTACTACACCCCGGCACGGCTCCACAGATATGGTCTACGACCGGAGGCTAACTGCGAAACGCTGCCTTGTGGCGGATGCAGACTTCCTGCATTTGCCGTGGGGATGCCCGGGTGTACAGGCATTCTGGCGCAAAGTATTTGCGGAAATGAGCAAAATACTGGAGGTTGACTTGGACGTCGATCCGGGTATTGCACTCATAGGCAATTCCAGAGGGCTTCCGGGTGCGATACGCAGGCTCACAGACATGAGGATGCTAATGGCCAGGAGAGTGGTGGCCCAGTGTTGGATGCGAGGTCCTCTACCGACTAAGGCCAGATGGGCTCGAGATATGCTGTACTGTAGCACACAGACAGATGTACGGCGAATTACTACCCCCAAAAAAGCCGCCCGAAAAACTTCTGGGCCCTATACCAGACTTACTTACAGGGACAGCAAAATGAGGATGTATGCTCCACAGATAATGTTACCCAGGGGTAGGAGACAGGGGTCAAAATCGACATTAAACTGAGCTCCTGAGATGCAGTAGCGGGACGGGAGTGAGTATGGAAGTGCTACCACTGGATAGTATAGTGGGGGGATGCAAATAGAGTGCGGGCTTATTAGCGAGGGGTCACTAGGGGGAATATACAGCACACGTAGGTACATCTAAACGCTGCACAAAGCAAACTAGTTAGATAGCCTGAATATAAAAGGGGTACTTTTCCTTAGGGCTTGCAGGTGAGAATGGGTGGGGGGTCAGGAACAGGCTAGGCTAGGCTACCACACTTTTGGATAAATTCGATTAGAGCAGGAGGTCCTTCTGAGGCTTTGGGGTGGGAGGGGGGGGGTGTTAATGACACTACTGGATTTAAATCAGCTTACTTCGACACGAGTCATAAGGTGATGTGGCCAAACTGAGATGAAACACAGCAGGGGAGTAATGGGCTATGCAGAGGGTGAAAAGCTAAAAAAATGTACATGAAAATTTGAAGCTGGCAGCACTTGGGATTGAAACTGATTACTGAGAATATAGTATTTGTTTAACGCCGCCGGACCCCCCGGTTGACGGCCAACGGGCTGTGTAACATAAGATCTATATTTGCCTGATTTGCTTGTGATGCGGCTGGCCCGGAGAGGTTGTAGGCCAGAAGCTGTGTCAATTGAGTTTTGTGCAATAAAAAAAATATATATATAAAAAAGGAGGAGATAGTAGCCATGTTTAAAAAAGTGGAAGCTGCCAAAACAAAGCACCAGCAAAGCCATGGTGGGCAAAGTATCTGACACCACCCCTCAAGAGCGCAAGCAGCCATTCGCAGAAAGCTCAAGACAGTCCAAAAGGTATGCTCCCAAGACACCTACAAATTGGAAGCCCCAAGGGGAGGACAAGAACTCTTGCTACAGTTGCGCCAGTCAAGCACACGCAGCCAACGACAAACGTTGTCCCGCCTTCAGAGCCAAATGGCTGTACGGCAGTATCATAGGACACTTCGAGAAGGTCTGCAGACGCGAAACCAACAGTCAAATACGTGGCCCAAGACTCAGAGACAAAAGAAGGTGGGGGCAAAGACGACAGAAGTGTCCTGTGCAGAGAAGACCAGGTCCTAGGCATAGACTGTTCACGCACACGGAAGCCATTGTGCCAACTTTTAATAGGAGAATCCAAGCAGCAATGGTGGCCAACTCGGGTTCCCCATACACCATCATATAACGCAGCATCTGGGACAGACTTTGCACAAACCATTGGCACACACCTCCCGGCCCCGGACATCCGCCCAGTCACTTTCGCAGGGGAGCCCATCCCCATGGTGGGGTATTGTCCCCTCCAATTCTAATTCAAAGGCCGCAAGGCGGAAGGAAAACTATGTAGCAGAGAAAGGACCCTCTGTCTTAGGATGGGCGACCAGGGAGAACTTTGTATCCAACTGAACCCGGGAGGCACAACGCAAGTCCTGTTGACGTCCCCAGCGCAAGCATATGAGGCGAACAAATGGAAGATGGAGTTTCCTACGGTATTCGGAAGCACCATCGTCAAGTTAACAAAGTTCACTCATAAGATCTGCCTCAAGGAAGGAGCAAAACCAGTGAGCCACAAAGTGTGGAATATTCCATTCCAAAGCAGGGAAGCGGTTGTAGCAAGTACAACGCTTAGAAGATAATGGAATTATTGAACCGATTGATAGCGCGGAATGGCTGGCACCCCTGGTCGTAGCCAGGAAGCCCAACGGCAAGGTACGCCTCTGCATCGACTTGCGGAGCTCAACAAAAACATCTTAGTGGATAAATTCCCATTGCCCCAGATCAATGAGATGTGAGCCCTGATGAAGGGCATCAAATGGTTCTCCTCTATAGACCTGACCTCCGCTATTATCAGATCACGCTGCACCCCACCTGCAAGAAACTAACCTCGTTCATTACACCCTTTGGATGCTACCAGTTCCGGCGGATGCCATTCGGCCTAGAGTCTGCGGTCTTCCAAAAAGTAATGCATCAACCGTTCCGACACACAGACGGGGTGCAGAACTTCCAAGACGACATCCTAGTAATGGGCAGGACCAAAGCAGACCATGACGCCAAGCTCTCCACAGAACTGTGCATACTAAGGCAGAATGGCTTCACCGCAGAATGGGACAAGTGCAGGTTTGGAGTGTCATCGGTCACATACCTGGGATATGAAATAAGTGACAAAGGCATTGCACAAAAACAGGCCAACAAGAAGGCCATAAAGGACGCACCTAACCCCAGGAATAAGGATGATGTGAGGTCATTCCTCAGAATGGCAGAATTTTACAGCAAGTTCATGCCCCATTTTGCCACCAAAACACACAACCTGCGTCAGCTATTAAAGGGGAAAACCGCCTTCACTTGGTCGGAAACAAAGCAGGCAGAATTCCAGCAAATCAAAGAAGACCTATGCGAGGCTGTGCCACTACAAGGATTTGACCAACGGCATCGTCCATTCTCACCACAGACGTGAGTGACAGAGGGTTGGGATTGATCCTTATGCAGCAATCGCAGAAGGTGAAATGAGGACAGTCAGCTTTGCGTCCCGGTCCTTGGCCCCGAATGGAGAAAAATTCAGTGTGGTTGAGAAGGAGATGTTAGCAGCAATTTGGGCAATGGAAAGAGTCTGCCAATTCCTGTGGGGCTCCAGATTCCTGCTCCGGACAGATCACAAGCCGTTAGTGAAGGTACTTGCGTCAAGTGGACAAGCAACTGCCACACCTCACATAGCAAAAAATGACTTTGCAGCTGTTGGATTATGTGTACAACATCCAATACATTCCTGGCTCCAAGAAAAAGTTGCTGACTTCCTCAGCAGGGCAGCAGCAATGGATAAGCCACCGGTGCCAAAGGAAGATGACGATTACACCATAGCATTCATGGAGGACCAGGGAGTGGTCATAAGTGCACAAGAATGGAAGGGGGCATATGAGGAGGACACAAGCCTCACAGCAATCAAACAGTTCATAATCATGGGGTGGCCGGAAAAGAAACACACTTTAACATGGAACTGCGGAAATTCTATGAAGTACGAGACGAGCTGTCAGTAGGAGACAACAAGATGTTCGTGCTCAGAGGAGAGAAAGTGGGGCCGGTTGCTTACTATTCTGCATGAAGGACACTTGGGAATAGTGGAAACAAAACAAAGAGCCAAACAAGCATACTGGCGGCCGGTGCTGGATAGCCTGGTGGAGAGGCATGTCAGAGAATGCAGACAAAACACAGTCCACGATGCGACCCCCGTTAGGCAAGTTCTACAACTCTGCCAATCCATGGGAAGAATTGTCAGTGGACATATTAGGCCACATCTTAGATGCAAACAGTGTACCCAAGTACACCATTGTGCTTGTGGACCGGTACTCCAAGTGCCCAGAAGTTGAGATATGCAAAACCGTGCACACTGATGCAGTACTGGCCTCTCTCACATCCACCTTCCTGAGAGAAGGGATTCCACGAGTCTACACTTGTGACAATGGACCCCAATTCACGTCGGAGAAATGGAACGCGTTCATGGAAAGGAACGGAATACAGATCAAACACACCCAGATATACCATCCAGCAGGGAATGTCCTGGCCGAAAGATTTAAGAGGGTCATCACAGGATCCATCCAAGCGGCCATCAACATTGGGAAGAACTGGGAGAAGGAACTCAAGTGCACTGTTAGGGCCTACAGAATCACTCCCACTAAGACAGGGTGCAGCCCATTCAAAATATTAAGAGGCCGGGACCCATTCACCAAAGACAATGTGGAGTGGAAATAACGCACAGTAAAAAGCAAGTGGTCTCCGGCAGTAGTGGGCAGCAATCTGGAGAAGGCGCAAAAGATCTACACAGACCACTAAAACAAGAAGCACAATGTCAAAGACGCAATGCTGGAAAAGGGGGAATGGTTCAGAGTGAAGCTACCTCAATTGAGGAGGAAAGGCGACAGCAAGTTCAGCACGCCTCTGCAGGTCAAAGAACTGTACACCAGGTCAGCCTTATTGAGTGATGGGAAGATATGGTCCCTAGACAGAATGTACAGATGCAACAAGGTCATGAAGTTGGCCAAGAGAGAAGAGACACTACCGGATGAAAGTAACTACGGGGGCCTGGAGGAAGAGGAAAACAACAGAGACATAGAAACACATACCGGGGGCACAGAAGGCACCAATACAGAAGAAGCGAACACCACCAGAACACAGGTGAATCCAGGAGACGCTGATTGGCAGGCAAGACAAGTAGAGCAAGGTGCGAGCGGCGCTGTCACCAGGGACCCATCACAGGAAACAATCAATGCTGCCCCACACGATGGCAGTAGAGCAATGGGGGAAGCACCCGCCGAGACAGACCCGCACAGGTAGGACCATGGTGCTGCCCAAAAAGTATTGAGAGTTAGACTTGAAGACCTAATCACATCTTGGACTGAGCTATCCTAGCCATAACCCAATAGTTTAGTATTCTTTCGTAGTGTTGTTAAAGGGGGGGAGATATGTAGTGTTGCGTTCTAGTGTTTCCGTGGTCATGGACGGAAGACACTAGGAGCGCGGGATTGTAGCCAGACACAGCGTTAGAGCTGGATTCTCCCCGCCGCTCTCCTTATATAAATAAATATACATAAAACTACAGAGCGTGTCTGCCTCGTTCCTACCCCAACGCTTCTCTACAAGTATCTCCACAGAGCCACCAAGAGGAACAAGCTTGGCTTGAACTTGCATACAGACATGAAACAATAAGCCTATTTAGAACATAAAACTGAAGAATGGGTCATAACTTTTGAAAGCAGAATTATCAATGGGACAAGAAGGTATGTGTTGCACGACATATCCAGAGAATTAAGTAAAAATATCTTCATTATGAAACCAATTAAGAGCTGGAATACAGCAATAACTAAATATTCGAGAGTGGTGCTTTCATAGGGACTCCAGAAGGAAGACCTGTGTCAACTTCATGAACTTGATAACACAAATTCAATGACTCATCCATCTACCTATTTAATGGGTTCATAAAATTGGGACAAAGCGTAGTCCCTCCCTCAAACCCAAGTTCAATAAATATTTCCCAATATGCTCCCAAAAAATGCTGGTTCTAAAAGGAGCCAATGTTAAGACAAAAATCACATTTTCTTTATTTTGTTTGTTTGTTTATTTGTTTATATAGCACCAGAATTGACTCCCGAAGGAGTATCTCTGTGCTTAGGATTGGCATCATAGATAAATGCGAGTGCAGCTGGAATCAAACAGAAGAGGGTAGTCTTAAGCAGTTTTCTAAAGCAAAGATGATAAGCATATTGTCTTAAGTGTAGAGGAAGCTCATTCCAATACCGTGGGCCAAGGCAAGAGAGGTCTTTTTCCCCCAATCTTGCCCTCCTAACTCAAGGGACCTCCAGCAAATGTTTGGAGCTGGAACGGAGAGACCTTGAGGGTCGATGGGGAGTACATTTTTCGGAAAGATGAATAGGACCAAGATTGAGGAGTGCCTTGTGAATGGTATAGCAGATTTTGAATTGTATTCGTTGGCGTATGGGGAGCCAGTGAAGTTGCAAAAGAAGAGTGCGAGAGGCTGTCCTGGGAGGCATATTAAGAACTAGTTGTGCCGTGATGTTCAAGACCACCTCAAGTCTACTGATCAAGGTCTCATTAGCAAAGCTCAGTAGACCGTTACAGTAGTCCAGACGGCTTAATATAAGAGCCTGAGTCAAAGTCTTAAGGGTAGAATCCGGGAAGACTTGCCGAAGTAGGTCCAGAGTATGGAAGCAGGTGCCCACTGTCTGAGCAACGTGCTCCTTAAAAAGGTAAGGGCTTGGTCCAGACGGACGCCTAAGTTCTTAACGGAAACTTTAGGAGCAGGAGGGGCACCAAAATCAGTCGGCCACCACTCTGGCGACCACAGTAAGGGAGCCTCACCGAAGAGCAAAAGCTCGGTTTTCCCAACATTACATTGGAGGAGATTGTTGTTCAACCAGTGTGAAATAACTCATTCCCAAAGAGAAGTTTGTCTGTACAGAAGAAGTAAATTTGTCTAACGGGAAGAGTAGCTGTGTATCGTCAGCATAGGATATTGGAATAAACCCATGGGTCCTTAGGACATTGGCCAAGGGAGCAACATAGATATTAAACAGAGTGGGACTCAAACATGAGCCCTGAGGTACTCCCTTGGACAATTCCATGGGTGTCGAACGATATGGGACCAAGTTGATAGTCTGAGATCGGCCAGACAGAAAACTCAACATCTACTGAAAAGCGGAGTCTTAGTCCGTTCTCCTTCAATTCCCTGAGCAATATTTGATGGGAGACGGCGTCGAACGCAGCAGATAGGTCCAATAGCACCAGGATGGTAGAGTGGCCCTTGTCTATCGTCATTCTGATGTTGTCAGTGACCACTAGCAGAGGGGATTTGGTGCTATGTTTGGGTCTAAAATCTGACTGGGAGGGATCTAGACCGCCAGAGAGTTCGACATGGTTAGAAAGAGGTTTATTGACATGTCTCAAGTAGCTTGCTCAGGAAAAGAGGGGGCAAGATGGGACGAAGGTTAGTCTGATCAGTCATAGGGGCCTTGGCGTTCTTACAGATTGGCGTATCCTGGGTAGCTTTCCATTCTGACGGGATATAACCCTCTTTTAATGAGAGATTGAGAAGATATTCAATCTGTGGGGATAGCTGGGGTGCCAGGATGGTGACGACTCTAGCTGGAATCAAATCACACCGGGCCGGATGGAGTCCCAGCCGAATTTTTTGAAACGGATACAAAGCTTTGGTCGAGGGTGTTGTGCGGTGTTTTTAACGCTATAACCAGAAACAGTATTCAAGCATCCTGGAAGGAGTCTGTAATTATTCCCGTCTTTAAGAAGGGAAGTAGGGTAGACCCAGCATGTTATCACCCGATATCTCTAATTGATTCATCAGTAAAAATTATGGGCAGGGTCATCCTACTTAGACTTCAGGCTTGGCTGGATGATAGAGGGGTCCTGTCCAACCTGCAGTATGGTTTTAGAACTAAACGGGGTACTATGGACCAGTGCCTCAATCTGCAGATGTTAGTGGACAAATACACTAGGGCTAAAGATGGGTCGTTATATTTAGGGTTCATGGACCTATCTTCGGCCTTTGACCTTGTGAATCGCACTAAACTGTGGCACATCCTTGCCGATTTGGGTCTTGATCGTGCGCTTGTTAACCTTCTAGCCAACCTCCACTCAGACCTCCAGGCCTCTGTCAGGGTTGACTCAGGGGGGCGACGTACCAGTCGTTTCAAGTCCAAAAGAGGGGTGAGACAGGGTGCATTTTGGCACCCCTGCTCTTCACAGTTTATATTAACGCCCTCGAATCTGAACTAAAGACTGTTACGCCGGACATACCGCGTATAGGGGATATAAGTGTTCCTGTCCTCCTGTACGTGGATGACGCAGTGCTTTTGTCCCGCACAGGCTTGGGTCTTCAGAGGTTATTGGATGCTTTTGGCCTTTTCATGACGTCTTTAGACCTTAAGATAAATGCCAAAAAATCACAAGTTATGATGGTGGGTAAAAGCTCACGCTGCATGAAAGTTAAAACTTTCTATTGCAGCAAGGCAGAAATGCAAAGAGTATCGACATTCCCGTACCTAGGAGTTACGTTTGAAGTAAAAGAGAGCTGGGGCCCTCAAATAAGAAATAGAAATAGTGCCCTAGTAAGAACAACTTCTGCCATCCTGAGTTTCAGCAGAAGGCTGGGGGCTAGGCCAGTCCCAGCCCTCATGACTGAGGAAACAGAAATTTGATGTGGTCAGTGTGTCCCCCCCCCTCGCACCCTATCCACGTACCTATGCCCCATGTATGTCCATGTTATCATGTAATTCCTTTTCCGTGCCTGTCATAATAATGCCCCTGCATTTCCGTCTAATGTTAGCATGTCAGTTATTAGACCTTCCATGAATGAAACGTTAATTCTGCACTGAGGCCTATGTTGCCAATGCATTTACATGGTACACGTTTAAAAATCGAGAAGCACACGTTTTTGTGGCCCAGCCAAGCCAGGCCCTGAATTCAGGCTCCGAGCCTCTTCTGACTCTGGAAAGCTGCAGTTTAGGTATGCATCCCTGACCTCTCCCTTACTCCCTGCTCAGCCGAGAGGTGCCCGGCCTGGCCTGCCTGCCAAGACGGTATTTTGCCTACAGTTATCTGCTCAGCTCCGCAAAAATACATTCCAGTCTAGTGAAAGAGGTAAACATGTTCCGCCTGCAGAGCATAGGGCCTAGCCTTCCTGTCTCCATGCAAGTGATTTACTGAACCCGTTGCCATAGTAGGCCCATGACCCCCACGCAATGCACGAAGAAATATATGCACACACTAGCATTTAGTGATGAACAGCCTTTACTCGAGAGACCTTTACTTCAGACAATACATCCTCCAAACACAAGATATCAGATATGCAAAAGGTGCAGGTCGTTCTAACATCCCAGACTCCAGACTCCTCTACTAGTGCTAAAGTCAGCCCCCCAGCTCTTCCCAGTTACACGTCAATTTCACGTCATGACCAGTTGCGCGCACATGTAGGGTAAAAGTTTCTGCTGACCATGCAGACCTCTATGCATCCACCCACCTATGACACACCTATGACTCATCAAGTGAACACCGACGTGTACGCCTCCTTACACGCCCTCTTTTACGCCCATGTGTTATTATCTCTCTCTTTTCACTTGCTCCGCCTGGAGTGTTCCGCCTACTCTATTCATTGCAATTATATGGTTTTGCTATATATAATGTGTGATGTTAATAAAACGTTAGATATCCCTTCCTGAACCTTAGTGGTGATGGAACCCGATTCTCAGTGACTCGAGTCATTCGAATTAAAGCCCTTTTGACTCAGATACCACGGACTCTGCCTCTCATTTTATGAGCTATCCTTATTCTTTATTAATGTATAGAAACTATGTCCGGGTAATTTTATTTACCACATAATTCTGGCGCCCGAATAGGGACTAGTCTCCTTCCCCACGCGCCGGCGATGTAAGCGCAGCCCCCTGACCCCTTCTATAGCCGTGACGGACTTATTGTGTGCACATCCGCGGGATTTCCTGCCAACTCCCTCAGGCCTACGGAGGAGACGGAGACTGCGACCTGGCATCCACACGAGGCGGTGAGGATTGCGGACCATCCCGACCAGAGCCCAAGCCGAGAGAGCAAGGTCCGAGGTATCCCGAGGCCAACCTGTTCCGAGGCGCATGCGCAGCAGTAGCCGTACCAGAAGCCGTAGCAGTCCAGTCCAGTATCGAGTTTCCGAGGCCTTCAGTTTTGCTTCCCAGTGAGTACCGTTGTTGGGAACGCATATAGACGGGTTCATTTGTTTGAGCCCGGTCAAGACAGGTCTGGGTACACAGATCCGGTAAAGACGTGTCCATTTAGGTGGATGCGGTAAAGACGTGTCTCTTTATGAGACCGGTATGACTGTACTGTTCTAGCAGTGCATCCAGTAAACGAGGTTTATTTTAGGATTTTTAGGATTGTGTTATTCTATGTACTAGTTAGTATCTGTTTCTAATGTTTTAATGTCGTGGTATGAATGATTGTTTACAGTCTATTATTGTGCTTATTGTGTTTTCGTTCAAGCTAGTTCAAACATGCCGCTGTTTTCGAAATTACGTCAGATAGGGACCAGGAAAGGGATACTCGAAGAGGCAGTTCCCGTCCCGCCTAGGGACACTCCTGGACATTTTCTGTACCAAAAGCATGGCCTAGATGCCATACTGTACTTAGATTTATGGGTAGATTACACAAAGGATCTGGAAGAGAAATATAGATGGCCTGTCTCAGGGACATGGGATGCTGATTGCATCATGAGAGTAGAGGAAGCACTGTGGAAAAAGAAAGCTAGACAATCCCACAAAGATGCCATAGAGTTGTGGCATAAAGAAGCGCATAGAAGAACAGAGAAAGAAATTCACAAAGCAGAGAGAAGTAGAGAAGCATCAGAAAAAGCCAAAGAAAAAGAGCTAACAGAAGAAGGTGAACGGGTTAAGGCAGAACAATTAGATAGACAAAGAAATGCCCTTATTAAAGGCATGTATCCCCTCCTTGCCGAGGGCCTACCTAAAGTGACCCCGGAACTACCCAGTAACTTGCCGCCACCACTGATCCAGACTAAACTCCGTAGTCATAAACAGACCGCAGCGGACATTTTCCTTTCCTCCTATTTAGACGACGCTGCTCCAGAATATGTAAATGAAGATTTACCTCCTCCTCCCAACCCTACTAATCCTCCTGCCACCCTCCCTACCAATCCTTTTCACCCATCACCCGTAGTACAAGATCAACCCGCATTACCAGCGGCAGCGCTGGCAGTAAAAGACGACTCAAGCCTAGGCGACTCAAGTCAAGGAGCATCGGGAGGGGGGCCCATTGGAGATATACAGCACACCCCACCACCAATAAAACGAACACTACGAGATTTAGCACTCCAACACACGCCAAAACCAATGACATTAGCAACCCTTAGACAGTCCCTCACCGATTGTATATATGATCCAGTACCAGGTGAAGGCACAATGCTCATATACTCAATACGATTAAGACACGTTGCAGACTATTTGATTACTCTACCAGGCATGAAGGAACATTTAGACAGAATATACCACTTCATTAGAACGGGGGAGGGACCAGAAAGTATACATGAGGCCATGGCAAATAGAAAAGTGGAGCTTCAACCCATGCTCTTACAGTTTTTGGTTAATTGTTTGATCAGGGAACGAGACCAGCCAGATAAAGAAGTAACTAACGGTATGACGAACTGGAGAGACAATATAGCTATTGGTAAACATGATACACAGAATAGAGTAGAAAGCATGTACAGGAAAATTCGTAAAGAAATACTTGAGATACACAAGAATGAACAGGCCGAGAAGCAAGCCGAGGAGGACGACGAAGTCTCAGGACGATGATGCAGTAACAGGGGAAATGAATAAAATGAATTATGTAGGAAGGGCAAGACCGTTTGATAGACCCATACGCCTAGATTACAATAAACGTTCCCTCTCTCCAATACCAGAACGATATTCCCTCGAACACCTATTCCAAGCTACTGAACATGCACTGAAAAAACGAGTAGGGAGTAGCGAACTTAGTACTATGCATGAACAGGAACTAGCCCGGTCAGCAGTTCAATGGGCTGGCAATTCTAACATATATAAGGATGACATAGTAGCGCAAACATTTTTGAGTCTTCCTCTGGAAGAACAGCGTTTAGCTGGTATTTACATGATTCAACATTTCATCACATTGTACGAGAGTCAGCATTCTGATCCAGGTCCCTTGTATAAATTATTGGACGATTTGCTCCTAGCAAGATGGAGAGGCCTAGGCACCGAATTAATTAATGTCATTCTAGATCAACGACATAAGTACTTGACTTTTCTGACCCCGCACTGGATTCCTGCTCCACACCGAGAAAGAAAGACCTTTTACATAGACAGACAGAATCCCCTACGAGAGGTTCATCCCGTTAGAACTGCAGCGGGTGCGCTTCAACGAGTATTCGTTTACGCACCATTGACGAAAATGGAATTATTGGAAATGAAAAAATGACTGCCCTGTCACGATAAAGACCCAGCGGGGTTCCACCGTGAATTAAAAGACATGCTCCGCATGGGGGAGTATACATGCGCTGATACGATTAAAATGTTGAAAGTACTGTTACCAGCAGGCATTTACGAAAAACTTAAAGAAAAAGAGTGGGAGGTGGGAGAGAAAAGATTAACTGGACAGAATTAGAAGACGAAGATAAAACACGAACCCCTGGTACTGGTCTCGGGGAGAGAGCTAAAGAATTACCCGAGCTATTGATACAGGTTTTGCCGAGATTATTGACTACTAAAAAGGAAGATTGGGATGCTATTTCAGCCTGCAAACAGAAACAAGACAAAGATACTAATGATTTTTATTCTAGATTCGAAAAATGTTTTCTTATTAATAGTGGCCTGAAGACAAGTAGTGAATCGTACCCACATCTTTTTGTGACCAAATTAGTAGAGAATTCCTTACCACAGATAAAAAATAGAGTACTGAAGGTTGAGAGTACCTGGCAAGCAAATAGCCCTTCCCAAATGTTACAAATGTTACAGTACCATCAGAACCGAATTAGAGAAGAACAGGAACACGAAAAGAGACGCATGAAAGACACGAAAAAATGAAAGTACTAGTTGCTCAATCAGTTCCAGCCGATGGCCAGAAAAAGGGCGCGGCACCTGTCAAAGGGAACTGTAACTATTGTAAACAGCCAGGTCACTATATAAATGAATGTGCTGTCCTGAAACACAATATAGCTACAGGCCAGACGATAGAAAGACCACGTCCTCCTAGATAGGAGCACATCCCGCAGAACACGCAAACTCCACAGAACGCGCAACAGACAGTAGCTGTACCCCAACCCATTGCTGCCACACATGTCACGCAACAAATGTACCAGTATGCACAGTCAGACTACCCAGATTATCAGCAGTACTCATGAAACAGCCTAGAGAGGGAGGTTGGCTTGCCCCTTATTGAGGTTCCTGTAGATCAAGAGGGTCCCTATGTACATAGTCATGTATTGGGGAAAGACAGAAAATTTCTGATTGACACAGGGGCGAGCAGAACTACCATCAGTCATGACGAGGTTCCAGGGGCACCCCTCTCAGGCTCACAGAATATTTCCCTGGGATTTTCAGTAAAGCCTATTGTTAACGAAGTATCAAAGCCAGTTTCCCTAGAAGTTGGTCCATTGTCCCGTACTACAGACTTGTTGCTTACTAAATCATGTCCAGAAAACTTGCTTGGTATAAAGACGTTGAAGGAACTAGGAGCAGTGATTTGTTGTTCTCCGGAAGGAGTGAGATTTTTTTACGTGATTTTAAAGGACATTATGTGTTGAGAGATTTTGACCCCAGACTCCAGAATGTACCACAGCATTTATGGGCACAAGGTCCGACTGATGTAGGTTACATGCACATTACACCATACCGTGTCACACTCAAGCAAGGAGTTGTACTACCACGAATCCGACAATACAAGTTGCCACCTGATGCTGTAGTTGCATTACTGAAAATTGTTGACGAACTCATAGCACAGGGAGTGGTTGTAAAAACTGACTCAAATATATGTAATTCTCCTATCATTCCGATTCTTAAACGAACTGACCCAAATGCACCACCGGTTTACAGATTAGTGATTGACCTCCGAGAACTGAACAAATGCATAATACCCCAGTACCCAGTGGTCCCAGACATTTCTTCACTATTGACTACAATGGATTCCGAAGCGACGTTCTTTACTGTAATTGATCTCAAGAACGCCTTCTTTAGTGTCCCAATCCATCCGGAGAGCCAATACCTCTTTGGATTCTGTTTAAATGGCCGAAGCTTCAAATTTGCGAGGGCTCCTCAAGGGTTCACAGAAAGCCCTAGTATTTACAGTCAAGCATTGAAAAGACAACTAGACAGTATTCACATGCCTACTGACACTGCACTGCTCCAATACGTTGATGATCTTCTGATCACAGCACGGACAGAACGAGACTGCGAACGTGCATCGCTGGCAGTCTTATACTTCCTGGCAGAAAAGGGGCACAAAGTGTCCCCTACAAAGCTACAATTCTGTGCACAGCAAGTTGTGTACCTTGGTCACTTGCTGTCCAAGAGGGGTAGACAGTTGACACCTGATCGCATTCAGTTAATTGCACATCTTCCAAAGCCCAAGACACAAAAGGAAGTACGGGCCTTCATTGGCCTCACTTCTTACTGCAGACAATGGATTACCCAGTACGCATATCTAGCCAAACCACTCATACAGTTGACAACACAGGAGGCAGCGACTTCGACTGTCCTCCCTTGGACTCAAGAACATACACTTCCATTTGATGAATTGAAAAAAGCTCTATGTCAAGCACCAGTTTTAGTGACACTATGTTACAGCAAACCTTTTACACTTTTTGTCAGTGAACGCGATGGCACAGCATTATCTGTCCTCACACAAGATCAGGCAGGAAAGCACAAGCCTTGTGCTTACTTTTCTAGTACATTGGATCCAGTGGCCCAGGCTCTGCCTGCGTGCCTCAAATCAGTTGCAGCGACAGCTCTAGCAATCAGACAAAGTGATTCCATAGTGTTAGGGCATCCCCTGACAGTACAGGTTCCACACTCAGTGGAAGTTCTCTTGAACAGGACACAGACACAGCACCTGACCATAGCAAGACTGACAGGATATGAACTGACATTGTTCCAACCACACATAGAGATCAGACGTTGCAATACTCTAAACCCTGCTACACTTTTACCCTCGAGCACAGCAGACCCTACACCACATGACTGTGTGGATGTAATTAACACAGTGACTAAGCCAAGACAAGACTTGACAGACATCGCATTACCCGACCCAGACCTGACACTTTATGTGGATGGTTCATGTATGAGAACAAGCACAGGAGAGTTAATCCGCATATGCCGTGACCACCGATACTGAAGTCATAGAAACAACGAATTAACACCCTGTCTGCCCAAGCAGCAGAGCTCGTCGCTCTGACCCAAGCCTGTATACGAGCCAAGAATCTGAAAGTAAACATATACACAGATTCACAGTACGCATTCGGAGTCGTTCACGACTTTGGTGTTCTTTGGCAAGAGAGAGGTTTTCTGACCTCTCATGGGGCCAAAATACAGCATGGTCCCCTCATTCAAGCTCTGTTAGATGCAATACACTTGCCTACAGCCATAGCCATCATGAAGTGCAAAGCACATACGAAAGTCACTGACACTATTTCCCAGGGTAACGACCTGGCAGATTGAACAGCTAAACTTACAGCCCAGACTCAAACAGATATTCCAACTGACACGACAAAGACAGAAGTACCATCACTGACGAATTGCATGACAGTCAGGGATCCCTCACAAGATGTACTCGACATACAGACACATGCCACTCCAGACGAAATCAAGAAATGGACTGAACAAGGAGTGGTCCAGACAGATCAGGGATGGATGACAAAAGGCAAAACCACGTGGTTCCTCCCTGACTCCATGGTTCAAGCTATCATTAATACAGCACATAGTCCAGCACATTTAGGAGAAAAAGCCATGTTAGACAGTTTACAGAACATCTGGTTCAACAAGCATTTACGTGCAGCAGCGAACCAGAAAGTGCGTACCTGCATGATCTGTTGTCAGTTCAATCCAGGCAAAGGCATTCCCGTGGAAAAAGGGGGATTTCATCCTCCTGACCACCCTTTTGAAGACCTCCAGATGGATTATATTCAGATGGACAGATGTCGAGGATTCAAGTATGTCCTCGTAGTTGTATGTGCACTATCTAGATGGACAGAAGCGTACCCAGTCCCAGATTACACTGCTGTGACCACTGCCAAGCAGTTGGTCCGTGAATTCTTCCCGCGATACGGCTTGCCACGTGTCGTGTACTCAGATAAAGGACAGCCATTCTCTTCTGAATTGATGAAACAAGTATCTCTCCTGTTAGGGTACCAGTGGAAATTCCATTGCGTACGACACCCAGAGGCAGCTGGTCTCGTAGAGAGACACAATCAGACTCTCAAAACAAGGTTAGTGAAGGTCTGTGCAGAAAAAGGTGTGGATTGGATGGTAGCCTTGCCGGTTGCCCTCTTTTACATGCGTATGGTAGCTCATTTCAGAACTGGATTATCCCCGTACGAGGTGGTTTTTGGTAGACCGCCAAATATGTGGGGTACGCCTATGCCACGTAAAATAACCGATGTTGACAGTACTATGTTGACAGATTACCTGGCTTCCTTGATGTCTGCACTACTTTCTTGTTGTTGACAGGTTGCAGCTGCCTTCCCGGACAACACCCAGGTGAAGAATCATGCAATTGTTCCAGGAGACCTGGTGTGTGTCCGTAACTTCGACCGTTCAAGCCCTCTGGAGCCCCGCTGGCGCGCCCAAATTGGTCTTGTTAACGCCGAGTACCGCCGTCAAGGTCGAGGGACGAAAAGGATGGCTCCACGCCCATCATGTGAAGCGTTTCCATGGACTTGGTTCAGTAAAGGACTCTGAGAACTGTCCCGAGAACATTGACACTAAACTCCCTTTGCTAGAAAAGACTCTGCAACAAGAATATAGACAGAAGTTACGGTCTAGTAAGTCAGACAGCGTTTAATTGCTTAAGTCCCCCTCGGGTGAAGCGGTTAGACAGGTTCCTGACATGTATAAGATCGTAGACCCAAATAGTCAGAGAGATAGGCAGAAGAAAATGAAAGAAAAATACTGCAAAAACTTACGCAGTAGATGCATAGTAACTCTGATCATTATGTTTTTTCTAAGTATATCGATTATATGTATAAGCTTGACGCTACATGTTTTCTTTCCTCCTCTTGGTTCACATGTACATTCTTCCTTCAATGACACTGTAGAGCACACTTTCAGTGACCTGCCACCCCATAAACTATCCTATCGACTAGCACTGCGCAACAACACTTTTATCCGTATGTTACACCATTCTCACCAGACCAGCAATGTAACAAATTGCTGGGTATGCGGCCGACTCCCACCTTATCAGAAAATGAAGGGAGTTCTGCCCCTCTTTCCTTATCCGTTTTCGCACAATGGTTCATGCGGAGCATGGTTTGCTTTAATGTCATCACTAGACAGTAAGTCCACAGTTTCCCAGGGCGATTGGATATGGGGAGACCTGAATAGAGTTATGAATAAGGCATGTTTTCCAGACGAAGACGGTCTTCCCCAAAGGAAAGGGACCGATCTAGAAAATGAAGTGTACGAACTAGGGAATGTTTCCCTTAACCTCATGATTCTGAACGTCCAGTCCGAGACCAATACAGGTTCACCGTTTATAACAGTCTTACCATTGAAAGGTGAATTATGCGTTAGGAAAAATGGTTCAGTACACCTAGGACACAGTGAGTGTAATACTGTGGTCGAATTCAGTGATAAAGGAAAGTCTACATTCAAAGCTTGCCGCCATTCCCATTTCATTTGCGGTCAGACAGCTTATGTACGTCTGCCCTTAGACTGGGGTGGAACGTGTTATATTGCGTTCCTACTACCACCTGTTTTTCTAGCCCCATCCCATTATCATCGAGATTCCCAACTCGTACATGTAAGACACAAGAGGGAGATCGAGTCCCCAATTGTCGATCAGACAGACAGCGTGGGAGCAATATACAGATTTCAATAAAGGATTCTTTTTCTTCGTAGGTCCCATCCAAAACAGTAAATTAATACGCAAATTAACCAGAACTTTGGAAGCAGTAGTGAACGAGACTACTTTTGCCTTAGGAAACTTAACCGAAGAGCAGTCTGCTATGAGACTTGTTGTTCTTCAGAACCGCCTTGTTCTTGACGTCATCCTGGCCGATAGGGGCGGAGCTTGTAGAGTGATCGGCTCCAGTTGTTGTGTGTTTATTCCTAATAACGCACCATCAGTGTATGCAGCAATAACAAGGCTCCATAAGATAGCTCACCAGATACACCAGAATCCAGGCTCCTGGACTTGGTCCGGTTGGCTCTGGAGTGTGATATCAGCCTGGGGATGGAAAGTGTTGTCATTCCTAGGAATAATACTGCTCATAGTATTCAGTTGCTGTCTCTGTCTGCAATGTGGCCCTGCGATTTGCGGCTTGTGTGCCACTGCTTGTATTCCCCGTCCACGTTCACGTTCCCGTGCACAAATGAAAAAAGACGAGCAAATGATGCTATATGAACAAATAGATGGTCTCATGAAAATAGATGTATCCTAAAGGGCGCAGTAGGGGACAAGGAGGGAATGAGGAAACAGAAATTTTATGTGGTCAGTGTGTCCCCCCCTCGCACCCTATCCACGTACCTATGCCCCATGTATGTCCATGTTATCATGTAATTCCTTTTCCGTGCCTGTCATAATAATGCCCCTGCATTTCCGTCTAATGTTAGCATGTCAGTTATTAGGCCTTCCATGAATGAAACGTTAATTCTGCACTGAGGCCTATGTTGCCAATGCATTTACATGGTACACGTTTAAAAATCGAGAAGCACACGTTTTTGTGGCCCAGCCAAGCCAGGCCCTGAATTCAGGCTCCGAGCCTCTTCTGACTCTGGAAAGCTGCAGTTTAGGTATGCATCCCTGACCTCTCCCTTACTCCCTGCTCAGCCGAGAGGTGCCCGGCCTGGCCTGCCTGCCAAGACGGTATTTTGCCTACAGTTATCTGCTCAGCTCCGCAAAAATACATTCCAGTCTAGTGAAAGAGGTAAACATGTTCCGCCTGCAGAGCATAGGGCCTAGCCTTCCTGTCTCCATGCAAGTGATTTACTGAACCCGTTGCCATAGTAGGCCCATGACCCCCACGCAATGCACGAAGAAATATATGCACACAATAGCATTTAGTGATGAACAGCCTTTACTCGAGAGACCTTTACTTCAGACAATACATCCTCCAAACACAAGATATCAGATATGCAAAAGGTGCAGGTCGTTCTAACATCCCAGACTCCAGACTCCTCTACTAGTGCTAAAGTCAGCCTCCCAGCTCTTCCGAGTTACACGTCAATTTCACGTCATGACCAGTTGCGCGCACATGTAGGGTAAAAGTTTCTGCTGACCATGCAGACCTCCTCTATGCATCCACCCACCTATGACACACCTATGACTCATCAAGTGAACACCGACGTGTACGCCTCCTTACATGCCCTCTTTTACGCCCATGTGTTATTATCTCTCTCTTTTCACTTGCTCCGCCTGGAGTGTTCCGCCTACTCTATTCATTGCAATTGTATGGTTTTGCTATATATAATGTGTGATGTTAATAAAACGTTAGATATCCCTTCCTGAACCTTAGTGGTGATGGAACCCGATTCTCAGTGACTCGAGTCATTCGAATTAAAGCCCTTTTGACTCAGATACCACGGACTCTGCCTCTCATTTTATGAGCTATCCTTATTCTTTATTAATGTATAGAAACTATGTCCGGGTAATTTTATTTACCACATCTACAACGCCAAGTGCGTGTCTGTTGCAACTTATGGTTGTTCCTTATGGGGATATGGCTCGATAGACCGTCTTCAGGCCTCTGAAAATAAATTTCTTAGATCAGTCTTGTCTGTACCCCAGTCAACATCATCTTATTCTGTCCATTCTGAATTGGGGGCTGATTTTATAACAGACAAAATTCGAGTGGCCCCTCTAATCATGTGGCTTAAAATTTGGCTTAATAACGAACTATCTTTAAATCAGGCCATTTTGAGGGACTGTCTCCTACTCGACAACGCCCACAAAATTAAGTGGTTAACTTATGTTAAAAATGGTTTTAGCGCTCTGGGACGACCTAACCTCTTTTCTTCACCGGAGTTGATATCCCGGGCCGATATTGTTAGAACCAAAAGCGACATGATCTTGAGGCTGTCGGTAATAAGAGAGGAAAAGGAACTAACAAAACCCTTGGTTAGAGCACACCTTTTGGTTGCAAACCCACCAGGCCCTGAATTCTACCTCACTTTGGTTAACCGCCCCTTTCATAGGTTTTTATTAACTCGTTTCCGCATGAACATGATTCACCTGATATTAGGACAGTACACAACCTGGTGTAAACCTGATGAATTTCTTCCTTGTTCTTGTGATAGCTTCTCTATCCAGGACACTATGCATTTTACCATGTTTTGTGGGCATTTTATAGCGGAAAGGAGGAAGTATCTTGTGCCAATCTTAAAAAAGGTAGGGTTTCTGCAAGTTAGACCAGCACTTCTTTATTTGCAGTTGTTAAATGACCCTAGCACTGTCTTTCATGTAGCCAATTACTTGGTGTGTGCGGTGCGCATCAAGAAAGGACTTATGGTGAAAGAGAGATTGGACACATTGTCATGAAGTATTGCACCTTGCACTTTAGTGGTCAAACATTATCATTATTGTATATCAGGATTAAGGGGATGGCGGAACGATATACTTTTAACTTCTTATGACAGTTTTTATACAGTGATGATTTTTAAAATTACTTGTGTCTTTGTTTTTTGTTAAATCATTATATGTGGTTTTTACCTTTAAAGTTGTATATTTTTAACCATTGTATAATGTGTGTTTCTCTATTATGATTGTATGTTTCTTTTTGTACCGTGCCTTTTTTTGATATTCATTTATCGAAATAAAGATTTTGACTGACTGACTGACAAATCACAGGGCGCACCCGATTTTACTTAATGGATTAAAGTTATTACATCTGCTGTAGTCAGTAAAGGAAAGCTTTCAAACAATAGAGGAGCTAATTCTGGAGTGTCCATAGTCAGAGGAGTTAGATGCTGGCTTCCAGGCAAAACAATGTTTTCATAAATTTGCTCTATTTTTTGTGAAAAATACTGCTCAATGTTGTTACACAATATTTGTGTAGGTGTTTCAAGGTTCTCACAGACCTTGGGTTTTGTGAATGACTGCAGAAAAGGATATAAAACCTTAGGAGCATTGCCAGCCAATACAAGTTGGGTGGTAATGTGGTTTTTGCGTACAATTTTGATGTTGATAGGATTACTGGACAGGTTGGCTAAAAACGGAGTTATCGCTTTCATCATGAGTAGTGCGCCACTTTCTCTCATGTTTCCTGCAAAGCTGTTTTTATGCACGCAGCGGAGGAGAGAACCAAACAGCCTGAGGGCGTTTGGGATGATTAGGGTATCGTTTCAGAGGTGCAAGATAGTCAATAGTCTGAGTTAATGCCAGATTAAATTTAGTTAGAGCTTCTGCTGGTTTTCCGATGGATTATTCCGTGGCTTTTCAAAGGAGGCTTGGAAACTCTCAGGGAAGACATTCTGCCATTGTCTACAAGTCAGATGGGGGGTCAAGTTTTGTCCTTTGAATTCCTTATGGCCCTGGATACAAATATTCAATTAACGCATGGTCAGACCAGGTTAGTTGCAAGGGAGGCTTTCACTGAACATTGGGAGAGTTTATAAAAAATGTCTAGCGTGTGACCAGCGCTATGGGTAGGACCTTCATTTAACTTATTTAGGCCTAGGAGTGCTAGATCATCCACAAGGGTTTGTGAGTCAGCGTTAGTGGTACATTCGCTATGAATGTTAAAATCGCCTAGTAGTAAGAAATTATTACTTGCGAACACATGGGGGACTATTTGTTCGTTAAGTAGCAGGGAAAATTCCGCTAGAGGTCCTGGGGGGCTATAGACCATGGCCCCCTCCCAGCTGACCTGGGGAGAGAGGATTACATTCGAAGAATAAAGACTTCCATCTTTGAATTGCAGCACTCATCCAGTATGGAAACTTTAATGCTGTCTTTATGAACAATCGCAATTCCTCCCCCCACCTTGAGTGATCTATCCATCTTAATGAGTTTTTAACTTTCAGGAATGGCGAGAGCAATAGAAGGAATGGAGTGAGGCTTAAGCCAGGTTTCAGTTAAAAACCCCAAATCAGGCTGTACAGAAGATACTAAATCCCAAAGCTCAGTGGAATGTCCAGGCAGGGAACGGACATTACACAACATTTTTCATCCCATCTGTAATTTATTTATTGGGTTCTTAATGTGTTGGTCCTGAGAGGTAGTAGACTAGAGGGGCCAATACTGGACGAGGGATGATATGGTGTTTCATAGATTGGAGCCGTTTCGCCAGAGTTGCTCTGGTACTGACAAACTCTGCAGGCAAAGGGACCTTCGACCAATGTCAAGGAATCAGGTCGACAGAGAGGTATAGCCTTGACTCTTAGGTCAAGCAACTCCTTTCTAGTGTAACGCCTAAGTGGAGATATGCCCATTTTTGGGGTGGTTTGACCAGGGGTTCTGGCGCCTGGCGACATCCAGGAGCGGCGGGCACAGACGGGCTTGTCTTCGGCACGCCACCGGCACCACCGCTGCGCGCATCTGCTGCATGTCGTCTAGGTCATCCGGTTAAGTAGAGGGGGTTGGGGCCCATTCTTAAAACGTCCACAATTTATCCCGTTAGTTGAAAGAAATTTGTGATCCTAAAACCAAGGCAATGCAACCCAAATTACATCATAATGCACTATAGAACAAGCAGGATAATGCTCAATCTTAAAAAAACTATTTTGATAAACCTACAGAGATGCCCAAACACCACGTTCCTGCCTCCCGAATATAAGTAATTTATACATTTTAACCTTGCATGATTAATGCTTCATATCATCTAGTTGTACCCCAAATTGTCCTCAACAGAAATGCCTTAATGATTATATAATGTCATCATTATTGTTTACCTGCAACACAATCCTCAAACATGCCCAGAGACATGGCATTACATCTATCCAGGTCTGATATAGGCGACCTCTAGGATGATGGCCTTTATTGGAGCTTGAAATACCTAATATTGCAAGATATTCTATAGCAGCCTTGGCTATTGAATAGGATTATAATGAACCAGAGACGTTTGTGAGCCTAAGCGACCAACATACTAATAAGAATCAAAAAAGGATGGAACGTCCTCGGTTGCTAGGGAAACAGCCAGTTCTGCTAAATCTCATCTCCCACTTTTAAAACTGTCCACCAAATGAAGACGTAGGTCCTAAGAATCCATTTAATCTTCTTACAAAGGCAATGCTTGGCAAATTAAGGTAACAATCACCCAATAAACAAGCAGAAATTCCGGACATCCGAAAATGAAAAAGGGGGTCATCACTCTTACACAGGAAGTTAAGCTCCAAAAGAAGGTACACGCTAAAGCAGGGGTCTCCAAACCAGTCCTGGAGGGCCGGAACCATGCCAGATTTTTGAAATAACTACATGTATCTCAATTGGGATATCCCAAAAATCTGGCATGGATCCGGCCCTCCATGACCGGTTTGGAGTCCCCTGCACTAAAGTATACAAAGTTACGTGGACAAGATCTATGATCATCTGCCATAAATGGCTTGAATGGCATGGCGATCCTAATACATAAAGCTTTAGAACCAGCAATAATAAAAATAAAAAAATTAAATTTTTTTTTTTTAAAAAAACAAACATGACGGTGGATTGACTTGAAAATAAAAAAAAAAACTAAATGTATACTGAATTTCATATGTCTCGATCCAATGATTCTAGTGTTCGGACGATGATTGGAGAGCTAACTAACTAGAACTATTCTAATAAATTGCCATTACCCTTAACCTTACCTCAGCTCACTGATGCCATGTCAAAAAATCCATACTGCGCAAAATGGCTGGAAGAGTACGATTGGGCGAGATGGGAAGGAATCATGTCTATTATTTTTCATACCCCATTCTTCATAAAGTTTTAAAAGTTCACTTTTTAGCCTTTTCTAAACTACATGTAATCTGAATTGCCTTTCAGGTGAATGCATTCTGGAGTCCTGGTCTACCAACATTCTGCCTACAAGTGTCAGCCGTTTGAAGGTAATTAAGTGTTCAGTTTCTAAAGTTCAGTTCTTGTTTGGAGCATACTGGGGTGCCAAGTTACTAAGGTGCACTGGGCCTCTGCTTCAGTAAATATTGTGAACCCTGGAAATGATTGATCTAGATCCTTGCACCTACCAGAAGCCATCAGAAAGAATTTAGAACTTGTTTAATGAGGTCATACTTTGGGATGTTCATGCACATTTTAGCCACACTAAAATGAGGAATAGGTTATTATAAACATTTGCAGAATCAATGAGTGAGTGGGAAAAGGTTGAAAATTACAAGAACTGACCCATGACAGGAGCCCCCAGCATGAAATTAAATACATGTAAAGAGAATATTCTCATACTCTCCACAGAATAAAATGTTGAGACGAAGGCAGTTGATAGAATGAAGCATTAATAAGAAGCAAGAGGAGGAGAAATAGTGCAGGAACAATTGCGAGAAAAGGGGATAAAACAAATAAAGGAACTTCAATACTTCACACGGAAAGAAAAAGATATTGTAATCGCAACAAACTGCTTCAGGAGGGACATAATGCGCAATTATTCCATAGTGGTAATACAGTCCTTGTGCCTCTACCAGGTCTCCAAGTTGGAAGTGAGCACACTTGCTCTTTTTTCAGCTTTGTTTCGCCAGAGCATTGTTTACCAAAGTGAACATTCTCAAAGTGTGGCTGTTCTCTAACTTCACCTCGTTGCACAAATTCCCACAAAATCCCTTTCTGAAATCTCATAATGCATCATCATATTGAACCTTTTTTTGCTTCCGATGATTTTTTTAAATCCATGATAACCACCTGCACCACAGAAGCACACAGACACTCCTCCCCCACACTTCCCTTCCACCCCACCCTCAAAACCCACATAGGGATACATTTAGTGCTGGACGGCTGACCCTTGAAAGAGGCAAATGCTGCTGAGGGAACTATTTGGTGTTACTCTATAGGACCACAGTGAGTCCTGGATTGCTCCATCTACTAATAAGGCTGATTGGATACAATCTGTAGCTTTATGATTTACCCTCCCTAGAAATCCATTTGTCCTTAGGCAGTGTTAGACCTGTCACACTTAGGGTGGTCTTCCCCAAAACTTTTTGCCTTACGTCCCAATTTGTGCTAATCTTTTTTTTTTGTTGGCCTTGGGACTTTACCCCTTCGAACCAGTGGTAAAGTGCTTGAGCTCTCTCTATAAAACATGATAGAACTGGCTTACACCCAATTGGCACATTTAATTTTATTTTAACCGCATCCGCGCTCAGAGAATTCTGCTCGCATGCTCAGATTTTCAAAATCCCATGCTTCATGACGAGCTGGGCTCGGCATCAGCGTGCGAGGAGGCTACGCCATGACGAGCCCAGCTCGTCATGAGCGTGGAAGGGGTTAAGTCCCTAGTACAGTGGTACTGCTTGAACCAAGTTGCTGTAAATTAAATGCTACTAATAGGCCTGAAGCACCAATTGTGCCACCCACTTAAGTAGCAATTCAAATCATGCCTCAGGCCTGCCACTGCAGCCTGTGTGTGCAGTTTTTTTTTATAACCAACTTAATCGATTTGAAAATTGCACCTTCAGAAATCAAAAACAATGACCGCCAATTCCCTTGCCCCCCTTTGACTTCCTGCAGAAGGATACGTGCAGGGTAATCTTTGTAAAGGGCGGTAGTCCATAGTTATCCAGCCATTTACCCCATATTGGTTTAGGAGGTCAGCCTCATGCTGCATTGATGCGTTCCTTTTGTGCGGCACACTAGTCCATCCTTTTTAACCATGCAGCCATCATTGGTGTGGTGGTCGTCCTCCATCTACGGGCAATGTTTCTTTTTGCCACCACAGCAGCCATCCTGATTAAGTGTAATTCCCCCCTAGTATTACGAAGGTCATCCAAAATCCACAGTAGGGCCTCTTTGGGTCGAATTGTGTGTGAGAAGATGGCCTGCTATATGATGTCCACTACTTAAAGTAAAATACACAATATGATGGACGGAATGTTGCACAATGGCAAAACATTCACCCCCAGTCACAGATCTAGGTTTAATCCATCTTTATTTTGCTCACCAAGCCACCCCAGTTCAGACATGGCCAAATGCAAATCAGTCTTGACCTTGTGCCTCATGGGAACAGTCCAGACCAAACTGCCAAGCTAGGTCTTCCCTGGACCGGAATCAAGCATCCTAGGACCGGTTTCTGGCTATCAGCCGTCTTCAGCCAGGATAGCTTGACTCCTGTGGTGTAGTGAGCAAGGGACCGATGCCTGGGCATACCCTCTTTGGCAGAGCTAATAGGGACTCTGTAATAAGGGACGGGTGCAATGTCCCTCATGAGGACCTATAATGAAGGAAAAGCCTTTCCAATAACAGTAATCACAATATACATTATGTCCAGTACTCACTAATGAAGACAAACTGAATACTTATTGTGAGAAGTTGTCCTGGTATATGCTGTCCACTAATTACACTATTTAAAGTGGGCACCTTGCCCCAGTCCAAACAACCCTTATGGTGATTTAAGAGGTCCAAGATAACCTTATAAAGCTATCCATGTGTTAACTGTGGAGAGCAGCCCTCAGGCTTAGTCTTTAAAAAAGGTAAAGCGGCTTGTTTTACCGTAGTGCAATATTATAGTATTGGTTAAATGAAAGGAGAACCACACAGTAGTTCTAAAAATATGCATTTATTAATATAACACTATCTAGTACGACAGTATCTCCTACACAGAGACAATCACAAAGCACACAATACTTAAGCACAGAAATGACAGTCAACAGCACTAACACACTGTGAGCCCGGGTTGGGGGGGGGGGGGGGGCAAACCATATATTAAGAAAGTGGTATAAGAACCAGGACTCGAGTCAGGACGATGTTGAGATGGCGTATAAATGCTGGGACCCCAAACAACCACCCAAGGTGAGTAAGTAGGGGGACCCCACGGAGAATGGATGCAGTGTGGGAACATTACTGCGTGCTCCGAACAACTATGGGAAAGTCGCGGCTGAAGTTTCAGTGATTAAGGACCGTTGCCAGTGGACTTCTAAGAAACCCAGTGGAAGATGGCATGTTGGAGAGCGACCCCACCCATCGATACCAAAGTACCAAAGTTACCTATCCCAAAGAAGCCGGGTGTGTAGAGATGACGTGTTGCCAGAAACTGACATCAAACTCAATGAAGGACTTTGATAAAGTGCTGCTGCTGGAAGGGAAAAGAATTTCCGGTGGAATCCAAATGTGGATTCTTGATGGAGATTACCTCAAAGCAGAAGGGGCAGAGTCTGGGTCGCTTAGGAGTAACCAGAGGCTGGGTAGACGATTGCCCAACGATGTCTGGTGCTTCCGGTTCATTGACGGTACACTTGACTCTGCAGCTGCGGGGACCAGGCGACGTTGAAGATGACCAGGAGCCAGATGAGAGCTGTCCCACAAAGGATGTAGAGTGTTGAGGGGACTGTGTCTGGCGAGAGCACCAGGCAAGCCTTGGCAATAGCAACCCACGCAAAAAGTCAAGATAGGGTATGGTTCAGACCAGCAAGGTCCAGGAGACTCACCACAGCAAGAGCAGTCAGAGCAGGCCTGGAGCACCAGGGGAGCCCAAAAAAGCAAAGTTGACCCTCAAATGGACCAGGAGGCACAGGAGTCGCATGAGGACCTCAAGCAGTTTCACCAAACGGGCAACAGAGCACTTGGTGCGATGATGTCAAAGATCTTGGTAGAAAATTGTGCCAGAGGTTGGGGCAACAAGGAGCCTAATGAACTTGTTAAAGAAAAGCCAACAAGTACATGAACTTGCAAATGAACGTGGTGTACAGGGATTCAGGTACTGCAGCCCCCCACGAGGGATACTGGCCTCAAACTTGGTAAGTAGGCAGCACAGACCTTGAGGGATGTAGAAACCCACCTTCTGTGTTGCTGGACCCGTCAGAGTCAGTAGGAGCTTGCGATCAGAAGACCGGTCAGCAGTGTTGAGGTTCCTGCGAATGCAGGGGAGGGACTCCTTCACTCCAAGGAAGATCATCTTCAGTTGCTTTGATGCTCCACAGGTCCTGCATGGATCCTGTATGGTGCACAGGCACAGACGTTACAGCAGACAGAGGAAGACAGAGTCAGGCCCAAACGAAGTCCAGTGAAGTCTTAAGTGCCCAGACGGTCGAAGTGCAGTGGTTTCAGGTTAGTATCTTTCCCACGATGAATTTAAGGTCCTACAGCCAGGTAAGCCCTTACGTACCCACAGGAGATGGTGGGAAAGATTCAGGGGACCTTCCCAGGAGAGGGTCTGGACAGAGGGGAGGTTACTCTCTGTCCTTTGTCTAGTTTCGCACCAGAGTGGGAGCCAACTACTCCCAGGACTGGTTTGAACTGGACTATACACAGGGACACCAAATGTGCCTCTCATACAGACTTTGTCACTGGCAAGCGCACGCACCCAACCCTAATACACTAAATACTGTCTGGGAGGTGGTCACACCTCCCTATGACAGGATCCCTATTGTTCTGCAGCCCCTGCTCGAGCTTGAATTAGGAGCAGGAGAGCTGAAATGTGTGTGGTCTTCAGCAACCATTTTGTGCTGTCCGGAGCTAGGAGGCTGGTACCGGAAACACCAAGGACCCCATGAAGCACACTTCTGAGCGTTGGAATCATACCTTACACACCGGTTACAAGAAAACACACACTAGGGTTTGTTTGTTTGTCGTTTTAGAGATGTTCATCACGCGGTCGCATAATGCCCCTCTATATGTATAGATGGCTGCTTCACTGACAACTCAGGTTAATGGACTCTGTAGGCTGCCAGGGTGTCCTGCGCGTACAGGGGCTCCCTCTCACTTAGAACTAAGCGCCCTGCCTTCAGAATTGCAAAGGCCTGCTAGAGGGGTGGCTTATAGGTTTTAAGTGTTGTGACCCTTAGATATAGTAAACCGATGTCTTTAGTAAGTGGCGCATGCACCAACTTACACAGGCTGCAACAGAAGGCCTGTAGTTCCATTTTGAATGACCTCTCATGGGTGGCATAATACTTGCTTCAGCCCATGGGAGGCCTCTGGGGTACCTTTGCCCTAGGTACATGTGTACCATATACTAGCGAATGAAAAGGGTACACCAGTATCCAATCTGAAGTGTACCCAAGTACATAACAGTTTAGGTAAAGCAGATATACTTGGGTCCTGATTAGCAGGCTCCCCTTCAGACTAGTCAAAAACAGTGTTACATCAAGCAAATAGTGGGGGTAACCATAAGAAGCAGATCCTACTTTCCTACATTGTGTATCCCAGAGCCAGGGAGAGGGGGGGGGGGCATGACTCTTCTAGTAGTCCATGATTGGGCACTGGATACAGACATGGTATGTAGGAGAATTCTACATCTGGGTCAAAGCAGCAGCAGGTGGGGGAACTGTACCTTCCTTGCTCACCATAGTTTGATGGGGGTGATCTATGTACAGTGAAGGAAGTTTAGCTGCATCAGCCTTAAGCAAGAAGGTATAGCCTTCTCACATAGGTCCATACAAGCTTGTTGCCTCTCAGTATCCTCCAGGGGGTTTCCAATTTCATCCTCAAGGGAGCGAAGGTACGAGGAGTGTAGTTAATCATGTTACTGTAAATGGGCAGTATTTACTCCATCGGTAGCTGGGCCTCAAGTGGGTTGTATTCTGGGAGTGCGTGCAGGTATTTTTAGCAAATAGCTAGGGCATATCTAACTTGCAGATATTTGTGGAATTGGTGTCTTTGAGAGGTCATATTGTGTCTGAAGATCCTGGAAAGACCCAACAGTGTGTGCAGTTTTAAACTGCAATTTTGAACTCGTAAAATAGAAACCTCTTGCAAAGTCCAAATCTTCCTTTTTAATACATATAGGTCACTCCTAGGTAGGCCCTTCACAGCTCACAGGGCAGGATGCAGTGTATTTAAATGGTTGGACATTTAATTTTACATGTTACCTATCCTGTTAGTGGGAAACTAAACTCATTTTTCACCACTGTGAGGCCTACCTCTCCCATAGGATAACATTGGGTTCCAAATTGCATTTATTAAGTGGTAACCTTCATTTGAGAGCAGATAGGAATGTTGAGTTTGGGGTCTATGGAATTGAGATTTAAAACCATCTTTATTAGTAATATTAGATTTTAAGTCAAAATTTTTAAAAAATCCAGTTTTAAGTTGAGCTGTTTTTCATCTGTTTCAGTGACCCCTGATGAAGAGCCGTCAGGCTCAATATGCATTGGATAGAATTTCAATGAGCTCACTGTAATATGGTTAACCTCACGTGCTACTGTTGAAAGCCTGAATGGGCGACAGAAGGCATTTGAAAATGGCGAATAAAATATTCAGGTATAATCATCCTGTCTCGCATTTTGCGATGCAGGGCGCGCTACGAAAATAGTTTTATTAATTAAATTGTTTACTTACCTTCAATTATCCATACTCCAGTTTTTAGCACACCCCCCCCCCCGCCTCTCCGCCCCACCGAAACTCCCTCCACGGGCCGTGGCTGGCAGTGCGACAGAAGGGTGCGCGAGTGAAGTGCCCATTTTGTGAGTCTTCTATAAAGGCTGAGATCAGGGACGTCTCAGCAGCTGTTTGCACGCATTGCAAACTAAAAACTGGACTTAAAAGGAAATGAAAAATGCATAATTAAGGAAAGGAGTGCATTCTCATATTCAGGGCTCGAGTCTGGGTACCACGCTGGTGGACGGTGTTCCCCCCCCACTTATTTTACCGGGGGGGGGGGGCGCCATCCCCCCTGCCAAACAGCTGGACTTAACTCTTTGACCTCTCTAGGACGAGGAACTCGGCACCTTTCGTGGCGTCACTTCCTGCCGTGACGTCACTTCCGGTGACAGCATCCCCTCACTTCTTTTTTCAGGACTTGTGCCTTGCTCATATTGACTCATATGCTTCGCAACATATCGCCCCCACTCGAGTTTGCACCCCATGGAGTTTGAAGTCGGACTTTTTCCAATCAGACAGAACTTCTATCACTGTTGAGGCAGGAAAAACGGAACATCTGGAGTGGACTTTAAGAATGGAACATTTTTCAAGTTAACATCGAGATTTGAATAGCATAGCAGCTGAATCTAGAAATGTTCAAGTTGGTTTCTTTCTACAGTTTTTAAATTTTCTAGTGCACATCCTATTTTCTTTGTTCATACCAAAGGGTATTTATTTATTAGATATAATTTCCGTAGATAATATCCGTTTCATCTTCATGATATTGACACGAGTGAATGGGTTGGGTGTAGAATTGATTTTGTTCGGTTTTGGATGTATTTTAGCGCACATTGGCACTGTGTTGATGGGTTGATATTGCGGGATTCCTAGTTGATAAGTAGGGAAGGGATGCGGCGTTCAGTTAATGGGTAGAGAGGTTACAAATTAACAGAGGGTCGTTATGAGTTTCTTTTGATTAGTAGTTGTATTACCTCACATATCTTTGTATATCTGATTTGGAGGGATTGAACATGCAGAGGGAAGGGATTTTCTTTTGAGCACCTGAATATTGGTTTGAACACACGAGTGTTGTTTAGAGTACAAGCAGAGTAGGGAGAAAGGGAGTGTAGGAGAAAGTGGGTAATTAAGTAATTCATTTTACACGAGAAAGTTTGCACTGAACATTAAGTTGAGCTGTTTTTTTCATCTGTTTCAGTGACCCCTGATGAAGAGCCATCTGGCTCAATATGCATTGGATAGAATTTCAATGAGCTCACTGTAATATGGTTAACCTCACGTGCTACTGTTGAAAGCCTGGATGGGCGACAGAAGGCATGTGAAAATGGTGAATAAAATATTCAGGCATAACCATCCTGTCTCCGTGGTGTTTAAACAAGAGAGAAGATTAACAAAGAGTTGGAAAAACATTTGGTATACAGCGTCACACATGATCAATTCAGATGTAAGTGGTTTACTACGAGGGGTTATTCAGCAGTGTGACAGAAGGGTGCATGAGTGAAGTGCCCATTTTGTGAGTTTTTTGAAAGTTGCCATTTTCTTAACCATTTGGTGCCTTTAGTCTGCATCCTGGGTCCCATCACTAGGCAGAGTTGGCAGTTTGTCTTTGTATATTGCTTCCAGACAGTGAGACAAATGGGGAACAGGTGTTGACCGGCTAGGCCATTTCTGACTAGATAAGGGGACAGAGCTGTTATCTACCACATCACAAAGCACCGGCCTGAGCACCTTCACAAAGGGTCTCAATAGTCTTATGACACCAGACTAGCTGGGGCCAGGCATAGATGCAGAAAATTCCAAACATCTCTGGGAGGTGGAAACCTGCAGAACATTCTCCTACTTCGAAATGGACAATAGGTACAAATATTGTACCCTTTAGAGTAAACTCTTCAGAACCAGAAACTTCTGGACCTGTGGAAGACTCAGGATGAAAGAAAGACCATTACCCTGCAAATTGAGTGAGAAGGTCTTATCCTGCACTGTGAACCCATGACTGCCAGAGTGATTCCAAAGTCTAATTGTCTGGCCTCCTGATCAGAGCCTCTGGGACAAAAAAAAACACCTACCACCTTGAACTCAGCACCTGGACACAGTGCACTGTGATTCTTGCCTCCCCCCAACCCCCAAGTGGTGCCACCCCAAGTGTGGACAGTTGGAGGTAGACCTGAATGAGTTCTTCCAGCCCAGCTATGATCCTCACAGAGCCAAAGCAGTGCCATGCATCACCCAGCAGCCCCTCGGAACAGTCGCTGGGTGATGCACCACAACACAGGACCTTACATTGTTACTTGGAACCGCAGTGCATGACGCGTCTTGATACAGGACCGTGCATCACAGCCCATCAGAACCACCACTGCACAATGCATCGTCTGCGCAGGAACTCACAATGCTCCCCAACCTGTAATTGAGGTACTTTGTTAAAGAGGCCTAACTTGGTCCCTGGACCGGACCCGACCCGCGCTCCATTGTGGTCGGACTGAACTTGTTACTTTGTCCTGGTCTAGTGTTACCAGCGACCAAATAACTACAGTTGCTGCTTTGTGCTTCTAAGCACAGATTTCACCTACATTTTTTATACCCCACATCTCCGGTTCTACTTACTAGATTGTCATTTTGGTGTCGAATATTTTTATACACTTTACTCTATTTTTCTAAATTGTTGTAAGATTTTTCTAGTGTTTTAACTTTATTATTGTTTGGTGTGCTGCATAAATACTTTGCACAATACCTCCAAGTAAAGCGTGACTGCTTTCGTGCCAAGCTACATAGGGTTAAGCACAGGTTAATTTGGGATTTGCTTGGGTTTCTACCCAACATTAATAATGGTTCCTGCTTGAGTAAGGTTTCACCCACACACTCATCAAGTAATCCAGTTTCCTACAGGCATTATAACACAATTTCGTGTAAGACACTGACCATTCATTCAGAAATACATGCATGAATTCTGATGAGAATTGCAACCAGTTACCAGCGACAAAGGTCTCAAGTGTCCCTTCAGCCATGAAGATAGTAATGAGGACGTTAACTAGGATGTTAGTTCTTGATTTGCTAAGCCTCATGAGCTTCAATCCATTTGGAGTGTTAATCACCACAATGATCTTCTTTTCCCAGAACTCATTTCGACATTTTGAACTAATTATGTATACTGCTAGCATTACCCAGGCTTCATCTGGTATACAGGTGGAAAGAGGATATTCCTGGTATGTTCGGATTGGCCACTGCTAGCACAACTCTGGAGTAAGTTCTAACACTGTTCTGATCAGAATGCTCACTCACAGTCTGGATTTGGATCTTCTGCTGACTGAGGAAGGGAATATTGTTTCCTGATGCCACAATGTTACCACACACTAGAATATGTGGTAGGGAGGTGCCTTTGAGAAGCTGTTACCTTCTTAGGAGGAAAAAGCCAAAGGAGTAAAAAAGAAAAAGCCCCTAGCTGGATGAAGACTTCAAAGGACTGAAAGAAACCAGGAAACAAACCGGATTTATTCTGGAGTGAAGCGTCGGGATCAGCAAGTGGAGGGAGCGAGGACACAACCAAAGGAACTCTACTCTGTTGCACAGGAACCTCAGACCAGACATTCATCTTTATAAAGCAAAGAGGAAGCCAGGGAGGAGAAGGTCACAAATCCTGCTCAATTCAAGGAAAAAGCAACTATTAGGTATTTATGATCCCTTCTCAAAGTAAAAGGAATCTCCCAAAGAAATGAAATGCTTTATGCCCAATAAGAGACCAAGGCCTTTTTCTCCACTGCTAAATACATCATTTCCATTTCCCCAACACCTCATAAATCAAAGGTTACGTTTTTCCCACCTTCCACCAACTGTGTAAGGGTAGCCCCTTAACTCCTAGCACTGGCGTCAGTGGTGTAACACAGGCCCCCACAGCCCTGTGGTGTGCCCCCCCTCCCTGAGCTGCAGGGGGCCTCTTCAGCACAGTACTCAAGCCTGAGAGCTCCAGATTAAATCCGGAGCGGGCCCCTCTTTGTCCCTTGCAGGGGGCCCACTCTACTTTCGTTAAGACACTGACTGGCGTCAGAGTTGGGAACTGTTGACCGTTGAACATCAAGTTGCATAGCAAGTGTTCAGCTGCAATAGATATTTTTACTGAGGCAAACGTCCCAGGGACCAGTCAAATGTCCCTCCCTTCTTTAATAGGGCACACATGGGATCAACTCTACTAGCAAGCCTTTTTACGAATTTGTAGTAATATCCAGCATATCTAAAATTTAGCTTTTTGCACTCCACTTGGTGTCGAGTGCAATAAAACTATGGATTTTGGACCAGATCTCTGTACTGGGGTGAATGTATGAAATTGTTCTGCATTCTGTCCATCAATTGTTTTTGCATTTGTCACCCCGAGTGGGATGGGTATGCTCAGACGTGAGTCCGATGCTCTCCACACCACTGGAGTCAAGCTATCCTGGCTGAAGACGGCTGATAGCCAGAAACCGGTTCTTGGATGCTGGATTCCGGTCCAGGAAAGACATGGCTTGGCAGTTCGGGCTGGACTGTTCCCATTAGGCACAGGGTCAAGGCTGATTTGCATATGGCCATGTCTGAACTGGGATGGTGTGGAGTGCAAAAAACACTATGGATTTAGGCCCAGATGTCTGTACTGGGGTGCATGTATGACATTGTTCTGCATTCTGTCCATCAATTGTTGTTTTTGCATTAGCCTTGGCTCTACAGCAGAGCCATTTTAAGACCTGGACAGAGTGGGCAATTGACAAGGGCCCAGCCATTGCATGCCCTCCACAAGCATGGGTTTGCCCGGGTGGATGGGTGCTGCTTGTTCAACCACTTGACAATGCCTCTTCAGTTCCTGGCCTTTCTGTGGAGACTGCTCTCCAGGTACACAATACTTGACAAAACTCATGGTGGGTCCATTTTAGGAATTGTTACACTTTATTCTTCTCTTTGTTATTTGTCCGGTTATTAGCAACAACCCTTTGAATCCCTTGCTGTGAATGTACCATCTGATCTCTACTTCAACCTGCTCTTTAATTCTCTGTCTGGAGGTCCGAGTTCTGAGATCAATGTAGAGTCCCTGACACAAACTAATGCAGCAGTAAGGTTTTCTTGGTGCTGAGACTACAGATAGGTTGTGGGTACCTTCCTCCTGATATTAGGTGTGAGACTGTCACACACACCATCTGCTCAGCCTCATTACTTTTAAGTTTGACATCTAGTAGAGGTTGAGGCGAGTCAAATATTTTTTCAACTCGGCTAAACTATCAAAAGGTGAAAAAAACGCATTCCATATTGCTTCCCAAACTTTTTGTCATGGGTTTTAAAATGTTTAAAAACAATCGGAATTGTTCTGATGTTTTCGCTCCAAGAAAGATTGGGTAGGGGTCATGCCCATGACACTGTGCTCAAGTACGTGAATTTACTATTGAACAAGGACATAATACACCATCTTAAGGTAGGATACCTAGAGGTAATGACAAAGCACAGTGAATAGTGCTATATAAAAATTGTAACTAGAGTAGTGTGGTATGGTCTCCCCTTCATGTGTGTGTAAAACTGACCTTTTGTCCTGAATTTGTTGAATTTTGATGCCGTGCCCTGAAATTTGTGCACAGTCCAGCCCGGACTCCGCCTCCATGCCGGCTGGTCACCTTACCATCAACATCACACCGTACCCTACCACCAAAGGATTTGAGCTAGCAATCTCTCCTGTGAAGTTCTCTTTAATGAAGATCAGGACCTGCTATAATAAGGATTGGCCACCAGATGGCAGTAAATACAGAACATCGTTCCTTCCACACATTTATTTCTTTTTGTGCAAATAACAGGCACCAGCCTGCGCTGGAGGAGTACTGAAAAACAAGCATTTACAATGCAATGGTCTCAGCATTATTAAAGGTGGAGCTATTGGCATTGCTTTTTTTTATTATAAATAAATGGCATGGTCATTTACATTGCCAATACCACAATCAGGGGGCAGAGGCAAGAAAAACTAGTACAATCAGGGGGCAGAAGGCAAGAAAAACGGCACAAACAGGGTGGCAGAGGAAAGAAAAACGGTGGCAGAGGCAAGAAAAATGGCACAAACAGGGTGGCAGAGGCAAGAAAAAAGGCACAAACGGTGGCAGAGGCAAGAAAAAAGGCACAAACAGGGTGGCAGAGGCAAGAAAAAAGGCACAAACGGTGGCAGAGCCCCCCCCCCCCACCCCGGTGCCTCTGAGGCAAAATTGTGCTATCTGGGAGGCAGAAATTATAATGCCTGGGTCAACTAATGAAAAAGTAACTAACGCTGGACTTTTAGTGGCAGGGTTAAATACCTTAGGGTTCCTCCCCTGCGCCGCATTCAGTTTCCCTATTGCAATCAAGATGTAAACTGCATATGCATGCATGAAAGTCGACATTGTGTAATCACCATGAAATCCCAGGTCGGTGATGTGCTCGCCAGCCCTGCATGTTGCCAACTACAGCAGCTGCAATATAAAAACCAGCTCCTTCTCAGCATAGCGCATAGAATAGACCCCCGCAGATGACTGCAGGCACCAAACCAGCAAAGAGCTAAAGCTCTATAACCAGTGAAACTGGCTCTCTGCATCATGTGACTGTTCGCCCATGCAGTGGCTGCATTGCCAAAAAAAAGGGGGTGGGGGCTCCCCAGCTGCTGAGGCACACCTGCCAGCCAGGCGCCATCAGGGGTTTGAAAAGACTAAATTTACACAAGCTGAGATAAACCTGTGGTGAATATAATGCTTCTATCCCCTTAAATCAGCGTTCTCCCTAGATCCCTAGTACACCGACTGATGCAGTTTTATATAGCGCAAACCTCACCAGCAGGTAATGGAGCACTTACATGGGGACCATTACATAACATTACCGACGGACCCGAACAAATCTGTAATGTCTGACATAAGGATAGTCGGGGGTTTGCCCCGCATCATGGGCATCGTGCCTCTGCCGTGATTTGAAGCGGAGCTGATGCAAACCAGGTCCAGGACACGAGCGGGCTGCTGCAGGACTAGGCCTGCAGGTGGGGGATAGGCAAGGGACCCATGTGACCGCCGGGCTCGAGCGCCCCACATGTACTTACTAATAATGCGAAGCATTAGGGGATTCCTCTGCCTTTCCGTCAGCATGGGACCCGGACTCGACAAGATGCCAGAACTTTTTACAGCTGCCAAGTGTTTCGGGTGGGCCATAAAATAATTAAAACACAACGCCTAATTCAGCTTCCAGCTACACTCGGCACGTTTCATGCTGCCAGCAGTAACAGGGATTTTGCGCATTGGTGTGGACTCGAGGCCCTCTCGGTCCCCGTGGTACCAGGCCCAAAAGGAAATAAGGGAGGCCCCAACAAAACAATTGACATGGATCCCTACAGCTCCTGATGCAAGTCAGGCAGCTGACAACATGCACACAGGCACCCTATGGCCAATAAACCTCCGGCTGAGGTACAGTAGTCTCAAAAGGTGTGGCCAGCGACTGGACTGGGTAGTGTAGTGTTGTGGGTCAAATCCACACCTCCATGCCCCGGAGGAACCTCACGACTGGCACAGCAAGCAATGGTTGCACGCTGCTGCAGAAAGCAGATAAAAACATCCTCTGCTCAGCAGGCTGCCGAACACGGTCTCCCTTAATTGCGATGATCTGACCCGCGCGCCATTGGTGCATAGCGCAGCTGCATGCCCGCCACACCGCACGCCTCCCCAAGAGTCCAGTCCCGGCCGAGACAGCTTGTGACTCTATACGCCAGCCGATGTGCCTAACTGACATAAGTGTGGCAGGGTATGGTCAGACGTGAGTCCCTTGCTCACTTTGCCACTGGATTCAAGCAAGCCGGGCTGAAGACGGCTGGAATGCCAGAAACCGGTCCTCGGAAGCTTGTTTCCGGTCCAGGGAAGACATGGCTTGGCAGTTCGGGATGGACTGTTCCCATGAGGCACAGGGTCAGACTGATTTGCATATAGCCATGTCTGAACTGGGGTGGCAGAGTGGGCTAAAGAACGGTGATGGATTAAACCCAGATCTTTTGACTGGGTGTGAGTGTTTGATTGATTCAGATGCTCTGTCCATCACCACCCCCTTTTGTACCGCAACTGACATACCGGCGGTCTTGGGAACCGGGCCACTCTGAGTGCCCATAAACTTTCTTTGGTGCCTGCTCGAGGTGGGCCTGCTGCCTCCTAAACCAACGGGCAGACCCCACCTACGGAATCAGCCCGGTGCACACCATGCAGCCAGGGCATAGGCAGGCTTGACTCGGGAACCCGGCGCAGCCTCATCCCACATAATGCCAGCCCCATATAGTAAGCAGCTCACTGTGTGCAAAAGGGGCAGTCTCTAAAGTGGCCGGTAGGGGGTGTAGGTGTATAGTACATGGCAAACGGGACTTAACATAAAGCGACTAAAGAGAGCTTGAGCTGACTGTACCCCACAACTGGCCCCCGCAGGACTGTGCCCAAGCGACACCAGGCACAACCGGGAAGAGACTGCACACCACCCACACCTCACCGCATGCCCACGCGGGCTCTTGTGACTAACAAAAGGCGCAATGAAACTGACCCTACTCCTGATGGGAATACCCCCACAGATGTGGGCCTAAACAACCCCTCCCATGTTCGCCCCCCCTAACAAACGCAGCCTTTATCCTAGGTGTCCAGGGACATGGGCGAGCCCCCGCAAGCCAAGCAGGCTGAACGGGGGAGGGAGGCGCCCAACTGGTATGGCTTGGTCCCCCTGCTCCGCCGAGCGTACGTGTCCAGAGTACTTACAAAGACTGTCAGTGAATTTGCCAAATGTCCACTGTCCCTTGTTGATATTTTAACGGATAAAAATAATCCCAAATCTTGGCGACTTCCGGATCCCAACACAACCAATCACACGGCAAAAGGAAATCGACAGGGAGTGTGTGGCTCTCTTAATGTGTAAAGAAACCTGGGATTGGCGCATCCTCTGCATCTGGGCCAATCGTAGCGCGCAGCAGGCCATTACGAGGTAGTCATTGGCTGTAGGTACACACATGCGTCAACTGTGCATGAACACTGATCGTTCAATAGTATTGGGGGCACAGTTTAAGGGTTAATCCTTGAAGTGGAGTGGCGTTTGATGGGAAATCGGGTGGTAGTTATCGTGTCAGTTTAAAACATTACTGACTTCAGGTGGAGAACATTAGTGATGGTCGGACCGTATGACGGGTCAGTCATCCGAGGCAGCAGTCGGATTTCAAACGGAATTCCCGTCTGAAATAGGGTTGCAGCCCAAAGGTGGCGAAGAAGGTTCTGCTGGATGTTGCTTGCAGGACGCCAACAGTTACGTGGCTTGGGTCAGGTCATTGGCTTTGATAAGGTGCGCAGTACGGTCCCACAGGCTTATGAGAGAAAAAGGTAGGAAACGCCCAGAATGGCATGACAAAAAAAGGGGCAGGACTTAAAAAAGAGACAGAAACGCCCACGAATAGCATCAAGCCGGGGAAAATAGTAATTGACACATCTCTTCCAATGGCTAGCCTCCATTTACGAAGCTAGCCAATGGAAGAGAGGCGGGATAGAGCCCCACACTGTTGAAGTCATGAAATCTCGGCTCTGCCCCCCACTGCTTCGCAGTGCGATGGTAGCCTCGACCTAAAACGAGGGGTCAAAAAACATTTCAAGGGACTTTATCTACAGTTGCCGCACCCCCAGTCATCTAAGGATGGAATTTTCTGCCAGCAATTACCCCTAGGAGAACGTAGCTAAACAAGAAACTGGAGTGAAAAATGTAAGAAACTACAAGGTTCCACGGCTACCAAATGCCCCCAAGCACTCAAATTGTTACAGAAAAGTAAACAATAAAATCTGTTAATGCTCCTGTCTCCTGATTCTTTCTATTCAAGTCTCTGAATCAGATCAACAGTCTTTTTGCAATCCGTAAGCCCACGTCTCTCTCGACATCCACCCAAGCCAACACGTTTCATCCCTATAGCACATTCCCCTCCGAGTCAGGGCTGTAAACAAATAGGTCACATATAAAATATTTTTTTCGTAACCAAATACTAGTGAGAACTCCAACTCAAATAGTGCATTGAATATAGTAACAAAGGGAAACAAGCACCGTTTATAAAAAAGATATCACAGTAACATACAGAAAGATACCCAATACATATGGAAAAAAATTAAATCATCTGTCCTGAATACAGTTAATTTCTTTTTCAGTTTAATTGTGATGTACATGTTATAATAACATCAAACTATGACAGACCTCAACTTGTGTTCCCATCAACTGATGCTCCTAAAAACATCAAAACACCCAAGTGTAAAAAGTGCACATGTCTTGATAACAAGCATTTGCCTTTGGAACCTTATATTTATTTAGCTATGCAGCACATTAACCTGGGTGCTGAAACATCTAGTGTTCTTTAACATGGAGGGAAAGTAAGCACCAAAATGCATGACACGGCAGGTATGGGAACACATGGAGAGAAATCTTGCCTTTCAGTGGGAAATGGTATAGTTCAAAGATGTTTTTAATATAAAAATCTGGGCCTTCGGTGGTCATATCACTGAAAATACAAGATTTGAAAAAAATATTATTGTCTACGAGTGCTTGTGGAAGACAATTTCTATGGACTGGGACCTAGAGAATGATCGTGATTTTGGTATTTTACTGACATCTGCTGGTAGTTTTTCTACCAGGACAGTTAAATAGAGGCAGTTGAACAGAGAAAACAAGTCCCTAAGTGGAAGCAGACAGGTCCTAGGTCTGACCTCCAGAGCCTACAAAGTACATACACATAAGTATATACTAAAGTATATAAAAGAGGTCTTGAATGCTGGACCTAACAAAGGGTGGCTTCTTTAGCCCTTTGGTGCAGTGAGAAACTGTTCTAGCTACAGCAAAGGTCCATGCACAGCAGTAGAAGAAAAGCTTCTCCTCTGCGACAATCCCCTGTCCGCTATTCCATGCCCTTAACCCCTGTGAATAAACAGCCAGGGTGTGACTCCTGCACTGTTTATGCCTGATCCGCACCCATATGAGCTATTGCTGCCGTCATACTGCAGCTACTCCACTATATGTCCCTAAACAGGCAGCCCTCATGATCTCCCCACATCTTGTAGCTGCACAGGCAGGAGCTGCTGCCCTGCCACTTCTAGAATGTCCTGCTCACTGGACATTCTCTGCCAGGAAAACAAGCCTGCAGAAGTACCCATGAAGTTTATCTGCACATTGGATGAAGCCAGGAAAGCCAAGACGATACAATGAGGCACACGCCTTCTCTAAAGATATACAAGTGATATTTGTCCAACCATTCACCAAAATACCGAAATTAAAATGCCCACCATGCTTCTAACACCACCTTATCTAATCCAACAGTCAGTAATCAATTGATTTTCACTTCAAATGTAATAAAGGGAATAGCGCCCCACCAAAACTATGGGTGGGCAGAACTCGTATTATTTGCTCTGTGGAATTCCACGGAGTTCTATAAACTCAGATTCTGCAGAGCTCTGCCATGGGGCGCAAAGAGTGTTGCTCGCACTGTGATTTAGCGCTAGTAGTGGTTCCTGCATGGGAAAAAAAAAGAAAAATCAGTCAATGGCACTACATACTGTGCCAGAGGGCGCAGCTACACAAGTTGATTTCGCTGCCGCTCATGTAGGTTTTCTACTGAAGCGGCAGCCTTCTGACCATGAACGGTCGCGACCACTTGTGTTGAAAAAAACGTCTCACAGAATGTCTTACTAGCAACAAGAAATGACATTAGGGGATGCTAAATCTTACTCGCACTCGCCAAATTACCATTAGGTGCCGCTTGCGAGAAAAAAATCCAACACACAGCGTTTCGCGGAATTTGCTCGAAACTAACACGGAGTTGCCATAATTCTACCAATTTCACGGGTAGAACAGAATACTACACCCACCCAAATAAAACCTGTAAATCATATAAACAACATTAGTCTTTGTAAGCTCCACAATATGCTGTAGTGGAGGAGCAAAATTAATCACGCCCAGTCACATATTGCAAAACTAAAGGCCTAATGTCACTTTTTAGAATACAGTGTGTAAAAGACAATTCCCAAGTCTCAATGCTTTACATCAAATCCGAGCTACCACCTATTCCATGCAGTAACCTGCCATATCCAAGCCTTTCCTATCAGTAATAAAAGTAAAGGATCACATTAAGGACATATTGCAGTGGCACCCTGGGGACATATGTGGAGAAGTTGCCAATGTCATCAATGCCAAAAGATATGGCTCTACTAACAGCTTACCAGCTGGAACATCCAGATGCCATAGAAACTACATAATTATTATTATTAATAAATTTTGTAGAGCGCGTAGTCACCCTTGGGTATCCCAGCGCTAGGTACAGTTAACCTGAGGGGAGTGCGGGGCAAGGAGGGGGTAGTGGGGATTATGGAAATAGGAAGGTTTTCAGCCTCTTTCTGAAATGTAGGTAGTTGGGTTCTGTTCTTAACTCGCGGGGTAGGGCATTCCAGAGATGCGCTGTATGAACCGAAAAGCGCCTTCCGCCCGTGCGGGCCTTCTTGACTTTGGGGATGGTGATACGGTTTTCCTGATCGGAACGGAGAGATCTTGAGGCTCTGTAAGGCGTGATGAATTTCGCTAGGATCGGAGGTCCTTTGTTTTGCAGCGATTTGTGGGCCAGGCAAAGGGCTTTGAACTGGACTCGTTCCCTAACCGGGAGCCAGTGAAGGAGCCTGATCGCTGGTTTGGCTGAGGCTCTGGCGGGTGTGTTGGTGACGATCCGGGCCGCCGCATTTTGGATCCTCTGTAGCCGGTTCAGGGTGGCCTCAGGAGCACCCAGGTAGATGGAATTGCTGTAGTCGATCCTGGAGAGTATTAGGCCTTGGACCAGTAGTTTTTTTGCGGTAGGAGGGAGTAAGGGCAGGATTTTTCGGATTGATTTAAGAAGTCCAAAGCATGTTCCGGCTACTTTTTTTGCCTTTGTGGCGAACGAAAGGTCTTTTTCGAGCCAGACGCCCAAGCTCTTAATCTCGGGCTTAGGGTCTGGGGGCGGGCCTAAGCAGGGTGGCCAGATGTTCTGTGACCAGATGTGCGGTGACAGGGAGAGTCTCTTCTGACCCAGGAGGAGGATGTCGGTTTTTGAGCCGTTAAGTTTGAGATGGGACCGGTTCATCCATCCTTGTATCTGCGTGAGACAGTTGTAGAGGTCCGCAGGTTGTTGAGTTGGGTGAGATAGGGAGACCACTAGTTGTGTGTCATCAGCGTAGCTGACTATGCTCACTCCGAAAGGAGTGACGACCTCCTCCAGCGAGGACATGTAGATGTTAAACAATGTGGGGCTCAGGGAGGAGCCCTGAGGTACGCCACACTGGAGGGGTCTTTCGGAGGAGCGGGTGTTGTTCTCCCAGATTTGAAAGGACCGATGGCCTAGGAAGGAAGATAGCAAAGACAGTGCTTTTCCTTCCACGCCGACCCTCCTAAGGCGATGAATCAGGAGTTGGTGGTTGACGGTGTCGAAGGCCGCACTGAGGTCAAGGAGGATCACTGCCACTGATCCTCCAGCGTCGAGCAGTGCTCTGGCCTCTTCCACCGCCACCAGGAGAGCGATGTCAGTGCCCTGCCCTGGGCGGAATACAGTTTGCGATTTTTTCAACCGAGCATTGGTTTCCAGAAATTGTGATAGTTTTCTGTTTACCAGCTTTTCGGCGATTTTGCTAGTTCCCGGGAGAAGGGAGATAGGCCTATAGTTGGCCAGATCAGCGGGGTCAAGGGAGGGTTTCTTCAATAGCGCCTTGACAACTGCTGCTTTCCAGTTGGGGGGGACGACTCCCTGTTCAAGCGAAGTGTTGATGAGCTGGGTGAGGGGGGGGGGACGATCGTGGGTGCTACACTCTTAAGGAAGCGTAGCGGCGCAGGGTCCCTGGGGGTGCCGCTTTTGATGTTGTTGAGCGTGCTTTCGACCTCCGACGGTCACTTGTCCCCAAGAGAAAAGACAGGGGGCACTAGGGGTGTTGTTGATCTCTATATCCTCGCACGTGTTGGTGGTTGGAATTGAATCAAGGATTTTCTGGATCTTGTCTGTGAAGAAATTGGCTAGTTTATGGCATTTTTCCTCGTCGGCCTTGGGATCCGGTGGGCTTCTGGGTCCTGAGTCGGGGACTTTAAGGAGCTCTTTTAGTATGGTGAAAGATTCCTTGCTGGAGCACGCGGAGTGTTCTATTCTTTTCTGAAAGAATAGACTTTAGGTTTTTTGGAGGGAGGTTTTATAGGTTTGGAGAGCGGTTTGATAGGCGTCCTTTTTATCCTGAGCCTTATCCTTCCTCCAGAAGCGTTCTGTTTTCTTGCATTCCTGTCGCAGAGCTTTAAGCTCTGGAGTGTACCAGGGGGCAGGGGCGACTCGTTTGGAATGCTTGAGAGTATTTGTTTTGGGGAGGAGTTGGTCCATCAGTGGACTGATCTTGATTTATGTTCATGATATAGATCTATTGTGCATGCAGACGCCGGCAACCATGTGAAGTGTATGTAAAGTATGGGACAGAACTGTAAAATCTGATGACATGATCTTTTGGTTCTGTTCAAAAGAAACCGATAAACAAACAAAAAAGGATCACAAAGTTCTCCAGAGATCAACATAATGAAATTAAACATGGCCTTTTCTACCATGATCTATAGTAAAAGAGAGGGACCCAAAAATCCAAAGTAGGGTACCAAACGACAAATGTCAGAACAGAATTTCCCCTTTGGGCAGTAATTTCATAAATAGGCTGTGGGGTTTTAGGTTTAACCCTATAATAACTGATAAAACCCCACTGAAAGAGAAATAGCCCTCACCAGTGTAAACATATAAACATTGAAAAAACACCTGCACAACCACAAACTAAATGCCATTCACAGAAAGGAAAAAGAGTGAAAGTCATTGTTGTTCTTCCTGAAGGGGCAAATACAATGTAACTTTGTTATACAAGCTAGCAGCAAGAAAGACTGGGCTAACATTATTCTGCTTGAGTTTTGATGTTTAGGGATGCCACTACAATATTGTTTCTTCTTTCTTTTGCTTTTTTCAGTTTTGTGGTGTTTGGTCTCAAGATGCAGGGTTTAGAAGCATGTTTTAGATCTCATTTAATTATTTAATAAACTGTAGAGCATCAGGAAATATCAAAATCATATTTGATATTTTGGCTCCATTTGATTCTTTCACTGATAGGTAAAATGGCTGGTTTCATAAGAATCTTTCCCAATACGTATCATCACATTTACCCACAGAGAATGGGTAAACACCCTTTATACATCAGCCCACAGTTGTTTCTAGTGGGTCAGTATTGATAGTAGGCGAATTGCCAACACCTGAGGGCTTTAAACATTCAATGCAAGGTATAGGGACAAGTATATGTATTAAGAGCGCTATCACCAAGCATTTGGGATAGTGGTGAAAACATGACACCAGACTTTTGGAAAACATGCAACGTAGTGTCACTTGGAATGCTCTGCAAAAAAGGATTGGAGTGATATTGTTTGTATTTGCAGTGATTCAGCTTCGTATATGAAAAAGTTGTGTGATGACCTGTCAAAATTGATACCCGAACTGAACTGATTCCCTTTAGGAGATCCTTGCCATTTGTTAGATGGTATGCTGAAAGCATCTTTACTATCTTCAGAGTTAATGAGGGATGCTATTGACTTTTGAGTCCATTCTGGTACTCCTTGAGAGTAGGCTGGGCGACACCTTTAGTGACTTTGGCACTGCCACATGTTCCATGTTAGAGTGTTTGCAACTTGGTAAGAGCAATTCAGGAATGTGAAATGGCTTGCAATGATGCATAGAAATGTCCCTTCACCACCAATGGCATTAGAAGTCAATGAAACCTCACTGTGGTACTCTGTACAAGTTCTAGATCCCTTCAGTAAAGGGGAAATTCCTCCATAGTTTCAAAAGTGCTGCTTCATTTTTGACCGCTTCAATAACTCTGCGGGCAAAAGCGCCCAGCTCAATGCAAATGTTGCAGAACTTGCCCTGAGAATCGCAATGTTCAAGTACACCAGCATTGGCATGGAAAGCAATTCAGTGGCCAGAGTTAGCAAATTGTGTACTGATGTTTTGGAGTTGCCTGTCTCAAGTGCCAATGTTGAGAGGGCCTTTTCACAGATAACAGTTTACATAGTAAAGAGCGTGACCAAAGACTCACTGAAGAAGTATTGTATGGTTTACTACGATATGTTTAATTTGCAAAAATCTATTTGGACCTCATATACACTATACATACACTGTCTATATAAAATGTTCTAACAGTGCAGAAAGCAAGAAATAATAAAAGCAAAACGTTCCATAAACACCGGAAAAACACTTTTTCTTTTGTTTTTAGTGGCGCGAAAATGTGTAACCACTGATAACAACTGTTTTTTAAAGGAACTGAAATCACTGAAAAAACCCCACCAGAATTTACCAAAAATAGAAACTGAAAACAGGAAAGCCTAATCATAAAGTACACAATCACAAGCACTACATTCAATTCAAGTAGGAGCAAAGAGGAAAATATAAAAACAATAATGACTTCATAAAAAGTATGTACATTTATTCACATATAGATTAAAAACATATTCAATAATACATTGTTTAAAATTCATAATCATACAATAATACACAGAAATATACATCAATGGAAAATATAGTTCCTATTTAACTGAGAAAGATACAATAGTCCAACAATGCAATCTCGCTCTATCACCTGTAATACTATCTTCGTTAGAGTTGTTGCTTCACAGACTTAGCGTATCGCTACTCAGATTGCATCGATGCGTTTCGGTGGGCATATATTTAAAAAGCCAAAACCTTCTTCAGGAAAAAATGCATGAATCCCACAGCTCCCTTGGTGACGCATTTTCTTGAGGCTGGACATAGCGAAAAAGATTTCATGTGGTTCATCCTTGAGAGAATTAAGATTGAAAAAAGAGGAGACAATATGCAATCTAAATGTAAAATGTGTGAGCAATGGTATATTTCCCATTTGAACAGGAATGGATTAAATACTAAGGAGGAATGGGAAAGCATGACTAGGCCCTCTTAATATTTATTCATATTTTTTACTAGGTATTGATGAGGATGGCCATTCTTAACCCCTTTTTGGCCATTTAGTGATGTTGTGGAATAAATAATTAAACAACAAATGAATACAGTATCGAATATTCAAGGTATAGAGAACTATTACTTGTTATATTTAGTTAGATGTGACTGTTAGAGGTTAGGTGATGTAAATATATGATCTCTAACCATCTTAAATCACTATTTTTATTTAAATAGTGACTTATATTGAGTACATATGGCTATGCGAGTAAAAATGCTGATGTGATTATAAACTTCCATGATGTGACCGACTTATCTGTATATACATGTATATATGGACATATCCGTAGTATCAATTTTTGATATTTCTACAATAATAAAATACAGAACTGTTGCTGATTTCCAAAATAATGTAGCTTGTCTTTTTAAATAGTAGTATGTTATGATCAATATGTCACATGAAGAAATGTTATAACTAGAGAATTTATTAAATGTCTGTATATTTAGAGTGTTTGCATGGACTACTCTGGTTTTAAAGTAGTTATCATGCATTATATCAGCACTATTAGGAGTAATAAAAGACAAGGTTACTGAGATGAAAATTAACATTAATCAACGGCTATGGCTCTGTTTATTCGAAATAGACTAATAATATTTGGCTGTGAGATTGCTACCTATATATGGCTTGCCCGGCTCTATAATCATGTATCTATTTATATATTTATACAAGTCAGCACCACGGAATGTATTAGTAGGTCAGGAATAGTTTCAGCGAAACTCATTCATTCCTCACTGTACTATTAGGAAGCTGGGAATCGTAGTCCGTTATCTATGTTGCTCCCTAGCGGAGCTCCTTAGCCGATTTACATGAGTTTGCGCTGCCCGTTCTGAGCCGGAAACACTTGTTTAACCCAGGTACGTAGACTTAACCAATTATCCGATTTCGCATGCAAATGCATGCTGTAGGAGAGTATTTAAAGGTGGTGTCTTTTGGAGGCCAGATACATATCGAACGAGGCGTCTGACCAGCCAACCCGTGTTTTGGCTTATTTTCAGGTAATCTCGCCCTATAAGATTATGCGATGCAGTCTCATGTTTAGAAGAAAATTCTAACCTGAATGGGAGTATTCTGGAAACTAATTAAATTTTTAATGTTTGCTCTCTTGGCTATAGGCTGCTGGCAGTCTTGCACTAATTTGTGAATGGGTCTAGTAAAAGTAACCCTTCATTACATTGAGACGCTTAGAGCTTAAGGACTCGGGCGTTGGGGGAAAATTGGTTGTGCCCATCGATTTTTTTAGCCAGGTAATTATAGCCACTTTTGCGAACAGATCTTGTTTCTTATACTTTTGATCCTGTTACAAATTTGAGATTAACAGTGACTAGGTGCCTACTGTTTCTTCTTTATTAAATGCACCGCTCTATATATTTTTTTTAATTAAATGCACAGACCTCTCTATATGTTCTTAAAAAGAATGTTTCATGACGGTGGCTAGATGTGTTCTGATACCATCGTATTTACACCGTTGCTCAATATCAGCATCTGAGGCCTAAGAATTTATAATATAGTGCGGCCTATATTCCCCTCAAATATGCTATGTAATTTCTTTTGGGAATACTGTTAATTACTGGGGAATATCTAATTGTGTACCCCATAGGTTTTTATTTAAGAAACCACGTATCGGCAGCACTACTGACCAAGCAATGCCTGCTAAGACAGCTAGGGATATAAGAAAGATTTACTCTGTATTGCAGATTTATACGCAAGAACAACGTGGCACTTTCTTGGTCGCATGGTTGAGCTGCCCGTTCTCTGAGGCATTCTATGGGAGTAAACAGTGGCTTAAAAAGGTGTGTGATATTTACAATACGTTCATCTTATTGAAGTATAATGCGCTCATTTTTTTTTACTCCTTTAGTTTTTTACGCTCATTAATACTAGTGCCTTGGCTTTTTATCTCCTTGTTGCATAGAGTGTCAATTAGAATATGCCCCAAAAAAATAATATAAAATGGGTTTGGCATTAAGACCATATAGGTACGCCTAGAGTGATCTAGGATAATTATGTCCAGATCTCTATAGGTGATTTAGAAATAGTAATAATGCTTTCTGTGACGTAAATGATTGTTTACAGACGTTTGAGTCAGGCTTTGACAAAGTAATATGAAGGTATACATATAGTGATTTTGCCTTACTATGTTTCAATGCCTATATGTATGTACAAAAAGTAAATGTTCTTTTGATACATTTAAAGTGATCCAACTGTTTAATGTATGTATGAATGGTACTTAGGAGAAAGTTTGGAGCTTTGAGGTTCTATGGAAATTATGTGATGTTTTATTTGATATATGCTGGTAGTATGAAATTTATTAAGATGTATCTTATTGTATGTACTATTTTTATATTTCAGATATTCTGTGTAATTGTGGGATTCATACATTTTATCCTGAAGGTGTTGGTTTTTTAAATATATGTCGACCGAAACGCGTTGATGCAATCTCTGAGTAGCGATACGCTAAGTCCTTGAAGCAACAACTCTAACCAAGATAGTAATACATGTGATAGAGCGAGATTGCATTGTTAGACTATTGTATCTTCCTCAGTTAAATAGGAACTATATTTTCCTCTTTTTGTTTCCCATTGATGTATATTTCTGTGTATTATTGTATGATTATGAATGCATTATTGAATATGTTTTTAATGTATATCTGAATACATTTACATACTTTTTATGAAGTCATTATAGTTTTTATATTTTCCTCCTGGCTCCTACTTGAATTAAATGTAGTGCTTGTGATTGTGTACTTATGATATTACTGCCCAAAGGGGAAATTCTGTTTTGACATTTTCCGTTTCTACCATTAGTCAAGACTAGGCAGCCGCCTTGGGCGTCAAATGGGCTAAAGTGGCAAAAGGGGGGAACATTTTGTAACGGTCTTCTACAATTCTACATCACATGACGTCACGTTCGGCACCACTGGCAGGCCCATACGTGCCAGGATCTGTGCAGCCGCGGCGCCAGCATGGCTGATCGTGCCATCAGTCGTGCCTGCTCAAAGGCTGGCGCTCGTTTCTCCGTGTCCTTCCAAGCCTTTGTGCGCGAGACGGCCCATCTGGAAGTGTGGATGTCAAAGGTAACAGGCCAGATCCCCCTCTGCACTGGCACACTCTGCGCTCCATGAGATGCAGGGCTGTTTCATCCGTGTTCGCAAGGTACGTGTAACGTCTCACGTGCTTCAGCTACGTCAAGTATAAACAAAACTTTTCTACTAGTGAATTGGAATTTACGCAGGTTGTAAATCTGTGTGCGCAACACAAACCTTCATCTTGTCTTGCAGGTGCTACGTTCCGACTTTACGAGTCTCCGGAATGTATATATGTATAATGCAGATCGTTCACTTACGGACTGTCCTGGGCAGATTCACTTCTCTGTCATTTGTTTTTCATAGCTCTTGTGCTTCGGGTGGTGGGTGCCTGGGACGCAGTTGGAGGAGGCCCTTCATAAAACTTCAGAAATCAATACCTCCTCAAGAAAAGGGCCTGGGTTTGTGTAACCTGCGTATGGAATGTGTGTCCATTGTGTACATGCACTCTCGAGTTAAGTCACATCCACTAGTGTTACTATTATATGCCTCCCGCGTGTCGACTCTGAACAGGTAAATACCAAGAGGGTCCTCTGGAGATGCACAGCTGTGATTCGCAAGCCAATCCTCTCAGCTTCTATCTGGGACTCAACAGGGTACCCTGTCTTGCAGGGTAACCAAGAGCTTGCTGTAGTGACCTGCAGATTACATCTCAGGAATTTACAATACCCTTAAAATGATTTTTCTTGGATTTGAATATGTCACCAAGGTTCTGCAGCACGTGTATACTCCCTTGTACTGATCTCACTGGCACAGATCAATGCAGCAGGTACATTGACCCGACACACTATAAAACTCCAGACTATACGTGTCTGCAGCTGGTGCATTGACAGACCAGCAATATAACGGATCTTAAAAACATATGAAGGGCAGATTAAGATTCCCCAGTGGGGGCCCAGTCCGAAGAAGTATCCCCGTGAGACCTTTAAGTGGGTTTGAACTGTATAACCAGCATTGTATCACCATTAAAGTACTTTTTAACCTGCATTTCTTAAACGTATAGGCTAAATGAGTTGAGACTCAATGTGTACAGCCCATTGAAAGCAGATTACATTGGTGCAGTTATTAGCATTTTGCTTAGCCTATTACTCTGTTGAGAAATGCTAAATTTGCAGATCAGAAGGATACAAAAACCTAGTTGGGGCCCCGGAGATTGGAAACTGAGTGACCAGGTTAAGCTCTCGGATGTGTTAACTGGACTAACTGTGACCACAAAGAGGTACTCCCCTGTGCAGTCTGTTATACCAAATACATTTATGTGCACTGTAAACTTATCAAAACAGACACCTGAGTAACATCTTCAGTACGGAAGGGTATAACCCGAATCGGGGTTAAGTGGCTCTGTGGATGGCTCAGTTGCGTCGTAGAGACTCATCCTTGAGCCGGAGTTGGGGTTCTTCCCAAGAGCGTCTGGTGTTTTGGTTCTTGGAGAGTTTGATGAAATTAGCATCGGTGGTGGAAACCTGTCCTAGGCACATGTGACTCGCCCAGTCTCTGTGGCCAATAGTAACTGGATGACTATATTATTTTAATAGATTAGCTTTGTACCTATAGGACAGTCCCAAAGAACTAGTGCATAAACACAGCTAAAATAATACCTGAAATACAATACATATGAAAATGTATATCAATACTAATTAGCTATATGTCACATAAGTGTATATCATCATCTACGGAACTGTATGAGTAACTAGATGTAGCTACCGTAACTATGGATCTTTACTGTGTGGCTATACTGTCTATGTACATTATAATTAACTGTATAATGATACAAACTATGCCACTATACTCCAACTCATTATACTCTATATAACTGTATGACAACACAAACAATGTAACTATATTAGCTATGCAACAGAAAATAAATAGACATTGCTATAATAACTGTGTAAGGTAAATTACAAAGGCCAAGCTGACTTCAGTTATGGCAGTTGACCACTATCATGACTTTAGTGTGCTGGAATATTTTTTGCAACTGCTGATGTCGCTTTTTGGATTTTTCTTTCATTCTCTGCTATAGAGTGAGCCTGGTCAGGTCTGACCAAGATCAAATGATGTTAGTGAGGGAGCGACAAACAATTGTTTCTGCATTAGCCTTGTTGGTCTCATTTCTTTATCATTGTAGTGCTCTGCAGGCCGCAAGTCTTCTAACCTGGATGACAGGGGGAGACAGTGATGGTAGTAAAAGGGAGGGGACAGAATTTTTCAATTCTCGCCTATCGTGGCAAAACACTTAGAAACGGTCCGGAAATTAAATAAAGTCAAAATGACAGTAGCTTACCATATCAAGGCCCGACTGGAGAGTGCTCTGTCCTAGCAATGTGTATATCAGGCGTTCTGGCCCGGTGTTATGTTAAAACTTTTTTTATATACCAATGTTGAACACAGAAACCGGCTTAACCACTAAGGTATAAAATTCAGCGGCCATCCTAACAGTCCTAAGTCTCAAACTAAACTCTATTTTCATGAGTCCGAACGTCCATCATGTTCTCAAAACATAATCAAGGTATCTACATTAACTTATAATATTCAAACCCCAAACTATATATACTAAATCTACTATATTAAAGCACCAAAGTTTCTACTGGTGTAAATGGTTTTATTAGACGCACTGGTCGGTCACCATATTGGCTCACAATACATGTCTGCATAAAGGCTTGCTAACTCACAGACCATATTCCACAGCTGAGCGTTTATTGTTTCGAGAATCAGACTAAACTTTATACCTTAGTCCTTAGTATCAATTAATTCCTCAGATGTACTGTAATTATATATTTTATTACCAGCAATGTCAGACTGTGTATTAAATATACTTTTTTACTTCATAACAGCCATCTCTGTTCATCCTGATTATCACCGTGGGTTAAGTAACAATTAGTTCAAACACCAATCGCTTCACTGTGGAATAACGAAATTACTTAATTTATCCATATAAATAACAGCTTTCAGTCCTTCTGTCTAACAAGCATATGTGAGACCAAGTAAAGCACGTTATTTGTGTTCATATTCCTTCCAACAATAGTAGAAATATTCCAAATATTACAGAAAAAACAATTGCTTCATAAACACAAAGGTTTGCCCATCGTAATTATGCCATGTAAGGAGTCGGCACAGAAACATACTAACAAAAGGCAAAACAGAAAACATACACTATTCTGATGGAACATCAAGTAAACTTGTATCAATCACTACAGGATCGCACTAATATTAGTAAATATTAGAAAATATGCTTCAAATCTTTTTAGTGATTACTTGACCATAAATGGGTCTGACCATCCACCATTGTGCTTATGAAAGTTGATACTCAAGCAAGAGTGAAATGATAAATAAGTACTATTCGAGTAGATGAGACAGCAAATTGACTTGTACCTCTAAAGGATTACATCATACTTTCTAAGCAATAACAATCCCTTTTCATCCATTTTTAATCTCATAATCCATACCGCTAACATTATCTATATTTTAGTTTAAGATTACCTCTTCTCAAATCCTCCACAATATGGTCAATACCATGAAATTGAAACCCTAAATGAACACATTCGATTGTATGCACTGTATACATGAGTGTATTTCCTTACCACACATACTAGAAAATAACCCAGCAGGAAAATTCGCCTGAACCTTTAATTGAATGATGAAACATGATCTAGATTATTCTTACAATTTACAAGTAATCTTAATCTACCTCAACTAAGCAATCACTGTGCTTTATCACCAACAGCATTGTTAACTAATGGTGCAAGAGCAGGCCAATTGGGTTGCTCTGGATGAACGTTCATAGTATTCTCACAAAGAGCCGTAGTTAGAAGGCATGCTGTTTATTTGGCCCTCTCTCAACACCCACTGGTGTCAAAGAGGAGGTACCATTCTAACAGTCTCCTGATAATTTGGTCTCTTACATACATTTTGAACAACTAATAATAAATTCCCTACAATCAAGTTCTCTATTTTTTCCTTCTAAACTCTTTTTGGCGTTTGTGTGCTTCTGGAAATAAGTTCAGTTTGACAGAACCAATAAATCCATCTGCACATACCCTATGGCAGGGCAGTCAGTTTTATACATAGTCAATCACTCACTGAAGATCTCATATCAAACTTTCACTTTTTCATCTAGTTACTGCTTCACAAATACATATTTGGGGCATGAAATACCAATAAGCCCCGCCTCCAGAAATTTGCTATCAGAGCAGGGCCTCACTTCACTGCAGAACATTATTAGATTTAAAGTAGGTCATATTGCTGGCAGACACCGAAACATAACAGAGCATTTTATACCAAAGGATATTTGTGGAGATAAAAACTTCTGCTAAAACAAGAAATGCCTGAAGTATACAGTAGTGAGGCTTGTGACCATTATAAAAATGTGTGGTTTCCTTCAGTACAATCAGCAGTGTGAACACATCTAGAGATCAGCAGTGCAACAATCACACACACAAGAAATACACTTTTTTAAGATAGGAATAGATTGAGCAAAACGAGTGCAGGTACAGAATATTTAAGTTTGGATTTATAGATTTGCAAGTAGGGAGCAAATTAAAAGGATGAGAACAGGATTCCAGATTCTAGGTGCACTCCTCGAAATGGTGCACTCAATGTTGGACATCTTTTTAAAACTTTGTATGTTAAGATGCAATTTACAATCACTTCTTTGGTTCTCCATTTAGTGGACAGATACAGTTTTTCAAGAGAAGTAGGGATTTAGATGTACGGCTTTGTATTCGAGATAAGATATTAAGTGGAGAGACATTTAAGTGTTAGCCATTTCAGGGATTTTAAAACTGGAGTAATTCAGTTGAAATGTCTCATGTGGTTGATTATCCAAGCTGGAGAATAGAGAAGAGCATTGAATGATTTACGTTGGATTAAGTTAGCCTGTTTATTTGATTATTCTGTGAGATCGCACCAGAACCAATGCAGCAGTGTTACAATCAAGGTTGTAGTCTTGTAGGTTACAAATGAGTTCGGTTTAAAGAAGGTTACAAGTACATCTTGTAAAGCTCAACCAGGATCAGGATCCTCCTGCTCAGCCCTTCTGAATCCAACTGCCCATTCATCCAAACACAAACACTCAACATTCCAACAACCCAATGAAAGTAAAAGGCCACAACACATTTCCCCCTATGAAACAGGAAATTCAACAGGAAAAAGACGGTAAAACAGCCTACCACAAAATGTCCAATAAAACTATAAATACCAAACCACCAAAAGAAACAGAAAAGGTCAAAACACTTTCTGCAATCACTTCCATGCTCCAATGGGATGTAAGATGGTAAAATAGACACTCAATTAATATGTCACACAAATTCACAATGCAAGAGTGCAGATAACCCAAAAACTGAATACAACTACCCGTTCCCCGCAAAACACATATGCTTGGTCAGGACAAGCCCGTTACCCTCCATAACACTGAAACAGGACCAGGGCTTCTTCCACACTCTACTGCATTAGGGTGTAACCATGTACCCCCATCACCATACACCTAAACAAGCCCAGGGTTTCACTTACCTTCTACTGCTTAAGGAGTGTAACAATGTACCCCCTTCACACTGGGCTAAAAACTGCCACATCATCCTAACCCATGGGAAGGATGGTTTCTACCCATGGGTTTAACACATGGCTGCTACATCTGAAACCTCTTCGAGAGGATGGTCAAAATCACTCTTCACAAAAATGACACTGAACCTACTCTCCTCCTTCAGCATAATAAACAGGGAAGAGAAAACGTACAACCGTACACCTTTGGGCTAAATACATGCCCCAACACCCATAACCTCTTAAGAAGGGTGGAAACTTGAGCTTACGCACTGCCCAAACACCCTTAACCCCTTAGGGAGGGTGGAATTTTGGGCTAAGGCACTGCCCCCACACCCTTGACCCCTTAGGAAGGATGGATCACATTAACTTAGTATTACAAAAACATTCACTTTCATTATGGTCTCACAGGAGGACTAATCCCGGACACTAATCAGGGAAAATAAAAACTTGCACAAGTACACCAATCTCATCCTCGTCGCCAGTGTTACAATCAGGGATTTATTATATTGTACGTTACAAAAAGAGTTGGATTCAAACCGTTGACCTTGATAAAGCTTGGTCACAACTGTTCTCCCTGCCATGTGGATTGTCACAGGGGTCCTCCCTAAGCCCCACACTTTTTAATGTGTATATATGACACCCTTGGCTGTGCCGATTAGATCCTTCGGTTTCCAGCTGACGTCTTAAGAAGATGACACGCACATAGTGATGTCATTACGTTCTGGGCAAGAGACAGAGAAAGGTAAAAAGTTCCACGACTCCATGAAAGCAGTCAAGCTGTGGATGACCATGAATTGCTTGAAGTTGAATTCAAGCAAAACAAGGGTTCTCATATTTGGCAGCAATGCTAATTTGTGGACACCAGATTGGTGGCCAGAAGAACCAGGGACGCTTCCAGAGCCAACTAGGAAAGCAAAAATCCTAGGAGTCTTAATTTACAACAACCTGACAGTCGAAGACCAGGTGAATGTATTTACCTCCACAAGTTTCAATCTTCTTAGGATGATACAGAAGATTGTTTCCTTCTTGCCGCAGACAGCCACAAGGTAGTGATAACATCTCTAATCTTATCAAGGGTGGGCTATTGTATTAGTTTATACCTAAACATCCAACAGAAAAACCTAAATAGACTCCAACGTGTGCAGAACGCAGCAGCAAGACTTGACTGGAACACCAACCTTTTCATCAATAAAAAAAGGGGAAAAAAAACTGCTGCATTGGCTCCCTGTCAAACAGCAGATTTAATTCAAATCCTTGTACACAGTTTAAGGACCTCCATGGAAGAGGTCCGGAACATCTAAAACAGTGCTTTAAATGGTATGCTCCAAAGAGAGCACTCCAATCGACAGGAGCAAGATTAGTGGTAGTACCCACATTTAAAATAAGTAAAATTGAGGGGGGGGAGAAGTTTCACTACTTGCGCAGCTAGGGCCTGGAGTCAGCTTCCTTTCCACCTCAGGAACACCACAGAGCTGTTACATTCAGGATAAGACTTAAAACCTGGCTTTTTACCTCCTAGGCTAACTCACACCCTGACAATCGAAAGGCAGCATGCAGTGCCAGGACACCTGCGGGTAACCGTGACGCTTAAGAAATAAATTTAACATAACTTAGATCAGGTTACAGGTAAATCACGTAAAGACCCACCAGGAGCAGCATTCTGATGCTCAGCTCTTCTCAATCCAACTGTACACTCATCCAAGCACAAACACTCAACATACCAATCATCCAATCATCCAATGACCTCAGTCACTGACTGAGCATCAGGGAACATGAAAACTGTGGGGAGAATACATAAGACTGCTAGGGCCCGCAAAAAGCGGCTTTAAAACCATGTTTGGGGATAAACATTCTGATGAGCAGCTTTAGGTGAAATCTGGCACACTTATTTGATTTATTTGATACAGAAGTCAAGATTGCGAAAGCCATCCAGCAAGAAGCTTAGAGACCTGGCTGATTTCTCAATTTAAGGAACAGTGTTTAGGGCCTATAATTTAGCAATCCAGTCACAAGGGAGCATGTAAGAGTTTAAACTATTGGAGGAACTGTGTCTTATGAAAATTAGGTTTTTTCAATAACATACATGAATCATGTTGGGTAGGCATTATGCTAGTGTGTCAATATTTTCCCTGCCATCAATCCAGAGGTACAGTTCTATAGTATGGTTTGGGGCCTCTTTTTGCTTGCATGTTATGTTAGCATGGCTTATTAGAAGTTTAAACACCATTTTACCTTTTGCTGCTTTTTGCACACAACACTGCTTAGCTGTTTTTGCACGTTAGCTTTCACGAAGGTCTATACATGAGAAAAGGTTTGTTTTTAGACATCTCTAGACATACATCGTGCCCCCAGCCTGAACAGTGAGTGCTGAGCCGTCAAGGTTATCATAACATGTGAGCCTGTTTATCCGCATGTCCGTGTAACACATTCTAGATGCAACATTTTGGAAGCTGTGAGCCAAGCAAGATTCTGGCACCTTTATTATAGCACACGTCCCTTAATTTCACAGACTTGGAAGATTCCAGGGATGCAGAGAGCCTTGCAGATCCAGATGTAATTTACACTTACTGAGCATACAGGTAATAGGGTCCCCCAAAACAAGCTCAAGAGACCTTCTTTAGTTTATAATACATAGCTCCTATATAGGGAGGGTGTTAAAACTAGGCGCTATATAACCTTTTTACACTATCATTGTAATAGGATTCCTCCTTTTGTGTTTTATGGAATAGTAACTATGCTGACCACATTATTTTAATCATATGTTTGTGTAAGTTGACTAAAATACTGCGCATGAGATCACGTCGTTAAAATAAATATTTTAACCTTACCATGTCTCTTATTTTACTCCTGTTGTGCACTGGCATGAGAGTATAACAAAAATAGTGTTCTCACTTCCCACCATTCCTGAGAGGGTCCTAAGTCGCATGTTCTAGGTTGTCTAATCATTGGTTACTTTGCTATAGGACGAAGAGCTAATGTGACACGAATTGCGAGCTGGTTGGGGTTTCTAGGTCCTGAGGTGAGTTTCTGGTACACCACAATTAACTAATGTCCTAGGTATCTGTGCAAAGTTCTGTGTATGAGCAGAAACCCTTGCAACATGGCGCCACCGCCGAGTGTGGTCTTATTGTGAGACACTGGAGTAGTGCTTATATCAGTCTATGACCCCCTCACTATTGTTTCCGGTTGACAATGACGAATAAAACCTACCTATAGTTACATAGGTTGCTTCAAGCTTGATAGCAGTTTTCTGTTTGAATTACTACCCAGTTCCTTATATTATTGCATTGTACTTCTCTATTACTGTTTCGATATGGCTGTAGTTGATATCCCAGCATACAGTTGTGTGGCTGTACAGAATCACTTGCAGGAATACCTCGTTTCTTTAGAGGGACAGGCAGTGGTTTTTGTAGTCTCAGCTGACGCGGCGTAACCATTTGAGTTGTATTACTTATGGGTTACATTTCCCGCGGTAGATGCTGGTACTGGTGTATTTCACACTTACACCCCTGCTGATGCTCCTGCTGCGTACACATAAACAAAGTGGAATCCACTCAAGGTGGTGGTGATCCTTAAAGTGATGGGAAAACACACAGTGTTGTTTAAATGCCCCTCACACACCAACAGGCCCCTTGGTGTCATGCTTCATCATCGGGGCCTTCGTACCCCTCTACGGGATGCGGCGTGCTACGACTCGCGAATACGCAGGAGCACTTTGAAGTGGACTATGTGTGGGGGTGTGTGTGGGATCAGAAATGTGAGTGAGGTGAGGTGAAAAAGTGAAAAGTTAAAAATACCTGGCACGTGGGAGGAAAACATATTTTTATTTAATCCCCGGCTGGTATTGTTAAAAGAAGTGCAGGGCGTGGTTAGATAGATACGAGTTAAGGTATCAAAAACCACAGGTGTAGTGTCAACATGTTTCGGAGGTCACAGCCTCCTTCAGGACAAGGGTTATGCACTTACCCTCCCCTTACTCACATGCAGAATGTAAAAGTGTTTTCAAAAATTAATAAAATAACCACAATGTGTAATATTCCTAACAGTGTTTTATAATGTTAGCGAATGCAGTTGCGCCCAATTGGCGAAAGAACCTGCGGAAAGAAATGCATAAGTAAATACATGCAGATGTCACAAGACCCTCATTAGAGGAGAAGAAAAAACCTTCTCTGAGTATCACCAGGTCATACCAAAAATAATGGGACCCTATAGATAAAAGAAAAAGCACACAAGTGGACATGACAATACTGACACACACACATATACAAAACACATAATCATTCTCTGCTCTGATTGAGAAGAGCACATGAAAAGAAAGAGAAAGTCTTACTTAGAGTTCTAAAATATAAGACCTCATGAGCCTAAGCGTATATTGGGGATCCTTCCTTCCTGCTTAGAAAAGACCTAAAAATATGAATGAACGGGGTTCAGTTGGAAACAGGGCACAATGTTCAATTTACCAGGCTACAGGGAAATGCTAGTCATTGATACCCATTAACTCACGGTTACTGCATCAGCAATTCGCCTGCCTTCCCTCAACGCGGCTCCGATGAAGTGAGCCTGTGTAGCGTCAGGGTCCTGATATATATACTCTATCCCTCCTACTAATTAGAGATGGTAAATTGGTTAATTGGGATCGGTGTATGCCCACATACGGGAAATACAAACACCGAAGGTCCGGTACTGCGCTCTAACTGAACGCTGATGGCGCACATGCGCACTGCCACCTGTCAGGTGCGCATGCGCGGACGAAAAGAACGACCGCGCATGCGTGAGGCAGACACGCTATGCAATGAAAGACGCGGAGGAGCATTATACAGTGTCTAACGCCTTATTGGAAAAACGCGTGTATTTACTTGCCTCAGTTCGTAAAACGGGCAAAGTCTACCTGTTGCAATATTGAGGGACAACTTAACACATGTTGTTAAATAAGTATTCAATTCAAACAGTACTGCAGAACGATGTATAGAATCCAGTAATGTTTAAACCCCCGGATTTATACACAGAGGGAAATAACCTATTATAAATAGGAAACAGAGATAGACACTGGCATGGTTAGTATACAGGGTGATGTCAGTTGCAGGGGAAGGAGGCCATATGTGCCTGGTAAAGCGATTGCAATATAGCCAGATGAACCATATGCATCATAATTCAGGATCCGGACAGTATATTGTGTCAAAAACAATTGCTATCTCAAAAGGCTCCAAGGAATAGAGTCGTTAAGCCCCATTGTGTCAGTTCCCAGCCTGAACACCCATCGTTGTTCCTTCTCTAAAAGGCCCACTTCTGAGGGTAACTGTTCAATAACAGTCCACTGCAGCTCATTCACACAATGTTGGTGTTCAATAAAGTGGGTAGACATCTTGGTAGTGAGTTTCTTACATCTGATGTTGCTTTTGTGTTCATTTAATCTCACTTTGACAGGTCTTGTTGTCATACCAACATATTCCTTACCACAGGGGCACGTGATTAAATATACAACATTCTTGCTGTTGCAATTTGTAAACACACGTTGCTCCCATTGTGTTCCATTTGAGAAGGTCAAGGTCAAGCTTTTTTTGGTAAGGTGGCAGTTGTTACAATTACCACACGGGTGGTGACCATGTATGCCTTGAAGTCTTGTTTGGTCCTTTTTGGTTGGAGGGGGTCTTGTGTGGACTAGCATGTCTCTCAAGTTCCTGCCCCTTCTATGTGCAAACAAAGGCTTCTCCAAGGTCAGACCGCTACTCGTCAGAGTGCGCCAATGTTTGTTCACCAGCTTTGTCACCTGGTTGGTAACTGGACTGTATGTGGTGACACATACTGTTCGTTTATCGGCTTCCTCCCTTCGAGGGTTATCCTCCAGGAGGGCCTCTCGATTGTTGTTCCTTGCCCTTTTTGATGCTTTTCTGATTACAGTTACAGGGTATTTTCTTTGTCTTAATTTCACACTCAGATCCTCAGCCTGAGATTTAAACTTGGCGATGTCACTGCAGTTTCGTCGAAGACGTAGGAACTGCCCATAGGGAAGGTTCTCCCTCAGATGACGTGGGTGAAAACTGTCAAATCTGAGGAGACAGTTCTTGGCCGTTGGTTTGAAATGTGTCTCTGTTTTGAGCATTCCTGCTTCACAGTAGATGTTTAGATCCAAAAAGACCATGCTCTGGTTAGACATCTGATGAGTAAATTTCAGATAGGCATTTTGGTTGTTAAGCCAAGCTGTGAAGTCAGTTACTGTAGTCATATCTCCTTCCCAGATGACCAAGATATCGTCTATATACCTCCGCCATGTGAGAATCCTCGGCCTGTATGGGTTGTCTGGGTGGAGGATTTTCGTGGACTCTAGATGATGGACATATAGTCCAGCCAAGCTCGGGGCAAAAGTACTGCCCATACTGGTCCCGTGCTTTTGCCAGAAGAGGGTGCCCTCATACTCAAAAAAAATTTTGGTGAGGGCCAAGGAGATGCACTCCAGTACTACATTTCGTGGAGTGTGGTATTTCCAGTTGGTAGAATGTAGTACCTCCTCAATGATTTGTAATGTATCTTCGTGTGGGAGACTCGTATAGAGGCTCTCCACATCAAGACTGAGGAGCATCTGGGAGCTGGGATCAAAAGTCTGGTTGTTCAGTAATTGAAGTACTGCCTTCGTATCCTTCAAATATGTATCAGTGGCCTGGACGATTGGTCGTAGAAAAGCATCCGCAAATTTGGACAGTGGTTCCAGAATCGATGAGATGCCGGAAACAATGGGGCGACCAGGAGGATTATCAAGGTTTTTGTGCACCTTGGGTATGGTGTAAAAATAAGGAGTCCGTGGATTCTTTTGTATCAGAAAATCCGACTCTTTTTTGGTAATCCAATCATGGGCCAGTGCCTCTTCCACCATACCTCCTATTTGAACTCTCAATGATTCAGTTGGATTTTCAGTGAGGACCTGATAGTTCCTATCATCAGACAGGAGCCTCCTGCATTCTTTGTCATAGGCCAAGGCGGTTTGGATAACTACTGCGCCTCCCTTATCCGCAGGTTTTATAATCAAGTTCTTGTTCAACCTCCCCGTTGTTTTGGAATTAAAAGTTGAGATCCAGAGACTGGAAGTACAGCTAAAAGCTTTCATTTCCCCTGCTGAAATAAAAAAAGGCCTTGAGGAACTGAATCAACAAATGAAGGATTTTGAGGCTACCTTAAAACAAAGCAAATTTAATAAATTTAAAAAAGATAAAGATCGCTTTACCCCGGAGAGAGCTTACCCCTACACCCGAGCTGATTATGTCATGAAGGATAACTCAAGTGATACTGACAGTGTCAACTCTGATGGCAGTAATTCTAGCAACAAATCAGGGGGTTTTCAACAAAGAAAACAACGGGGAGGTTTTCGACAGCAAAGGGCCCAATTCCCACGCCAGAGAGGCTGGCGAGGTTTCCAAGGACCCCAATTTAATCCTTATCAACCACCTTTCCAATTCCCACCATACCAGTTTGGACCACCACAAATGGGACAAATGTACCCCCAATGGGTCCCGGACCAAACCAACGCTCCCCAGAATCAACAACCTTTTTTATCCTGGGGCCAAGGACCCCGCAGAGGGCGGAACAAGAAGGGCAACAATGTCAACTGGCAACCCGCAGAGGAGACAGACCCACGGGTGGTGACGAGGAGCATGACGGCGAATCAGGCGTCATCGAGCAGCAGGGGGACCTAGTTATTAACATAACCCCGTGGCCCCTCACAGACCTACAGAGGGAGGTACTGAACAAAGGCCTGGGATATGTCCCCACGAACAAACCAGACATTTTCTTATTGCACAAAGAAATGCAGGAGTTTATTAGAACTATTAAACTGCGGGCGTTTTTCAAAGATAAGGCACCATCCACAGAGACCTCTGACACCGGTTTAAAACCAAGATCCACTTTTACACCGTTGGATAATCAACTCCCGGTAGAGGTCCTGGCTTTCGAAAAAGCCGTAATGCAAGAATTAAAATGTCTCGAAAACAAACAGAGGGTTTTTCAAAACATGTCGAGAATGGAAAATGAGGCCATCAAGGAGTTGAGGATGAACAAGAACTTGATTATAAAACCTGCGGATAAGGGAGGCGCAGTAGTTATCCAAACCGCCTTGGCCTATGACAAAGAATGCAGGAGGCTCCTGTCTGATGATAGGAACTATCAGGTCCTCACTGAAAATCCAACTGAATCATTGAGAGTTCAAATAGGAGGTATGGTGGAAGAGGCACTGGCCCATGATTGGATTACCAAAAAAGAGTCGGATTTTCTGATACAAAAGAATCCACGGACTCCTTATTTTTACACCATACCCAAGGTGCACAAAAACCTTGATAATCCTCCTGGTCGCCCCATTGTTTCCGGCATCTCATCGATTCTGGAACCACTGTCCAAATTTGCGGATGCTTTTCTACGACCAATCGTCCAGGCCACTGATACATATTTGAAGGATACGAAGGCAGTACTTCAATTACTGAACAACCAGACTTTTGATCCCAGCTCCCAGATGCTCCTCAGTCTTGATGTGGAGAGCCTCTATACGAGTCTCCCACACGAAGATACATTACAAATCATTGAGGAGGTACTACATTCTACCAACTGGAAATACCACACTCCACGAAATGTAGTACTGGAGTGCATCTCCTTGGCCCTCACCCAAAAAATTTTTGAGTATGAGGGCACCCTCTTCTGGCAAAAGCACGGGACCAGTATGGGCAGTACTTTTGCCCCGAGCTTGGCTGGACTATATGTCCATCATCTAGAGTCCACGAAAATCCTCCACCCAGACAACCCATACAGGCCGAGGATTCTCACATGGCGGAGGTATATAGACGATATCTTGGTCATCTGGGAAGGAGATATGACTACAGTAACTGACTTCACAGCTTGGCTTAACAACCAAAATGCCTATCTGAAATTTACTCATCAGATGTCTAACCAGAGCATGGTCTTTTTGGATCTAAACATCTACTGTGAAGCAGGAATGCTCAAAACAGAGACACATTTCAAACCAACGGCCAAGAACTGTCTCCTCAGATTTGACAGTTTTCACCCACGTCATCTGAGGGAGAACCTTCCCTATGGGCAGTTCCTACGTCTTCGACGAAACTGCAGTGACATCGCCAAGTTTAAATCTCAGGCTGAGGATCTGAGTGTGAAATTAAGACAAAGAAAATACCCTGTAACTGTAATCAGAAAAGCATCAAAAAGGGCAAGGAACAACAATCGAGAGACCCTCCTGGAGGATAACCCTCGAAGGGAGGAAGCCGATAAACGAACAGTATGTGTCACCACATACAGTCCAGTTACCAACCAGGTGACAAAGCTGGTGAACAAACATTGGCGCACTCTGACGAGTAGCGGTCTGACCTTGGAGAAGCCTTTGTTTGCACATAGAAGGGGCAGGAACTTGATAGACATGCTAGTCCACACAAGACCCCCTCCAACCAAAAAGGACCAAACAAGACTTCAAGGCATACATGGTCACCACCCGTGTGGTAATTGTAACAACTGCCACCTTACCAAAAAAAGCTTGACCTTGACCTTCTCAAATGGAACACAATGGGAGCAACGTGTGTTTACAAATTGCAACAGCAAGAATGTTGTATATTTAATCACGTGCCCCTGTGGTAAGGAATATGTTGGTATGACAACAAGACCTGTCAAAGTGAGATTAAATGAACACAAAAGCAACATCAGATGTAAGAAACTCACTACCAAGATGTCTACCCACTTTATTGAACACCAACATTGTGTGAATGAGCTGCAGTGGACTGTTATTGAACAGTTACCCTCAGAAGTGGGCCTTTTAGAGAAGGAACAACGATGGGTGTTCAGGCTGGGAACTGACACAATGGGGCTTAACGACTCTATTCCTTGGAGCCTTTTGAGATAGTAATTGTTTTTGACACAATATACTGTCCGGATCCTGAATTATGATGCATATGGTTCATCTGGCTATATTGCAATCGCTTTACCAGGCACATATGGCCTCCTTCCCCTGCAACTGACATCACCCTGTATACTAACCATGCCAGTGTCTATCTCTGTTTCCTATTTATAATAGGTTATTTCCCTCTGTGTATAAATCCAGGGGTTTAAACATTACTGGATTCTATACATCGTTCTGCAGTACTGTTTGAATTGAATACTTATTTAACATGTGTTAAGTTGTCCCTCAATATTGCAACAGGTAGACTTTGCCCGTTTTACGAACTGAGGCAAGTAAATACACGCGTTTTTCTAATAAGGCGTTAGACACTGTATAATGCTCCTCCGCGTCTTTCATTGCATAGCGTGTCTGCCTCACGCATGCGCGGTCGTTCTTTTCGTCCGCGCATGCGCACCTGACAGGTGGCAGTGCGCATGTGCGCCATCAGCGTTCAGTTAGAGCGCAGTACCGGACCTTCGGTGTTTGTATTTCCCGTATGTGGGCATACACCGATCCCAATTAACCAATTTACCATCTCTAATTAGTAGGAGGGTTAGAGTATATATATCAGGACCCTGACGCTACACAGGCTCACTTCATCGGAGCCGCGTTGAGGGAAGGCAGGCGAATTGCTGATGCAGTAACCGTGAGTTAATGGGTATCAATGACTAGCATTTCCCTGTAGCCTGGTAAATTGAACATTGTGCCCTGTTTCCAACTGAACCCCGTTCATTCATATTTTTAGGTCTTTTCTAAGCAGGAAGGAAGGATCCCCAATATACGCTTAGGCTCATGAGGTCTTATATTTTAGAACTCTAAGTAAGACTTTCTCTTTCTTTTCATGTGCTCTTCTCAATCAGAGCAGAGAATGATTATGTGTTTTGTATATGTGTGTGTGTCAGTATTGTCATGTCCACTTGTGTGCTTTTTCTTTTATCTATAGGGTCCCATTATTTTTGGTATGACCTGGTGATACTCAGAGAAGGTTTTTTCTTCTCCTCTAATGAGGGTCTTGTGACATCTGCATGTATTTACTTATGCATTTCTTTCCGCAGGTTCTTTCGCCAATTGGGCGCAACTGCATTCGCTAACATTATAAAACACTGTTAGGAATATTACACATTGTGGTAATTTTATTAATTTTTGAAAACACTTTTACATTCTGCATGTGAGTAAGGGGAGGGTAAGTGCATAACCCTTGTCCTGAAGAAGGAGGCTGTGACCTCCGAAACATGTTGACACTACACCTGTGGTTTTTGATACCTTAATTCGTATCTATCTAACCACGCCCTGCACTTCTTTTAACAATACCAGCCGGGGATTAAATAAAAATATTTTTTCCTCCCACGTGCCAGGTATTTTTTAACTTTTCACTTTTTCACCTCACCTCACTCACATTTCTGATCCCACACACACCCCCACACATAGTCCACTTCAAAGTGCTCCTGCGTATTCGCGAGTCGTAGCACGCCGCATCCCGTAGAGGGGTGCGAAGGCCCCGATGATGAAGCATGACACCAAGGGGCCTGTTGGTGTGTGAGGGGCATTTAAACAACACTGTGTGTTTTCCCATCACTTTAAGGATCACCACCACCTTGAGTGGATTCCACTTTGTTTATGTATACATTCAGGGAGACTGAATCCACTGACTCTCTCTCTCCCCCCTTCTGTTATAATTCGTGTATTGACAGCGCACAGCTGTGGGAGCCCCTTTCCCATCTTTAGTTTCACTTTTGGACGTGTCTAGACACACACATACAAAACACTTGAATTCCACATCATCTTCCTGCTCTCCTCACTTAACAACATGGAGGGTGAACACGGATTAACCTTCAGTGAAGATGACATTGACCGTATCTTGGCTGATGACAAACCTTTTGAAGGTCTCAGCAACAGCGACCCTGGCCCTGCTGTGGCCGATTGGGATGAATTAATGAATGTCCGAAAAACCCAAATCAGGACAGCCCTTCATGGCTTACTAATGAGGGAATACTTACGGAGCAAGATGGCCCCGCAGGGCCTACTAGTCAAGACTGAACCGTTTATTTTCCAAGATGACCTCGTTTTTAAAAAGGCTTGGTCACTCATCTCCTGGCATTGTACCAGGGATTGGCTGGTACTCATAGTTCAAACCGCCGCAAGAAAGTCAGTGGAATTAAAAGTTGAGATCCAGAGACTGGAAGTACAGCTAAAAGCTTTCATTTCCCCTGCTGAAATAAAAAAAGGCCTTGAGGAACTGAATCAACAAATGAAGGATTTTGAGGCTACCTTAAAACAAAGCAAATTTAATAAATTTAAAAAAGATAAAGATCGCTTTACCCCGGAGAGAGCTTACCCCTACACCCGAGCTGATTATGTCATGAAGGATAACTCAAGTGATACTGACAGTGTCAACTCTGATGGCAGTAATTCTAGCAACAAATCAGGGGGTTTTCAACAAAGAAAACAACGGGGAGGTTTTCGACAGCAAAGGGCCCAATTCCCACGCCAGAGAGGCTGGCGAGGTTTCCAAGGACCCCAATTTAATCCTTATCAACCACCTTTCCAATTCCCACCATACCAGTTTGGACCACCACAAATGGGACAAATGTACCCCCAATGGGTCCCGGACCAAACCAACGCTCCCCAGAATCAACAACCTTTTTTATCCTGGGGCCAAGGACCCCGCAGAGGGCGGAACAAGAAGGGCAACAATGTCAACTGGCAACCCGCAGAGGAGACAGACCCACGGGTGGTGACGAGGAGCATGACGGCGAATCAGGCGTCATCGAGCAGCAGGGGGACCTAGTTATTAACATAACCCCGTGGCCCCTCACAGACCTACAGAGGGAGGTACTGAACAAAGGCCTGGGATATGTCCCCACGAACAAACCAGACATTTTCTTATTGCACAAAGAAATGCAGGAGTTTATTAGAACTATTAAACTGCGGGCGTTTTTCAAAGATAAGGCACCATCCACAGAGACCTCTGACACCGGTTTAAAACCAAGATCCACTTTTACACCGTTGGATAATCAACTCCCGGTAGAGGTCCTGGCTTTCGAAAAAGCCGTAATGCAAGAATTAAAATGTCTCGAAAACAAACAGAGGGTTTTTCAAAACATGTCGAGAATGGAAAATGAGGCCATCAAGGAGTTGAGGATGAACAAGAACTTGATTATAAAACCTGCGGATAAGGGAGGCGCAGTAGTTATCCAAACCGCCTTGGCCTATGACAAAGAATGCAGGAGGCTCCTGTCTGATGATAGGGACTATCAGGTCCTCACTGAAAATCCAACTGAATCATTGAGAGTTCAAATAGGAGGTATGGTGGAAGAGGCACTGGCCCATGATTGGATTACCAAAAAAGAGTCGGATTTTCTGATACAAAAGAATCCACGGACTCCTTATTTTTACACCATACCCAAGGTGCACAAAAACCTTGATAATCCTCCTGGTCGCCCCATTGTTTCCGGCATCTCATCGATTCTGGAACCACTGTCCAAATTTGCGGATGCTTTTCTACGACCAATCATCCAGGCCACTGATACATATTTGAAGGATACGAAGGCAGTACTTCAATTACTGAACAACCAGACTTTTGATCCCAGCTCCCAGATGCTCCTCAGTCTTGATGTGGAGAGCCTCTATACGAGTCTCCCACACGAAGATACATTACAAATCATTGAGGAGGTACTACATTCTACCAACTGGAAATACCACACTCCACGAAATGTAGTACTGGAGTGCATCTCCTTGGCCCTCACCCAAAAAATTTTTGAGTATGAGGGCACCCTCTTCTGGCAAAAGCACGGGACCAGTATGGGCAGTACTTTTGCCCCGAGCTTGGCTGGACTATATGTCCATCATCTAGAGTCCACGAAAATCCTCCACCCAGACAACCCATACAGGCCGAGGATTCTCACATGGCGGAGGTATATAGACGATATCTTGGTCATCTGGGAAGGAGATATGACTACAGTAACTGACTTCACAGCTTGGCTTAACAACCAAAATGCCTATCTGAAATTTACTCATCAGATGTCTAACCAGAGCATGGTCTTTTTGGATCTAAACATCTACTGTGAAGCAGGAATGCTCAAAACAGAGACACATTTCAAACCAACGGCCAAGAACTGTCTCCTCAGATTTGACAGTTTTCACCCACGTCATCTGAGGGAGAACCTTCCCTATGGGCAGTTCCTACGTCTTCGACGAAACTGCAGTGACATCGCCAAGTTTAAATCTCAGGCTGAGGATCTGAGTGTGAAATTAAGACAAAGAAAATACCCTGTAACTGTAATCAGAAAAGCATCAAAAAGGGCAAGGAACAACAATCGAGAGACCCTCCTGGAGGATAACCCTCGAAGGGAGGAAGCCGATAAACGAACAGTATGTGTCACCACATACAGTCCAGTTACCAACCAGGTGACAAAGCTGGTGAACAAACATTGGCGCACTCTGACGAGTAGCGGTCTGACCTTGGAGAAGCCTTTGTTTGCACATAGAAGGGGCAGGAACTTGAGAGACATGCTAGTCCACACAAGACCCCCTCCAACCAAAAAGGACCAAACAAGACTTCAAGGCATACATGGTCACCACCCGTGTGGTAATTGTAACAACTGCCACCTTACCAAAAAAAGCTTGACCTTGACCTTCTCAAATGGAACACAATGGGAGCAACGTGTGTTTACAAATTGCAACAGCAAGAATGTTGTATATTTAATCACGTGCCCCTGTGGTAAGGAATATGTTGGTATGACAACAAGACCTGTCAAAGTGAGATTAAATGAACACAAAAGCAACATCAGATGTAAGAAACTCACTACCAAGATGTCTACCCACTTTATTGAACACCAACATTGTGTGAATGAGCTGCAGTGGACTGTTATTGAACAGTTACCCTCAGAAGTGGGCCTTTTAGAGAAGGAACAACGATGGGTGTTCAGGCTGGGAACTGACACAATGGGGCTTAACGACTCTATTCCTTGGAGCCTTTTGAGATAGTAATTGTTTTTGACACAATATACTGTCCGGATCCTGAATTATGATGCATATGGTTCATCTGGCTATATTGCAATCGCTTTACCAGGCACATATGGCCTCCTTCCCCTGCAACTGACATCACCCTGTATACTAACCATGCCAGTGTCTATCTCTGTTTCCTATTTATAATAGGTTATTTCCCTCTGTGTATAAATCCAGGGGTTTAAACATTACTGGATTCTTTACATCGTTCTGCAGTACTGTTTGAATTGAATACTTATTTAACAACATGTGTTAAGTTGTCCCTCAATATTGCAACAGGTAGACTTTGCCCGTTTTACGAACTGAGGCAAGTAAATACACGCGTTTTTCTAATAAGGCGTTAGACACTGTATAATGCTCCTCCGCGTCTTTCATTGCATAGCGTGTCTGCCTCACGCATGCGCGGTCGTTCTTTTCGTCCGCGCATGCGCACCTGACAGGTGGCAGTGCGCATGTGCGCCATCAGCGTTCAGTTAGAGCGCAGTACCGGACCTTCGGTGTTTGTATTTCCCGTATGTGGGCATACACCGATCCCAATTAACCAATTTACCATCTCTAATTAGTAGGAGGGTTAGAGTATATATATCAGGACCCTGACGCTACACAGGCTCACTTCATCGGAGCCGCGTTGAGGGAAGGCAGGCGAATTGCTGATGCAGTAACCGTGAGTTAATGGGTATCAATGACTAGCATTTCCCTGTAGCCTGGTAAATTGAACATTGTGCCCTGTTTCCAACTGAACCCCGTTCATTCATATTTTTAGGTCTTTTCTAAGCAGGAAGGAAGGATCCCCAATATACGCTTAGGCTCATGAGGTCTTATATTTTAGAACTCTAAGTAAGACTTTCTCTTTCTTTTCATGTGCTCTTCTCAATCAGAGCAGAGAATGATTATGTGTTTTGTATATGTGTGTGTGTCAGTATTGTCATGTCCACTTGTGTGCTTTTTCTTTTATCTATAGGGTCCCATTATTTTTGGTATGACCTGGTGATACTCAGAGAAGGTTTTTTCTTCTCCTCTAATGAGGGTCTTGTGACATCTGCATGTATTTACTTATGCATTTCTTTCCGCAGGTTCTTTCGCCAATTGGGCGCAACTGCATTCGCTAACATTATAAAACACTGTTAGGAATATTACACATTGTGGTAATTTTATTAATTTTTGAAAACACTTTTACATTCTGCATGTGAGTAAGGGGAGGGTAAGTGCATAACCCTTGTCCTGAAGAAGGAGGCTGTGACCTCCGAAACATGTTGACACTACACCTGTGGTTTTTGATACCTTAATTCGTATCTATCTAACCACGCCCTGCACTTCTTTTAACAATACCAGCCGGGGATTAAATAAAAATATTTTTTCCTCCCACGTGCCAGGTATTTTTTAACTTTTCACTTTTTCACCTCACCTCACTCACATTTCTGATCCCACACACACCCCCACACATAGTCCACTTCAAAGTGCTCCTGCGTATTCGCGAGTCGTAGCACGCCGCATCCCGTAGAGGGGTGCGAAGGCCCCGATGATGAAGCATGACACCAAGGGGCCTGTTGGTGTGTGAGGGGCATTTAAACAACACTGTGTGTTTTCCCATCACTTTAAGGATCACCACCACCTTGAGTGGATTCCACTTTGTTTATGTATACATTCAGGGAGACTGAATCCACTGACTCTCTCTCTCCCCCCTTCTGTTATAATTCCTGCTGCGTACACTCCATATTGGATAATGGGCATTCCGATTTCTGCTTGGCAGCATGCCATTTGGCTTAATGGCGCCCTCCCAAACGTTATTACAGTGGTCAGACAAGGGCCGTTGTCAATCCCAGGCGCTACTTGGCTTGTTTTAGCTGCTTACAACCCGCATCCTCAGGCGGGGCAGTTAACAGCTCAGGAACTAAGACCCCTATATGCCTATGCAGTATCAGTTATTAGGGGTCTGGTTCATTACATTACCCGCAACCTCCCAGGTGGGGGCCCCGGGTAGTGCAGTGCATCCAGTTGGCGGTGGCGGGCCGAAGCTTAGTCCTGTCCTGGTTAATGCGGTCATGGGCAAGCGTCCCCAGGATAAAGAGGAGATGCCTTTTTGGCTTGCCGAGAAATTCTACCAACTGGAAACAGTATTCCTGAATACTAGTGCTGTGGAGAAACACAGGACCCTCACCGTTAGTTTGCATAAAGACTCAGTGCCAGATGTAAATGAATGCAGCAGTCTATACTCGGTGCTTTGGCACCCAGTCAATGACTGTCCTGAACTCCGTGATCAAACGTGTTCAGGATGAACATGGACCAGAGGTGGCTGTGGAGTTGGGAATGCTACTCGTGAGAGCGTTTGACATGGTATGAGACCTTGTCCTTGCTAATGTCAAAGGGAATGTGGTAAGTTTCCAGGTCACTAACGCTCTGCGCGATGCCCCCAATGCCGACAAACCCCATTAGTTACCAAAGACCGTTGGCCGTAATAGTTTGGCTGTTAAGCCTTTCGCTAAGAAAGAAAAACAGCAGCAAACTCAACAAGCGTCATCTGATAAAGATGAACGCGCAAAAGTTCAGAAACAAAATTGGAATAAGAACAAAAAACAGGGGAAACAGCAACAGAAACCGGGGTCCTGTCCTCCTTCACCTACACCTGCCCCTGCTGAGCGTACATATGAGTTGTGCGACCTCAGTACTATTAAATCACCTAATAGATTTCAGGTTCCTGAACAACGTTCTCCTCGCTCTTTGCAGGAAACATCAGTAACAGCCACCGGTGGAGGAGGAGGCGTGGTCAAGGTGCCCAACAGAGCTGTGAGCAGCCTCATAAGGCTGACAGAAAAGGCAAGCAGGACGAGACACCACTTCCAAGCCAGTTTGAGAAGAAGAAAGTTGCTGCAGTAACAGCGAGATATGCCACAGATCGTGAGAACGCAGCTTTGGAATCGGACATATGCACTGACGCTGCTGGACAGCGCAGCATAAATTACCATTGTTCGAGAGGCGCTGCGTCCACTACTAAAGGTGACTGCGACTGACACCTTCGGTGTAGTGGAGATAGCGGACACTAGAGTGGCTCCCACTGACAGACTTGATGAAATTGTCCGTGTAATTGAAGGTGACCTAAAACGTACCAGAATAGAGTTTTTTGGGAAAATCTAACAACTACCTATGATATTTTGTTGGTGGAGGTCAATTGGCACCCCACCCTATGTCTTCGCTGCTCTGCAAGGGGAGGAGGTAATCTTCCCCACTTTCGCGCACACTTTGCCGACTGAGCAGGCTCTGCAGTTAGCAGACGATTCGGCTAAGGTGCTTGCTCCGGCGTTGTACCGTACTCACTGTGGATGGGACAGATTTTCCCCTCAACATGAGATTCCCTTGCGGTCGATGCCACAGCCTCAACCCCAATACTCCATGCGACGAGAAGCAAGTGCCTCTGTTGCAGTAAACCTTGAACAATTGGAATATCAAGTTGTCATTGAAACGTCTGTGTCTCCGATGAATAACCCACTTTTTACTGTGACCAAGCCAGATGGCTTGTACCGTTTGGTAGTGGATTACCTCCACTTAAACTCACATTGTCGTACGTGAGCGGTGCAGAATACTCACAGTTCTGCTCTTGTGGATAGTCTCATGAGTAAAAGGCTTAAAACCACACTTGACCTATCCAATGGTTTTTTTGCCCACAATCTGTCCCCTCTTAGTAGTCAATGGACGGCTTTTACGAGTGGTGGCAAACAGCGCCAATTCCTTTGGTTGGCTATGGGCTAAAAAATAGTCCAGGCGTATTTGCCGCCCGCATTGTCTCTCTCCTGAAGAGACTCAATGCAGATGCATGTTCGTGTGTGGATGACATTTATCTCACGGACGACGAATTCTGGCGGCATCTGTGCCGTATTGACTGCATAATTTGCCTTTTTGCGTACATAGGCTATAAATTTAACTTTACTAAATCGCACACTGCAGAGTACACAGTGTTGCTCCTGGGGTACGAGCTCCACAATGAAGGTCGAGGTTTAGATCCTCACTTCCTGGAGAAATGCGCACTTTAGCGAGCTCCCACAACACTGAAAAAGCTACAATCTTTACTGGGCTTTTTGAATTTCAGGCGTACCTACATTCCGGAATATGCCCAGCGTATCAAGCCGCTTTATGAGTTGATACAACCTTTTTCCAAATCGTGGTGGCTACCAGGACATTCAGCCATCTTGCACTCTTTGCAGGCTGATCTTCTTGAACCTAAATTCTTGTGAACTCGTGATAACCACACCAACCTGGTGATAAGAATCATGCCAGGGGCAGTGGATTTCACGTACCTCACTTTTAATGAGTGTAACATAGTCCCTATCGCTTCCAAGTCACACTTGAACACTTCGGCTGAGTTGGGATTTTCCACTGTGGAAAACATTTTGACAGCAGTGCAAATGGCGATTCTTAAGGAACATGCACTGTCGCAGGGAAAACACATTTTGTTTGTTACTCCTTATCCTGCCTTGGAGGCAGTGACGAAAGCCAGTTTACCGAATTCGAAAGCTTTGCACCCTCGGTGAATACAGTGGGCTACATCCTTGACATCCCCGGATGTCACGATCATTTTTGATTCCTCCCTGCAGACTCAAGAGTACTTGCAGTATGAATTTGTTCCTCCTGCTCATTTTACTATGCGCCCACTTGAAGATTTCCACTGTATCATTTACAAAGGATGGCAGTGCGCAAGCAGCTATGGGTTTAAAACACACTTATTCTTCGGCCTGTGCAACGTGGTTGGTGCTATGGTGAATGGTGAATTAAAGTCCGATGTCGTGCATAATAGACATTAGGGGACTGTACCGCCCAGTTGTCAGAACTTCATGCTCTGGTGCTTGCGTTGGAGTACGCCGATCCCAGTGTGACTACTCTTATTGCGAGTGACTCTTACTACTGTGTTCAGTCTTACAATTACAATCTGCCCTTTTGGACACAAAATTATTATCGTGACTCCAAGTGTCGCACAATAAAACATAAAATGATCTGGGTTCGAGTGGCTGAGCTCAAAGCAAGACTCCCACTCATTTTTGTAATTCAAACTCTGGGTCATCAACTTGTTGGGGTTCACGCCGTTGGCAACTGTCTTACAGACGAGGCTGCGAAGACAGCAGTAGCAACATTTGCAGTGGCATCAGGAACATATTCCAAAAGTAAGATTGATGATGACATCTTGGCAGCTATTGCCGCAAATCAGAAGGGAGGTAATGACACTAGAGGTTTCCCTTCTAAATACTCTTATCATTTAAGTCCTGATGAAGTTTATGTGAGAATTAACGACGTTGGTGACAGGTTGATTCTCAACGCGGACCGCAGACAGACTTTGATTACAGCAGCCCACGCTGGGATGGCTTTTGCGCATGCCGGCGTGACCGCTACTGTATCTCTTCTCCAGCAACGATACTGGTGGTGGGCTTTGTACAAACAGACACGTGATTTTGTCCTTCAATGTGGCATTTGTTAGCAAATTAAACATTCCTCTGCTGCATGCCCGTCCCAAACTCAGTTGTACATATCTAATAAACAACTTGCATGTGTTTATTTAGATCACTGCGGTCCTTTCTCCTCTGATACTATGTATAAGTACAGCAGCTTTGTCTGGGTGTGGCCTCAAAGGAGCGCTGATTCTAGAATGGTCATAAGGGGTTTGTGTGTCTTTGTGGGAATTTTTGCGTGTGGTACCTTCCATTCGGACCAGGGTCCAGCATTTGCCTCTAAGGCGTACAAGGATGCCATGGCTTCATTGGGGTCCAGGTCAAATTTTCGTCTCCATAACAAACTGAGGGTAATAGTGTTGTGAAGCGGATGAACGGTGACTTAAAGCAATCCTTGACAGCAAAAGTTTTAGGTGCTGGCAGAGATGGCTAACCCATCTCAATAGCGTTCAACATGCACTAAATAATCTCCCTGGAAGATCGCTGGGCAGGCGTACCCCATATGAAATGCTCTTTGGCATCAAGATGTTTATTACGGACCTTGATGGTCTAGACATGGCAGCGGGAGCCGCATCCTTTGACGTAGATGAACATTCTAATGTTTTGCAGAACCTACAAAAGACCAGAGACACAGTCTTGCAAAGGAACACTTGCCCTCCACGTCTGAAGCTGCGTTGCAGATTCAGGTAGTCGGCTGGCTACCCCAAGTTGGAGAACTGGTCCGAGAGAAGATCAGCAACAAGAAAGAATTTGGTCCTTCCTATCGAGCTCCATTTGCCGTGCTTGGTGTGCAGGGTACAAGAACAGTCCTTTTACAGCTTCTTACTGGGCAAAAGGCGAACAGGTACATTTCCATTGACAATGTCAAACCACACAGGGTGGCAGATTCTGTATAGTATGACGCCTGCGGTTTCGTGTCCAACAACGGTGCGCCACTCTGTTTTAGCCCCGGATTCTTCCATTGGGCCTGATGTTGTCATTGAAATGAGTCCACTTACGAATCCTGTATTGAATTTACCTGCTGGTGATCCTCTTAATGATACTGCATATACTTACCACACTGACTTGTCTATGCCTGATTTGGAGACCAGTGTGGCTAATCAATCCAGTTTTTCATTTGACACTTACTCGTCCACATCTAAGTCCCCTTCGACAGTTTCGATTTTTGCTACCTGGTTTAAAAACAGTTTTTGATTCCTCCTTGGACTTACATTTGGCTGGTGCTTATTGCAATTTTTTTTATTCATGTCCATAGGATTTGTGTTATATTTTTTTCCGTTTCATCAATGGACACTATGTTCAAGAAAGAACTTCAATTAGAATGATTTGTGGAAGTTTGGCTCCCCACTCCTCTTCGCACATCATGAACAGGGACCAGAAATTTGTGAATATACCGGCTTGGCCCGTTTTAGATGTGTTTGTATGGGATGCTGTAAAGTTCCAGATTCCTGGGCCCACAGAGGTTGTAAATGTTCCCAATGTTCTCCATGTTTCTATGGGGGATGTGATTAAACAAAATATTCGCTCTGATGATTGGGACGTTAAAGCTGTAGAAGATGTATTTTCCGATTTGAAATACTATGCTGCTTTTGATGCTGAAGCTTTATGTTTGGAATCTGCGGGTTCTGGTGATTTGTACTGTTACCAGCATTTTGTCAATCACTTTCTGCATAAGATAAATTAATTTAGAAATGTGGTTAACTACACACAGTGTGAGCACTGTCCCACACCTGTGCAAGGCAGCTCGAAAACATTTTTTAAAAAAGTTTTCCTATTTTACTGAGTCCTCTTCTAAGGTAAGACTTACCCACACAAAATTACTGTATTCCAAGTCCTTTATTGGCCAGTTGGCTGTTGGGGGCTATGAACTGTGGAAAGATACTATTGATCTTTAATCTGTTTGGGGTTCTAAAAGTTGGCAAGTGCAAGGCACTGAGGCTTTGCATCATGCAAGTCTCATCCAAAACCATATTTTGTTTCTGAATGCTACTATTTCATAAACCACATGCTTTGGATTGGCTACTTCTAAAAAATTAAATGTTCCTTCATTTCCCGATTTGGGTGAATTTTCCTATTGGAATAATTATACCAGTACTTGCCTAAATGACTTATAAGCCCTGTTAATAAATTCCTCTTTTAACGTTTCCAGCAATAATCCTGAAGGCTGGTTGCTATGGCAAAAAAATGCAGATTCCTGCCAGAACCGTTTTCTGGGTCTGACCCCTGGCTATACAGAGGTTAGAGTTGATCCCCACTTTCAGTCACCACCTATTCTGTAGGCAAATTGTGCCAGAGTTGGCTCTGACATTCATCCTTAGCGTCTGTTAAGCTTCATTTATCCAAACTCACCAACACTGTTGACCTAAATGATTTTGTTAAAGGTCCGACACAGCAGGCAGATCGAAAAGATGGATTTATGCGGCTTACAATGAGGTTTTGGAAACTGTTGCAAATTGGAGCTGCTTCTATGCTTAGAGCTATTGATCAGGCCAATTTAAAAAAAGTACTTGTCGTTGTAGATAATAGCATTAATACCCTTTCTTCCACAATTTACACTTTGGATAATATTGTATAGGCTGTGGTTGATATTGTGCAAGAAAAAGTTGCTGTACTGTATCATAGGCAAAATCAATTGTGTTCTGTTATGCAGTTTGCATGGACCCTACAAACATTGACAAATGGCCGAGTTCCATGAGATTACATGAACACGAGTTTAATATTTCTGCCTTTCAATTTGACTGTTAAACAGCAATTTATGTCACTGTAGCATATTGAAAAGTTAGAACCTTTACCTTTTTCAGTAGCGGAATCCAATTCGGCAGTTTGGCTCATCCATGGGTTGATAACTCAACCTTTTCCCCTTTTAAAATTTGAGTCCTGCATGAAACACTATGCAATAGGCAGGTTTGAGCCCCTGGATGGTGCTTATCTTCATGAAGTCTGGAATCTCCCCTCAAACAGGTGTTAGAGGGAAGGAAAGGAAGTTTATTTAAATGGCGAAGATTGCACCACAAAATCAGATCATTCATTATTGTGAAGAAATCTTCAATTGCACAGTTCTTGTACTGTGCTTGCACCGAACCTAGCCTACGTTCTAAAAAGTACTCCAGTCCCGGCAATTACACCAACATTCACATTGCTTGCAAACAGTAGTTAATTATTATAAAATAATGAAGATTGTTGTGGGATGCATGCTGGAATTATTTATATCATTACGGTTTCCCAGCGTGTAGTTTGCTGTACGAATGTCTTGTTCCCTCCTCCGCATGGCAGGCTCGATGTTTCTATCTGGCCTTCTATTCCAACATTGAAAGCAGAGTTCAACAAGATGAGTCGAATAAGAGCTCTTTTGTCCCAGAAGGAGCTCCCCCTTACATCTGCGTGTGAGGAATTAGTCCTTCACGTTGCAAATACTTGTAATGAGGTAAATGCCTTTTTAAACACGGACCTGCTCCTACATTTCGGTGCTTTGATTCACACAATCTTAAATGCCTTGTCGGCCACTGGCCTGGCACATTTTTTTAAAGTAGTATGTTCTGGCCTTGTGACCTCATTTGAAACTATATTTGATGTGATCCCTGCATTTTTTCATTCGATATTTTTGAGTGTCTTCGGCGGTTTCCCTTTGCTCCTGGCTTTAGGCGCAGGCATACTGCTGTTAATTTGTTTACTGCAAAATAGATGCACAGTCTGTGCCCCACAATGATCTGTCCCGGCTGCTCCACCTTCGTAACCGGATGCTAGAATACTATGGATCGCTGCCTCTGGCGACAGTGTGGCGTATGGTTTATCTTTCCGGTTTTCATTCTTCACTTGCATGCAGCCTGTTTTCCATTGCCTGGATTGTGGATTTGAATGGGCCCTGGATTTGTGTCTCTGCAACACGGTGTCTCCGGTCCTGGAAATTAATCAACTAATGAGTCCCTTAAGTTGCTCATGAACTAGATTGCTCTAGTGCCGGGATTATGGCCTGCGCAGCGGCTCATGGGGTTCTAGGCAATTGGAACATTTGGACTGCGGCCGATGACTTTCTGGCGAGCAGTTATCTTGAAGTAAGCCCTAGTTGTCCTCTGATGGTACTAGAGGCTCCGGCAATCGAGGAACATGTATGGTATTTCCCTTTACTTAATTGGATGGCTGAAATGTTTGTGGAGGATAATAATAACGACTTCCTATTGGAGGCAGATGCAACATATGGTGCTTATACGCTGTTGGATTGAAGTATGGATTTTCTTTCTCTGCTTCATAAACGTACTGAACTCATGAATATTTTTTCTCAAATGTCTTGAATTTTTCTAAAATGTTAGAGGTCTTTTTTCGTACCATGGCCGCCCGTGCTGGTTTTCACTGACTTGGTGATTTTGATTCTGATTTGTATTCCCATTTCTGAAGTTTAACAAAATTCCTGAACTTGGTTCTGTCTCATTCGAACTTGAACTCTGCGTTCTGTGGAGTTTGTCCCGGTTATTGTGCGTTCCCCCGAACAAGGGAGGGTGTATTATGGTTTGGGGCTTCTTTTTGCGTGCATGTTATGTTAGCATAGCTTATTAGAAGTTTAAAAGCCATTTTACCTTTTGCTGATTTTTCCACAGTTAGCTTTAGTCTATACATGAGAAAAGGTTTGTTTTTCGACATCTCTACACATACATCGTGCCCCCAGTCTGTACAGTGAGTGCTGAGCTGTCAAGGTTATCATAACATGTGAGCCTGTTTATCGGCATGTCCGTGTAACACATTCTAGACAACATTTTGGCAGCTGCGAGCCAAGCAAAATTATGGCGCCTTTATCATAGCACACTTGTCATAATTTCACACACTTGGAAAATTCCAGGGATGCAGAGAGCCTTACTGATCCAGATTTAATTTACACTTACTGAGAGGAAAGGTAATGGGGTTCCCAAAAACAAGCTCAAGAGCCCTTCTTTAGTTTATAATACATAGTTCCTATATAGTGAGGGTGTTAAAACTAGGCGCTATATAACCTGTTTGCACTATCATTGTAATAGGATTCCTCCTTTTGTATTTTATTGAATAGGAACCGTGTCGACCATATTATTGTAATCATATGTTTAATTATGGTGACTAAAATACTGCGCATGAGATCACGTCTTAAAATAAATATTTTAACCTTACAGTCTCTTATTTTACTCCTGTTATGGACTGGTATGAGAGTATAACACAAGAGTGTTCTCACTTCCCACCATTCCTGAGATGGTCCTAAGTCACATGTTCTAGGTAGTCTAATCATTGGTTACTTTGCTATAGGACGAAGAGCAAATGTGACACTGATTGCTAGCTGGTTGGGGTTTCTAGGTACTGAGGTGAGTTTCTGGTACACCACAATTCAATAATGTCCTAGGTCTCTGTGCACAGTTCTGTGTATGAGCAGAAAGCCTTGCAACAGTTCCATATCCCCTGCACACCAGCAGATATCAATACCTTCATTGAACATTACCTCGCCAAGAGATTCAACATTCAGGTTGGCTATTAGGGGACTTGGACGGATTCATGTTGTGCTTCGAATTACACCACTGCGAGAGGTGATAGACTAGCACATGTTTAATGCATTCCATTCTGATATGTATGCTTCAAACAAATTCAGTTCTGAGCCTTCAATGCCCAGGCTACTACATGAAGTGTGTACATTGCACTCATCTAATTTGAGGCAAACTATAACACATCCAGGAGACTTCAGTTTCTAGGAACCATGCTCGGTGTCTCTAGTTAGCTGGCGTACACCTCCAGAGAATCTTCCGGGAAGTGGTTAGAAGAGGCAGCAGCCTAGAATGATTTTCTTTATTATTGGTTTTATTAGATTTCACAAAGCTTCAGTATGAAGGCAAAATGAGTAAAGCTGGCAAAAAGTAGCAAAGGCTCAAATAATAGGAGCTAGCGACATTCAAGTGGATGTCCGATTGTTTTGTACCAAACTGAATGCTGGAATTTGAACAAAACGCAGGAAAGTAGAGCATATCCTGGTAAACTTGAATAAGCATGGTGCAGACTCCAGAATTCCGAAGAGAGTCTATCCTCGCTGAAAGTGCACACTACTACTTCAACCACAGAGATGCGCAAGCAGCAGGCACAGGTTGTGAAAACCAGGTTCCTGGGGTACCAGAGCAGTCAGTGTGTACTATGGTCAAATTATCACAGATGGAGGTTTTTTTAAAGCTGCTGACGACCTGGCACTTAAACAGCATATCCAAGTACTCCTTCCAAGTTTTTGACTCTCAGAACAGTGAGGTAGCGCAATCCAAGACTTACTCATGGAGAGTTATACTGTGACACAGGTTTATAACTCAGTAAGTTTATCCTTTCAATCAGTGCTTCAATTTATGAAATAAAGGTACTTTATTTTGCCTTAGAAAGATATACTACACATACATAAGAGAACAGAGAGAGAAAAAACAACACACAGGCAGTACCAATCATAGTCCAATGATTGTCTAACCACAAATTGGTTAAATCGCAGTCTTGTAAAAGATAGACTGTAAAACAACAGTCTCTCATTACTCTTCAAAGAGGAAACGTATCGGTCTGCTTAATCTGCTGTGATTTTGATTAAGCTGCTGGCTCTAATGTTGATGGGTTATGATGCAACTGCCTCAAAACCCTTGAGACCTACTGTAATGCTCAGGGTCCCCGTTCCCAAATCATAGAAGTGTTCACCCAGCATGGCAAACAGAACAGGATATGGGGTACAGACAGCTGGTGCCCACCTATCCACTGGATACTTCATTGGATTGAACAGTGGTTGCCAGTTCCAGCACACGCTTGCTATATGGTATACAAACCTTAAAGGGCCGGTAACAATAGACACAAGCCACAGTCAAAGACTAGTGCAAAGGGTGCAGCGGTTGGTAACTTATAACAGCAAGGACAAAGCCATTGACAAAGTACCTTTTGGGCTAAGTGCCATAGATTCAAATTGTATACAAGTCAGGAACCCCTTGGACTAGAAAGACAATCAAGGATTCTAGATAGAGGATGATCTCCTCCATCTATTTCTTTGAATCGTCACCCCAAAGATCATTAAGATTTCTGGAGGCAGCTGGCAGGCTCACACATGATTTCCTGTAGTATGGATAATGAATGAGCCACACATGTCTAACTCTCACGTCTACAACAGACTACTAATCTTCTCCTTGGCCAGAGGGCTTTGCACAGCGGTGGATGGGGGGGAACAGATGATATTCTAAACAATTACTTCTTACTTGTGCTCCTGAATATGAATTAGTCCAATGACCGCTCCCATTTGTTAAGATAGTGGTGTATGCGGAGCCCCGCAAGAACATCCCCTGGAGGAGCACACCAATTGAGATCACACAAAGGTGCTTCTTTATTGGATTCTAAGTCTTTATTACTTCATTTATATCGTAATTTTGAGTTTTTGCACGGCTTCGATATTTAACAGCATATCGAGAATGTGATAATCCATTTACACATGAACATTATGCTCCAATGCATTTCGGGCGTAGGCGCCCTTGATCACGGAGAGCTAAAAGAGGAAGCAGAGAAAGATAGTAGGTGAGGAAAGGTGTTCGAATTCGAGGGTACGGGGAGTCTATCAGTGTGCTCTTAAGTGTGGGGCTGCTAAACTTAGGCTTGCGCAAGTGGAGTACAGAGTGAGGGGTTAATGGAAGAATTACCGCCGGTGAAATGTGATAGGTATCTGAGTAATCAAACGGGAAAAAAAACGGGAAAAAACGCTAAGGGCGTGCTCTTAAATGTGAGGCTACTATGTTAAGTTCGCGTAAATAAGGTGCAGGGTAGGAGGTGATAGGAGTTTTACCGTCGGTGAACTAAATCGATGGCGGGTCTCTGGGGATGCTTACTTCAATGTGAAACGTGATGTCCTTAGGTCTGTTCCTGCGGTCATCTGTTTGCCGTCAGAGTCGCGTAAGAAACAACCGGCTTAATCAGATGAGTAGACAGAGATAACGGACTCAAGTCCGTGTATCTGGGGGCCATCTTGGAGTGGGGCAATGCTCTAAAAACACCGGATAGTGTGTACATGCGTATGTGAATGAGGGTGAGGGAATGAGCTTGGTGAAAGAAATTACCAGTAAACACAGATAAGTGTGCAGAATAAATAAGGTAAACAATATTACATCAATGTGTAAACATGGAGAGTAGAAGCATAAATATAGTGAGATGAGTGAAAGTAAAAGGAGATACACAAAGGTTAGGACAGGATGAAAGATAGTACTCAAAAGTTGGTGATGAGAGAGGAAGAGCTCCAATATTAGGTAGGTTAGAGGGAATGCGGGTGAGGGAATTTGAATATCATGGGAGAAATAGGGGTTGGGTAGGGTAAATAGGTGTGAGGAAATTAAACATAGTGAGAGAAATAAGAGTGAATGAGGTTAAGATAGGGTGAATACAGTGATAAAGAAGAATAAGAATAAAAGTGAATAAGGTTAAGATAGGGTGAATGCAGCGATAAAGAGAATGGAGAAGCAGCAACATTACAGTGATATGTTATAGGTAACAGCTAAATTCTGTACGATCATTGAGTCCATGGGGCTTGAGAGTCTGTAAAAGGTAAATCCACTCGAGTTCTCTCTTCAGTAACAATTTGGTATTGTCTATACCTTCTTTTCTGGATACGATCTCAAGGACCATGAATTTTAGTTGTGCGATGGTATGATGTGCTTCCATAAAGTGAAGAGCAATGTTGGATTTTTCAGATTTGAGTCTGATGTTAGACTTGTGCTCATTCAGGCGGGTTTTGATTTTCCGTTCGGTCTTCCCTATGTATAATTTACCGCATGGACATTTGAGGGCGTAGATGAGGTTGGTGGAGTCACATGTGGCATCTACATGGAGTCTGATGTTGTGTCCTTTCATAGGGTGTTGTATTTGATTGCCTCGGATTACACTGTTACAGTGTCCGCAGTTTAGGCACGGTTGGGTGCCACGGTGTTTTTTGGTGAACTCAGTAGGTTTAGCCAATATTTCCTTGATGTTTCGGCTCCTGGTGTGAGCAAATATGGGGGGCTCATTAAAGATGCCTTGGAAATCCGGTTCATTTTGTAATATTGGCCAGTGCTTCCAGATGATCTTTTTATATGCTGCGCTAGCAGTGGAGTATTTGGACACGAGGACCATACGTTGTTCTGTGTTCCTATGAGTCTTTTTAAGACAATCCTGTCTCGATGTGTTAGCCACACGGTTCTTGGCGTCTTGCAAAATGTTTTCTGGGTAACCACGTGCCCGGAATCTTAAAGACATTTCCGTCATGCGTTGATGAACTATGGTTTCGTCAGAGACTATGCGTTTGACACGCAACATCTGGGAAAACGGAAGGTGCTTTTTCAGGGACCCTTGATGGAAGCTGGTGTAATGGAGGGCATTATTTCGGTCTGTGTTCTTTCTGTAAAGATCCGTCACAATACCATCGGTTGTATTCTTGATGTGAACATCTAAGAAGGCAATGTCTGTGTTGCTGATTTGCCACGTAAGTTTAATCCGTGGGTCTTTGGTGTTAGTTTCTGTCAGGAGGTTATGAAGCGATTCTTTGGTGTCTGCCCATAGAAAAAACAGGTCGTCAATGTATCGTAGAAATAGTTTGGTGTGTATCTCCACTATTCGCTCCCATTTGTTCTCACAACTGTTATGCTGATGACTTGGCTGAAAAGACAGGCTCTCCACCTGTAAGATGCACACCATTGTCTTGTAGGTGGAACATTCTCCTCACAAGTCTGTCACAGCAGTACTCTGATAAGGATCATGATGCAGTCTAATTCCCACTCTGTCGGGAAGGTAGAGGTTAGCAAGACTATCTTTAGAATACAGCCCTTCCCTAATGCACTAGTTGATTGCCCGGTATATAAGGTGATGAGATCACAGATCAACTTCTGGTCCACAGATCTATAAGTTGATGTCAGTAGTTATCAGTGGAAATGATCTTTGAATCTGTGGCGGTATGTCTTTCGCGTGATTGAGAAATGCAAGGAGCACACTCGACTGGAGCTTCCCCGAGACTGGTTCCAACTGGCATTATTGGGAGAATATATATCTCCTTTGTAGGAAGGTGGATATTGGACTATGGTTACCCCCAAACCCTTTGCCTGGTGTTTAGCTGGTTTTTGACAGAGTTGGCCTGGGATCCTGCTATTCAGGACCCCAGGCTAATTGCTCTCTCCTTAAAATGGACTTCATGTACCTTAGGTGCATACACAATTGGAACTGGTTCACCTTATAGGCCCCTGTAACAGTGTACCATAGGTACCCAGGGCATAGGTGTAGCCAAGGCCTACCAGGGGGTGCAGCATGTATTGTGCCACCCCTGGCCTGGCTTCCATATTTGACACAACTGGCTGATCACTCAGCTGGGGTAAGTTGGTGTAATCACCTCTTACTGAGATATAGTATCCCTATATCTAACCTTAACTGGACACATGTTAACCTATAAGCCACTCCTATGGAAGGCCTCTGCAATCCTGGAGGCAGAGTGTGTGGTTTCATGTGAGATGACGCTCTGGCACGAGCTGAGCCAGTCTGCAGCTGTCAGGAACAACTCCCTTAGCTGTTTCGGGATATTGCCATACCATATACTCTTAAGTGAATTATAATCCTCGCAGTTATTTGCTAACTTTGGTTTGGCTTTATCAAATCATTGCGAGTAAGGTGTCATACGATTTGGAATACTATCCCCTGGACAGTTCTGTCGACGGGGATAGCATTCCACCCTTCTAGAGGGACACGACATGTACATAACCTGAACCCCGGTTAAAGTTAAACTCGAGCCTCAGCATCACAAAATGGATGCTGCCACCACAGACACAAGTCTGACCTCCTGCTGCTGGGAGTCCTTCCAGCGAGGGAGGCTTGGACAAAGGGTTTCCTGCCTTGGGAGGTGCGAGCACCACCCCAGACAGGATTTTGTGTATTGGGTAGGACAGGGCTGAATAGAATCAGACATGCCCGGGGCATACAAGGTGTCCTCGTGCATAAGCCAGTCCAAACCGGTGCTGGGGCTTTCCAGCCCCAGTCCTGGCGCGGAGCTGGACAAAGGAAAGGGGGTGTAACCGGCCCACCTTCCTGGTTCCACCCAGAGGAGGGACCTAGCAGGTGATCCACCCCTCAGATTGGGAATAAGAGTTGGAGCAGTGCCATAGCACCTCAGATCATCCTGAATCAACTTGAAACTAAGAAGACGACTGGACTTCGACATTCTGCTGCACAGAAGACTGAAGAGCATCTCCCGTGTGACCTAGGAGTGGCTACCCTGTGAACACAGGCACCATCCAGCAACTCGACGTCTGCTTTGCCGCTGCCTCCTGCTGGAGCCCAAGCCCAGAGCCCGACAAGACCCAGACTCCCAGACATCTCAGAGCCCGATCCACAGTCCCTGAAAAGAAGAGACCAGTGGAGGCACCGAGAGACATGGGACCGGACATCTCGAAAGACCCCCGAGAAGCTGGCTGCGCAGCACCCTCGATGCTGTGCTCCGGGGTTTGAGAAGCCCCACCACCGAGCAGCATTTGCACCGATGATCAGCCCCCCAGCATCTCCACGATCTGCGTGGGGCCCTTTTGCATCTTGCCACTCGACTCGCCATCCCGGCCACTTGCCACGTGGCTAGAGGCCATCTTGGCGACGAAATCCGAAATCAACACTGCGGGTCTGGTTGCTCCAGACTTGCCCTCGCTCCTGTAAAAAGGAGCACCCGCTCTGACCTTGCTGGTCCGAGTGAGAAGCTTGCATCATTTACTGCGTGGCTTGCATTAGCCAAGGCCTGTTTGCTCCGATCAAGAAGCCGACACCGCCAACAGTTAGAGCCTTTGTGGGACAGCTCGTGACCAACGCCTGGACGTCCTTGACCTCTTCGTGTCCACGTGGCTGCAGAGACAATCTTCACTTCATCGCCTGTTTGCACCCAACATTGCCTGGTTCCGTCCTGGTTCCACGGTAGTCACTGGCTAGTGACTTTGAACATTGTCCCCTCTGCTTTCAGGTCTTCACCACTTCAGATCCACCCTTGGATCCACCGGAACTCTTCTCGTCTCGACGCCTGCAGCATCTTCAGCTCCAAGCACCATCGACCTGCGAGACGAAACCTGACACTACTTTGCACCTGTGCACCCGCTTCCTGTGGGTGAGGTAATTCAGCAACGCCGGTGTTCTTACACTGGTATACACCTCTAGTGTCTAGGTCTTAAGTTTCATCCTTCCAAGTCATTTGGAAGGTTCCTTTCACACTAACTTTGTAACTTTTATGCACCATTGACATTGCATTGGTGTATGCGTGCACTTTAAGCGCTGCACCAAAGTCCCGCAGGCCTTTCCCGACTTCTTCACGGTTAGTCCCCAACAGCTCCAGCGATGCCCTAGGCCTACTTCCTTTCAGCTAGGGGGTTCTTATACCACTATTTTAGTATATGGTTTAGGTGGCCCCTAGGGCTCATCAATATTGTGCAACTTTTGTATTTAAACTGTGTTTTGTTTTAACGCATTTGCTTCTGTGTTCATAAAGAGTATAGGGGATTTGTAGTAAATAAATATATATATATATTTTTCAATATATATCTGTGTGGTGTCCTTTCATTTGATATTCAAGGGGATTGTGTATGGTAAAACAGCTCGCTTCACATGCCTTTACAGAGTTTAGCCTAAAACTGCTTTGTCCACGCTACTAGAATAGCTGGTCTATAAGGTTGACTTGCAACCAATCATCATAAGGGTTGCTTGGCATGGTACAAGGTGATCACTAGAACTAGTGAGCATCATATACCAGGCCAACTTCTCACATCCTTCACATAGAAGGCATGATTCCGCAGAACAGCTGATCCCTCCGGGAAGGGGGTTGGCAATGCTCTAGAAGGTACATTGCAGCTACTTCAAAAGCTTGCCTGGCCATCACCTCCATACACAGGAACAATTTTACTGCGGTAAAAAAGGGGGAAGGAAATGTAAATGTGAGGGCTTTCATGTCAGAAGAGATTTGGTCAGTTTTCACACAAAGCCAGTCACCAAACATGAACACACAGCCTCTATACAGGTCTTGCAGATGAAGATAAAAGGACTGGCTAATGAATACTGAACAGACCTTCGGCATAGGGGAGGCAACAAGCATCTCTCTTGTGGATAGTCACAGGTAAAGGCTTCGCTCTCTGTAGAATTAGACCACCACCATTATTATTATTATTAGTTCCTCATACCCAGGAAGAGAGGTCAATATCCTCATAGAGGGGGGGTTCACTTAGAGTCACAGACTCTAGCTTATGGAAATATTTGTTGAAGATCTACTGACGGACATTTTTAGTCGTGGTGTAGTCTTCAAAATACTTTGTAATGGAAGAGTGCATAGTCCCATCAAGGCATAACTACTAACAATTTACTTTGCTGCGACTGTTGAGGAAAAAGTATAAACTGAGGTATGAAGTTAGGCCTAAATGGATTAATTTTGATCTTGTCAGTGAAAATGGGCAGATGACATATACAGGGAAATTTGTTGAAGACCTACTGAGGGACGTTTTTAGTCACATTGCAGTTAAAACAAAAAACGTTATAGTGGAGAGAGTGCATTGGTTCATCATAGTGCAACTACTTAAATTTAACTCTACTGCAACAGGCGAGGAAAAATGTAAACTGAGGAATGAAGGCTCTCTAATCATGCTTTGTCTTACATTTGCATCATCAATGCTCATGGTGCAAGATAGAAATGGGGTTTCTGATCGCTAAGATATGCATCTAAGCCCGACAGAGCACTCTAGACAGGGCAAGTAATTTGCACACCAACTATAACCGTTTTTTCCCCTATGTAGCTTGGCAAGAGCAGTTAAACTTATCCCAGGGGCAAGGTATAAAATATTTGCGCAAGGAACACAAGGAACGCAGCACCAAAGAGACTCCATAAAGGTGTATGTAAAATATATAGTATATTGCACATAACACATACACCAAAATGACATGAATCATAAATGTATTTTATTTATTTATAAAGTTTTACTTATCGCGAACAAGATCTCGAAGGATATCGGAGCTCTTTTCAATAGGCAGAAAGAAAGAACAAGGGTGTAGTATAAATATTATTTGGGAAACAGCAGCAAAAAAAAGAAAGATCATACAGTAAACAGGTGTATGCATGTGGAAAAAAAAAAAAAAACAGAGGACATGATCCATTGTAGCTGGAGGTACCATGGTGAAAAGAACAAAGTCGAATGAATTTGGTGTGCCTCCTCCCCTTAGGGTAAGAATTTGCTCATTTGGAATCTTTTGACTTCCAATTTGAACGCGGTCGTTGAGGCGAGGCTGCGTACTTTAGATGGCAGAGAGTTCCATATCTTTGGGGCAGCATCGGAGAAGCCTCGGTGACAAGTTCTCTTTTTGTTAAGGACGAGAGGTTTCAAGAGGAATGTAGAGGCGCTTCTTGATGCCCTCTCACCACAAGATAGTTCAATTTTTGCGCCAGGTACGTAGGAGTCTTGAGGTGAAGGGCTTTGTGCGCCTGGACTGCAATCATTAGCTGAATCCGGGATTCAAATGGTAGCCAGTTGAGAGATTTAAGGACTAGGGATATGTGCTAGTTTCTTTTGGCGCCTGTATCCAATCTAGCCGCGGTGTTCAGTGATGCCCTAAGTGTGAACAAGGCATAATTGGGTATGCCACAGAGAGTAGCACTGCCATAGTCTAACCTTGGCAAAACAAGTGCTTGGACCACCTGCTTGAAATCACTTAGAGTCAGGAAAGGTTTGATATTTTTGAGGGTTCTCAACAAGTTGTTTGCACCCTTACATACATTGCTTATATGAGTCTTCATATTCATGTGCTTGTCTAAGGTGACTGAGCGATTTGGCTGAGTTAATGATGATCGGAGTGCAATTGAAAGCAGTGCGGTGAGACAGCCAGAGATCTAGCTTGGGAATAAGGTCTGGGGGGGGGGGGAAATGGGGAATGAGCATGAACTCTGTTTTGGAGGCGTTGAGTAGGAGATGTTTCTCAGTTAACTAATTTTGCGTAAACGCGAGTATCGAGTTAAATGAGATGATACTTACCGGGGAGGACGTTTTCAGATAGAGTTGTGTGTCGTCGGCATAAATGTGGAAGAGAATGTTCGTGGAGTTTAGTGCGTTAGCTAGAGGTTCCAAGAAGAGGTTGAAGAGGATCGGTGAAAGGGTGGATCCTTGGGGGACCCCCATGTGTGCTGGAGAGGGCTGAGAGAGAGAGAGAGGGAGAGAGAATGATTTACCTTGACTCTTTGTATTCAATGCCAAAAAAAGGATGAAAACCATTGACGCACCCGATCAGAGAAACCCATTCTCTTTTCTAGGATGGATAGGAGGATGTCATGATTAACAGTGTCGAAAGCAGAGGAAAGGTCAAGGAGGATCAGTAGGCAGGATTCATTTTTGTCTAGTATTTTCAAACTGGCATCCATAATGGGTGTGAGGGCCGACCCGGTGCGGTGTCCCTTCCAAAAACCAGATTGATGCTGGTCAAGAAGTTGGTAAGTCTCTATGTGAGCACAGAGTTGGGATTGCAAACATTTTAAGGAGTTTCGCTAGAGTGGGGATGTTTGAGATAGGACGAAAATTATTGAGATCAGATTACTCAGCATTGTTTTTTCTTTTTTGGATGGGTGAAACCTGGGCTGCTTTTAGGCAGTCAGGGATCAAGCCTTAAAGATAAAGAAGCATTTACAATCCTGGTCCAGGTGGGGATGAGAGCGCTCTTGATTTCCTTGAAGATGGAAGGAGGCAACGGGTCACTGAAGTGGTTACACAGGTTAATAATCTGGAGATTCTTTGCATGTCACTTTGACTAAAAGGGGATAAGGTGCCTCAAGACGCATTGTTCTTGGCTATCATGAGGGTTGACTCATTGTTCTTGGCTATCATGAGGGTCAACTTGCACTTTTCAGAGATGTCACGGGGTGAGGCGGCAATAGAGGAGGGCAATAGCGCCTTCTTAGAGGCTAGGTCAATAGTGATGAGTTGTGATTTCTCCGTGAAAAAGACTGCAAATTCCTCAAAGGAGGGTGGGTTGCCACAATGATCAGAAAGGTTAGGACCCTTAGCAGATTGCAGTTTTACCAGCTCGAAGAGTTTCCAGGGACGGTTTGCTGCTTGGTCATAAATAGACCGACTTAGCTCTCTTGACTGGTTTATTGTAGAGGCTCCTGACCTCTCAGGAGTTTTAGTTGGTCCGAAGAGGGATTGGAACGCCAGGAACGTTCAACAGCTCTAAGGTTGCAACGTTCAGAGTTCAAGCTCTCATTGTATCACTGTTCGGATATTTTTGATGCAGTATTTTTAAGCTGGAGTTGAGCAACGTCCTCCATGATGATGGCCACGGTCGAGTTGTAGGAGTCCGTCAGAGTTTGCACCTCGACCAAGTCAGCTTGGGAGGAGAGGACAGATATACACTGGGCTGCTAGATTGTCAAGGTTTATTGATCGGAGATCCCTTTTCCATATCTTTGATTTAAGAGGTTGAGCCTTCTTCAACACCACCTCCCTGTTCATATAAAAGAGGATGCTGTAATGGTCCGACCAGTCGCAAAGGGTTCTAAATTCTAAGGTGATGGTCCGTTCTTTGGAGATGATGAGGTCTAGAGTTTCACCTTTAATGCGGGTTAGTTGGTCATAATGCTGAATCAAATCTTGATCATTTAGAAATGATTTAAGGCAGGATATCGCAGGGTCATTGGGGTTGGACCAATGCAGGTTGAAGTTCCCAAGGAAGATTTGTGACACAGCAGAGTCGACATTGCTAGTGATGATATCAGTTAATTGCTCAAATGAAAGGGAGATTATACCCAGTGGGTGGTAAAAGGTGTGTAGTTTACAGATCTAATGTATGACGTTACATCGCATACTATTACAACGCATAGCTTTACAACGCATTTTTTACAATCAAATACTTTTACAACGCATGTTTTTACAACGAATACTATTACAACGCGAGAGTGTTAATAATAGTAAAGTGCTATTACAACAAAATCATTTACAACACATACCTTTAGAACTCAAAAATACCAATGGAATGGGATGCAGGGGTTTTGGGTGGGTAGGTGTCTTAAAATGTTGAGAAAACTGAACGTTAATTTAAAGAAATGCAACGATTTTATTAAAATTAATACCAGAGTATTAAAAATGTATACTCATGTAATCGTAACTGTTGAAAATTTTACACAGGCAACAAAAATAAATACAATAAACTTAACATATATTAGTATGAAAGAAAATAATTATTCGTAAACAGAAACATCATACATACACATAGTCGCCATTTTAAACTGTAGTTCCTAAATATGTCCTACAACTCTTTCCATGAATATAATACCACAACACTACTTTCAAAATGGATGCCAAAACGGAACGAAAAAGTAAAAACATCTATTTACACAAAGTTTTAAATTATTACTTTCCACAGTAATAATTCGTATTTAAAATAATACCAACGCTGTGCTTCTTACAAAAAATAATGACACTGACAAAAACTTATAAATACGAGCCACACACCATTTTTAAAACAGTTGATTCTCAACTCCGAGTGACCAGACTCCAAAAGCTGACCCTCTGACCTCTTCATCAAGATAAAACCCGATTGGATTTCAGGAGCATTATTTTTCGTAATACAAGCGAGTTAGTAAAACTAATGTCAGAAATGTTTTCTAGAAACAATTAAAAAGCGGCCCCTAATAAGTTTGTTTTTCCAATTTAAAGAAAATATAGCACCAAGATATTACTATAATTATGGATACATATATCCATAGATAAAAAGCCCTACATATTTAAAGCAGATTAAAGTCTAAATAAAACTGCTTATAATTTAAAATTATTTTCAATGAAATAAACATATATTATTTTTCACACATCACAAAATGTTAAATTTTTTTTATTTGTCGAACTACTATAAACTGCGATGAAAAAGCCCAGTTTAAATAAATTGGATTTTGCTACAGAAGCAACATTCTTCTTCAAGAATAATTTGAAGGTACTTTTCGAATTTTTAAAAATGACAATTCTAAACAAATAAAACGAAAATACATTTTTTAATCCACATATATTTAATCTGATTTTCACAGAGAAATTCTATTTCAAGAAAATAAAAAAATACTTTCTACTTTGAAAATTGAAACGTCGCCTTTTAAATAAGGTAAATATTTTATTATTAACATAACTGCATTTTTAAAATGTAGTCATTAATGAAGAAAAGATTCATAAAGAATAAAAAGTGTAGAGATACAAATAATTTAGAGAAGTCCATGAAGGTGCAGCAGTAAGGAAAGTGTGAAATGGTGTAGGGGTAAGAATAAATATTCTAACTCCAGGAAGGTGCAGCAGTAGGAAAAGTGTGAAATAGTGTTGTGGTAACAAATACTAGTCTTACTCCATGAAGGTGCAGTATTCGAGAAACTGTGGGATGATGTAGGGGTAAGAATTATTATTCTAACTCCTGGAAGGTGCAGCAGTAGGGAAAGTGTGGGATGGTGTAGTGGTAAGAATTACTATTCTAACACCAGGAAGGAGCAGCAGTAGGGAAAGTGTGGGATGGTGTAGGGGTAAGAATTAATATTCTAAGTCAAATAAGATGTAGCAGTAGGAAAACTGCGGAATAGTGTAGGGTAATAATTATTTTTCAAACTCCAGGAAGGTCCAGCAGCAATAAAATTGTAGGATCGTGCAGGGGTAAAAATTTCTATTGTAACTCCAGAAAGGTGAAGTAGAAGGGAAAGTGTGGGATGGTGTAGGGGTATCAATTACTATACTAACTCCAGGTAGGTGCAGCAGTAGGGAAAGTGTAGGATGGTAAAGGCGTATTATTTTCTATTCTAACTCCAGGTAGGTGCAGCAGTAGGGAAAGTGTAGGATGGTAAAGGGGTATTATTTTCTATCCTAACTCCAGGTAGGTGCAGCAGTAGGGAAAGTCTTGGATGGTGTAGGGGTATCAAATACTATTCTGACTCCAGGTAAGTGCAGCAGTAGGGAAAGTATAGGATGGTGTAGGGGTATTATTTACTATTCTACCTCCAGGTAGGTGCAGCAGTAAGGAAAGTGTGGGATGGTGTAGGGGTATCAATTACTATTCTAACTCCAGGTAGATGCAGCAGTAGGGAAAATGTAGGATGGTGTAGGGGAATAAAATACTATTCTAACATCAGAAAAATGCAATAACAGGGAAAGGTTAATATAGTATAAAAGGAACAATAAAGATAAATGTAAATTATACACAGTATTGTTGACATTTTTAACTGCATCAGAAACATTTCACATTTGAACAACATTTCCTTATTCCTTTTTTTTTTTTTTTTTAGAAATTCAGAATAATCTTCTGATCACCAAATAACAATCCGAATCCCAAAAGGGCAACAACCCAAAAGCCCACCAAGAAAAGAGAAAGCAGAGCAGAAACCAGACCACAAAGAAAGAAACCAAAAGGGATACAAAATACATACTGCAAGGGAAAGTGTTCAATGGTGTAGGGGTATCAATTACTATTCTAACTCCAGGTATGTGCAGCAGTAGGGAAAGTGTAGGATGGTAAAGGGGTATTATTTTCTATTCTAACTCCAGGTAGGTGCAGCAGTAGGGACATCTTGGATGGTATAGGGGTATCAAATACTATTCTAACTCCAGTTAAGTGAGCAGTATAGGATGGTGTAGGGGTAATATTTATGATTCTACCTCCAGGTAGGTGCAGCAGTAGGGAAAGTGTAGGATGGTAAAGGGGTATTATTTTGTATTCTAACTCCAGGTAGGTTCAGCAGTAGGGAAATTCGTGGATGTTGTAGGGGTATCAAATACTATTCTAACTCCAGGTAAGTGCAGCAGTAGGGAAAGTATAGGATGGTGTAGGGGTATTTACTATTCTACCTCCAGGTAGGTGCAGCAGTAAGGAAAGTGTGGGATGGTGTAGGGGTATCAATTACTAATCTAACTCCTGGTAGATGCAGCAGTAGGGAAAATGTAGGATGGTGTAGGGGAATACAAAACTATTCTAACATCAGAAAAATGCAATAACAGGGAAAGGTTAGTATAGTATAAAAGGAACAGTAAAGAGAAATGTAAATTATACACAGTATTGTTGACATTTTTAACTGCATCTACAACATTTTACATTAAAACATTTCCTTTTCCTTATTCATTTTTGTAGAAATTCACATTAATCTTCTGATCACCAAAGAACAATACGAATCCCAAAAGGGCAACAACCCAAAAGCCAACCAATAAAGGAAAAAGCAGAGCAGAAAACAGACCACAAATAAAGAACCTAAACCAAAAGGTATATAAAATACATACTGCAAGGGAAAGTGTTCTATGGTGTAGGGGTATCAATTACTGTTCTAACTCCAGATAGGTGCAGCATTAGGGAAAGTGTAGGATGGTAAAGGGGTATTATTTTCTATTCTAAATCCAGGTAGGAGCAGCAGTAGGGAAAGTGTAGGATTGTAAAAGGGTATTTTCTATTCTAACTCCAGGTAGGTGCAGTAGTAGGGAAAGTCTTAAATGGAGTAGAGATATTATTTACTAATCTAACTCCAGGTAAGTGCAGCAGTAGGGGAAGTATAGGATGATGTAGGAGTATCATTTTCTATTCTAACTCCAGGTAGGTGCAGCAGTAGTGAAAGTGTGGGATGGTGTGGGGGTATCAATGTCTATTCAAATTCCAGGTAGGTGAAGCAGTAGAGAAAGTGTAGGATGGTGTAGGGGTATAAATTAATATTCTAACTCCAGGTTGGTGCAGCAGTAGGGAAAGTGTAGGATGGTGTAGGAGTATCATTTTCTATTCTAACTCCAGGTAGGTGCAGCAGTAGTGAAAGTGTGGGATGGTGTGGGGGTATCAATGTCTATTCAAACTCCAGGTAGGTGCAGCAGTAGAGAAAGTGTAGGAGGGTGTAGGGGTATCAATTAATATTCTAACTCCAGGTTGGTGCAGCAGTAGGGAAAGTCTTGGATGGTGTAGGGGTATCAAATAATATTCTAACTCCAGTTTGGTACAGCAGTGGTGAAAGTGTCGGATGGTATTGTAGAAACAGATACTATTTCAACTCAATAAAAAATGCATCAGAAGGAAAAGTGTGCTAAACTATAAAACAAAATTGACTGTTTCTACTGCAAAGAGGAGAAACATTAGAAAAATACAAGAATAAAGTAACTGGAGGATTAACAATTCAAATTCCAGAAAAATTGAGAAGCAGAGAAACTGTTAGGTATAGTTCTATATTTTTTGTATTTTCAAACACATATTAAAAAAATGTTTTTTCTCCCAACAGATAATGTCTACACAGGAAAGAGCTTCCTACATCAAATCCAAAAAAGGAAACAAACTACTTAACCATGCAGGATACATATATTGTAAAGAAAGGATAAGTTTTCCTAGAAATCATTGGAGGTGTGTACAATACTACACATCCCATTGCAGCGGCAGAGCTGTTACCCATGATGATATCATTATCAAAACTACTGATCACAACCACGCTGCCTCTGCAATGGAGATTGATGTAAGGGAAACTATTAACGAGTTGAAAGAACTAGCAAGCACCTCCAATGATCAACAGGATCCATTGTAAGAGAGGTTGCACAACATGTCCCCTCTCATGTTGCTAGTAATATGCCTATAATTCCTAATTTGAGGCAAATTATTCAAAGACAAAAGCAGGCAAGTAACACTCAAACCACTCCTCCTCATACTTTTTCTGACATTATTATTCCACATGAACTAACTATTTCTTTTGCTAATGAACCCTTCCTTCTCCATGACAACAAAATCCCTCAAAAACGTATTCTAATTTTTAGTACTCCCGCAACCTTGTAAAGTTAGAAAATAGTGAAATTTGGATGATGGATGGGACGTTTAAAAGTACACCCCATCCATTCGTGCAAATTTACACTATACACGCTAAGATTAACCCCTTCGAAGCTAATGACGAGCTGGGCTCGTCATGGCGCTTACCTGCCGTGCGCTGATGACAAGGCCAGCTCGTCATGAAATAAAGTAAAACAACAAATTGCAGCGCAGGACGGGAAAACGCCTAGCAGCCATGTGGTTAACCAAAATGTGATCCCCTTAGTATATAGTTTGCTGCCTGATAAAGACTTCTGCAACCTACACTGAACTTTTATCAGTTATAAAAAATACAACAACAAAAAGTCCTAGGAAAATAGTAGATTTTGAATTGAGCATGATCAATGTGATCAGTAAAACGTACACGGATACCCAAATTCAGGTTTTTTTTTTCCATTTTTCCCAGGCATTCTGGCGCAAATTACAGAAAACATCCCTGGTTACAGAATACTCCACAGACAGCAAACTCCAAGTTGAATTAAAAAAATTAACAGCACTTTGTTTTGTTCCTCCTGAAAGTGTAGATGAGTACTACACTGCCATTACTGAATCTGAATTTTACAATCAAAATGAAGACAAATTGGCACCCATCCTAAATTATTTTGAAGACACATGGATTGGGCACCTAAGCAGATTGGGTCGCAGGAGGAAGCCACGTTTTCATGTGGAGTGGTGGAACTGTTACACGAGCTGTTTAGAGGGAGAAGCTAAAACAAATAATGCCATTGAGGGATGGCATAACTACTTCAACCATACAATTGGAAAACCTCACCCTAATTTCTACTCATTTTTGGAAACGTTGAAGGAGCAAAGTTTCCAAGAAATGAGACTTTCCCAAGCATTAGGTGGTAGTCTAAACCCACGAGTTACAAAAAAAACAAAGGAGATGTCTGAAAGACTATTGGGTATAATGCAACAGTTTTTGTTGTGTGTGGCTCTAGACTACCTCGAAAATGTGGCCAACATTCTAAGTTTCTGAAAAAAATATTTGACCTTACTTTCCTGCTTTGCCCTAAATTTAATAAAACACTAATTACAATTGGCTTAAAAAAAATGTTTTAAACATTTTCCAAAAATATTATTCGGGTCAGCCTACTTTTTATTGCTTTTTTTTCTCCTTTTTCCTGCCATAAGTAATTTTTTTTTTTTACAACATCGAATAACCCCAAGTATTTCAAATTGAAAAGGAAAAAAGAAATAGTATTATTTTTTCCAAGTTTTAAAAAAACCATTCCAAGTTTGCTAACAACTATAAGCATATTATTGGTTAAAAAAATGCATTTTTTTTTAAAAACTGTTTTGTACGAACTTTTCAACTATAGAAATATTTTTAAAATGCTTCTTTAAATTTAGATATAATTTTCAAAATTAATTTGTTAGAAATACAAAATAATTTTGGAAATTAATGTTATTTTTATTCCAAAATATCTATGCAGATATGTTTTAAATACACTCATTTATTTTTTAATTGAACTCAAATGCAAAGTTTGGGATACATTTTTGAAAAATATGACTACTATAATGACATCCTAAATTTTTTTCAACCTCCTACCAGAACATTTTCTCACTATACAACCCTAGCTATTTACAAAATTGAAGCAAAAATAACCGGCCATTATTTATTCAATTCAAAATAAAATTACCAACCAAACAAAACATAATAACCAAACCAAAACAACCGCTATATTATTTTTTGCAGCAGAATGATTTTTTTTAACCTACTGACCAACCAAGTGTAAATAAACAAACATTCCCTCCAACCTTAACATAATAGAAACTAAGTCATTCATAACACTTTTAAGAAACAATGCATACAAACAATTATTTCTGGATAGTGTTCCTAACCAAAATGACTACTAAATTTAAGAAGCATTTATCATTAATGTACTAACAACATTTATCAAATTTATAAATGAAAGGAAATCGATTCAACTTACAATAAAATGCATTTACAATTTCTATTTTTCATAAACAAAATAGTAATGTAAAACAATCTTAACCTCATAGAAGCTATGGAACGTCCAGCTCCAGTGCTGGACGTTCCATTGTGCAGGTGAGGTTGGAACGTTCAATGGCCGACGGCAGCACTACGGAGGTAGTGGTGCCGTCGGCCGCCGAACATTCGCAGCAATTAAGGGGTTATGTTTTCATTTTTTTCAAACAAAACCTATACATGATTTAATTATCTCTTTTACTTTTTGCGACCCGACATAGGCATAAACTAGTAACACGATCATCGACATGTTGTTTTACAAGTTTAACATTAAATTCTAAAACGGAAACCTCTCCTTATCCTTTCTTTACAATATATGTATTCTTTTTTAAGCTACACATGCATATTTAAAGTTAGAAATGTTTCCTACCTGGACGTAGATCAGCTTCCAGCTGCTTCCTGCATCGATGTTCTTCAAAGTGGCCGCTTACGGTTACGTGAATACGTCATAGAAAGCTGCAAAGATTGAAAAAGGACTATTTAATACTTTAATTTATTGAAAAAGGACTATTTAATACTTTCATTTATTGATTTAATTATTAATTGTTTATAAATTGTATATTACATGTAAACAAATGACAAATATATGAAAAAAACATCAAAAAATCAAATGCAAATTTTCTATATTTTTTGAATAAAAAACCACAAATGAAACGGTTATATTTATTTTATTAATGTATTTAATTTAGCATTACATCTTTTTAATATTTATTTACTTGAAAATTAATGATATTTAATCCTTACCTTCATCCTTATTCCTTTTCCATTCTAATCATCCCCTTTCTTCTTTGACACCTTCCTTTTCTTTTCCGCGGGATGACCAGCTTCAACTATGGAAATAAATGAAGGACAATTGCTCCCATTTGAATCAATGCGAAACCGTGGGAACTTTTTTTTCAAAATTGAGGTTAAATTATGTAACAACTTTATAAAAAAATTATAAAAATTAAACATATATTATGTCACATAAAATATTTAATATTAATTTTTTCTAATTTATTTTTAAAAAAATTACTTATTCAAAAATTAACCAAATAATAATAATACATTTCCAATAATCTATTTATACCTCAAATAAAATAAAATTACTAATTTATATTTGAATTTTTTTTTAAATTGAATACTTTCCATTTATAATTTTTAAATATTTAATAATTTTAAAAATAAAATGTTTAAAATTTAAGAAATAACATGTTTTTATTTTATTTAAATATAAAGTTATTTATAAGTACCAACTGTAAAAAATTCTATACTTATTTATACATTTCAAATTAAATAAAATTTAAAATAATATTTCTAAATTAAAAATACTAAAGTAATATTTCTAAATTAAAAAGTATATTTTCATTTTTAAAGATGTACAAATGTATACATTTTCAAAATATAAGTTCTTCATTGTAATTGATATATTTTAAAATACATCAGTAAATATTTATAAAACTTTAATAAAAATTATCATTAATATATTTTTTTAAAATACTAGAGTATTAATTTCGATTTTTTAATTTAATATATAAATAAAAATAATTAATACTCTTAAACAAATATAATGCTAAAGTATTATTTAAACAAATTAATAATTCAACTTCTATAAATAAAAATATTTTTTCTACAATTTTCAAATTATGCTATAAATAGAAAAAATAAATACTCTTTATAAAATATTAATACTAAAGTATTATTTCTAAATACTCAAATTAATATATCTAATACAAAAAAAATAAAAAATTATTATAACACTAAATAAAAAAACTACAATATTAAATATTTATTAAAAAAATATTAAAAATATATAAAGAAACATAATACTTACGATGTAAAGGTACTTGCGTTGTAAACGTTCTTGCGTTGTAAAAACATGCGTTGTAAATACACTTGCGTTGTAAAAGTTTTGTTTTAATTGTAGTGCGTTGTAAAAGTTGTGTTGTAAAGGTTGTTCACCTTACAGATCGATAGGTTCTTACTTGCTATGCTAAGACCGAGGTATTCACAGGAAGACGGGGGATACAACTCCAAGTGCGAAATTGAGAGAGTATTCCTGTAAATACAGGCTAGACCCCCCACCCAACTTCAAAATTATGTCAAGCCTGATTATATCATGAGTGGGAGGTACTAGGAGGTCTAGGATAGAATTGGAGGCTGGATTTAGCCAGGTCTCGGTGAGAATGATAATATCCAAATCATTGTGTTGGATGAGGTCATAGATATCCAAGGCGTGTTTTCTGGCTGATCTGCAGATTAATAATGCACATTTGAGAAATGGGGGATTTACGGGGGGGAGGGGCCTGGGTGACATTCACCCTGGTCAGGTTGTCAGAGATGCTGCATCTCAGATTGTGGGAGGGACTCTACTTGTGCTTGAGAGGACGGAGTGTATATGCCTTGGCGGGGTCAGGCTGGAATTGGTCCGCGAAGATCAAGAGTTGAGATTATCTTGGAGATCAGTGGACGCCGAAAGGGACTCATTGGTCCTGGGGCATGGTGTGGAGTTTGGCGAGGGAATAGGTTTTGAAAAGGAGGGGGCTAGCAAATGACATATGTTCCATGTCCCCAGTGGTGCCTCTGGGCCAATTTAAAGAACGGAATATGTTGAAAAGATCATTTGAGAGGGCTTTTAGGTCATGTATCTCAGCCGTAAGACGGAGCAGTAGTAGAGACATATCATCTAGGCATACTGCTAAGTCAGAGTTATGGGCGAGGGATGTAGGGTGTGCCGGAGAGGCAAGGGGCATCAGATGGACTTGGTAAAGGTCTGTGAGGACCACGTTGGTGGTGAGAAATTCCAGGATAGAAGACTGATTGGAGAGTACTAGAGGACCGTTTGATGGGGAGGTTGGAGCCATGGCAAGGGGGTGGGGGGAGGCAATTGTGCTGAGGGTTGGGTAGGACAGGACCTGTAAGGTCCACGGTGGTGGGGAGAAATTCCTGGATAGGAGACTGATTGGAGAGTACTAGAGGGCCTTTTGATGGTGAGGTTGGAGTCGTGGCAAGGGGGGGAAGGAAGGTCAATGCGCTGAGGGTTGTGTAGATCCGAGGCAGAAGGAGAGCGTTGCACAGGTTCTAGCCTAAATGAGGGCAACATTATGGGGACGTGGGAAGGTCACTTGATGGGGAAAGGGAGAGTGAGGAACTGACAGCTGTTAATGGGAGAGTACTAGGTAAACACATTGAAGAGGTGATGGATGAGTAAGGAACAGTGGAGTTGGTGTATACCGCTTTTCTGAGCGTGGGGTAAACATTACCCATCTTAGCAAGGTTGTCATTGGAGGTTTGTATTAGAATGACCCCATTATTCTAGAGGGCGATAGTGGTGGAGGCTTTGAGGGAGGGCGAAGGAGAGATTGTTAGCTTGAGACCATTATGAGTTTTCTTAGCACCTGAAATACGCAACGTGGAGTTTAGCACTGTACGCCAGCAAGCATGTTTCCTGGTAAAAAAAAAAAAGATGAGGTCATTAACCACAATGCCCTTGTTAGTGCAGAAATAGGGGTCAGAGATTAGAGTTTCTGGATTCGCTTTGCGGATTCGGCGTTTGTGTTTTTTTGCTGCAATTTTAGAGAGGTTAGATGGGTAATTGATGATGGAGTTGAGACTTTTGGGATCTGGCCTTATCTCCATTTTGAACAGATCACCTAGCGAGGAAGGGAGCTCCAAGAGGAGAATAAGGAGGATCCGGAGAATGCAAGAATAGAAAGGACATTAATCATATCAGGGCAAGAAATGCAGCAGGTTATGAAGAGGTGCATGAATTAAGGATTATGTGCATATTATGCAATCCTGAAAGAATACTAGTTATCCTGATACTGTAAGAATCAAAACATCATATTAGGTAGCTAATGCACCAAATGCAAAAATTTGGTTATGGAAGGAATGCACAAGAATCACCATAATTCACGGAAACAAAAAGCACTGAATGTTAACGTACAAAAAAAAAAAAAAAGAGGGAACTACGTTCTTAAGCTTTATGCAGTAATTAGGCTTGGAAATGTGTAACACAAATGTAGGTGCACCCACTAACAGCAACGCAGTAATTAAAGCACACGTCAAGAGCTCTGAGGCATCTGCATGCCTATCACACATAATATGGTAGTTGTAGGGGTTTTCTCCATGCCCAAAATGGGGACTTCTGTTGAGGTCTCACAGGGATGGTCAAATGAATGCACCGAAGGTAGGGGCAGACAAAGGGGAGCCATACTTTGGAGGACCTTACGGAGTCCCCGCCCTCAGCTCTTCACATCAGCTTCCTGCGATCATGCAGGGTAGCTGCCAGGGCCAGTGCCTCTTTTACAACTGCAGCCGTTTCTTCTGACCCAGCTAAGACATCCTCTGCAGTAAGAAGGGTATCTAGTGCAGGGCTATCGTAATCTTTGTTGCGCCAGCTGCCACAGGTAGGCTCTTGAGGTCGGCACCCACGCTGGCACGCCATCTGGAGTGTGGGCTTTGGAGCGCTCTCTGCTTGAGGTGGAGAAAGGACTTGAGATGTTGCCAGCACTGGTTGTTTTGTGGCAAAAGGATGCTTCTACTGCAGAGATGGCGGGGTACTCAACCTCGCTGGTTCAAAGATCAACACCCAGGGCCCACACTGGGCTGATCAAAACAGCACTCCCGGAATCAAGAACCCTTGAAGAATTTTCAAAATTACAAGCTGTGCTGAAAACAGTTCTCCAAACGCTGATGTAGTTTTAGGATACCTAGTTGGAGGAGAAGGGGGTGGGGGAAGCTACCCAGTCCTTAGAGAGCACAGGAGATGTACAAGGTTTGTAGACAGCCAAAAAGCCAGGACATAATGAGGATTTGCTGAGAAGCGTGCTTTCCCTCAGCCCAACAGGCAGAAGACCAGCATAAAAAGCAAGCTGTCCAAATGGTGGTTGTGAGAAGTTAGCCTGGCATATGATGTCCACTAGTTCTAGTGGACACCTTGCACCGGTCTAATCGACCCTTATTGATGGTGGTTGTAAAGTCAACCTTATAGAAAGCTCTCTTAGTGATAGCATGGACCTGCAGTCATCGGGCTAAGACTTCAGAGAGCATATTAAGCAAGTTGTTTTACCAAATATAATCCTTGGAGTACCAAATGAAAGGACACCACATAAGGTATATATCAAATATATATGTATTTATTCTAAACACAACCCCTCTGCACTCTTTATGAGGTCAGAGGTAAAAAAACAATACAAGTCACTGAGTTAATATACAATAAGTTGCCCAGTATATGTTATGCCCTCAGGCCTCATAAACCATATACTAAAATAGTGGTATAAGAACCATGAGAGAATTAGAAAGCAGGCCAGGGGCCTGTGGAATCACTAGGGTTACTCTAAACAACCAAAGGTTAGGAAGTAGGAGGCCCACGGGAGACGTGTACACCGCTGCGGGTTACCATTGACTTTCTATGGGAAACGTAGAGGTTACAAAAATACAATTTAAGGAAGCTTCCGGATGGACTACGATGGAACCCTTTTAAAACTAGGACACTTTGAGAGTCAGACCCACGGGAGCACTGGAGTACTCGTGTTACCTCACCCAGGGAAGCCGGGTGCATAGGTGTCTTTTTGTGTGGGGTTTCGTCGTTGTTTTCAATAGAGAGCTGCAAAGAAGTGCTGCAGGCGACCTGAGAAAAAGTGTCCGGGTGCATCCAAGGGTGGATCGAAGATCTGTAGAACCCAAAAGCAGAAGGGACAGAGTCTGAGTTACTTGCCAGCGACCATGTCGGTGATAGGAAGATGCCACAAGATGTCGGGGGATATCAGGTGAAGATGTGAAGTTTGTCTCTTCAGCCACGAGGACCAGGAGGCGTCGACGACAACCAGGAGCTGGATTCAAGCTGTCCCATAAAGGATCTGATTGACTGGTGTTGGTATCTGGACTGGACCCAACAAGCCTTGACAAACGCAACCCACGCAGGATGTCGAGAATGGCTTCGGTGTAGACCGCAAAGGTCTGAGAATCTTCTCCTTTGTAGGGAAGTTGGAGCAAGCCTGGAGCAACCAGGAAAGCAAGTTAGATGTAAAAGAAAGTCTTCAGGGGGCTCACTAGCCGACAGACTAGGAACCGGGAAGATGCATCGAGCTGAAATGCAAGAGCGGGCCCCACGGGACACTCATGGAGTGTGGGGGCCTGAGCTTCAGTGCAAATGGTGCTCGGGGCTGGGGCTTCTCGTACCCCAATCCACAACTGCAAGATACCTCAGGAGTCAATGCAGTTAGCAAAATGCAGGATGTCCAGGTGTTCTGGTCCCACGTCTCTCGTGTCCGCCACGGGTCTCAGCTTTGCTGGGATCAAAGGTCGGGGTCAGATGTCTGGAAGTCCATGTCCTGCTGATTCTTCTGGATTCGGCGGGAGCCTCGAAAATGCAGACCGGCAAAGTTGCTGTTGGTGCCCGTTTGAACGGAGTGGTCACTCCTTGACCACAAGGGAGAAGTCTTCCATCTTCCAGTCGAAATGGAATGTCGAATGTCCAGGATTTCTGTTTCAAAGTTTCGTCTAGGGTAATCTGAAGTCTGAGGGACACAGCTCCTATACGTATACCGAGTTTAGGGGCTGGAGTACCCTTAAGGTCCCTCCTATGGGTGGACCTGGGAAGGGGGTGGTTACACCCCTTTCCCTTTGTCCAGTTTCGCACCAGAGCTGGGGCAGAGTGCCCCAGCAACCGGTTTGAACTGGGAAATGCATGGAGCACCTAGTGTGCCCCAGGCAGTGTCTGGAAAGCATTCACTGAATGCAGCCCTCCCTGCCCCAATACACAAAAGCCTGTATGGGGAGGTGCTGGCACCTCCCCGGACAGGAAACCTATTGTCCAGGCCTCCCCTGCCAGAGTTCATCCAACAACAGGAGGTCAGACTCGTGTCTGTTGCAGCAGCATTTATTTTGTGATGCTGAGGCTCAGTTTAACTTTAAACGGGTAAATCAGTAACTACGTGTCTTCTCCCTCTAGAAGGGTGGAATGCCACCCCCGCCGCCAGGACTGGCGGGGGTAGTATTCCAAAGTGTTTGACACCTTACACGACTGGTTAGGCTTTATCAAAACCTAAGTTAGCATTAACCGCGAGTATGGCTATTTCATGGAACAGCTATAAGAAGATGATTCCGAAAGCTGCAGCATGGCTCAGCTCATGCTAGGGCACCCTCTCACATAAAACCAAGCACTCTGCCTGTCGGATTGTTAAGGCCTGCCATAGGAGTGACTAATAGTATACCTACATCTATATATACATATAGACACATATACACCTATATCTAAGTAAGCGATGATTACACCACCTTACCAAGGCTGTATGAACAGACCTAGGGTGTCAGTTTGGAAGGCAAACCAGGGGTGGCGCACTATATGCTGCAGCCCCTGGTGTTGTAAATAAAACAGTATGTCTTCAGCGAATGCTTGATACTATCGCTATCATGTCTTCGTTCTAGTTCTCCCGCCCGTACTTGAAAATACGGCCAGACGCCATTTTGTTTTCTGGCGTCCATCTTGTATGCTATACATTGCTATGTGCTCGCCACGAGGTGAGTCCTACCTCACTGACCGTTACCCTTGAACTTTGCCCAGCAGCAGGCTATAAATAGTTCCTTGCGCGTCCAGCGCATGCCCAGTAAGAGTAACATCTGTTCCTGCTTAACGTAGAATAGAATGTGCATTCAGCGGGTTTCAAGAACCGTTAACTCCACCCATGTATCGATCATGTTTTAGAAATGTCCATATATGGTTGTAAATCATGCTTTAAGTTGTAACCGCCCCCTTATGAGCCCCTTCTTTGTGTATAAAAGGGGACCGCATGTTAAAGTTCTTTGTGCTACCTTGTACAATACTGTAGAGTGTTGTGTGGGCTCTAGTACCACCTTTAAAGGTTTATTAAACTATGTTTTTGAATTTCCAGTTTCCGTGCCAATTTCCTATGCAAGTCTAAGGACTCTGTGTACAGAAGGGCGAACCTTTTCGCACTCGCAGGCCCTGCTGAGGCCTGTATTCATCAATTGGCGCCTGTCACGTGGGGCTCATCGGCGACTCGGATGCTCGAAGGATTGGTCGTGACGAAGGATTGGAACCTTGCCGGGGACGTGATCACTGCCAGTGGCGCCTTTAGTCCTGGCATCCCGAGGTATTCTTCCTTCCCTTCTGATCTGACCATCTGGGTGGCGCCGGTCACCGACTGAGACCTGTCGGTTTGCCGCATTGTGGCCGTTTGAGCGAATTTGGAACTTGGCGGTTGGAATCTGGGCGCTCTTGATTGGTAAGCATCGTTGTACGGTACTTGCTGCGAGCCTTTGGTAGTCTTGATTGGCAAGGCAGTTTTAGGATACGCTTGCCCCGACTAATTTGTTTGTTTGTTTGAGGTGACTAGTCATATTATTTGTTTGGTGATATTCATATATGTGTTGCAACCCATATAGGCAGGCTATGTGGAGATATTTCTCCTGATTCTTTGGATTGGAGCGGCGCAACGTTTTAAGTGCCATTTTAATTATAATATTGCATAGATTGCACTATTTTTAGACATGCCTGTTTTTAGCGCACTCCGTAAGTGGTGCTGCTGTTTTGGAAATGACCGGTTGATACTTGAGGAATCACAGCCGGCTCCCCCGGAAGGGACGCCAAATAGGGATATGTATGTTAAATTTGGTCCTTCCCCCATAATGTACAGCACGTTGTGGCGGAAATATACCAAAAAAGATCCTGAGTTGCGATGGCCTATGTATGGATCATTTGATTTGTGGAAGATGGAGTATGTGGAGCAGTGTATGTGTAAGCGGCGAGTGAGACAAGATATGTTTGAGTGTATACGAATGTGGGTGAAAGAGGTGCGAGAGCGTGAGCAAGCACTGATTGAAAAAGAGCAGCGAAAGAGTGAGCGTGAGAAAGCGCACAAGGCGAAAAAGCGTGAGGCAAAGGAATTAGAAGAAAAGCAGGAGATAGAGAATCGGTTGCAAATTTCTGGCCAGTATCCTGTTCGACAGCCTCTTTATCCTGTCCTTAATAAATCGGATGATGATTTTTCGTTATTAGATCGCTCTCCGCCCCCATACGTTGGCCCGTCTGCCCCGAGAGGAGGAGATCAAGATTCTAGACCGCCCGGACAGAAAGTGGATACGTGGTTCATGTTGTCGACCGAGCGTATGGCTGATCTTCGTAAGATTGCCTATCGAGTTAACAAAGATACTGTCCCCCTGACAGAATTATTGGAAGAGCTTGAGTCATGGGAAGATAGGGAGAAACTATATTTTACTGAATTTGTTTCTAATGAAGTAACAACGGCTTTTCGGAAATATTCCAATGTTCTTGAACCTGATGATGTAATATCCGATTCAAAGGAACTGCGTAAAGGTCTTTTTCTTCCTTCCCAGGTACCTGGTGCGATTAGACGGCTGTTTGCGTTGCGGGATGAGATGTTTTGATTATGGGATGAAGCGCGGAAAAGGAAAGCTGGCGAGGAGCAATCGAATCCGAGTGGCGGCGGGAAGCAGTCATCCATCTTGTATTCAGATAAGACCGATGCAGTGCATGTTAAACCAATGTGGGAGGCGGCGCCTTTGTATGTTCCTCCTAAAGGAGAGGGTACTAGTTCAGATAGAGGGGGTCTCCTGACGCTCAAGGGTATTTCATCTATACCTGGGTTTATACTCCTTGGAATAGAGCAGATGTTATGGCATTAAAGGCAGCGTTACCTGATCCACGAAAGAATCCCGCAGCCTTTTATGAGGAAGTGGAGTGGGCTCTGAATTCTTGTACTATGACCCTGTCCGATATCGACTTGTTTTTCGGGCTTATATTACCCCCAGATATGTGGAGATCTATACGAAAGGTAGATGACCTTCAGACATTTAGACATTTAAATTTAAATGGGCGGATCTCGAGGACGAGGATAGGGAGAGGAAACCTGCACAGAAACCGCCCCAGTACATTTTAGATTTGCCTGCCGCTATTTTGACTAAATTAAAGACGCTGATCCCCCCTAAGAAGATTGATTGGACTAGGCTAGCGTCATGTAAACAGAAAGTAGATGAATCAGTTTCAGATTTCTTTACACGATTTGAGGAAACTTTCCATGACTTTAGCGGCAAGTCGCTTACGGACGACACGGGCCGGCATCTTTTTGTCGATAAATATGTTTCGAATTTAGTGCCGGGAGTAGCAGCTCGATTAAAAGCAAGCGAACGATTTTGGACTACTTCGACGTCAGCATCCCTCCTGACGATGGCTCAGTATTATGAGCGTCAGGAATTAGAAGCGAAGGGTAGTGAGGAAAAGAAGTCTAAAGATTTGAAAACGAAGGTTGTTAGCGCAAGTGTATGGGTCGCCTCGTAGAGGTAATGAAAGGGGTGGTCAGAATTTCCCTGGTTCTTTTTCAGGCCGTACTGATTTGGCCCGGGATCAATGTGCATATTGTAGACAGAAAGGCCATTGGGCGAATGAGTGTCCATTGTTGCGTGCACAGAGGCAAGAGCGTGGGCAGGGATCCATGAGGGGTAGAGGAGGTTCTTCAGGCCCGAGGGGAAATATGAATGATCGAGCTAGGTTTGAATCTAATATGCGACCACGAGATGGGTCCAATGTTTTTGATCGACGAAACCAATATCAAATGTCTGATTATGCACCTCCTGAACAGCATGATTCACAGTATGCATAGGATTGCGTAGGATGGGGAAAGGAACCAGTTGAAGTGCCAGTAGATCAGAGGGGTCCTTATGTTACAGCACATGCTTTGGGTTCTACTGATCGGTTCCTGGTTGATACAGGGGCTACTCATAGCGCTTTGTCTAAAAAATTGGGTCCGAGGGCTCCCCTGTCTGGCTCAACAATTACGTCAATAGGGTTCGATGGAACGCCTTCTGTTAGCCCACTATCACAACCTCTTGCACTCTATGTAGATCAGTTTGTTGCACCATGTCCATTTTTGCTTTCCCCGAAAAAGCCTGATAACATTGTGGATCTGGATATGCTCAAGCATTTTCGGGCTACGATACGATGCTCCCCTGAAGGAGTACGTGTCATTTTAAATAACAACTACTCGACAATGGAGAGGGTGTACACGATTAAAGAAGATGCTGCACTGGCCTCTTTACCTCATACTTTGTGGGCCACTTCGGATACTGATGTGGGACAGATGATCATTCCTCCGGTACACATTAGTGTAAAGGAGGGAGCTGTGATACCGCGCCTGTCTCAGTATCGAATATCACAGGAGGGGGAGGAGCTCATACAGATAGTGCAGGACCGGATTAAAGTCCGGGTGGTCGAAGAAGTTCCATATAATGTGTGTAACAGTCATATACTACCGATTTTGAAGAAAGACACTGACACTAGGATTTATCGAATTATCATCAATTTGAGGGAGGTCAACAAGATAGTGATACCTCAATACCCAGTGGTTTCTGATATTACGACACTTCTTACTCTGGTCCCGCCAACTGCGACAAGGTTCTCAGTTATAGACTTGAACGCTTTCTTTTCGATCCCTATTCACCCTGACAGCCGATATCTTTTCGGATTCACGTTGAATTAAAGATCGCACAGATTCAGTAGAGTTCCCCAAGGCTATACTGAGAGCCCTAGCATTTATAGCCAGGCATTGAAACGGCAGTTGGATTCTTTCATACTACCTGATGTTGTGGCGCTTATCCATCTTGTTGGCGGCCGACACCCCTGAACAATGTGAGGAGTGTACGTTGTCCCTGCTTACCTTTCTAGCATCGCACAATCACAAAGTATCGAAAAAGAAACTGCAATATTGTAGATCAAAGGTAACCTATTTAGGTCACCTTTTGTCTAAGGATGGGCGTGCATTTACACCAGATCGCATTCAAGCTATTCTAGACATACCAAAAAACACACAAGGGCCTTGACTCCTAACTCAGCATGGCTGAGTCAAACCAGAACTATATAACAAAACGAGAACCAATGCTGAGAAGTTCACTTTACCAACAAACAATTCACATAAGTAGCTGTTTTGAATCAAGCACAAACAACTTGCTTAAAGTATAGCAACATACGAAATGTAATCTTTTTTTGATTTCTTCACTTGCTATGACACAATTTTTTAGTGCATGGAAATACAAACAATTTTATATACAATATATACATTAATAACAAATAACAAAAAAACATTTTGCACACTTCATACATACTTGGCCATTCAGTCATACAAAACACATTCACACAAAATGACCTAAACGAAAAGGACAATGGGTCCACGTATCGGTTATAAATGAATGGAAACAATCCTTTTGTGATTTTACAATTTTTTAGAGTCTTGACAGATCGCAACTCAAAAAGTGTCCACATCTCTTGTTGATGGTTAAAGGACCGTTGTGAAACAATAAATATGAGCCAGATACATGACTGGGCTGGTCGACGCGTTTCGAACCCCTATTAGTGGCGGGGTTCTCCTCAGGGCCAAAAAGGGTTCTGTAACAATAACAAAAAACACTGCTTAAGGATGGTGATCTAGTGAGATCTAGAGACTAAACCCCTGCATAAGACAACTGCCGCACCCTACCTTAAACCACTTGGCCAATGATCCTAACGTGAAAGGGTAGAATTCCAAGCACGAAGAAACAAGGTATTTCCAACAATGAAGTATACGCGGGGGCTGCAGAAGGGACAAACAGAAAAGCGCGCTGAATTTAGTCACAAACACTCTCAGTCTATCACTCTAACTAACCCGGTATAGGGGGTGCAACTTACCCGCTGGAGCAATGGCTTCTAACTCGCCGAGGATTCCATGTCTCTCCTTGTTGCTGGGGAGGGGCTGATCCACCGCTGAAATATAACGGAAAAGAGTCGTGAGTCTGTCGGTACCGTAGGACAGGTTGTCAAAACGTAGCGGATTTGAAGTTGGCAGAAAAACGCACCGGTGGAGAAATGACTTCCGTACTTCACTCAAGCGTGTGGGATGATTCACCTTCGCTTGCTGTGTGACCGCGGCTGGGACTTCCTGGTTAAAAAACGTTCCGGGCGGTTCTGGGACTTGTGGTTTGATGTACGAGCTGGCTGGTTGTTGGCAAAAGGAAAGCAGTGGGGTGGAATGGTCAATCCACTGGATGTATGTAAATTGTCAAATGCTGTAACCACAATGCCAGAGAGCAGTGATCGAGAGGATTCAGATGCTAGGCTTGTAAATTTCAGAGATTTCATTTAAGCCCCTTAGTGCTGTATTAAATTTCATTATCAACAGCGCTTCACGCTGGGCTAATTTTGCATCCAAATCTCCCCCCCGTGGGTCTCTTTCAATTTTAGATAGGACTGTCCATCTTCGGTCAGTTTGCTCATGTTTTGAATTAGTCCAATGATTTACCAACGGGGCATTTTCGACCCCTCTGCGAATTCGAGATTTGTGTTGCGTAATCCGATTTCTGACTTCTTGCGTAGTTTTACCGATGTAGACCAAAGGACACGGACAAACAATGGCATACACCACATTTTTGGTTATGCAGTTCGTAAAGGTATCATGCTTCCAATGAATGGTTTCAAATGTGAACACAGAGTCCTCAATGGTTTCATTACAGCAGGTACACGTCCCGCATTTGTGATGTCCTTTGGTTGGGGTAGTCCAAATAAGCTTTTCAATGTTGGAGCTTTGACAATCGGAAGGGCAGCTCTCACAATGTGGTTGGCCACGCTTTTCTCTTTTTTATACGCACCTCCTTTTGTAGACAGTGGATATTAGGGTTTTCACACATAGTTAAATCATGGTTAGCCCTTTTGACAAAAGATACTCCAGTTCCCCTTCCCTGGACAGATGAATGTCAAAATGCTTTTCAACAATTACGTCAGGCCCTTTGTTCAGCACCAGTGTTAGGCACCCCTGATTACACGAAGCCCTTTACATTGTATGTGCATGAGAGAGATGGATGCCCGTTATCAGGGTTAGTGCAGATGCACGGCGATAAGCAGCGCCCTTGTGCATACTTCTCGGCGATGCTTAATCCTGTTGCTCGAGCATTGCCTGGTTGTCTTTGCTCAGTTGCAGCAACAGATGTGTCAATACGCCAGAGTGAAGGGATTGTGTTATCTCATAAGTTGTTGGTGTTGGCCCCCCATGCTGTTGATGCCCTTTTGAATCAGACAAAGACGCAGCATTTAACTAGTGCTCGTCTGACAGGGTATGAGCTGACGCTGTTGGCTCCTCATATTACTCTGAAGAGATGTGCAACACTGAATCCAGCTACGTTGTTGCCTTTCCTAGCGACTCAGCCTGAAGCGCAAGAGACACATGATTGTGTCTTTGTGACTGAGGAACAGACAAAGGGTCGTATCGATTTGCAAGATACGCCCTTTACAGATGTGGATGGAGAGCTTGTTTAAAGTTATCAGATGGGACCACCTCCGCAGCATATGCAATCACTACGCTACACATGATAGTGGAAACAGCATGCATACCACAGAAATCATCTCAAGCAGCAGAACTGACAGCATTGACACAGTCTTGTGAGCTTAGTGCAGGATTATGTGTGAATGTATATACGGATAGCCGCTATGCTTTCGGAGTAGCGCACGATTTTGGCCTGCTCCGGAAGGAAAGGGGCTTTTTGACATCACATGGAGCGCAGATAATGTACGGACAGCTAGTATAGAATCTCTTGACTGCACTGACCTATCCGAAAAGGATAGCTATAGTGAAATGTAGCGCACACAAGAAAGTCACAGATAAAGTGGGACAAGGAAACGCTTTTGTAGATCGAGTGGCACGCGAAACTGCGATGCAGCTTGGCTCCACTCCAATGTATTTTGTGAGGTCACAAGCCGAGCAGTGGCACGATGCTAGAGAAAAGGTACTAGAAATACAAAAGACTGCTACTGAGAAAGAACTAGAGCAATGGTCCAAAGATGGAGAATTGGACGATGAGGGCTGTTGGAGGAATAAGCAGATGGATAGGTGGAAGTTACCTACAGCCTTCGTACAACCTATGGTTCAGATGGCACATGGGCTAGCACATGTTGGAGCTTCGGCAATTGTGAAATTGCTTACGCAAGTTTGGGAGCATCCAGAAATTGCTAGCATGGCTAAGAGAGTAGTACAGACCTGCATGATTTGCCTTAAATACAATCCAGGAAAAGGGACACGAACTCCAGCTGGAGGATTTGCAACACCTACTGCACCTTTTGAAGTATTGCAAATGGATTATATTCAGCTGGAACGCTGTAATAATCTGAAGTATGTCCTGGTTGTGGTTTGTGCAAAAAACAAATGGATTGAAGCATACCCTACGAAGGACAATACTGCAATGACGACTGCTAAGGTATTGTTGAAGGAATTTTTTCCTTGTTTTGGGGTTTGTAGATTGCTGTGGAATGATAACGGGCCCCATTTTGTGGCGGACGTTATTAATTATGTCCTGAAGGGACTAGGCATTGTCCAAAAGTTTCATGCAGTGTTCCACCCACAATCAGCAGGTTTGGTGGAAAAGTACAATTGCACGCTTAAGTTAAAAATAGCGAACATTCAGGCTTCTACCTCTTTGACTTGGCCAGATGCTTTGCCTTTGGCATTGTTGTCCATCAGATCAGTACCACATTCTCAGACGGGCCTAATGCCCTACTAGATCGTCGTCGGGCGCCCCATGAACATATGGGGGGTGCCTAAACCGAGCTCAGTGTACGATGTACCTTGTGTTTTAATGAATGACTATTTGGCACAATTAACTGATAGCTTGGTTTCTATTCATCAACAGGTTCGAGAAGCACTCCCTGACCGGTCCACAGGAGAAGGCCACCACCTCCGGCCTGGCGACTTCGTCCTGGTGAAGTCCTTCAAGAGGTCGAGTAGTTTGGAGCCGAGATGGTGCGGTCCTGAACAGGTCCTCCTCGCCACTAGAACAGCAGTGCGGGTGACCAATCGCAGAAACTGGATCCATTCAATACACTGCCGAAAAGTACAACCTGACCTGGTGGAGCCTGCTGTATTGACCGACCATCGAGATATCCTGACTACGGAAAGAGGCCGTGCTGTGTTACCCGACGAATCTGAGGAGTTCTTCCCGGACCAGACATTCCCTGCATCAAGAAGATACAATCTACGACCAAGAAAAGAATCTGCAATTGCGTGAGAAGTTGTCAGAACGGTCCCTAGGTCAGTGAAACGGAGAGCCAATGAGGCAGGGGGGGGGGAAATCAGCCATGCATTAGTGTAGTGACACCCGTCTTGGCCCGCTGGTGAAGAAAACAACTGCTACCTACGGGGTAAGAGTTCTGACAACACTTTAGTTTCAGGAAGATACTGTGCACAGTTATTCAAATGGATAAAAAGAAGATTTTTGGTTCTGTAGGGTTCATTATCATTATGGCAGTCGTCGCTACAGTCATGTGGTTTGTTGAGGATAAAGCTCCTGCCCGTGAACTGTATGTTGTTTCCACTCCAGTCCCTGATGAGCACTTTTTCTATGCACTTCCATATCAAGAGTTGAAACATAGGCAGTCATATTTGAATAACACTTTCATTCAGATCAAGCATCATACCCATATTGCTACAAATGCTACAGATTGTTGGATATGTGGGATGATGCCAGCGCACCAGAAGAAAGGGGGAACACCGTTCATACCTCTTCCCTTCTCTCATAACGGCTCTTGTAGAGCATGGTACACTTTGCTTTTTGCTACGAGAAAGCCTACAGTAGGAAGATTGCTTTTTAAACTGAATAAAGAGTGTCATCAAAATAAAGAAGGCTATCCACAAGCCAACGGAACTATATGGGAGTGGGAAGAGTATCGACCGGACAATGAATCGACTCCTTACATCTTCACGAACACTAGAGACACTGTCAGACAAGAGAAGTTTGTGATCTCAGTGGCCCAAGTACAAGCAGATTTATGTATACAGAGTGTAGGCCACATTCCTGTAGGTGTTAGTGATTGTATTGTTGTATTGAACATTGATGGCCTTAATAATAGTACTTTCCTTGCCTCACATAACACCTATTTTGTATGTGGAAAAAAAGGCTATTATCGATTACCAGCCGGATGGTCTGGAGTAGGTTATGTATCGTTTTTATTACCACCTGTATTCCTGGCACCTGCGTCATACCACAAAGACTTGAAATTATTGAATAATGTGAATGTAAATAGATTCAAACAAACTTTATCTGTAGATGAAGTTGATCAGACTGATACTAGTTTGCAACAATATAGATTTCGACCTAGGATTGTTTTTCTTTGTGGGAGCTGCTCTAAACAGCCGAAAGATACGATGATTAACGAGAGTAGTGGAAGCTGTTACCAATCAAACTGCTGCGGCTCTTGGGAATCTCACTGAAGAGCTGCAAATTACCAGGATTGTTGCATTACAGAACCGAATGGTTCTTGATGTAATGTTAGCAGATAGAGGTGGAGCTTGTAGAATTATCGGAAGCAGCTGTTGTGTCTTTATCCCCGATCATACTCCTTCTGTGTATAAAGCCATTAACAAATTACATAAAATTGCAGCCGATATACATGTTGAAAATGGATCTTGGACCTTTTCTGGGTGGTTTTGGACTTCGATTTCTATATGGGGTTGGAAAGTTCTTACTGGACTATGTATAATACATGTTGCGTATGTATTAAATGTAGTCCAATGAAATGCTCTTTATGTGTCTCATTTTGTGTGCCTAATAAACAAGCCGTTGCGGATGCTGCCCATAAGAACACTATAACTAGAGAGATAGCTGACATGTTGAACATCGATATAAACGATGAGTATTTAGATTATCCAAGGAAACCGAATGTCTTCAGCAAATGCTGAAAGGGTCGTCTGTTGTAAATAAAACAGCGATAGCATTAAGCATTCGCTGAAGACATGCTATCATGTCTTCGTTCCAGTTCTCCCGCCCGTACTTGAAAATACGGCCAGACGCCATTTTGGTTTCTGGCGTCCATCTTGTATGCTATACATTGCCATGTGCTCGCCACGAGGCGAGTCCTACCTCACTGACCGTTACCCTTGAAGTTTGCCCAGCAACAGGCTATAAATAGTTCCTTGCGCGTCCAGCGCATGCCCAGTAAGAGTAACATCTGTTCCTGCTTAACGTAGAATAGAATGTGCATTCAGCGGGTTTCAAGAACCGTTAACTCCACCCATGTATCGATCATGTTTTAGAAATGTCCATATATGGTTGTAAATCATGCTTTAAGTTGTAACCGCCCCCTTATGAGCCCCTTCTTTGTGTATAAAAGGGGACCGCATGTTAGAGTTCTTTGTGCTACCTTGTACAATACTGTAGAGTGTTGTGTGGGCTCTAGTACCACCTTTAAAGGTTTATTAAACTATGTTTTTGTATTTCCAGTTTCCGTACCAATTTCTTATGCAAGTCTAAGGACTCTGTGTACAGAAGGGCGAACCCTTTCGCACTCGCAGGCCTGTATTCATCACTGGTAGGCCTAGGGTGCACTTATACCCTGGGTACCTATGGTACAGAGGCTTACAAGGGTGACCCAGTAACCAATCTGGTATGTACCTAACGTACATGGTATCAATTTAGAGAGAGAACAGCTGGGCTGTGGGCCTGGTTAGCAAGTCCACAGCCACATTAAAGTAAAAAAAACAGAGAATCACATCAAAAAGTGGGGGTAACCATAGGAAGCAGATCCTGCTCTCCTACAGTGGTTCCTACTCGTAGACTGCAGTACTCTTGCAAACCAGATTCAGGTAGCATTTTACAGCAGGGCAACAAAAAACAATCCCATTCTTCATCCAGAATTTCACTTATAATGGCAATGGCCGATTATCCAACACATCTGAGAGGAAGGCCATCCCAAGTTCTTTGTGGGCTATAAATAATGGAATATACTGGGGTAAGCAGAGAATCCGTCTAAGAAAAGTGCTATCAACATATCGCAATACGTTGTGCTCGATGTAGCCCCAAATCTCACTCCCTTAGGTGACCTTTGATATACATTTAGCTTTGTACATCTGCAAAAGTTCCCTGATCAGTCTACTTCCTAGTCTTAAGGCAAAATGTAGGACAGATCCAATTACCTTTGCAAACTCCCCTTTCTTTCGACTTGTCAAGGGGCGCCAAATTAGGACCGCATCAAACACCACCCCTAGATATAAAAAGATGTCTGTCTTTGGGACCGGCGTAGCCCCCACCAAAAAAGGGCAGGGCTTAGCTGGACGCCTGCCCACCTGTATGATACATTATTTGCTGTTGTTGACCAGCATGTCCTCCATGAGTATTCAAAGGAGTTCAATAAGCATTGTAAATCCATTGCTGTCCTCGCCATGAGGACAGCACCATCGGCATACAGAAGGACGGCAAACTTTGCTTGCCCCCCTGAGGGGAGCCAGTATTTAATTTCAAAAGGGCCTGTCTATGTTTCAAACTGGGAATGCAAGCACTGCAGTGGCAGTCCTCAGACAGCTTTGAAAGGCTACTTTGGTGGGTGGCACAAGCAGCGCTGTAGGTCCACTAGTAGCATTTCATTTACAAGTCCTGGGTATATGGAATACCACTTTACAAGGGATTAACCAGTAAACTAAATATGCCAAACTGGTGAAAACCAATAATACCATGTTTTAAGGGTGAGCATATGCACTTTAGCACTGATTAGCAGTGGTAAAACGTCCAGAGTCCTAAAGTCAACAACTAGAGGGTCTGCAAAACAGGAGGAAGAAGCCAAAAGGTTTGGGTCCAACAGTGCATCACCACGATCAAGGTATAAAATACTCAATTATTTGCCCATTAAAGGATGACTGAAATGAAGAAGCAGCAGTCTTTTTCAGTCCTGTAGAAGATGCCAGATTTCAAAGACACACAGTCAAAGACTGCAACCAGACACTGGCAAGTCCCCAGAGAAGGTGGTATATCAGGCTGGAGCAGAGTAAGAAGAGATAACTGAGAAACCAGCAACAATTACAAATGAAAATACAGGTTTTCCTGGTCTATAGCACATTAAAGCTTTGACATTTGAACCCCTTGTCAGAAGGGCCATGCCAAGATCTTCAATACTGAACACAAGGGAGAATATGCACTTCATAACGTATATATAGAAAACACGCCTTAAACAGCATAATTGATTTCAACCAAAATCTCCTCTTGATAATTAGGAAATGTATGACAATAAACTTAATATGTGACTGACAGATACATTTGGAGTGACCAATGTGTGTTAACTCCGTACAGGGCTGGCTTTAGCATTGGTAGTGCACTGTGCAGCAATCTTTGTTGCTCCTCCATGGATTCCCGCACTGCCTCTCTCAAACAGGGACTTACCTATCCATAGCCCCTCTTTCACATGTATTTCACGTGTTTTATAGCGCTACACATACCAGTGTAGGGTGCCAGAGCACTTTTACATCACACATACAATAAATCATAGATGTGCAAGTCAATGTATAGGATGTTACAAAAGACAATGAGGACTACAAGGTGAAAGAGTCACATTTCATCCATACTGGTAAGCAGCATATTTTGAGGGTATGTGACGCGGAAGAGCACAAACTCAGGATTTAAAAATGTAACATAATGGTTGGGATTGGCTTTACTAATAAGAATTTATTTCTCCAAAATCGAACACTTTTTAGCAACATTAGGATTATGCAAGACTAGGTAGAAAAAGTTCTAATCTATACCTTTCAGTTTGCATGCACCTCTCGGTGACAGTTCATAGCTTACTATGTTATAGTAGCATTTAAACTCATGAACTGCAAGAAAACTAAGGAGTTGTAACAAAAGCAGTAACCCACTGAACTATCTATAAAAATGCAATTCGGTGATCTGCATGGTACACGTTCTTTGCAGCAAGAAAATATTAACATCGTCTGCTACTTTTTTGAGGAGTCAAAACTACCATTAAATACAACTTCGACCTCTCCCCAGCAGGTACATTAATCACCAGAGTTACTTTTTATTGTTGCCTAAAAATGTGTTGACACGCAAAGAACGCCACAGCAAGTGCTTTTAAACCTTTAAGATACTTCAAATAATAGTGCCCACCCTGAGCTCGATGCCCAGTGCAGTTACACCGGTCGCAACACCCTAAAGCCTGCCCTGACCCTGTATGTAATGATGCTGCAGGTTTTAAAAGAATACTTACTGAAAAATGCTGCACTGGTTAGTTTGGAAGGGAATGGTTGAACCTCACCTACATAGGGTACCTCAAGCATATGAGCTTTAGCACAGTTGACTGAATGAGCAGTCGAACATATCAAGGTCTACAATGGTTGTTATGGGGCAAAAATCTTATTTGATACGGTTACTCGGGTTTCTTACATGAATAATCAGGGGACTAAATAATCATGCCAAAGATGACCTACTTGGGGACACAAAAGCCAGTGTTCGTGTAAGTAAGGAAAGCTGATTGACAAACAGAAGACAAATATTTTTTAGGAAAAACAAAATGTGGATGTGATGAGTATTGGTGTCATATTGCTTGCGTTCAAAAGGAGTTGTCACTCTCCTAAACCATTTAGTGGGCGTCAGTGTAGATAAAGATATCAAAAGAAGATATGTGATTGGAGGGCAGCACTGCAGATGTGGACTTCTAATCAATGCATAAAAGTTGAATATTGAGGACCCATCCATTAATAGAACTTCTACAGAAATGCCAGAAATTTCAAGATTATGTTATCGGTGGCGGAAACTTCTCTCTAGTCAGGCCTTGACAATGATTCATCGAGTCATACGGAGAGCTCTAGAGCGGATGGATTGAAATCAGGGAGAAGTATTGCACCTCAAGCGGTGAGAGCTATAAGACTTTTTTGTGCCTCAAGGTTGATTGGTTCGTGGTGCCCTCCATCTCATGCACGTACATAACACATGGATGTGCTGGCTGGAACAGCCACTGATTTTCTCACAGATGGCAGAGGAGTGAGATTTATAGTAGCTGTAAACCATGGGAGGGAGATGTAAGAACATATTAAAGTTGATTTTGAAATCAATGAGGACTCTGTACCGAATGTTATAATATAGGAGCCCTTCAAGGGCAACAGAGGCCTCTGCATTGCTGAATGAAATGGCATATTTGATATGGGAGTCGCAAACTGGAACTACCAATAACTGTGCTTTAACTTTAGTATGATAAATCAAAGGATTAAGTGATCTGGGGAGAAGATAAGAAGAGGGTCGGTGAGTTTCAAGATGTAGTTAGCAAGAGGTGTGCTTCATGAAGAGAAGGAGGGTCTCGGCTACAGAATAATGAGGCATCATTGTGATATATTAGGAATCAGGTCTGAAAAGAGGAATCTAGTTACATTAGAGTTCCAATTAATGCAATGTTCTCAGACTACCACTTAAAGCTTTACACAACTATCTCAGTAGTCCTGATTGAACATATTCAATGTATTGGCTTTGGCTCGAAGGAGTGTGGAGAGAGCTGCTTAATGATCCAATATCATCGGCTGATTTATAGAAGATTATGTTGGAATCAAGGCAGCTGATTCAGGTGGCCTACATTGAAAGTTGAAAAGTAGTAGAATTAATTTCAATATCACTTGAACGTTTTTTAACAGGATTTAAACACAAAATGACATCAATTGTACAGATTTTCAGTTTTGAAATATTCACAAGTGTGGAAATTACATTCTTAATCTTACAGAACACTATTGCTAAAGGCTTTATGAAAACCACAAACAAAACAGGGGCTAGAACAACCGAGTCTTGTACTGCGGTTTAGCTTTAAGGATCCTATTTCTTGTGAGTTGATAATTACATTTGCCTGGACGCCCTTATACAAATTGTAAAAGAGCCCACGTGAGTTGGGAAGGGAAACCAAACACTTAATATAAAAGACTTTCTCAGCTCATGAGTGCAAATGCTTGTTCTGCAGCCAAAGAAAAGTAACTGCAGGAATTTTCTATAACTGCAATTACAGTAGTATTTGCATTTAGTGGTCACCTGGCAATAAATCCACTTTGATCCCCATGGATCAACTAAATCACAAATTTGTTTATTCTGACTGCCAATAATCTTATAGTTTATGCTCAGTATAGTTATCAGACAATAGGAATTGAAGTCCTCTTTATTTCAATCTTCCATCCCCCCCAATACTAAAAAGCTTACCACTACTCCTATATCAAAGTATTGGGGCACTTTATCATCCTTAAAATTGTGATTAGCTGGGCTGGTTAAATAAAGACTTAAAACCTCTCTCAACGTTTTATATTATTCAGAAGAACAACAATTTGCTCATACTTCCGCTCACCCCTACCATCACTTCTTGCTTAACAAGAGTGACCAATTGTCATGCAACTTCAGGGATCAAACTTGGAACTTGTATACATGCGAGAAAAGATGCTAAACATGCTGAATTAACTAACTCAGAAAGTTAGAAAGGACCAAAAATATTTCATTTATATCTTTAGTTTTGTTAGCTATCTTTTTAGCATTAGGGCATCACATATTTTATTTCATTTTTTAAGTTTCTATAACTAATCATGCTGAACGTTTTCCCAAATATTGATTCTCCTTTTTCATACAATTGTGTTTCCTTATATTAATATTCAGGGGCGGCTCCTCCTTTCAAGCAGGGAGAAACATAAAATGACAATAACTTCACGTTATTGTCATTTTATGTTTGCTGTCCTGCTGCTGTCCTGCTGCTTGGCGGTGGGCGAGTGGGTGGGGCTGATCGGCTGTCCGAGCGTGCAGGGACAGAGTGGTATGCCCAATCCTAAGTGTGCAGTGACTAGTCAGCCCTCTCGAGCCGCCCAAAAAAGTTGTGTTTACTCCCTGTTCTCCATGCAGTCTGCATTACAGCCAGCATGGAGAACATGCCCATCCGTGTAGCCCCTGGCTGAGCACAGTGTCACACGCTCAGACCAATCACATTGATCTATTGGGGTCTTGTGATTGGCTTAGAGGAGGGAGACTGGCTGTCTACTTCCTGTTCCTATCGTAGGGAGGAGCGCAGGAGCACAGAAGACGTGGGCCCGGGCACTACAGGAAGGACTTTTTTTTCATTTTTTTTTTGTAATTTCCGACCCCCATTCCCCCTCCTCGCGACATCTGATACACGCCCCCCCCCCCCCGCAATCACTCCCCCACCCTGTGCCCCCACCCACTATCCTCGAACCATGCCGGCCGCGACTGGTATTATTTTGGATTCTCCTTCCTTTTTCTCAGGCACCTCTATTCCTGGTAGGATTGTGTAAAACAAGAGTGACTTAGGTATGAGAAACCTTAGCTTTGCATTATGCTACATGTTCTATCAACTTTTTGTATATTTTACACGTTGTAAGCAATAATTCAGACGATGAGTCGCATCAAAAATCTTGCAGATAACCAAAGAATCCACTGGCCACTCATTTCAGTCAAAATACTTTTATAAACCCTATCTATGCATTTTTCATTTTCTAAGAAATCCCTTCAAAATTCATCTTTTGATAAAAGGGAGGTTCAATGGTATTTGAATATAAAATTCTAAGGTGGAATGATCCGAGATGCCATTTGGACAGAGCTTCTGATCTTACATTTCTAACAAAATTCAAATCAGGGAAAAAAAATCTAATGAAATTCAGGTAATTTGTTTTTATATGGGTTTCTTTCTTCTCCACGGTTCAATTAAGCTGAAATCCATTAAATACCAAGAATAGATATTTGCAAAATTAGCCTAATTTTACTTCCTGTTAAGGTTGAGGAACCCAGAGTTGTGTACAGAATAAAATTAAGATTATCTATTGGTGAGTGTATATATCTCTGCAATACCTCGCAGAAGCAGCACTCCACCCATCAAATGGAAATACGAGGCATGGACCAACTTGTTGCAGCATTCAATTATTTATTATAGTTCCCAAACAGCTTTGCCACGACGCGTTTCGGCCGACCCTGCGGCCTTGATCACATGACAATGCATTGTGCTCAGCCCATTTTTAAAGTGCAAGTGCGTCACATGTTGTCATAGACATAGAGGTTTTACTATCCGCTTAAATGCATTTAAAATGCTATGGTTATTGGGAGTAGTAGTTTGTATAAATGCAATTTAAAATTCTCATCACAATACAGTTTCAATTGTTAAGAAACATGTATAAAAAGTTATTGTCATCAACATTACTGTATTATACTCTCACTGCTTAAATGCATTTGATTCCATAGCATGTTTAATCCAACCTTTGCCTTCTCAACATGAAAACTTTTAACCTAAATATTAACACGTGCCCACCCAAACGTGAAAAGAAATTTTTTGAAAGAAATGTTCTATTTTTTGTTAACAAAGAAAAAGATAATGTTCCAACATTTCATCTTGGCATAACGAAACTAGACATAATTCTGAGGCAGATTATATTTAAAAACTAATCGTAGATAATAGAGATCCACTTGGCACTGCAAGGAATTTTTTCAACTTGAAAACTTGCATTCTGAGAAAAGCCCTTTTGATAGATATATATATATATATATACATATATATACACACACCACAACAGAAGATTGCCCCAAGGAGAGACGCCACAGGGTTTCAACATTGCTTTTATTTTGTGCACACAGGGCAGACCCACTTGGTGAAAACTTTGGCGTACTACTAGAACCAGAAGGCCATGCGGCCGCGCCCACTGGGGCTGGTACTTGTTTGGCTATCTACACGAAGTGCTGCCAGTCATGCTGTTAATCTGTTTGCAAACTGCAGAAGAGAAATAAAAACGAACAATAATTTCCTGCCTGTGGCGTCTCTCCAAATAGGTTTCTCCAAATATGTCTACAGTCTCTCTAAATATGTTAGCGCATACGATTTGATAAGAGAAAACTGAACGAAGCCAAACACACCGCTTCTCATTGTATGACTGGAAATTATGACTTTTTATTTGGAAAAATATATATATCTTGCTATGCCTATTGGCACAGCGCTAGAGGGTAAAAAGAAAATCATTACCCTATTTGAAATGTGCCTCTTAAAAAACAATACTGCTGGATTGTGTATAAAATCCATGCTTATAAGCCCAATGCTTCAGCCACCATATTGAAGAAACAAAATCTTTAAATCATGCATATTTACTTTCTATCTATGAAAACTAGTTTTAAAAGCCCAACCAGAGTCTTCATTACCACTGCTAAAATGTGCTTGATGTTTACAGTGTAAAAACATTTCAATAAAGTGCCTAATACGTAAATAATTGAGATAACTACTCCAAGCAGACCATTACATTTTCAAAACAAAATGCTTGGTGCAAAAAAAATAAATATATTTTTCATTATTGATTTTATTGCATTGCATAATATAAATAACTTAAAACCCGTTCTATCACATGCGGGCATAACAGCATGACAGTGCATAAGACTTGGTACAATCTGACACTTAAAGCAGGCATCTGAGGGGTATACCTTATACATGTAATACACCTGGAGCGAATCATGCACCCACATAATACCTCCCAACTCATTTCGCTGATTGAAGACCGATCCAAAGTCGGGCAATATCTGAGTAGCTATGCTTGCCGGGCAGCGCTGCAGCCCCATGTACCGTAGTCCCCTACACATGTGACGCCTGAGACGAAGTCGTGTTAGCGTTGCCAATTTTGTCTACCTCTGTACTTGCAGTTTTACTTTGAAGATATATTTGATAGGGACCCCAACAGCTTTTGGGCCAGCTCGTGGGAGGGAGCAGCTCGTTATATACATCTGCATGCGTATTACAACACAACATGTCAGCATGCCATTCTTGTAAAGTTGGTACCGGGCCACCTGCCAAGCGGATTGCCACATGGCGCTTTGCTAAACGTAGACCAATAGCTAGTAAAGGGCGCAATGTTTTTTTCCACAGATAAATCCCACCCCAGCAATGCCATCTTTGGATCCGGCTCCAAGTCTGCACTCATAATGGTCCCTAGCTCCTGTAACACTGTGCTCCACAATAACTGGATCCCAGGACACTGCCAAGCCAGGTGCTAGAAGCATGCTCCCTCCAACCCACGTCTTGGACAACGGGAAATCTCCGATATCCCATATTGAAACTGCTGCTCTGGGGTACAGTAAGCTCTATATAAAAATTTAAAGTGAAGAAGCCTATGTCAAACATTTAGGGAGACAGAGCGGGTAGGGAGCAGCAATTTTGCCATTCTTTATCGCTTAATGGAGCACCAAGGTCCCGTTGCCAACCTAGTCAGACTTTCAGGACTTCAGCTCGATGAGTTTCCTGCATGCTGGTGAAGAATCAAGAAATCAGTTTGAAGGGATCATTAACTTTGAAAAGAGTGGTGAGGACCCCCGCGGTGTGCGGTTCCAACATGCCATCACCCAGGAGAGCATGCCAGGTATGTCTAGCCCTAAAGAAGTGAAACTATGCTGTGCCTGCTAGCTGTATGTCCTGGCGTTGTAGAGCCTCCCAGTTGACCAATGGTCCATCCTTAAAGAAATCCACAGTCTGTAGCGCATGCCTTGCTCCTGGGTCTTGCCCCAATGGGAACCACAAGCACCAATGCGGTGGCATCTCTAAGCAAGTATAGGAACGCCCTTGCCTGCATGTGCAACAGTGTCTGCCATGCCTGAGCAGTGATGGCCAGTGAACCAAAAATGTGTAGTCACCTGGAAGCTGGTTAGGAAAGTGTCTGGGGTAATGTGGGTGGTGCTGCTGCACCCCTCTCCAAATACGAGAAAGGTGCGTCATGCGGGCCATAGATCCAATAATGGGTAAAAATGCTGTTCGCTGCTCTGTAGTATTTCACCAGATCTGGAGCACCCAGCTCATAGGGCAAAGTGAGAGAATCCCACCGTATACGGGGATGCTTCCCCAACCAAGTCAGCCTAATAAGCTGTGTGTGCAATTATTTAAACATGGTACGCGGTAACGGAATTGGAATGTTTTAGAATAAGAATCGCAAGAGAACCACCATCTCCATTATAGCAACTCTTCCCATTAACAATAGCGGGAGCCTGATCCATTTGTCCACATCCTCAACCAACTTTTGCTTAGTCTTTCTGTAATTTTCCGGGATGACTACTGCCAGGTCAGTATGAATCTTCATGCCTAAATATCCCACTGCCTCAGTGGTCCATCGCAATGGGAACTCCATGATCGGCGCTGTAGTGGCTGGGGTAAGAGGAAATATAATGGACTTGTCCCAGTTTATTCGCAACCCGAATACCAACCAAACTGGTCTACCTCGGGACAGATGGTCTTCTGGGTTACAAATATATATAGCAGAGTATCGTCCGCATATGCTGCAATGTTCAGCGGGTAGTCCGGGAACCCCAGCCCTCTATGCGCATGATATTCCCGGATGCACAGTCCAATGGCTCAGCCACTTTCGCATACAGCAGGGGGTACAGTGGGCAACCTTGCTTTGTGCCTCGTGTGTAGTTACATGAGTTTGAGACTATCACTGATCCTAACCCTGGCAGAGGGTGATGTGTAAAGCACCGATACTAGGTGCAGAAAAACCTCCAGACACCTATTTTACGTAATACTGCCAGCATAAACCCCCACTCCACAGAGTCAAAGGCTTTCTCGGCTTTGAGAAACACTGCCTCAGCCTTGACCTCCGGGTTCAATCTCTGCCCCTCACCAAACAACGTCCTCAAATTGTGTGAAAGATTGCGACCAGGGTCGAAACCTGCCTGCTCAGGGTGAATAATGCCTGGCAATAATGGGGCTAGCCTATTGGCCAAAATTTTCAGGTAGATTTTGGCATCTACATTTAACAGAGATAGGGGTCTATATGAGGTGCACTTGTTAGGCTGCTTGCCTGCCTGCAATATTGTAACAATGACTGCTTCACGGAGGGAGGGTGGCATAGTTCCTAATTCTGCCATCTCTTCATAAAGCATTTTGAGGTAGGGGATCAATAAATCTTCAAATTCTTTGTAAAAGGCCACCGTGAACCCATCCACCCCCGGAGCCTACCCTGCGGTCATCTGATTTAAGGAGCGCCATCAAGTGCTCTCTATGCTCCGTCACTAGCCACTGCATTTTAATATATGACAAATACTCTTCAAGGGCAACACTATCAGTTGGGATTTGTGATGTATATAAATACTAATAATAAGAGCAAAAGTGGTCAGCTATTTCCTCAGTGGTGTGCAGAGGTAGTCCATTGTTGTCTAAAATGCCTACTATTTTATCTAGTTCTCTCTTAGGCCGTATTATCCCAGCAAACATGGCGCCAGGTCTTTCCTGCACCCCGTAATGGCATGCTGTGCGTACTTCCCCATATGCTTTAGTTCATCGTTTGCAGTGTTTGTAAACTCCAACTAGTTTCTTCTTAAGATCTGCAGTGGCCTGTATACCTCCTATCCCGGAGAGTTCCTTTTCTATGTGGCTGATTTCAGTTTCTAGGGTAGCTAACCTATCGCCAATGGAGAGCAATACTCCAGCATGCGTGGAAATAGCTACTCCAAATATACACCTTAAAGGTTTCCCAGACTGTAGCAAATGTTTGACAAAGACTTTGTTTGCGAAGAAAAGCTCTATTGCAGTCATTAACCCTGCTTTAAAAACTGTGCATTATAAAGAATAGGGAAGAAATCACCAGGAGAATGCCGGGATCCTAGGTGAACTGTATTGTAGTGTGAGCTGAACTGAGGAGAGATCAGAATATGTCCTGGGGAGGTGAATGCAGGCAGTGACCCTTGACCCTTCCAGGTAGGTCTCTCCCCCCTCCGCACAGCACCGCCTGTGTGTCCCTGCCCCAGCTGAGGAAGTTAGAGCCCTCCTTCACCCGCAGGCTACCACCTGTGCCTCATCCCTGGTGGCCAGTGGTAGGCCGTAGGTTTGCTCATCCTCCATGGTATTGCCTGTATTTTCTTTCATTGCGCCCGTTGTAGTGACTGCATTTTCTTTGTTGTGTCTGTGACTGCTGTTGTCTTCTCCCCCGCTGCCTGTTTAGGTCTGTGCCCGTTCTCTCCCTCTGTTCCCCTCGCAGCCCCAGTGTCTCTCTGCCTGTTTTTTCCTTCTGCTCCCCTTGCTGCCCCCGTCTCTCTGCCCGTTTTTGCCTTCTGTTGCTTAGCTGTCCCTGCATTTGTGAACTTTCTGCCTTCTGTGCCACCTGTTTCCCCCCGTTTTTTGTAACCTTTCTGCCCTTTTCTTGTGATTTTTTGCCTTCTGTGCCTCTTGTTTCCCCCGTTTTCTGTGACTTTGCCCTTTTGTGACCTTTCTGCCCTCTGTGCCATTCGTTTACCCCGCAATTGTTGTGCCCTTTGCCTTCTGTTTCCTTAGTCGCCCCTCACCCCCCCGTCGCTGCGTCCCCTGCGGCTCCGCCCCCTGACTACCCATTTGCTGCCCCCGCCTCCTGCCTCCCAGCTGCTCCTCACTCCCACCTCCCCATACATGCCGGCCGCTGCGCGGTCACGCCGCTGGCGCGCGGCAAGCCAGTCTGCGCCCGTCACGCCTGGACCGCGCCCAGCGCTAGCACCCCTGGCCCCAGCACCTGCCAGGACGACCGCCTCCACTATAACGCCAGCACTCTGCACAGTCTCAACCCCGGACTGACTCACAACTGCTTCAAGGCCCGCCTAAACACACACACGGTCCCTTCACCTGCCGGAACTGCAGCTACACCATCCACAGAGCCGACGAACCACCAGCCAAGAAAGACCTCAACCACCTCCTATGCATACTACTGAACACTAGCTCCGCACGCAAACAAGCCTTCGAGCTCTGGTACCTGCTCAACACAACCTCCCCAGACGTCGCCTTCCTGATAGAGACCTGGTTGAGCAACTCCTCCGCACCCGACATCGCCATAGCCATCCCAGACTGCTACAAGATCACCCGCGGAGACCGCACTAACGGAGTCGGAGGAGGATTCGCCATCGTCCACAAGAACAGCATCAGGGTCTCGACTAGCACAGACGACGCACTCAGCACCGCCGAACATGTTTACATGGCCCCGCTTGCACACGTCGCCCGACAGCACGACCTCAACATATTCTCCTACGCAGATGACACTCAACTGGTACTCTCCCTCACCAAGGACCCCATCACCGCCAAATTCAACCTCCATGAAGGAATGAAGGCCATCGCTGACTGGATGAAGATCAGCCACCTGAAGCTGAACTCTGACAAGACAGAGGTCCTCATCCTTTGCTCCAACCCGTCAGCCTGGGACGACTCCTGGTGGCCAACAACACTGGGGGCAGCCCCGACCCCCAACGACCAATCACGCAACCTGGCAATCATCCTCGACTCAACTCTCTCAATGACCAAGTAAGTCAATGCAGTCTCCTCCTCCTGCTAAAACACCCTCCGCATGCTCCGCAAGATCTACATATGGATCCCGACAGTCACCCAGGCCCTCGTCAGCAGCAGACTCGACTACGGAAACACCCTCTAGGCGGGAGCCCCAACCAAGCTCATCAATCAACTAAAACGCATACAAAACGCCTTGGCATCACTGATCCTCGATGTACCACGACACGGCCACATCACCCCCCGCCTGAGAAACCTGCACTGGCTCCCCGTCAACAAGAGGATATCCTTCAAGCTCCTCATCCACGCACACAAGGCACTCCATAAGACCGGGATAGCCTACCTCAACAGACGGCTCTCCTACACCCCAAACCGCCAGCTACGCTCCGCTAACCTCTCACTCGCCACCGTCCCGCGCATCCGAAGAACAACCACCGGAGGTAGATCCTTCTCCCACCTCACCACCAAGACATGGAACACGCTCCCACTGAGCCTACGACAGACCCAAGACCTGCTGACCTTCAGGAGGACACTAAAGACCTGGCTGTTCGATCAGTAGCAGGCCCCACCCCCCCCCCAGCACCTTGAGACCCTCACGAGTATGTAGTGCGCTTAACAAATGACTGATTGATTGGCGTTTAATCCCCCTGAAATCAGCCAATAATCTATGCAAATATGAATGTCGTGGACTGAAGAATAGTTCGTATAACCTCTCCCTGAGGGTGCTCCATGTCTCCAAATATCAACAAAGCCCCCAGTGTGCATGATGTCCATTTTAGCTACAGCTGCTGGACGCCTGGTTGGGCCTTGGGATCTGTTGATGTCTGGATTAAAAAACGCAGGTGTGATACCCTCCCATTGTACCAACTTCACAGCTAACTAACGATAAAAAGAAGGATTATCATGATTCGGTCCATATACACGGACCATAAGGCGTTTAAGGTCTTAGGGCTACCGCAAACCTGCCCTGAGGGTCTTTTCATAGTCCAGCCATTAAAACCCCTGCTCTTTTATCCACCCATATCAGGACCCCCCCCCCCCCCCCGGCATGTGAGGTATTTTCTGCGGAGTAACATTGCCCTGTAATTAACTGTGGACCTCCTCAAAACATAACGTAGCCAGGTGTGTCTCCTGTATAATAGCAATCGCCACAGAGTCTCTCTTTAAGTAGGCTGCCACTCTCCAAACTTTCCTGCTGTCTTTTAAGCCACGAACGATCCAGGTCATGAGATGTAATGATTGTGCCTTTCCGATCTCAGATGTTGCATGAGCCTGTCAACCATGAAAGATGGACCTGTGTACATACGTCCTGCCTATTGCTGAAATGCCGCATCTCATCTCTTAAACTGCATACAACCCTATCTACAGAAATAAACATCCCACCCACACCACATGAACCTACAACTTCCGTGGATGCTTTGCATCCCTCCTCATTACCCCTTTAGCATAACAAAACACCCAGAAAAACCAACTATATAGTGTGATACACTTTGGGGCAGATATTGCCATCTTTTCTAGAGTTCCCCGCCACCATATCTCCTAACTTACGTGCTGTGAGGGGCACTACGATTCAGCCATGTGGCAAAATCAATGAAATATTCTAGGCCTGTTATTTCACCAATAGTACAGGAAAATGATGGGCATTATGTCTGACAGATAGTTAAGAGACCCATACAGCTTACAGTGATACATTACACCTGAACAGCGGAAAACTACACATGGACTGTACCTTCTTACCACATTATTGATCTGTTGGCCCTACTCCCCGGAGTCTAATGGGATTCCTACTGCGTGCTAAATGCAGTCGCTGCATTGTCCATATCATCGCCCATGAGAGCCCATTTCAGTATCTCTCAGTCTTCACCTTCTCCATCTGTGCCCAGGGGGGGGGGGGTCATCCGTGCCGAACTAGGAAGGGGTCAGTGATGCCTGGTGTTTCAAACGCCGCTCCTTATCCTTAAGAAAGCGCAGGACAGCTTTGGGATCTGTGAAAAAGTGAACTTTACCGTCCATTCTGACCCGGAGTTTTGTAGGATATAGCATACTATATTCCAGGTTCAGCTCTCGTAGTCTCTTTTTGGTGAAGATGAAGCGCCGTCGTGCCACTGCACTTGTAACGTGAAGTCTGGGAATAGCGATCTCTCCGCATACCGGTCCCTGTAGTTTAACAACCTTGTGATTATAGGTCTAGGGGGTGCCCAAGGGACCGGGGAGGGGCCAGGGAGCGATGTGCCCACTCCACAACTAATAATTCTGAGAAAGTGTCCAGACCTAGAAGTCGGCTGAGCAGCTGCTCCACATGTTCCATATTTCCAATGTTGGAGGACTCCGCCACTCCCAAAATACGAATATTGTTCCTTCTCGATCTCACTTCGAGATACTCTGCCTTGGCTTATACCGGCCGCAGGATCTTGTCCCTTTCTTTTTCAGTCTCAGCATACGACATCCTCCATATCAGATATTTCCGGCTCCGCTGAGTTGAGCCTGTGCCCATGTTTATCCAGACGCTGACATCCTATCCATATGGAACGACAGTGCATCCATTGTTATGGAGGCACGGCGCTCCCGAGAGCCCCACCATCATCACATGCGGGCCCCAGCATCATCACATGCATGCTGCACCTTCACGCTGGGTTGCAAAGATCAATCAAATAATTTGTAAAGCGCACTACATACCCGTAAGGGTTTCAAGGCGCCGAGGTTGGGGAGAGTTGACTGTTGAGGTAGGCTGGGCCGGTCTTGTGGCTTGCCTTGTGTGCATGGATCAGGAGCTTGAAGGAGATTCTTTTGCCAACAGGGAGCCAGTGCAGGCTCCTCAGGTGGGGGGTGATGTGGTCGCGGTGCAGGACGTCGAGGATCAGGTGTGGAGAGGCATTCTGGATTTTTTACAGTCTGTTGATGAGCTTGGTCGGGGCTCCGGCGAAGAGGGCGTTTCCGTAGTAGAGTCTGCTGCGGACTAGGGCCTGGGTGACTGTTTTCTTGTGTCTGTCAGGATCCATCTGTAGATCTTGCAGAGCATACAGAGGGTGTTGAAGCAGGTGGAGGAGACAGCGTGGACTTATTTCGTCATGGTGAGTTTCGAGTCAAGAATGACTCCCAGGTTGCGTGAGTGGTTGGTAGGTGCAGGGGGTGTCCCCAGCAACATGGGCCACCAAAAGTTGTCCCATGCTGAGGGGTTGGGCCAGATGATGAGGATCTCTGTCTTGTCTGTGTTCAGCTTAAGGCGGCTATACTCCATCCAGTCGGCGACGGCCTTCATTCCCTGGTGGAGGTTGGATTTGGGGGTGAGGGGGTCCTTGGTGAGGGAGAGGATCAGTTGCATGTAGTCCACGTAGATTATATTGAGGTTGTGATGTCGGGCGATGCGTGCAAGAGGCACCATGTAGATGTTGAACAGAGTCGGGCTGAGGGAGGATCCTGCGGGATGCCTCAGATGATCTCGAAGGCTTCGGATAGAGACGTGGGAGGCGGACTCCCTGGGTTCTGCCGGAGAGGAAGGAGGAGGTCCAGTCCAGGGCCTCATCTCGGATCCCTGCGTCGTGGAGTCGTGTGCAGTGGCAGACTGTGTCGAAGGCGGTAGAGATGTCCAGAAGGATGAGGGCCGCCGTCTCGCCGTTGTCCAGTAGGATCCTGATGTCGTCTGTGGTGGCGATGAGGGCGGTCTCGGTGCTGTGGTTGCTGCAGAATCCTGACTGGGAGGGGTCCAGGATGCTTCTGTCTTCGAGGTAGAGGGTGAGCTGGATGTGGACTATCTTCTCGATGACCTTAGCTGGGAACGGAAGCAGGGAGATGGCCGGAAGTGTTTCAGTTTACTCGTGTCCGCCTTGGGTTTCTTCAGTAGGGCGTGGATCTCTGCCTGTTTCCAGCTTTCAGGAAAGGTCTCGGTCTCGAAGGAGAGGTTGATGATGTTGCGCAGGTGGGGTGCGATGGAGCTTCTGGATTTGTTGAAGATGTGGTGTGGAAAAGGTCAGATGGTGAGCCGGAGTGGATTGTGCCCATGGTCTTGATTGGGTCTTCGAAATATGAGGAGCAAGCAGGGTAGCATGAAGCAATGTGTCTCAGCAGCTCCGGTAAAATTGCACCCAAGGAGATGGTCAAAGGAGGGGCCGCTCAAGACACTGTAAATGCAGGTCCGGAGTGTGCCGCCTACAATTCCAAACTGAGAAGTTCTGTTCTCTCGCTATGTTTGGTCCCCTCGTTGATGCAGCACCAACCGCACGACCACTGCGTCTCAATTGCCGTCAGGGGCCATGTCCCCAGGGAGCGGGGGAGCTCACAGGCCGGCAAAGCGCAACCACCCATGACGCCTATGCACCACTTCCACAGGCGCCACGTCACTTACTCAGTCTGCCCCAGCAGGCACCGAACTGCAGCCCCTTCCATTGTTTATAGCCCAGCAAGCCACTGTGGGGACCAGTGCAATGCGGCACTCACGATCTCCAAATCACAGCGTGCAAGGGTGCGTCCGCATTCCTCTTGCCCAAGCTCAGGTGGAAAGCATTTGCTGTGCAATACAGTGGCCACAATCACCCATGCACTGCCGCAGCTGTTGACACCTCTCACACCATACGGCTTCAATTTCGGGACCACTTAGCGCTTCTGGTAGCCCTCGTCAGCAGCAAATTAGCAACCTCTTGTGAGGGTCCCAGGTAGGACCGATGCCAGGATTATGCCGGATTATTGGTGGCGATCCGGGGAGCGGGGCTAAATCCCGGCCATTTTTGAGTCCGGCAAGATCTGCCCCTGGTGCAAACATATGTTATGTAAGCTCCTGTATTTAATTGCCAACCAAAGAGCATGGTCTTAAAAGTGCAAATAGCTTTCCATAAAGATCAATACTAACAGTTTAGTACTACTGACTGAAAAATGCATTTGCCCACTCAAAGCGCTTAGTACAAACACATGTAGACTCCCCTTTTAATTTTTCTCAAACTGCCACTGCCCATTATACCCCAGCACCCATGTGCTCTTGCCACTTCCTATTATACTCCACCCCTTTCTAATCTAGGAGATCAATCCAATTCTATAACCCCCCCACAGGAATGGCCACCCCATCTTTGCACATGGGAAATCTGCAATAGAAGCTTGTCTGAATAAACGGATCATTTTAATTTTGCTTTGAAAAAATATATATGCTTGAGCTCCCATATCCCTGAATTAAAGTATTAAATGTTTATGGCTGAATGTCATTTGGAGACTTTTATCCCAAAATTTGCAAATTTCACTTCAATAGTTTGTGGTATTGCAAATTTCCAGAGACACCCAGTTACTCTAGGAGTTTGCATAACAGTGATGTCTCCTTGGAAGTCTTGCAAAATAGACTTTAATTGGCTGCTGAATTAATTCAGTATCTGATCTCTATTTGATCAGCCTCTCTGGAATACCGACAAAATGGGAATTGGACGCATCATCTTAACCCACTTTCCATGGCTTCCTGTTTGGCTCTTATTTCACCTACCTCTCTTTTTTTTAGCTAGATATTGATCTTATTGGTGGCCCGGTGCTTCCACCTCAAAGAGTCCTTTTTCCATTTTATCTAGTCTGCCCGATGAGTAGCCACATTTCTTATTTAGATCATCCAAGTATTCCTTTACTGTTGAGCTGAGTGAGTCATCTTGATTTTTCTTCAATTCACAAATGGTTTGTAAAAGTTTACCCAATTCTACTTCTAAAGGCCCCACTAGTTGCAGAGCACCACAGCAGCTTCTTGTTGGAACTTGATGAGGAGGGTCTGTCTGAGGCTTTAACCAAGTGGGAGCACCTGTTCAGGTACTACAGCAGCAACCTTTAATGAATGATCTTTCTGCAGTCATTTCTCATTCTTGCACTCTGGTGGGACAGCCTCTGAAATATTTAGAGATACCATTACATTCATGTTTTGCGTTTCGCTCGGCATCTCGCTCATCTGCTTTATTCTTTAAAGAGTACTAGCTCATTTGGTTTGTCTGCATTTTATTTTGATGGACGCTGGCATTGGCAGCTTCACAAGTATGAATAAAAACAATAAAAAAAACTTCTTAGTCTCCATCAATCTATTGACAAGTACAGCTACTGAGAAACAACACAGTTCCTACAATCTCTGCCATCTTGGCGGACTATGGGGCCAGAGATCTCAGCATTCAACGAGAGTGTGGCAAACTGTGGGAGGAGTGTGTGACCCTCTTGCAGAGTCAGTCGACATTGTGACTTTTTTTGTTATTAATTTGTAGGACAGATGGCACATCACAGCAAAAATCCCCACTGCTGGCGGATAGGGCCCAAGTCATACCCAAGGAGGCGGATCATGCAAGTCTCAACAAAGATGATCAGGGGCCAGATGTACGAAGCATTTAACCAGGCGCAAACAGCACATCAGGCCTTTTGCAACAGGTATAGTGCATTTTGGCATGTACGGAAGGCAAAATGGGACTCAATAACCTGTTACCGTTAAATATGTGGGGCTTTAAGCCCTGTAACCACACCCAAAGTCTGCGTTTTAAAATTCTTGCATTAGACCACAATGCAGCCCTGAGGACGTGAAAACAGCAGTAGTCTTCTTCTGCCAATCAAATAGACCTGAACAAAGTAATTCAGAAGAGATTGAGCATTCTTGGTTGTGTGACCCAGTACCTCTAGATAGCATGAAGTTAGGCTCTGTTACTGAAGCACTGCACAGCAGAGTAAGTCAGAACTTGCTTAAAGAAGATGGCAACTATGAAACCACTTCTGTAAATCACAGTAACTAGGGCACCAGTTCGGAGTTTACAATCAAGCTCTATGTTCTGTCTAGAGTTACAGCCACTACAGAACATGCCAGTACTCAAGATGAAGTAATGCCCTAAATGCTTTAGTATTCCAATAGCCCTGTGGCAAACTATGCAAGTCAAACAGGATTACTTTAGAAGCCGTCCCAGAGTCATTGAATGATCATCCATCTACTGTAGAAGTCATTTTAACATCATCAGACTTTATCAAGCTCTTGAAGTCAGACAGACTGTAGAAATTAGGCCTGATGATTGGAGGATGATGTGCGAATGACTTCTTGATTACTTCACAAGGTGGGTTTTTTCTGGAGGACTAGAGGAGGATTTGAAAATTCCTTTCTGATTACTTCACAAAACAAGATTGGTCCTAATGATTGAGGACAAGTACCTGATTAAACAAGTTTACTAACACATGCAAATAGTAATAGCAGTAGTTATTCCGCAGTGCACGGCTGAGGGCCATTACAGTGCAGTAAGTACATTGGGAGTAACTTTACATAGCAGGTTGTTACATTCCAAGTGTTTTTATTTTGCATCCCTAAAGTTAGTTTTTTAATTCTTTCTATAATTGTAAATTATTATTTTGCATAGTAATTCCACCAACAGCCTAGCACATGTAAATATGTTGTGTGTGTGTGTGTGTGTATTTGATCATTGCTATATTATTAGTATTTATTTAAATTACTAGAGCCTTAAATGTATTGCAAATCCTAAAAATATGTAATTTCTAAATTGTCATAAAGTAGCAGAGCACTACAAACTTTTTTTAAACTAACCATTTTAGGACTCTTGAAAAAACATGTGGTTGTTATAGTAAAGGAAGGTTGTTATAGTAAAGGAATACATAGTTCCACAATAATATCTGTGGCAGTTATATTAAAAATAATGTATTTCCAGGTAAAGCGTTGAAACAACTTATCGGTTTGAAACCAGACCTCTGCTCAACATCCCCTGATTAAATCACTTAACATCCCTGTTCCTAAAAAAACTGCAAGGTCAGGCTTTCAAGTGCAGAAATATCTTGTTCTCATGTAAAGCAGTCCGATGTCTTTTGAACAAGATTGAGCTATATAAAACTGCACTTATATGTTTTACTTTCAATGTAAATGAAAATGCATGGTATCTCGCTCGCCTGCTTCTACAATTGTTAGCTCAAACAAACAAAAAAGTAGTAATTGGGAAAAAAATGGGAAAAGGGGTTTAAGCACAATTGCACCTATCCTGTATACTGCCTAGTTTTTTTGTATGGTGCCACGGATCGGAGATTCTTTTCCCTAGATCTCCCAAAACAAGAAACTTGTTCTAACAAACAATTATTTCAACAAATGATCCAGCACACAAATCAATGTATTAGGAATCTGTACAATAATAGTCATTGAACACAGGTCAAAAAAGCTAAAAGAGTTCAGTAGCAGAGTCTTCAGATGTTTTTTTGAAGTTCAATCTTTATTTATTTCTTCAATCATGTAGCCAACGCGTTTCGTCCTCCACGGACTTCTTCAGAGCTACAAACAATATATATACATATACACACAATTAAAATATGGACAATGAATACAATACAAAACATTATTTTCCACATTTCAATTACTAACAGCATGTTAAAAGGAACTACAACCTAATTCTAGTGGTGGTTTCTAAAGAATTGTGCAAAACCCTGTTGAGTTCCGATTTCTTACATCTCATCTATTTCACCCCAATTGGTAAGCTAACCTATTAGGCTTTACAATCTAAAAATGTTTCCACATGTATTCCTTGACAACCATATAGTTGCCAACCTTTTAGCATGTCTAAATACAACATCCCAAGCCCACCTTAAGTCTCACAAATTATGAGGTTGATAGGCCCCCCTCTGTCTTGACCTTCTAGGTTATACAATTAAGCAAGTAGCAGAGTTTGAGTGCACAACAATGCTTTTTATGTGTCCTTTGTAAATCTGTAAATATGTATAAAGATTGTGTAAATAGATGAGATGTAAGAAATCGGAACTCAACAGGGTTTTGCACAATTCTTTAGAAACCACCACTAGAATTAGGTTGTAGTTCCTTTTAACATGCTGTTAGTAATTGAAATGTGGAAAATAATGTTTTGTATTGTATTCATTGTACATATTTTAATTGTGTGTATTTGTATATATATTGTTTGTAGCCCTGAAGAAGTCCGTGGAGGACGAAACGCGTTGGCTACATGATTGAAGAAATAAATAAAGATTGAACTTCAAAAAAACATCTGAAGACTCTGCTACTGAACTCTTAGCTTTGTTGACCTGTGTTCAATGACTATTATTGTACAGATTCCTAATACATTGATTTGTGTGCTGGATCATTTGTTGGAAAAACAAAAAAAAGTAGTCTAAAGATGGTGTGCACATCCGCAGAGAAGATGTTTGTGTGTAGGTATAAAGTAGGAACAGGTTGTCTTTGCCAATGCTTGATGTCCTCTAGGTTAATTGCACCATACATTTGTTGTAGTCCTATCTCCGTTTCTTTTGTCCATGTTTTACATCGGAACGTAAGCGGAAGTGCTGTTCACTTGTGACCGAGGGTGAGGAGCAGAGAGAAAAAGAGTTGCTGTGCCGGGCATGCTGTACCAGTAACTGGATTTGGTGCTGTGTTCGCTACAGAGGGGACGGAGAAAACAAGTTTCCATTTTGTTGGTATTTTTTGGGGGAATGGAAATGAGAAAGGCGGGTGATTTCTAGCCTCTCATCAACCCTTTGGTATTTTGGGCAAGTGCAAGCGGGTCTGTGTTTGAATGGCGGGAGCCTGCCATTTAAATGCAGCTATTAAACGCAGTGGTTTATTTGGTGGGAGAGGTGGATACTGAGTTTAATGTAGCACAAGTGTAGTGACCAGTGTGCTACAGGGCCGCTACTCGTGGACACAGGTAGGCCTCAGGGATACTTATAATAAATGACAAACACACATATAGTATGGGCGAAGACCCAGAGCGGTCATGCGACCTTTTATTTATACCTTTGGGCGTGACAGGTGGCTCAGTCACTACATTCCTCCTTTCCTTTAGATTGAATGCAGCACAACGTCCTCATTGACCTCTTCGGGCACACAACACACAGTCTCCGACTATGAGTAGAGTTCGGACAGAGACCATACTTCTGGCTTCGGGAGTTGTTGGTGCTCCCTGTCCCAGCCGTGACTTCTGCACTTAACACGGGGCTCATAATAATTGCTGGCTGCTCCCTAGCTGCAGGTACACTTCCCTCGGGACTCTGTTGACCACTACCAGCATCCTTTGCCGGGCTGCCAGGTGAGGCTACTTCTTCCCCTTCTGCTTCTCCTTCACCTCCATCCATACTCCAGTTCTCTGTACTCGGGTCGACTCATTTTCTTGAACCAGGAAATGTTTCTTGCAACAGTGTGATGTCCACATCGAGCAGAGATCATGTTTCCCCGCACCTCGATGACTTCCCACACCTCTGGCTCGTATGGGGTGCGATACTTCCACCCCGGATTTAGATCCTTCATTATGAAGCGGTCTCCCACTCGGACATCCATCACCTGTGCTCTCTGTGCCAGACTCACCTATTCGTTAGAAGCTGCCCTTCGAGCCTGCGCAGCCACTGGATCTAGTTCCTTTGAGCACCATGACAGGTCAGCAGGAATGGAAATCCGGGGGCCATCCAGAATAGCAGGTGTGATGGGGCACACCGTGTCGTGCAGTGTGGCTTTTGATAGGCATTTAAGAACTGGTACAGGCACTGCTCTGCATCGTCACCTCTCTCTTCGCTCCAATTCACAGAGCCAGGTTCAGAGTCCGCATAAAGCGTTCTACCTCGCTGTTAGCCTGCAGCCACTGTGGTGTGACCTTGTGGTGCTTGATGCTGTGAGATGTCAGGTACTCACGAAAGTCTCTGCCCTGGAAGGGGGGCCCATTGTCTGAACGAACCTCCGTCGGAAGACCCATCATCGTGAATACTCTATCCAGGGAGGTCTTGACCTGCAGAAAAGTGGTGGACACCATTATCCCTATGACAGGGAATTTGGAGTGCGAGTCACGAGGACAAGTGTGCTTCGCCCATCCGGAAATGATCCAAAGTCTTGAGACACTATCAGGACCAACTCTTCAGTGTGTTCCTCATCGGTGGACTGCCCAGCTGGCACAGTCCTGATAGGATGGAATGACAAAAAGTCAGTGGGGTTGTTGACCCCTGGGCGGAACACCACTTTGAACTGGTAAGACTGCAACTGGACTGCCCATCTCTCAATGCGGGGAGGTGCCAGCCGGCTTATGATCTGTCACCACACAAAACTCCTTCCCAAAGAGGTACAGATGAAAGTGATTACATGCCCACTTAATCACTAGTGCCTCAGTTTCGATTTGGTCGTACCGCATCTTGGTTTCAGTCAGGGCTCTGCTGGCATAGGCCACCGGGATCCATTCCTTGGCTGAGGTCTCTTGGAGAAGAATGGCTCCAAGTCCCACTGGACTGGCGTCCACTACCACCTTGGTACTTCTGTTTGGCTGAAAGTAGGCCATGACTGTTTTATCCATGAGGGCTTCCTTGACGGAGTGGAACGCCGCATCTTCTTTTCCATTCCACTCCTACAGTGTCCCAGTTTAGTCAGTCTCCTGAGGGGTTAGAATATCTAGGAGTCTGGAAACAAGAACCTATAAAAAAACTTACTGACAGCCATTACCCCTTGCTTTTCAGTAGTTTCCATCCTAAAGCACTATGTGAAAATCTACTCTACGGGCAATTCCTCTGGTTGCGACGCAACTGCAGCAAACTTGAGGATTTTCAAACACAGGCATCAGAACTCTGGCTAGACGGGAGTATCCTATGAAAAAGATCTGCACAGCTCACAAGAGAGCTCATAACACGAACAGAGAGGCTCTTTTGGAAGTTTGTCCCAAAATTTACACAGAACAAATGACACGTGTCACCACATTTACACCGCAATCCAACATCAAACATATTATTAACAAACACTGGAGAATCCTACACCTAGGGGACTTTACCATGGATAAGCCACGATGGGTGTACAAAAGAACTGCTAACCTTAAAGATCTACAGATTAGTACTAGACCATGGAAAGAACTGCCAAAAAGTAACCGGCTGTGGAACTTACCTCCTGTGACGGGTTACTATTCTTGTTGCCAAGGTATCGTCTGTCCCCTCACTAGTGCAAGCAAATTGGTGATCTTGTCCTCACCTGGCAACAAAAGAAACCCACGAATTGCAATACTAGCAATTGTGTGTACCTTATTACATGTCCATTGCACTTAAAATATGTGGGCTTGACCACACAACCCTTCAAATCCAGAATCATAGAACACCGTAGCAATATCAGGTGCAAAAGGACAAATACCAGGATTTGTACCCATTTTGTAGAATCACAACACACACCACTCCCCCATATCAGCAAATATGCCCTGTTCAGGAAAGAACAACAATGGATCTGTAAGAGTTCCAGCCACATTGGGGACCTTAATCATGATATCCTGTGGTCAAATTAAACCGTACCTAGTACCCTCCGTTCTGACCGTAGTCAAATATGTATGTTGCTATTTGCTACATTCCACTCAATCCCTTGGGAAACAAGTCATGGCTAAGTGCGGCATCCAGCGCACAAGACCATTGGCAGAGGGCCCTCCACGATCCTACTTCCCTAGTCTTTTTCCAAGGTGATCATTCCTGAGATAATAGACATTAGAATAATACCAGACCTTCCCACAATCACTTTTATGATCGGAATAAATTTGAACCCAAGTCCCTATGTATAGGACCATGTCAGTACCAGTTGAGGCATCTAGGTCCCCCACCCACACGGACACACAGATAACCAACACTTCTAACCTAATACAAAAAAACTGCAATATAATACTGTCTTTTCTATTGCTTCAACAAACTTAAAGGTAATAGGACAACTTGTGCCAAAATAATCACAGGCACCATTACCAAATTGGGCAAATGCAGCCACACTTAGGAGACATGTATCTTATGTGCCTTGCAATATATCAGGACTTACCCACCCCCACTGTCGCTAGTGTTACAAAGGCAGACACCACAAGGAGTTTGAATAAAGTTTGATTGATAACCACAAAATGGCTGCCGCGGTTACTGGTCTAGCTGACTCACGTTCCTGACGCTACGATAGACATTTACTTATACACAGCCCACACAGACAGGTTTTAAGGGGATCAGAGCAGGAGTAGGACGACAGCTAGTTGCTACTCCACCCGCATGTAAGTAGACGCCGCATTCCTCCTTGAGGCTTGACGACACAGAAGCACCAACAAGGTAAAGAGCATATACCAGAGTGAACTGGACCGGCGCATCCCACCCGTTTTCTTTTGTGGTTTCTTTGGTAGGATCAAGCAACAAAGTGCTCTGTTATTTTGACCCTGTCTGCACTATTCCTTTGATATCTGGGTGCATATGAGAGTGCGTGCGAGAGACCATAATACATCTTGATAATCCCATATTTGGCATAAGTATGACTAAGAGGCATTGTTTGTCATATTGGCCATTATGGTAGGGGGGAAAATGTTAATACAATCCTCCCCCGGCGGCCACAACACATAGCGGTATGCCTTTATTGATACTCACTTGAATCAACTTTTAACTCAGTGATCACCACGATTAATTTTAAATGCATATGGTGCCCGAAGGCACACTAGTTCTAACAGCAAAAGTAGAACACATGCCTTGCTTTGCACGACATTGATCAACTGTCCACAATTGTTTTTTATGCAATAATATATATGGTTGGTATTTCTACTACCTTTACGATCCGCAGTCCTATTTGAACTTTCTACCACCATCAGTACCTCCTAAGTGCTCTGTCTGTGGACCACAATTATGTAACTGGCGGTGTGAGAGCATAATTGTACAGTTATAGATCCCTTTCATGACCAGTTGACATGCGAGTGCATTTGAAGGACGGCGCTTCAATTTCAGCCGGAGTAGGGGAGTGTCCCTACGGGACGGGCTACCCTTGCTCTAACAGGTTACCACTTTCTTATCATTCATTTTTTTCAGGTCTCAAAAGTCCAGGCTATACGCCATGACTCCAGATGGCACCGCTGGTTATTCAATGATGCACTGCACCAGCGCTGTGGTAGTGTAAGTCAAGAGCACCCTCTCTCACACATTTTAATACACCGGTCCTGACGAATTGCCGTTAGACCCGCCAGAGGTTGTAAGGCAAGAAACACGTTGACCACCCTCACTAGACAGACCCTGTAGGATCATTACTCTCAGGCAGGGCTCACTCAATTTTAGTTAGGCTACTACACCCTCAGAATAAAATTCTATACTTCGATCAGTACAAGATCTTTTTTATTCTGCACCGCTCACTCACTACCTTGTCACACACCCAACAGCTTCACAAAAAGATCTCGGGCAAAGAGCCCCTTCGCGGGTGCCAGTCGGGCAATGCAGTGCCGGCCCAACGAGGAGCAAACACCCTATGATGATGCATGACATCCTTTGGGGTATGTGAGGGCAATCCATAAAAGACCTGTTCACTCCTGTACTCCCCTCCACTTTAGAACTGCACAATCCTTCATTTTTTTGCATATCCTAGTTGGGAGCACATGTGCAGGGCCTGGGTAGAAAGCTCCTGGTTACTCTTTTTGAAAAACTATTTATTAAAAGGGACATGAACAAAGCAAATGTCCTGTCTACACCTTGATAATGCTAATAGGGAGCTATGAGGCAAGTCCACTGTCATGTGCACCCTATATGTATGTGACCTCGATCTGATTATACATACTGCAACACCGAAGTTAATTAAATCAAACAGGAGAGGTTTTTGTGCTGCACTAAAAAAGTATTTGACTGTATGCTCGCTCATGTGTGATAATGAACAAATGGTATTTGTCCAGGATCACACAATGTGTTTAAGTGGGGAAGCCGGGATTGATTCCGGTTTCATAATTTCCCACTGCAGCAATTCAGCCGCCACTAGATGGCTATCTCATGTTCCCATCAAAAGTAATGCCTTGTCTTTAATTGTTGCTAAATGGGATTAGCGCATGGGTGACAGTTAAACCACTTTTTTGGTGATTTTATATAGCGCAAACCATGGCCAAGGACATAAGAGGACTTCAACACAGACTGAATTACACTTTTGTGTTGCCAGCACAGGGACATTAGGCTGAATTCACAGGATGTTGAACCAAGGCTGGGATAAGAACCGGTTTGCAAGGGGCGTATCTTTCATTGTTGCAGCAGGTACACCTGCGAGAGGGCTCAGACATGGTGGGCCCACTGACTGATTATTACTGTATTTTACAATTCAAACAGCAGCCATGGGGAAGGGGGGCACTCCCTTCCTTGCACTAGGGCCCATGAAACCCTGGCTCTGCCACTCCTGGTTCCCCACATACCAGGGTTGGTATTTTAAACCACATCTCCTGCGAAACTTCGTCCACAAAAGGAGCTGAGCTATCAAGAGGACTTTGACCCGAGCCAGAGCAGGCATTTAACTTGGGCCCGCCTCAAACCTCCGTGGCACTCACTATTAAGGGGGTGTATCAGTTCGCCTCAACACCAGAACAGCAGACTGACTCAGTTGAATTTCACGCTTTGTTAATGCAGAAGTGCAAGTGTTTGGGAGCCTTTCTTAATGTGGGACTTCATTTCGAAATAGGTGGCAGTGTTTCTTTTGTCTGAAAGTCTTGTGATTCTCCACCAAAAATCCTGATGAGATAACTGACCCTTTGTCATCTCTTATAATGCCAGGAATGTATCATTGGTTGGCAGATAACACTAGCACACTAAAATAATCGATATTCTGTATCTTGGAACGCGGAGTTATGCATTAGGTGAAGATGGCCCGGGAATCATACAGCTGTGTCATCCCTCAACTTTAAATATTTTTATTACTGTATGTATTATAACGCAAAGATATACCCACTTTCTTGCTCTCCCTCAATATCTGCTTTTTTTCCTCCCCTTCTCACCTCTCGCCTTTCCTACTCTCCATTCTAATTTCAGGCTGTACCCGCTTTTCTTTCCGCTCTGCTTTTGCTCTTCCCTCACTAACTGCTTTGCGCTTTTCCGTCTTTCCCATCCACTTTCCTTTCTCTCCCCATTTATGCTCCCTTTTTTAGGTCCCTTTCTCGCCTCCCCCCTTCATTTACCTCTTTTTATCCTCATCATTTTAATTTCTTCCACTCCAATCTTTGCTTTCCTGACTTTGATAACATGTTTTTTTTCATGCAATATTACTTTGCCTCCTTAACGTTGTTACCGTTACACTGCTTCATCTTACTCCATTTGTCAATCTCAGAAGGATGGAAGACTAAATTTGTGCTGGAGGGATTTGAATTGATGACCTATGGATTATTGAAATTCTATAAGTATTTGCCTCACTTGGCCACTTTGCGGTCAGTAAAAAGGTGGGCTGACAGAAGGGAGCTTGCTGTGTGGAAAACCTAATGAGTGTGACAATGCAACATGAGGCAATTAGAGGGGATTGTGACAGAGGGAGGACCGGTATAGATATTTTAAATATATGGTTGTTGGAAGAGGGTGGGATTGGAGGATATTGGATTAAAGGACTGGTGGCAGAATGTGACAGTTTGATTCACATACATGGCCAGGGAAACAGTAACCTCACGTAGATGTTTTGAGAAAAGCATATATGTAGCTAGGACAGGTCACAGTAGCAATAAATTGTAGCAAGGGAACGGGTTGCTGGATGAGAGATTATGTTCATTAACCGCTTCGCCGCGGCGGCTTTTCCCGCTGTGCGCGGCATTTTTAAAAATCCCGCGTAACGTGACAAAGCCAGCTCGTCATCCGCGCAGTGCAGGTAACGCCCATGACGAGCTGGCGAAGGGGTTAAATAGGTGAGGGCTGCGAATTCACGGCATAGGCACAAGGGGCACCCAGGAGATACGCCACAAATGAGAGCAGCAAATTGGTGGTAAACGTGTTTTCTAGCTGATGGTTAACATAAGGTGAACTGAGACGTGACAGATGGGAGGTGCAGTGCCTTTGTGACAGGAAAGAACTTTAGAAGCATGATGAGGATGGTTGAGACTAGGGACAGGTGGGAGGAGTGGATGTAGGTCAGGTGAAGACTGAGTTGGGTGACATAAGAGAAGGGTAAAAGAAGAGTTGACTAATAAGTTTAAAAGGGAAGAGGTTTTGGTGCCAAGACAGGATCACAGAATGGTAACTTGACAGGATGGATACTGTTTGGTGTCAGAAGAGAGACAGACTGAGGTAGAACTGCAGCGAGTGATCTGAACTGGCTAGTATTAGTGGCAACAGAGAGCAGTACTGGATGGTGGAGTGGCTATAAGGCATGGCAAACAGGCAGGGGAAATTGCTACCGCAGATGTATGTAGCATGAATTCATATGTAATCGGTGAAGTCATGACAACTTCAGGACGTTCTTATATTCATTTGCAGCAATTACAAAAATGTCCAGTTTCCATCTCCGATCAAAATATTTTCCACCTTCCACACTTTATAATACAAAGTTGAAGCAACATTGTGAAATAAAGTGGATTCTTCCATTAGAACATCCAAAGATGGAGCGCTGAGGTGCATGGCTGAAAAGTTCAGGAGCTGGTGGTTATCAAAGAGCACAAGTTGACAGGTGGCTCCAGGATATAACTGTGCCTTTTCATTAACACTGTACGGGGTAAGCGCCACTCAGCTGGGACTGGAGAGTGAACAAGCACTTCAGAGTGCAACCATACCTGGTTCTTTAGACTTAAGTCATGCATGGTTGTTGACTTTCTTTATGATAACCTCTATATACCTTCATCACACTTCAAGAAGCTCCCTTGCAAAGTATCTATTGAACGGGTTCATTCACCAGTCCCAGTAGCTAGATTCTCTGACTAGCCATCTGGTCACAGACATCTGTATTGGGCTCTACTAAGCCTGGCTTTTTATGTTTTGACTCTTAACATAAATGATAGTATTGGCAAGGCCTGCGCTGTTCTTAAGAAAAGCTTTAGAATGGAAGCGTAAAAACTGTAGGCAGTAGAGGAAAATGAAAAGCAGTAGCCTACCACTCAAATTAGCAGAGGCCACATGTACTATTTGCTGCTCGCTAAATACTGGTTGCAAATTTCAGCCAGTATTTTTGTGACCAGTAAATAATTTTTGGAAAATGACCGGTGTACAAATGTTGGTTCAGAAAGTTCAGATTGAGTGGAACATAATGTTATCTGTTACCTCAATTTTCATGGGGTAGGTCGAACATTGTGACGCACTCTAGTTGGACACCATCACTGGTAGAGTGGCATCTTGCAGTCAGGAGGCTACTTGGTCTGTGATTGCCTTTAAAGAAAATGTAGACCATTTTGCGTTTTTATTACAGGTTTTGCAACCATATTTGTTGGGGAGATACTGATACATAACATACTGATTCAATATTTGGAAGAGGTGCCTACAACATGTACCTTCCAGATAATGATTTGGTGCAATAATATTAGTGCTTCTCTGTGTAATAAGTTAACACCAATAGTATTAGGTTGCGCACAGAACATGCATCAGGTAGTAATTGTGAAATTGCACTGGAGTAATCTAACTATACCCTGGAGTCCTCACAGGTAAGGCTGGTTATATTTTCTGTGGTAAACTGGATTAAATTCCAAGCCAAATTTCCTTTTCCGGTTTCTTGTTTTCTGTGCACACAACACAATGAACAGCTAAACATATGCCATGGTGATCCATGAACTGCTGAGAGAATACCTGCCTATCCCTCTGATCACAGTCTGTGACGGAGCAGCAAGGACGGTGCAGATGTGAAGGTCTTTTACAAGTCAAACAGGAGAGTCTAACTACAGCATTTTCTTAAATATGAATTGCTTCTTTCGGGTAATCAAAAGAGTTATCTAAAGTTAGACCCATCTGATTAGATGCTAGGTACCCATTTAGAGTAACAATGAGCAGCGCATGCCTGCATTGAATAGTTTGCGAGTGTTTTTCTTCTTTTCAGACTAGGAATCCACTTTTCTTTTAATTTGGAGACAGTCCATGAAGCAGTTGTTTGTAGGTTTTTTGTAGCAATTATCTACTCTGCAGACATGTAAAAAAAGTTGAATTCTTAACTTCCACAGCATGTCAAACAATGGTTACCAACTACTATGCGAGATCATCTTAGAGTATTACATCCCTATCTTGAAATCCTCATGGAGTAATACAGCCAGATCCCATCTTGAGGTAGTACATCCCCACTATGAAGTCATTATCAACTAATACAGCCCTATTCTAAATTTATCCTGGGATCATCCTTGAGTAACGCAGCCGCAGGCCTGCTCTAGAGTCATCTCATTTAAATATTTTGTCCTTTAGGCATACTTCAGGATGGCCTGGGATAACTTCCCCAGATAAATGCTGGAATAGCCTGGCTGAAGTTATCGGATGACTTCAGAATGGCTCCAAACTGATCTTCCTTTTTGACTTAGTCTTGAGGGGTTACTTTACATTTATTTGTGTATTGGCGATATAGATGTTTTTACTTGGCTGCGCCCTTCCAACCCCTGCCTTCTCAATTTCTATATATATTAAGTATGCAGAGTTTTATTTTTGGCTGGGTACAGAGAATTCTTGCTGGTTTAGAACTTCAGGTGCAATAGAAAAGGCCCGTGGTTTAGCGAAGCACTAAACGAAGATAGACGCAAATTGAGAATGGCCGAATGAAAATGGAGGCAACACCCATCATCTCCTGAACTGGAAGCCCTCAGAAAAATTAGGAACCAATATAATAAAAAGATCATCAACTCAAAAAAGGAATTTATAAAAGAGCAGAACTGGATAATTCCAAAAACAGACCACGTAAACTCTTTGAAATCCTAAAGGAGCAATCAAACAAACTAGCCAAATCAGTGCAAGAAAATTCAAAAACACCTCTAAGCTGTGATGAATTTGCCACATTTTTCACGGAAAAGGCCAAAGCACTCGAAGTAGAGCTTAGAAACGCTGCGTTGAACCTTCCCAACGAACCTCGGTTTACGAACGATGCCGACTCTACAACGGATTGCACTATGGCTAAAAACAAGGCAAGTTGGGAATCATTCGAACTGTACGACCAACACATGATTGCCAAAACGCTCTCTGAAATCAAACCTAACAACCACTACCATGACCCCCTGCCAGCTAAATGCGTAAAAGAAATCAATCACATCTTGATTCCAATATGGACCGAAATAATAAATGCTTCACTTTCACAAGGGATCCTTCCCGACTACCTAAAAAATGGTCAAGTAGTTCCCATAATCAAAAAACCCACAGCGGATGCATCAGATCCAAATAACTTTCGCCCAGTGACCAACATCCCTTTACTGGCCAAGCTGACTGAGAAATGTGTGCAGAACCAACTGAGCCAACACATCACCAAGTTCTCCTTGCTAGATGAATGCCAATCAGGATTCAGAGCAGGGCACAGCACAGAAACAGCGATCCTCCATGTTATTGATGACGCGCTACAGGCCCTTGACCAAAATCAAGCATGCTTACTGATTCTCCTTGACCCGTCATCGGCATTTGATACGGTAAATCATGAAGCATTACTGACCAGGCTACGGGACAGGATGGGATTGTCGGGAATTGTGCTGAAATGGTTCGATTCCTTTTTACAGAACAGAACGCAGCGCTTCCTTGTTAACCAATCAATCTCACTTCCGTGCCCTATCTCAGTTGGAGTCCCTCAAGGATCGACACTATCCCCAGATCTGTTTAACCTATACGTCGAACCACTCACAGAAATTCTCCAAAAATCTCAAATATCCTATCACATGTATGCTGACGACACGCAAATATACTTAAAGATCGCATCCCTAAAAGATTTGGAACTAATGAATGAGACACTAAAATGGCACTTCAATGGTTAACCACAAACCACCTGAAGCTGAATGCACATAAAACAGTTCCTACTAATTTCACCACCAAGGAGCCATACAGAAATAAAGGAATGGACGAAAGTCGTGACTGCGCTAAACTGCAGCCCAATCCTTGTCAACTCAGCTAAATCACTAGGAATCACCTTAGACGAGAATCTAGACATGAAAGCCCACATTAACTCAATGGCGAAAAGTGCCCGCTTTCACTTGAACTACTTAAGAAAATTGAAACCATTCATCTCAGAGACAGACCTCAAATTGGCAATCCAATCCTTAGTTATCACGAGGATTGAATATGGTTGCACCACATTGGCTGGATTACCAAAATTGTGCACAGCACCACTGAAAGCCTGCCTTAACGCTGCGGCAAGACTTATCACCGGAACCAGGAATATATCCCCGCACATGAAAGTACTAAACTGGCTACCTTATGAAGCAAGAATCCAAATGAAGATAGCATGTATCACACACAAAGCACTACACGACAGCACCCCAAGATATCTAGCCAAGAAAATTCAGTTGTCCGGTGGCAACCGACCAGCTAGGAGTGCTGAGGAGTTGTAGCTACGGCCAGCCTTCATCCGAAAGAAAAAAACCTATGACAGAGCGTTCTCAGGAGCTGCCCCCTGAATATGGAACTCACTCCCTCCAAACATCAGGAAGATCCAGAATCTGGTAACATTCAAGCGGGAAGTGAAGAGCCTGCTGATGAATAGATACAATACTTAGTGAAGAGAACTGTTCAGGGTTCTGATATACTACTGCCTTAGTACAGATCATGTACGCCATGAGAAAGGGAAGCATAGTCAATACTATAAGGAACACGTATCCTATGATATGAGAACAACCTAAAGGCCACTAGTAATGGTTATTTTGACTGAACATGAGAACAGCATCTCTCATGAACCTATACCGAGCTACCTCATATTTGTTATATATACATGTTTTTGTTATTAATTTAGTCATAGCATATTATTTACGCTAACAACACATGTGTTACGAATATATATATCATCTACCTCACAGCGGTTGTTCTTTAACTGTTTATATTTATGTTAACCCTTGTCCTCTCTTATGTTAAGCGCTCTGATACCCACGGGTCTTGTTTGCGCTATACAAAACTTTATAATAAATAAAATAAATAAATAAATAAATAAATATAGTGTAGGTCCTGAGATTATCCTTAAACCGTAGGACAACATTGCTCAGGCCTCCTCTTTTATATCTGCTAATGCCTTTGGTACGCCAAAACAACGTGGATCCAATTAAAGTGGAAGCTTTTTACGAGACGAGAATCTAATATTTCTGCAGAATCAAACAAAACCTTGTGACATCACCAGGACATATAACAATCCTTTGCATAGACTGTTGATCAATTAGCCAAAGCTGAAGCACAACAAAACTAAATCACTTTAAAGTTAATAAATACATTACTGTCAGGAAACCTCATGAAACAATTAGAGGGTGTGTGATGTTTGCAAAGACCTATATCTGCAAAAAATTCCTTGGAAACTCTACCAAGTTCGACTTAACTAAACTGCACTTGCAGTCCCTTCAAATGCAAACCAGTCAGCATGCTCAAAATAAAATTCCAGTTAATCACCTCGGTGCTCTATGTCGCATGCATGAAAAATACTGTCAAGCAGGTCTTCTTCAGAGATCAAGCTCACTTCAGTTGTCTCCAATTTCTTCTCCCCGGGAAGTCTCAGCCCTTGAAAAAGCAAAGAAAAGAAGAAACGTGTTAAAAAAAAAATGTTTGAGAAGTTATCCAAAACGTTACACTGTCATTAAAATGGTATTCAATTAATCAATCGAGTATAGGAAAATCAAACATTTAATACGCTAAAAAAAAATAACCAAAAATGGGGGGCGTGGCTTGGCGGGCGAAGATGGCGGTCGCAGCCTTGTAGAGCTCCCGCCGGCCCGGACTTAATTTGATCATTTATCCTGACCCCCGAGCCCACTGTCGGTGCCCAGTGATTGCTTTCGATCTAGTGGAGCCTCCTGTCTACTTTGGTGTGTTGATCCTGCAATTCCTCCCTTCCTGTGATCGAAGGGAGGCGGCGGCGGAGTGCGGCCTGGTGGCCGGCCGGAGACCGGGGACCTCGAGTTTCGTGACGCCGGGTGGCAGCTGCGACCTGGCGGGTGCGGGTGGCATCCGCTACGCCGCCCTTGGCTCATCTCTTTGACCGCGATCGCCTGGAGATCGGGCCGGTGCCAACAGCTCCTACCCATCGGCTCACTCCCTGACCGACCAACTAGCGGTGGCGGTGAGGCGTGGCCCCGCGACAGTCTGGAGACAGGGTTCCTTGTGCCCCGAGGCGGCCGGGGATGACCTAGTGGCCGGTAGGGCATCTGATCCGCCTCTCCTGGCTCGGCCCGCTGGATACGGCTGCCCACAGACTGCGGACCCGCAGATTCTTCCTGTTATACCCTGGACGGCTGCTTGTGGGGACGAGTGTGGGTGCGGCCTGTCCTACCGGGGTGACGCCGGGACCTCGATTTTCGCGACATCCGATCACGGCGGCCGGCCCGCATCCCTCCCTGGGGCCTCATCTGGGCCGCCCCGTTCAGGATTTGTGACAGTGCCCGAAGGTTCGGGGGTGGTGTCCGCCTTGCCCAGCGCTTGCCATGACCAGGGACAGAGGAGGTGGCCCGCCTAAACATGGCCCCATCGATAAATTCACCGGGCCGAGTGGTGGCGCCGGGGCGGCCGGTGGCAGCGGCGGCCCCGGGCCGGACAATGCAGCTATCCTGGCGGCCATCACCCAATCCTGAGACATGCTCGATGCCAAGATTGGAGCGGTTGGGGCGGATGTCACGCTCCTGCGCCAGGACCTTCGCAACGCGGTGGAGCGGATCGCTGGGGCCGAGACCCGTATCACGGAGACTGAGGCGGACATTAGTGGCCTGAAGAAGCGACTAGCGGAGGTGGAGAGCGTCCAAAAGACACTGGCGGCCCGCGTGGAAGATGCAGAAGGGCGCGCGCGGCGCAACAACCTCCGCTTCATTGGCTTTCCAGAGCGGTGCGAGAAGGACAACATGGAGCGGTTCCTGACCGGGTGGCTGGAGAGCTGGCTCCCCGAAGGGGCACTGTCTACGTGCTTTGTGATTGAGAGGGCCCACAGTGCTCTGACCCAGCGGCCACCGGAGGGTGAGCGCCCACGGCCAGTTATCGCTCGCCTACTGAACTACCATGACCGGGATGTTATCCTGCGGGAGGCGAGGAACAAGGGCTCCCTCACCTTCGAGAATCATACCATCATGATTTTCCCGGATTACACGAAGATGGTGCAGCAGCAGAGGCAATCCTTCATGGACGCTAAGGCTAAGCTTCGGGGCCTCAAGCTCCAATACTCGCTCCTGTATCCGGCTCGCCTGCGAGTAATATATCAGTCTCGGACCCATTTCTTCGATTCGCCGGAGGAGGTGTTCCGCTGGACCGATGAGGCGGTGCGACTCCGGCCCCATGCCCAGCCGGGGCTGGACCCGGGCAGGTCTCAGGGATCGTCGCCGGAGCGGACGGATCGCCCGCCCAAGAAGGGCCGCCATCGGAGGTCTCGCTCCAAGAAAAGATCGGCTTCCGCCTGTGCATCGCAATCGGGTGGTGCCAGGGACTCGGAACACTCCGATGCGGGCAGCTGAACATTGCTGGGCCTACACGCACTTTGTATGCTGCATACTGAATTGCTCTGCTTTGGCTGGTGAGACTGTTTCATTTTGTCCTTGATGTGCCAGCCGGTTCCCATGTGAAGACTTCAGTTATTGTCATGGGGACGCAGTGGGGCTCGGAGGGTACCATATGTGGGCCTCAGACCCTCACAGATGTGAGTGTTGTTGGGGGGGTGGTGTGTGTGTGTCATTGTGGGGTTGTGGGGATCCATTGGTATGGCGGGTCCTGGGTCCTCTGTTTTGGGCCCGGGTCTCTCCATGCCGCGACAGATACTTCAATGTTTTCTGAGGTATTGGGGTGGTGGGTGTGGGGCTTGGGGGGGTGTTCTGGTGTTGCACTTGTTGGGGGGGTTCTGGTTGGGAAGGGGGCGCTGAGTTTGCGGGTTGGGGGGGTGGGTCCACACATGTCAGAGGCTGTGATTCTTGTCGATTTGCGGGTTGCACCTGGGTGGGAGGGAGGGCCAGATTTTGGACTGTATATTGACAATGGCTGATGCTGCGCTTGTATCTCCTTCGAAGGCCCTGCGGGTGGTGACATGGAATGTGCGGGGTATCCTGGATAAGATCAAGCGTGGGGCTGTGCTGCGGTGGGGGAAGAGGGAGATGGTGGATGTACTCCTGCTTCAGGAAACTCACATGCTGGGCTCCAAGGCCCTTAGCCTCCAGAGGTTCGGTTATCACCAGGTCTATCATGCTGGCTTCACGAGGGGATCACGGGGGGTGGCCATATTGATACATCGTAGGGTGGCCTATGTTCATGAGAAGCAATGGATTGACCCTCAGGGAAGGTTTGTCTTTGTTAAGGGCCTACTGGGTTCCGAGCCGGTGGTCTTTGGAAGTGTTTACGCCCCTCCCCCCCTGCAATGGGCACTGTCTGAGTGGCTGTTTGCGCTGTGGGACGAAATCCCCGAGGTCCTGACTGTGGTGGGGGGTGATTGGAATGAAGTCATGGATGTGGGCCTGGACCGCCTGAGGCGAGCGCGTGTGGTGTCTGACCCCCCCCCCCCGCGGCTGCCCCCACCCGGTTGTGTGCGACTGTGCGTAGTCTGGGCTGGATCGATGTGTGGCGGCATTTTCATCCCGTAGTGCAGGCCTTCACGTATGTATCGGCGGTGCATGGGTCATTCTCGAGACTCGATTATTTATTTGTACCGGGTGCCTGCCTGAACCGTGTCAGGGACGCCGCGATACTCCCCAGGGGCCTCTCGGATCATTCCCCTGTCCTGGCCACCGTGACCCTCCCATCTAAACGACAACCCTTTCGCTGGCGTATGTCCGCCTGGCAGTTGCAACAGCCGGAGTATGTGGCGCACTTACGCGAAGAGATCGATCACTTCTGGCGCGAGAATTTGGTGGGCGGTGTCGATGCCATTGTTGTGTGGGAGGCGTTGAAGCCCACGATCCGGGGCATTGATATAGCTTGGTGTGCGGCCGCTCTGCGGGAGCGTCGGGAGGCCATTGTGACTGCCGCGGCCCGCGTGGAGGAGCTGGAGCAGCGTGGTCGACTCGGGGGTGACGAGGGCGTCGTGCGACAGCTCCTGCAGGCCCAGCAGACATATTCCTCGGTCCTCTACGAGGAGGCCCGGCAGGCGTGGCTCGCCACGCGTAGCAGGGTGTATCAGTGGGGCGATAAGTCCTGCACCATGCTACATAGGCTTTGCCAGGCGACTTTCCAGCCCCTTGAGCTACCCGGCCTTACGGCGGAGGATGGCTCAGTTATGACCGACCCGGATCGGTTGGCGGCTAGCTTTGCCCGCTACTACGAGGCACAATACGCTCCTCGTGACCCATTGGTGGAGGGCGAGATTGCCTCATACTTGGATGACCTACTCCCGCAGGCAGTTCCGGAGGAGACTAGAACGGCCTTGGAGGCCCCACTAACGTCCGAGGAACTTGGGGAGGCCCTTGGCCAATTGAATACTGGGAAGGCGCCCGGCCCGAGCGGTTATCCTGCCGAATTTTATAAAAAGTTCCATGTCCAGCTGGGACCCCACTTTCGCAACGCCCTGGAGGCAGCGCGGTCTAGAGGCGAGCTGCCACCTGACTGGCGTCATGCTGAGATTGTGGTCTTTTTGAAGCCTGGCAGGGCGCCGGACCGACACGACTCTTACAGGCCAATCTCCCTCCTCAACATCGAGGCCAAGATCTTGGCGAAAGCCCTGGCGAATCGCCTTCTGCCCCACATCGCCGACCTGGTCCACCCTGACCAGGCCGGGTTCATGCCGCACAGGGCCACCCGGCATAATATCCGGCGGGCGCAGGCAGCGATCGACGCCATGGGTGCTAGGGATGAACAGGCCGCACTCCTCCTCGCAGACATGGACCGGGCCTTTGACTCGGTGAGTTGGGCGTATTTGTTCACTTTGTTGGCCCGCCTCAATCTAGGGCCTGTCTTCTTGTCCTATGTCCGTCTCCTGTATACCAATGTTACGGCGTCGGTCCGTGTAGCCGGTGCGGTCTCAGGGCGCTTCCAAATCGGCCGTGGTACTCGGCAGGGCTGCCCGCTGTCCCCCTATCTGTTTGCCCTGGCCATGGAGCCCCTGGCGTCGCGGATACGAATGGATGCCCATCTGCGTGGCTTTGTCTGGAACGATACCCTAACGGATAGGATTGCACTTTACGCAGACGACGTCCTCCTGTTCCTTACCGACCTGCGGCGCTCGGGCCCTCGAGTTTTGGAGATCATGCGGGGGTTTGGCGAAGTCTCAGGGCTCCGCCTTAACCTGTCTAAGTCGACCCTGTGGGTTTTACGTGGCGGAGTGGTTGCCGACCCTTGGGCCGCCGACCTGCGCGTGGCGACGGACGGCCTGAAATATTTGGGTGTTTTCCTCTCGACTTCGCGAGCCGTGGCCTGGGCACGCAGTGTCTTGCCGGTGTGGGAACGGGTCCAGGCTGATGTCAAGACGTGGTCCAGAATGCCCCTTACAATCTTTGGGAGGTCGGCCATCTTTAAGATGGTGGCGCTGCCGAGACTGTTGTACCAACTCCAACATTTCCCGCACCCTATTGGCATGGAGTGGTTCCGTCAGGTGAACTCTGTGCTGAGCCGCTTCCTGTGGGATGGCGGTGCAGCCAGGGTGGCCCTGAGGACGTGCTTTCTGTCCACTTACTGTGGTGGTTTGGCCACATCCGACCTCCTCTCCTATTACCAGGCGTCACATCTTCTTGTCCTCAATGAATGGTGGTACGGGGACAGGAGTGACCCGGCCTATGCCCTGGAGAGACATCTCATGGGTGACCGTACGCTCCACACCGTTCTCTACTCGGCCCGTATACGCCGTGGGTTGCCGTCGGTAACAAAAGTGGTCTTTGCAGTGTGGCGGCAGTCTTTGCGCCGCATGGGTTGGTGGGGCAAATTAACGGCTGAAACGCCGCTGTGGCACAACGGTTTGCTCCCAGAACTGGCGGCCCTGGCCGGGTTCGAGGGTTGGGAGGCTATTGGAATTACACAACTGGGCCAGGTCATGTCAGGCGCCACCCTCAAATCCTTTGAGGAACTCTGAGTAGAGTTCCAGATGCCTCAGTCCCAGTTCTTCCGTTACCTACAGCTGAGGCATGCCCTCGCCCCAAGCATTGCCGGCCTCGACTCCCTGCCGGAGTTAAGCCCGATTGAAGCGAAAGTGTTTATGGGAGACTTGGGAGACAAGAAGGTCTCTAGGATTTATCAGTCCCTTGTTACTCACTGCTCATCCACCCTCAGCTCCCTTCGGGAAGCATGGGAGGTAGACGTGGGCACCTTGGATGAGGACGACTGGAGGGAGGCGCTGGAGTCCCCGCGCGGCACCGCTATCGCGGTTCGGCTCCGCCTGATACAATTCAAATACCTGCATCGTGCATATTATACACGTGAACGACTGTGGAAGGCTGGGTTGATTGCGTCACCGGAGTGCCTGCGCTGTGGGGAAGTGCCTGGCTCCCTGTTACATACGGTGTGGTCGTGTGGTCGCCTGGCTGGATTCTGGAGGGGCGTATGGAGTTGCCTGGCTGAGGTCCTGGGCTGGGATCTTCCTCGAACCCACCGGCTAGGCCTGCTGCACATCATGGAAGGGGTTGGGGGCAACATATACAAGCGTCACCTGTTGCTCCTGGGCCTGGTGGTTGCTAAGCGCGACTTGGCTCGGGCCTGGAAATCTGTGAGGGCCCCCCCCCTGTCTGCGTGGAAGGCTGGGCTGGACTACTTTCTGGGTCTTGAGAAACCGGTCTTTGAGGCGCGGGGCTGCCCACGCAAACACTTCAAGATCTGGAATAGGTGGGCCGACTACCGTGGCCTGTCCTTGGAACCCCCGGCGGAGCAGGAGGAGGACACTTGATCGCAATGACTCTTCTGGCCCAAATGGCACAACCCTGGTTGCACTATACCTGCTTCCTCTATGTGAATCGTCTTTGTGTTGCTTCTGTACATGTGTGGCGGGGGGGGGGGGGATGGTGGGTACGGGTGGGGGTGTAGTTGGGGTTGGGATGGGTTGTTAGGGCATTTTTAAAGCTGAGCTTCATTGACACTTGCTTTGTGAATACTATGTATGTCACCACTGCATTAATACTGTTGTGGTGATCTTGGTGTGTGAAGATGCCACATTCTTGATACTCTTTGCTCAATAAAATTGGTTGTGAAAAAAAAATAACCAAAAATACGTAAAAAAACATGCGTAAATGGAAGCAAGTAGAAAGTGGATAGGGACCATGCATGTTTGAAAGATTAGACTAAAACTCAATTCCAGGAGGCATTGTCTAGTGTTCTAGCCTGCCCTGCGCCCATCCTGAGTTATTGTTCTTCCATGTCAGCGTTCTGTAATATTGCGAGTGAGGATGAGTGGACTATTGTGGTTTTGAAATCCTAGGACTGCCTGAAAGGTGAGCAAAGGATATTATTTTTTGATCAGATAGATGGTAACTCATTTTCGGAGATCTACATCTCACAACATCCAAATCCTTAACTTGTTTGAATGCTCCACCTGTATAGCCCAAAAATATGTTTGTGTATCCCAAATCTGCTTACTTGAAATTATTTGTTTCCATTATAGCTCAGGTATGTGGCACATGCTGAAAGGAGATGGCTATAAATAGTTTGCCAGCAACTGTCAATTGGACAACATAAACTGTGGGATTGGTGTCCAGACTGATTCCAGACACCCCCACTGGATATGTTCGCCTGTATTCCAGCTAATTCACAGTGCCACTTTGAAACCCTCTTACCAATGAGAAAATATTTTCTGGCATCTATCAAACACAACAACCCTGTCCCCTCAGGAATTGTGGAAACAGTACAGTACTTTTCACTCACTCATGCTCACTTTGTCTCAGAGGGTTACACAGAAATAATGATGGGTACGTTTTCAATAAGCATTTATTGAAACCTCATTCTAGTGTAAAATGTGTGTGCTGCAACAGCCATATGACAGAAACAGATCTATACAGTTATAAGCACCAACAGAGTAAACAGAGGGTAGAATTCGATCATAGTACTAAAACAATGGATACATGCAGGCACATAAATACATGACACTAATAATGCGTACTCCTATGATGCTAACCCTAACAAGATGTACCGAAATGCACCTAGCATGTATGTAGGTGTATAGCCAAGAATCCCCCTAGGATAGAACCAACTCCATTACCTGATGTGAGAGAATGAAGGACCCTGTCTTGGTCTCCAACTGGATACCCCGCGAGGGAGGGCAGACCACGGCATGCTGGAGTATTTGCATGCTGGAGTATCTGGGTGCATGGACCGCAGCATCTCGTGTCAGCATGGAAGTCTTTCTCCACAACCTGCCCCAGCAAAGATATGGGGTTTATATACCCAAAAGATACTCTCAGGGGTTCAGCCTTGCTGTGTCATGTCCGCCGAGGATGAAGATAGTGATGAACCTTATACATAGTTATTATGCAGAAGATGCTAATCCTGCTGTGATTCAGAGTATCCACAGGCACAATAAATGAGGCTAGTTTTCTGAGAATACCATACAGCATTTATGCAGCACCTAACTAGGTAAAAGGTCAGCCCCAAACCTGTTATGTAGTACAATGGCAGGGTAAATGTAGATGAAAGGTTAGGTGACTACTGTAAACAGTTGGGAGAGAAAGGGTGGTTAGACCTTTCGAGGTCTAGTAGGAACTCCTGGTCCCCTTGGATTTAATAATTAAACAAATGAAGGAGTAACCACTAAGGGTACTAAATACCTGTACATTTACTGCGGTATTGAGGTGCATTCCCTGCGACCCAATCTGGGACAATCCTTTGTCCTTAGAAGACCCCTCACTCACCAACCTGGTTGGCGACATGCTTCATCATCGGGGTCCCACCTGGATAGGAGAGTGCCATCCAGGTGTGCTACGACACCTGATTACAGTGGAGCTGGTTATTTTTGTTTATATGTGATATTAAAAAGGGGGGTTTTAAAAGTTGTCTCAACACTACCCACTCGAAGACTTTATTCTGGAGTGGTTGGACAACCAGTAAAAAAAATATATATATATACAGTGGGTGAAATCACAAACCGGTGATTTCTAAAAAGTGTATGTTCTCCGGTTTTTATTCAAGACTACGTCTTTTTTTGACACCACAGCCTACCTAACCAGGTAAAGGTGCCACATGTAAATATAACTATATATATTTTTTACTTGTGGATATATTTCGTACATATGTACTTAATGTTTATGGGTTTAAAAATATTGTTTTTGCCACTGTTGGGTGAACTATGCCTCGATGTCAAATCACTTTTCACAGACTACCACTTTATAATTTTACATTATGGTTTCAATAGTATGATGGAATGTAGGTTAATACTTCATGTGGCTATGTGTAGACTGATGTGCAGGATGAAAGATTTCACTGATCCTGCCTGATACAGAAATTACCTTACCACCAAGAGAGGACTGCACAAGCTTTTGGAAAACGCCAAGTATACTTGGGAGAGGGCAAGTTTTCTCCGCACTGGTTTGAGTGAGATATATTTTTACCAAATAAAAAGTGGAAGAGGTGTTACCATGAATCATGTGGAATTGCTGCCCTTGAGGAAGAAAAAGTTGATGTTTAATAAGGTAGTTCACAGGTCTTAAATATCATAAAACATTTTGTTACATGTGGTCCCACAGCATATCCAATGAGCACATAAGTATTATGTTGTTGCTGTTTTGCAATGCCTTTCCATGCTTAACTCTATCCAGAACATACAGAACGCTGTAGCCAGACTCCTATTTAATATCTCACGGAGATCTAGTTCCGGCAGCATCTGCGTGATCTGCACTGGCTCCCAATGGCCCAGCAGGTGGTGTTTAAGACCCTCATATTATCTCACAGGGCCATTCACGGTCAAGGCCCATTGTACTTGAGGAGATGTTTCATCCTGTATACACCGAACCTCCCCCTCCGCTCTGCCACTCTGTGTCGGCTGGCCATCCCACGGTTTCGAAGGGTGCGCTTAGTTGGACAACCTCTCTCGGTGAAAGCTGCGGCTGCCTGGAACGCCCTCCTCGTGGAGCTTCGGGTCATTCAGGACTTCAAGCTCTTTAAAAAAATCACTCAAAACTCACCTTTTTAAAATGATTGAGTAACTCTTCTAATTCTGCTCACTATCTCACTGTATGTGCTTGCGCCAGGACACTCTTGAGTATTTGAGCACGCTACAAAACCCCCTATAACATAACAAGAGAGGATGAGCAGGTCAGCTCTGGTCCCAGGGAAAGAGCTCAACAGCAAACGGCACCAATGACACATACCACTCCAAACATTACCCCACATTTGTACAGCACTTAAATCTATAGATAAGCAGCCCAGTTTTACAACTTGGGTATAGGATCCTTTTAGACACCAGGTACTTGCTGGCAGAGCAATCTCAACTAATTGAACATAGTATCTTAAGTCGTTATCCTGTCTAACTATTGGGTCCATGTAGGGCACAGCTAGAAAGGTGTTATTTACTCTTTTGTTGAACAGAAGATCAAAGAGTGAAATATTATAGATTGGCCATATGTGGCTACACCTTCTAACTATGAGATTGATCTGCTTTCTAATTCTACTTCTTTCTCCATCAAGGTTCACAAATGGACATTTTCTATCTCCACCTCCAACAAAACTAATGACCCAATATATCTTGTGCTCCTGTGACCACTCACCAAAAGCAAACTGTTAGAAGCTTTTGGTCGTGCTGCATTTTGAAGGCAGCACCCTCTTTAAAAAAAGATCCTACTCTATGATTTTGTTATCCTTTCAGAGTTTATGAAATCTGTGTATAAGGCCAAAGACTGGCCAGCCGTGATCATCAAAAAGATGCAGTGAAAACTTGCCATAAAGATCGGCCTTGCCAGAAAAGAACTGAAAAAAAAACAGCAAATCTAGAAACAAACAACGAAGTGCAGGTTTTCATTGATCATTTCTAGTCTACTTTTACTATTCTATTATATGGTAACCTGCACCCTTTTGGGACCAGGTACGACCTTCAGTTGAATAAAATTGAATTTAGAAGTCATTTTGGAGCCATGTTATTTCCACCTGTGTTTATTCTTTTCCCACAGATCACAATATTAGAAAAAAGTAATGTAAAGTCCTGTACACAAATGAAGGCAATCTCTAATGAATACGAGGGAGTATCACAAGTTAAAAATCTTCTTTTGAATACAAAGCATGGCGTATGCTTGCTAATTCCTATTCCAATTTTTTTATGCCCCTCCAAACCCCACCACCACATTTTATTGTGCCGAACAATACCAAGCTGTATTTTAATTTGAGGTTCTTATTAGTTACTTGGAATTCATTAGACTGTATAAACAAGGTGCATTTATTACATTCAAGAACAACTCCCTATTGTACAGGGTGGTACATAGGTCATGCACCTCAAAGTACTTGTTTAGCAACAGATTAATTGATCTAGAGTACTTGATCTGCACTGGATTTGAAAAGTTGTGACCATAGAATGTTCTCATGGTATAGACTCTACAATGCGTATCACAACCTTCACTCAGTATTAAATCATTCATTGGTTACCAACAGGTATCAAAATGTGTCCTAGAATCATACAGGAGCAATTCACACTCTCCCTGCCGTGGTCATGAAGTTATCCTATAGTAAGCCACACTCATCCTAAAGGTTTCAGGAAATCATCCTGGAATAATCCACACTCACTCTAAAGTGGTCACCCTAATGTCATCTCATTTAAATATTTCGGCCTATACACATACCTCAGGGCGGTTTAGGATGGCTTCCCCGGTTTTATATAGCGCTTGCTGGACCCGGAGGTATCAGAGCGCTTTACATGAGGAAGGACAATTGTTTCAGAGCATAGTTACAAAATTACACCAGTTTCAGGAGCATAGTTACGGGAGATACAAGAGTTTCAGAAGCATGGCTCAGGCATAGGGAAAAAAGCAGGCAAGTGGAGAGAAATTCAGGGGAGAGAGGAAAGGAATGGAGAGGTAGATAAAGACTGAGGCAGGGAAGAGGGTGGGGAGGGGATAGAAAACACAATGGGCGACGAGGAAAAAAAACAGTATCGGACGTCCAGCTGGTGTACGGTGTAGTGCTCCCAGCGGTAATGGGAACATTCCCAATCCTCCACTATGTGGGACTCCCTCATCACTGTGGACACTCTGAGGGGTCTCTGAAACTCCAGTGCATAAATGCTGGATCCCTCCCCATCAAGGGGAGAAGTAGTGTTTGGCAAGGGGCACATTCTTGGAGGCAGGAGCATCAGGTTGCCTGAGGACGGCTCAGAGGGCCTAGTCCTGGCGAGGGAGCGTCTGTTCACCTGGGGTAGTCTCTGGCGGTGAGATACTCTGCAGTAGTGCTCCGATGCTTGAGGAGTTAAGTTGTTTGTAGAATTGAGGTGGACGGTCGGGTATGGAGATGGATTTTTACCGATTTGGTAATCCCGGACCAGAGAGCTGCAGGGGAGTGCTCCTACCCGGCGGCCATCTTGACTTATCTTGGGGTCAGGCCACTTTAATTGAGGATTGCGGCAAAGATTAGGAAACACTGGTCATGGAAACGAAAATAATTAAGCCATGTTGGGAAAAACAAGGTTGGTAAAACCTTACAAAGCGGGCGCTCAGGAGGGCAATCACATGGATTGCCCAGCTGGAGTCATCGGATAACTTCAAAAGGACTTCAGAATGATCTTCCTTTTTGACTTTGTCAGTGGAGAAAAGCTGAATAAGTCAAGACCCACCTCACCTCCACTCCATAATGGTTGTGGAGCCCAGCCAAATATGAATTATGTGAACGCGTAGTGAGACATCAAGCAGTTGCAGCAAAACAGGATCAACTCAGATAACACACCTCTATAGACTCTGACACTCCGGCTTGCCAATTGGAAGGTGTTGGAGGCATAAAGTGGCTTTGACCTGGGGCTCTGAGGCATAATGCAGTGACTGCATTATGCACCAGAGTGACCATCAACATGCTCAGTGCAGAGAAACTGCCCATGTGGTGCAAACACACCTGCACTTTTTCATGGGGCAATGCCTAGGAGTTGGGGAGCTGCAATGTTTTCAGTTTTTCTATGTGTGCTGCCTGCACAGAGTTCAGACTGTAAGCACTTTAAGGACCTGGAGAGTAGCATCTACAAACCTTCTTGCGCCCCTTGTTATGCTCACATACTGAATACACATCAAGCCTACCATAATAGAAAATATATGTGATATGGGCCCACTGACTTGGCTCCTCAAACCTAACAGTCACTGTCCTGCTTTTGAATACCTTTCTGCAGCCCATGTGTGTGTAGCTGGGTCCCATTGCTGTGCCTGTAGAGGAGTCTGAAACCCTTCACTGCCTTGCTCATTATTTCTTGCCAGGCAATGGGCATGCAGTTTCTGAGCTAGGTCATCTCGGGCAGTGTCTACTGGTGATGGACCTCACTTATGAGTGCCCTATCATCAGCGAGAGGCAGCGGCCTCTAGGGAACACTGTCCCACTATGCACTTGGTCATGTCAGGCCAGCAGTCCCAAAGACAACCGCTGCTCATGGAATTGGTCAATGTGGTCAATGGTCAGCTGCGACTAGTAGGCTCGCACTCCTGCCACTACGACAAAATGTTTGTGGAATGGATATGGAGAGAATCTCCATAAAAGCACAGCATACATAAATACTGAAATCGCAGCTACTGGAGATCTTTCAGGTGCTGAAGGATGTGGGTCCTTTTGGGGAAGTTGGGGGGGATCAGTCTGGCTGCTGCATTCTGGATAGTCTTCTCATGAGCTTGCATGCATAGCGTTGCCGTAGTCTGGCTGGTGATGAGGGTCTGTGTAAGGAGGTGGACGAAGACGGACCGGAAGTGGGACGCGACAGAAGCCTCATGAACAAGACCGGAAGAACGCAGCGGTCTAGTTGTTGGAAATTGGGAGGAGTCTTCAATGCAGGTGGAAGAAGGCGGGATAAAGGACGCGGACATCAAGGAGCCAGAGAGAGACATTGGGAAGACAGAGCATGGAAGACGACGAAGCGGGAGAAAGCAGAACCAAGACTGAGCAGGCAGGGAGACCAGCGACAAGGAGTATACAAGGTGAATATACCCTGAGGGCCGAATGAAGGAGAAGACGCCCCGGGTCAAGCCGCCACGGTCCTGAGGACAGACTGTGGATTCAGGCAAGTGGGGAAGGTCGGAAGGGGGAATGGGGAGATAGGGCACGGAAACAGTGACGTTTGTTCCCTCCACAAACACCCCACACTGCGAACCTTTTTTTTTTATGACGGGAGCACAACAACAACACTAACTGTCAAGCACAATACTGACCCATAGTACTTGCTCTCTCTTTACATACCCTGCCAACAGTATATCTGCAAGTCCACAGGAGAGCCAGGAAACGAAGCCCCAGCATACCCTTCTGCCACACTGGTACCGGGAGTCAGAAGAAGCCATCTATAACCGCCTTTGGTGTAGGTTATCTACATATCCTCCCAACAAACACTTGATTCCTACCCCTTTAAACCCCAGACAAAATAATAAAAAAAAGGGAAGAGAGAAACTGAACACCTTGTTGTAGCCTGTGATTCTTTTTCCCCTGTAACGGCGGCGACCTACCACAGTTTGCATCACTATTTTTCTGGTTCCAGTGGGTAGCCATTTATAAATTCTGTGGAGCATGTGAAAGCAGGGTCAGGAGAAGGTGTTGACATGTCGTTTCATGGAAAGTTCATTGTCTAGGATGATGCAGGGGTTGCAGGCATGATCTTTCGCAGTGGGGGAGTGGCCGAGTTCCGATGGCTAACAGGAATTGTTCCAGATGGAGGTGCGGCTGTTGAAGATCAGTACTTCGGTTTTGTCGGTGTTGAGTTTCAGGCAGCTGTCTTTTATCCAGGCTGAGAAGTTCTTCATGCAGATGTGAAAGTTGGTTTTCATCATAGTGAGGTCCCCTGAGTGAGGACGAGCTGGGTGTCGTCTATGCAGGAGATGTTTATGTCCTGAGCTCTCACTGTCCGTTAGTGGCATCATGTAGATTTTGAAGAGGGTGGCACTGATGGAAGAGCCTTGTGGGAGGCTACAGACTGTGTTCTGTATGCACCCTGTGAGGAAGGATGCCATCCATCTAAGAGAGTCATCTTGAATTCCGTACTGGCGCAGTTGGTGGATTGGTTTATGGTGGGAGACAGTGTCAAAGGCAGCGGAGAGGTCGAGAAGGATCAGGGCGTCTGATTCAACACTGTTGAGTAGTGTGTACCTAGTCTGTCGTGCTGATCAGCGCTGTTCAGGCCATTTCAGTGCTGTGGTTGGCTCTGAACCCTGATTGGGAGAGATCTAGAAGGATGTTTCTCTCCTGGTGTGCGGGCGTTGAAGGTTGAGGACTTTGGTGGGAAACTGTAGCAGCAAGATGAGGTAATAGTTCTAGGAGGTCAATGGGGTCTGCAGAGGGTTTCTTGAGGAGGGGTTAACCTCAGTGTTTCCAAGTGTTGAGTAAGGTGGCGTTGGTGATGGATGCATTAAGGATGATAGAAATCTGGTGGCTGATCTTGTTGTATTGGAGGTTGCAGAGTCTAAACCGTAATGGATCATTGGGTGCTCCATTAGGGCCTTGGTGTTCGATGTGCTGAGTTGTTCCCATAGGGTGAGCGGGTGGTCAGCAGCTGTGTTCACAGGAGTAGGGATGCCGAGGAAGTCGGCGATTTGGGGAATCGAAGTTTCTGTATATGGTGGCTATCCTGTTGTGGAAGTGGTCTGCAAGAGTGTTGCAGAGTTCCTATACGGAAGAGATCGAGTTTATCTGTGGCTGACGGGCAGGTGAACTCTGACGTTGGCAAATAGTTACTTGGTATGGTTGGCCCTGGTCTCAATGCGGTTGTCAGGATCTTTTTTTTAATTGTTTAAGTCAGACTCAAAGATTGATTGATCACTGGTTCTCCTGGACCGCCACTTTCTTTCCAGTTGTTTGCATTGGCGTTCCACTGCACGGAGTTCTGTGGTGAACCAGCTGGCTCGTATGTGGAGTCTGTTCGTTCTGGCAGGTTTGTGGGCAGGGTGGGCGACTTGGTTGGCAGAGCAGGTGATCCAGGAATTGAAGTTCTCTAGTGCTTGGTTCAGGTTAGTAGAGGCATTCGGATGGGACAGGCTGAGGGGGAATCGGTCTATTGGTTTTGAATGACCTTGGTCCAGCTGTGGAAAGTGGAGGTTGGGTGAGGGGTTCGGTTTATAGTAAAGTGTACGAGGGAATGATCAGACCAGGCGAGTTTTGTGGTGCGGCTGTATCGGATTCTGTTGCTGAACATGAAGATGGGGACCAGTGTGTGTCCAGCTCTGTGCGTGGGGTCAGGGACGAAATGTGAGAGTTTGATGTTGTCCATATGGAATCGGAGTCAGAGGTCATCCTGGTGAAAATGTAGGATTTCCAGGAAGACAGTGTTCAGAATCGATGGTGAGTAGGTTGCTGAATTCTAAGATCATGTCTCTGAGGCTAGTTCATGGTACTCGGGGGTTGGTATGCGAGGGTGCATCTGGTGGTGATTTTGTCAGTATAGACCTGGAAATTCAGTTGTTCCATAACAGTGGTTTCATCTTCGGTGGTCGTACAGATGATTCCTTCCTTGCGTACGATGGTGATGCCGCCTCCGTGTCTGTTGGTGTAGTCACAGTGTTTCATCTTGTAGCCACTAGGTCTTTAGGCGGCGATGTCCAGGGCTAATACAGGGGTAGCCAGGTCTCTGTGACGAAGGTGGAAATGGAGTCCCAGACTTTAGCTGCGTATTCGCACAGTGGCGTTGATCAGGAGGCATCTGAGTTGATCCTGAGCGGTCTCTGCCAGTGGGGATGGCATAGGCAGAGACCAACTGCAAGGGCAGTTGGTCCTTGACTGAAGGTAAAGCAGCAGATGAGACAGGTGAATGGTTCTGCTGTGGAGCAGGGAAATGAGAGGCAGCAGTTGTGCCGTCTGGCATCTAGGTTATGGAGATCAGCAGTGGCGTACCTGTGGGAGTCCGAAAGGGCCAGGGTTCCTGGCATTTGGCACAGTCCAGGTACATATGGTGCAGATGGGCTTGCTTTTGGTGGGCCAGTGGCTTGGTTGCACCTCGGCCTCCATTAAGTAGGTCCTGGCAGGAGGTCTAGAGGTGCTGGGTAGGGGGATGCTGGGGAGAGCAGGAATAACAGTGATCTGGGATGGTGAGAAAACGGGTGGCAAGGCTCCTGGGGGCACTGGAGACATTGAGGGGATAGCAGCGCTGGGGAACGAAGGGCGGTTTAACCAACACTTAGTGCTGCAGGCTGGCTACCAGGTAAGCGCAAAAAAAATAACAAGAAATATAAGCAGTTGGCAACTCCAGCGTCTTTGCTGCCCTTTATAAATGCTTGATTGACGTAACTTGAACACACCTTCAGCAATGGACTCCATATTCAGAACATTCATTTGGGGCTGATCCAGGCCAAGACCAAAACTCACCAAACTATATGCGACCATGGTGATCTGGGGATACAAATTGATGGTTGCTTCGGCAGATGTGGCAGGGGGCTGCGATTCACATTTTAGCAATCTCATAAGCTGACACTCTATGAAATGATTTGACAACCTGCGTGTGAACTGTGGGTTACATAACGTAGTGTTCCAATGTGTAATGTTAAGGTTGGGACCCTCTTTTCTCTCAGTATCCCCGGTCCAAAATTTTTTTAAATGTGGGCAATGCAAGGGTATGTTGCCGGCTATAAGGTACCATTATACCAACACAACAGACACAAGTGACAGAAACAGTTAGAGGGTCAATTTGCCAAAGAGGAGTGGTCCAACAGCTTACTGCTCCATGGCAAAGAGTTGCAGGAAGTGCAACTAAATTACATCCATTTAAAAACTGTTGGAGAAGCAGTGAAATAAATCTTGGCCCAACACCGCACTACACCGGTCTCAAATACGGCCGTCCATCTGATTGTCTACTGGATGAAGCTTTGTGCCGTTCACCTTCATAGTAATATTGCACGACATGTCTGATGTACCTGAGGTGTTATTTTGCCAAAGCCTTATCTATTGCTAAACTGTGCATTCTTAGGCTATGGAAGTCCTTGATGACTCCTGCACACTGACTCACTGAAGGAAATTATGAAAACAGTGGAGGGCATATTTATAAACCTTGCACCCAAGTTCCAATTTTTGATGTGACTTAGGGACATTTTTATAATACCTACCCAATAGGATCCTGTATGCATTTGGCTGCCTTCCTGATCCGAGATTCTGGTGTCTCCATGCTGCCCCCAAAACCATTTGGGTAGATTCTACCACTTTCTCATTTTCTTGGGATCAGAGAGCCACAAGACCCAATTACTAGATATTCACTGTGGGAGGGATGGTACACCCTTTCCTCCTTCACAGCCACCCCCCCTTCTATGAAGGGAGTGCACTGTGGGATGACATTCCAGGTAAACTTGGTTGTCCACCAGTCTTGTGAGACCTCATCTATATGTATGTCCTGCAGATGTAGCAGTAGAGCCCAGGATATCGACCAATATGTCTGAATGGAGACCCATCCTTCTGTCCTGCTTGTACATTTGTATAACCCTTAACCCACCCCAGCACAACAAGCATTCCAAAGCACCATCAGTCATCAATGCAAAATGTTGGGCACTTGTAATTGCGTACCACATCCAGACAGCTCTGATGAAGCATGATTTTTGAGAAATATTCTTGCTTGATCAAATCTGCTCATACGTGTGTTATTATCAAAACAAAAATGACTAATGGTGTGATTTTTAACATATTACATACATGGGTATATTTGAAGGTACAACGTGAAAATGTGCATGGAAGGCACAAGATGTTTAGTAAAATATAAATAGCTGATTTACTGCAACACTGAACATTCTGAAACCATGAAAACTCTCTAAAGTGTTTTTACAAAATTATGGAAGAGACATGAATAAATATGCATTTAGAATCAGGCACATAAAAATAGGAAAAAAGTAATAGAAAACGTTTACAGAAATGTTCTGTGAAAATGTTTATCCTATTTCATAACCAAAGAAAAAAATTCATATTAATAGTTTGATTATTGAGAAGTAGATTATATTTATGGATTTAATTAGGATGATGAACCCTTATTTAATTGGGATGATGAACCCTTATTTTCTCATTTCTTTATGTATTACTTTCTCTTGCTGAAATATTAACGTGTGTGGTTTTTTTCCTATGTTTTCTCTACAAAGGTCTCAAAACTATGCAGGAGTAATTTTCCTTCTCTCAATCGAAGGTGTAGGCCACAGAAGAATGTATTTTGTCCTTGATTATTTCTAAAAAGCTGGTTTGTTAGTTGTGCTTAGTGTATCACTAGGTTTTCCTCTTCCTACAGTCATAATATTCGTTCTATCAATAAATGTGTCAACTAATGTTGCAAGCCGATGAGGAAGTGCATGCAAGGACATGGTAAATAATACAATTATGTCTTCCTGCTTCCTAAGTGCGATGATGTCATCTTCTCAAATAGAAAAACCAGATGAGCTGACAGACTATGATCACTTCATAAATTGGACCAATCAAATTGCGATAAATTATACAAATTGTAACTTTAGGCAGATAGAACTTTTTAGCATGTGGGTATAATTATTACTGTGGGAAAATAACTTGGCAGTAGCTGTAACTATGAGAAGAGAGCCTATGCCTCTGTACTCTCTATGCTACTCTGGCTGTCTATTATCCTCACAAAATCTTGGGCGAGACCATCTTGATTACTTTGCACTTCATCGGCTGGTGAGGTTGCTTAAGCTATACCTTTTCGGCTGACAGGTTAGCTATTTCTGACTATTGCATGCTGTGCATTAGTTTTCTCTGTTCTAGGTTTGTATGAAATCTGAATTGCATACTCTTTTTGCAACAATTATTCTCTCTCTCTCTCCCCGCTTAATGCAGTTATTTATTATATGATGTATTTGTTGAAGAACTGTATTTCTTTGTTGTGTACTTACCTGTGTTCTCACCTTTGTCACACCCTGTATTTCTGATTTGCCCTCTATTCATTTTAGCCCTGCCCTTTTTTCTAAGAGTTCCTGCACTTTAAACCTATAAGTCACCCCAATACCAGGCATTTACAATTCTGAGGGCAGGGTGCTTGGTTCTAAGTGAGAGGGTGCCACTGCATGAGCAGGACACCCCTGCAGGCTATGGAGTCCAATCTCCCAGGTTGGCAGCGAAGAAGCCGTATCCGACATATAGAGGGGCATTATGTGACTGCAGGATGACCAACTCTAAAACGGCTGAAATGAACCCTATCGCGTTTGAAGTCAAACATGTTGGAAACATACCCCCACACTGGTAACCGGTGTGATGGGTATGATTCCACCCCTCAGAAGCGAGCTTTGTAGGGACCCTGGTGTTCCCAGTACCAGCAGTCTAGTCCCAGACAGCACGAAATGGATGCTGCTGACCAGAGACACATTTCTGCCTGCCTGCTGCTGAGCCAAGCTCGAGCAGGGGAAGGCAGAACAATAGGCCTTCTGTCACAGGGAGGTGTGACCACATCCCAGACAGGATTTAGTGAATTAGGGTGGGTGCGCTTGCCAGAGACTGAAAGTCTGCATGAGGGGTGCATTTGGTGTCCCTGTGCATAGTCCAGTTCAAACTAGCCTTAGGAGCTGTTGGCTCTCGCTCTGGCGCAAACTGAACATAGGTAATGAGTGTAACCTCCCCACTGTCCAAACCCTCACTTGAGAGGGACCACTGCACATCGACCGTCTGGCCACTCTGGACTTAGTTTGGCTTCAACTTAGTCTCCCTCTCAGTCTGTTGCGTCGTCTGTGCCTGTGCACTATACAGGATCCATGTAGAACCTGTGAAGCATCAAATACAACCAAAGAATCTCCCTTGGAGTGAAGGAGTCACTTCTCTGCATTTGCAGGCACCTCAACACTGCTGACCGTTCGGCTGATCCCAAGCTCCTATGGACTCCGAAGAGCCCAGCAACACAGGAGGTGGGTTTGTACGTCCTTTGAGGTCTAAGCTACCCTCTTACTGAGTACCAGGCCAGGGTCACTTGTGGGTGCTGCAATACCCGATCCCCTGTTCACCCTTGTATTTGCAAGTGCATATGCTTGTTGCCATTTCCCGATCAAGTGCATTGGGCTCTGAGTAGTCCCTACTTCTGGCACCATTTCCTACCACAAACTTGGACCTTCTCACACAGAGCTCCATGGGCTGTTTGATGAAATCGTTAGAGGTCCACTTGAGACCCCTGTGCCTCCAGCCTGTGGGTCAAATATGCTTTTCTTTGGCTCCCCTGGTTGCTCCAGGCTCGCCCTGACTCCCCTGTGTGTGGTGAGTCTCCTGGGCCTTGCTGGTTCAAATTGTACACTGCCTTGACCTACTGTGTGGGTTGATGTTGCCAAGAATTGTTGGTGCTCCCGCCGGACCCAAACCCCTCAGCACTCGACATCCTTTGTGTGACCGCTCGCATACCGCTCCTGCTCATCCTCAACGTTTCCGGGTCCCCGCAGCTGCAGAGTCAAAGACTCCATCAACCAACCTGGAGCACCAGACATTGTGGGCATTTGTCAACCGAGCCCCTGGTCACTCCCAAGTGACCCAGACTCTGTACCCTCTGCTTCAGGTACCCCTCAACAAGAATCCACCTTTGGATTCTAGCGAACACTTTTCTCCCTTCCAGCAGTGGCTCTTCTTCGAAGTACCCCATTGGGTTTGACTGCGGTTTCTGATATCACTTCAGACCTATGCACCCAGCTTCCCTGGGATAGGTAACTTGGGTACCTCTGTATCCGTTGGTAGGGTGGCTCTCCAACCTCCTGTCCTCCACAGGGTTTCTTCGAAATCCACTGGGAAGGGTCCTTAAACTCTAAAAACGTCAACAGCGGCTTCCCCATAGACATATGGTGCATGCGGCCGTGTTCCCACACTTCACACGCACTCCGTGGGGTCTCCATCATCTCACTTTGGGTGGTCCCTTGGGGTCCCAGCAATTCTACGTCTTCTCAACACTGTCTTGACTTGAGTTGTGGTTCTTATACCACTTATTTAGTATATGGTCATTATGTAATGCTTTGATCACTTTATTGTGATCTACGATTGCACATTTTATTTTTAGTGTGGAAGCTCATCTATATGGGCCGAACGTACACCAGTCGCGAGAATCAAAAGGAAGGTATCTACCTTGTAAAGGGTAAGATACTCTTACATATGTGCAGTGTAGGCCCCTTTCAATTTTAGTAATATTTTACACTTATAGTCCCAGATAGCCCACTCACTGGTTGTGAAGAAAGAAGGAAATGTTTTGAAATCATTTCTTGCAAGATATTTCATCCATGATCTTGGATATTGGATGTCACTTGCCTCCTCTTTTATGCGAGTTATTCCCATTGTTGAGATCTGCTTTGAGGGGATTTTGTGATTGGATTCCATCTGTATTCCGCATTATAGGGACCTTTTAAAATCTCCAACAAGAGTCACCTTTGGTTCTCTTACAGGTGCTGGCTGAAGGTGCACATATGACTTGGGCCTCATGGGTGGGTCACTGCCAGACCAAGAGTTTGTTATGAATTTTTGCATTTATTCGTTTCTTGTGAAGTTCGGTGTTGGTGACATTTCTTTTGTACACATTTAGGTTCCCTGGGATTTGCTTGTTTGAATCTGGAGAGGTCCTGAAGAACGTGGCGTTGTACCACCAAAGCGCGCGTCCACCACTCTATAGTGCGGAATTTCATCTAGTGTCTCATGACACATATTGACAAGAGAATTTTCTTTGTCAATTAGAATTCAGCCTTGTACAGATTTTTGTGTGAATGTGTATGGTGAGGGTGAATAAATGTGTGAGTATGTTTGGTAGATGAATGTTGTGTATCCAGGGGGTGCATTGATATTCTGTTTTTTGTATACATGAGGTCTTGTTTTTGTCTATTTATATGAATTATGTAACTTTGCAATTTTGTAATGAAATGAGATAAAGAAAAAAATGAAATATACTCTTCATATTTTAAAAAAAAAAAAGACAAAAAAATAGTTTGGACCCTAAGAGGCCTTGATAGTAAAAATAGATTAAAAAAAATTGTATAGATAAAAATGGAATAAATAATCATTGTAATGATATATCTTGTGTGATTGCCACCATTGTACTTCTGAGATTTATTGGAGACAAGCAGATGAAGTATCTCATGTTGAAATGAGTATGGTCTAAGGGGGAAATCTATTTATGCGGTGCTCTTCTCATTCCCCTCCTTCCCTGACCTTATTGTAATTTGAGGGGGGTCCCATTGTTCTTGCTATTAGCATGCGGTCGTGTTCCCACATTTCACACTTTGGGTGGTCCCTTGGGGTTTCAGCAATTCTACCTCTTCAACACTGTCTTGACTTGAGTCGTGGTTCTTATACCACTTATTTAGTATTTGGTTTGGTCCTCCCTTGGGGCCCACTGTGTAACAGTGCTATTTACAGTCTTCTGTGCTTAATTTTTGTTTGCTTTGTGATTATCTCCGTGTAGGAGATACTGTTTCATTCTAAATAGTCTTATATTAATAAATACATACTCATAAATACTATGTGGTTCTCCTTTCATTTACTCAATACTATAGGATTCCATTCTAGTGAAATAAGCGGTCTAACATTCCTTCAAGATGAAGCCTGCTCTCCACAGCTACCACTTGAATAGCTTTCTAAGGTTATCTTTGACCTCTTAAATCACCATAAGGGTTGTTTGGACTGGTGCAAGGTGCCCACTTTAATTAGTTTAATTAGTGGACAGCATATACCAGGACAACTTCTCACAATAAGTATTCAGAGTTTGTCTTCATTAGTGAGTACTGGATATAATGTATATTGTGATTACTGTTATTGGACCGGCTTTTCCTTCATTATAGGTCCTCATGAGGGACATTGCATCCGTCCCTTATTACAGAGTCCCTATTAGCTCTGCCAAAGATGTATCGGAGGACCCAATATATGCAAATGGTTATTGAGTTTATATGGGCCCAGAACCTCAAAAGTCCCAGATTATAAGAAAATAGAGATATGGTGAATTATTTTTAAAACATTTACTTTGCTTCAGCTGCAACAGCTCCAATCCAGCAGTTCTCAGCTTGACTGCCCTGGACATTTTAGATCAAGACCACAGGACTGTGTCATTACACCTGCTAACACACTCTCACCTTTACCCTGCTCCTCTCGTCTGTTTTCCTTCTATGGTGTTTCGATTTTCCGATTATGTTCTACTGAGGTTTTAATATGGTCGAGATAAAAGGAGACACTGCAGACATCTGCTGCTCACTTATGTTAATTTACCTCAAGGGTCTCCAAACCGGTCCTGGAGGGCCGGATCCATGCCAGATTTTTGGGATATCCCCATTGAGCTACAAGTAGTTATTTTAAAAATCTGGCATGGATCCGGCCCTCCAGGACCGGTTTGGGGACCCCTGTTTTAACTCATGTTAAATTAAGACTTATGATACCCTCCATTCCTTACTGGTGATTTACACTCAAACACAAAAAAACAAGTACTGCTGTAGATTGCAAAGAAAGAAGGGATTCAACGTTTTTTTCAAAGAAAGGACAACCAGAGCTTCAGATTTGTTCAATATGCTTCTAAATTGAAATCAATGATTTTCAATGTTGCACGTCTTCAATACACAACCCCAATTATAGGCCTTGCTTACAAAGTTAGCTTTAAGGGTCTGTTGGCAACAAACCTATATTATCCAATATATTCTTACGTGGGCCTTGTGGATGGCCGTTGTTCATGATTCAATGGCAGTCTTACCTAGCTCAATTACCGGGCCCTCATTGGATACATTATTCCTTATTGTTGCATTTGTGGCTCTGAAGAAGGATTTTGGTCTCACTGAGGTAGGATTAGATTACTTGTATCCTTCTCTCCCCCTACTGTCATGCTCTCAACACTCTTCATTAACCTATAGCCCCTCAATCCCCACTGCACTCTGTCTGTCACTTTGACATCTTCAAATGGGTTTTTAATCATCCAAGGTGGCTGTACATGTGGGCATGTAAATCAACCATATTGAAAGCGTTTTTCTTAATGCAAAGTAAAAACTATTTCAAGATGGCCACAGTGCACACGAGCACACATGGCTATCCTGGAAAACGATCACAGAGTTTCTCAGGCCATCGGTTGTTCTGGGGAGGGGAGGTGGGTAGTGATTTACTAGGTTATTATAGGATACTTCCTCCCTATTTGAAACCACAGTACATAAGATATCCTACAGCTTTCCTGGTTTAGCCCTGCTGAGGGTGCAGGAGGGCATCAGAGAGCTCAGCAGCAGCAATGACAATGGTGGAGGTGTTTCAGAGCGGCTTCCTTCTGACTAAGGTGTGAAGGAGAAGGAGTGCAAATTAGGCATCTGAAATTTCTGCTGCCCTACACCCCAGCAGAAAGCAGGAAACTGAAAAAGACCCAGTGGTAAAACAGCCCGGGAAAATCAGTGACTCGACCAACGTCCATGGCTCCCGCTTCCTATGCATGCTTTGTTCCCCTTGCGAGCTTTTACAAACAGTAGCATGTCAGCGGCAGTTATTAGGGTGCAGAGTCCACAACAGTGTTCAGGCAGTGTGAAGTAGGTGGTGTCAGTGAAGATTCAGAGCCATACCCTTGGCGCCAGTGTGAATTCACGTTCCCCACTACTCCTAGTTTTATCCTTTTGGAGGCAGAATCAGGAGGTGGTGCCAACGCTGCTGGCAGATCGAGCTACTGTCACATACTTTGTGAGGCAAAATCAGAAGCAGGTGGTGGCAGCAACTCAAGCGAGTATGGCATACTTTATCCAGGGAAAAGCAGAAGAATTATTTTAGAGTTTTCTCCTCATGTGTGGGGCATCTTGAAAGAATACACACTTAAAGTTAGTTAACTGTGTGTGGAGCCTTACCACTTGTCCATCTAGAAAAAGGCTATGCTGTTGAGGGGCCTCATCAGAAGAGGTGCTATGCTGTTGGTGGTTCTACTGTATTTGCAGGTTTTTGTTTATCTCTTGTATTAAGTCAATTTCTTTTTAACTTACAGATTTTAAGTGAGTCGGGTGAACCATGGCAAGGTAGAAAAAGCTTTTTGATTTGTATTTAGTGGCCATTTGGGGTTGAATTTCTTCAGCGAACAAGAAACAAGGTATATTACACAACTTATGTGGAGAGGAAGAATATTTATGATAGATTAGATGATATTCCAGTGGGGCGTGCAGAATGGGACCCCAGTGAGGTGCATGAACACAGTGAGAATGTTGGAAGTTCATGTGGATACCCAGATAATTGTGGTGCTGGAGCGTCACAAATTTGTTGCCCCACAACAAGCCAAAGGTGACCTAATTGGCAACTTTGCAGCATGTTTCAGGAATTTAGCAAGGACGTGCGAGTTTGGGGATTTAACTGATTTGTTGATTCGTGATCAGTTAGTGCACTGTACAAACAATGTAAATGTACAAGAAAAACTGTTAGCCAAGAACACAGGGTGGAAGAAAGCTATTGCCATCATTGAAGGGATCAAGCATAGTGTGGGTTGGTTCAAAGAAATGGATGATCATCATAAGGATTAGGTAGTCCAGAGTTTCCGTCACGAAAAAGATGATAAGAGTGTGAACGATGCTAAGTTTAAGTCTGACAGCAGCAAAGAAGTCCTCTCAGTATGGTAGAATTCAACATACAGCAAACCATCTCAATTGATTTGCAAAGAATGTGGTGTGTTGTAAATGTGGCAAGAGGAAACACTTTGCTGGTGTGTACAAAAGCTTTTTCCGAGGTGGGGAGTGAGAACAAAGTGGCGCATCGGGCTGAGGAATCAACCAGTTAATTTGTAAAGCGCGCTACTCACCCGTTAGGGTCTCAAGGCGCTGAGGGGTGGGGGGGCTGCAGCTAGTGGTCGAAGTCTCCAGGTCTCCAGTAGTCTCCTGAAGGCCAGGAGGTCTGTGGTCTGTCGTAGGTGTAGGGGGAGAGCGTTCCAGGTGAGCGCCGCGGTGGGAGAAGGATCTGCCCCCGGAGGTGGCTCTGTGGATGTGCGGGACGGCAGCCAGGGATAGGTCGGCAGAGCGGAGCCTCCTGTTGAGTACGTATAGGGAGAGTCTGCTGTTGAGGTAGGCTGGGCCGGTCTTGTGGAGTGCTTTGTGTGCGTGGATCATGAGTTTGAAAGGGATTCTTTTCTCGAAGGGGAGTCAGTGCAGGTCTCCGGTGCGGGGTGATGTGGTCTCTGCATGGAACGTCTAGGACCAGGCGTGGGGAGGCGTTGTGAATTCTTTGGAGTCTGCTGATGAGTTTGGACGGGGCTCCGGCGCAGAGGGCGTTTTCGTAGTCGAGTCGGTTTATGTTGAGGTCGTGTAGTCTGGCGATGCGCGCAAGGGGAGTCCTGTAGACGTTGAACAGCGTCGGGCTGACGGAGGATCCCTGCGGGATGCCGCAGATGGATTTGGTGGTTCCGGATTGGAACAGGGAGAGGCGGACTCTCTGGGTTCTGTCGGTGAGGAAGGAGGTGGTCCAGTCCAGAGCCTTTTTTTGGATCCCTGCGTCGTAGAGGTGTGTTCGAAGTGTGTGGTGGCAGATGGTGTCGAAGGCGGCGGAGAGGTCCAAGAGGATGAGGGCCGCTGTCTCACCGTTGTCGAGTAGGATTCTGATGTCGTCAGTGGCGGCTATGAGGGCATTCTAGGTGTTGTGGTTGCTGCGGAAACCAGACTGGGAGGGGTCCAGGATGCCGTTGTCTTCTAGGTAGTGGGTTAGCTGGATGTTGACTCTCTTTTCTATGACTTTTGCTGGGAACGGAAGCAGGGAGATGGGCTGGAAGTTCATGAGGTCGCTCGGGTCCGCCTTGGGAGTTTTTGGTCGCTCCGGTCCGCCTTGGGCATTTTTAGTAGGGCGTTGATCCCGTTGTGCTTCCAGCTCTCAGGAAAGGTGACGGTTTCGAAGGAGAGGTTGAGGATGTTGCGCAGGTGGGGTGCGATGAGGCTGTAGGCTTTGTTGGCGATGTGGTGGGGGAGAGGGTCCGATGGGGAGCCTGAGTGGATGGTGCTCATGGTCTTGATTATGTCTTCGGTGCTCACGTGGGTCCATGTGGTCAGAAGGTCGTGGTCGGTGGGGTTGGGTGAGTTAGTCGTAGTGGGGTCCGTTGGGTTCATCCGGGAGTTGAAGCTGTTGTGGATGTTGGTGATTTTGTGGTGGAAGAAGGAGGCGAGGGCATCGCACATGGCTTGCGACAGCAGGATGTCGTTGGTGCAGGAGCTGGGACTGGAGAGTTCCTTTATGATGTCGAAGAGCTCTCTGCTGTTGTGTGCGTTGTCGTCGAGGCGGTCTGTGAACGAGGCTCTTTTGGTGGTCCTGATGAGGTGGTGGTTGCGGATGGAGTCTTTGTGGGCTGCGGGGTTGGCGGGCGTTCTATCGCTAAGCCAGATGTTTTAGAGTTTCCGGCAGGTGCGTTTGGAGGCTAGGAGCTCAGGGGTGAACCAGCCGCTCCTTCAGACCCAGAGTCTGAGGGAGCAGGCCCCTTCCTCTGGGTCGGTGGGGTTGGTCGGTGGGTCGAGTGCGAGGTGTGCTTCCAGTAGTTCTTTGGTGATTTTGCTCCAGCTTCGGCGGGGGAACTATGGGGTGCGGTGGTGGATGACGGGTTTCTGGAAGGTGAAGTGGACGCAGTGGTGGTCGGTCCAGGTGAGCTCGGAGGCGTGGCTGTAGGGGACGTGTGGGCCGGAGGAGAAGATGGCATAGAGTGTGTGGCCGGCGATGTGGGTCGGGGTTGTGACTATCTGTTTCAGTCTGAGGGTGGCGAGGTTGTCGACCAGGGTGGAGGAGTTGCTGTCGTTTTCCAGATGGAAATTCAGGTCGCCTAGCAGGATGTAGTTGGTCGAGGTCAGTGCATGCCTGCTGATTAAGTCTGCGATGGAGTTGCAGAATTGGGGGAGTGGGCCGGGTGGTCTGTAGATGAGGGTGCCTCGGAGGGTGGTTTTGGGGTCAGTGTGAATCTTGAAGTGCAGGTGTTCGGCAGTGGTGAGGGTGTTGTCTGTGTTCGTGGAGACCCTGATGGTGTTCTTGTGGACGATGGCGATCCTTCCTCCGACTCAGTTGGCGCAGTCTCTGCAGGCGATCTTGTATTCGTCGGGGATGGCCATTGCGATGTCTGGGGCGGAGGTTTCGTTCAGCCAGGTCTCAGTCAGGAAGGCGATGTCTGGGAATGCGGTGGTGAGATGGTCCCAGAGCTCGACGGCGTGCTTGCGTGCGTAGCGGGTGTTAAGCAGGATACATCGTAGTCAGCAGCGAATAGGCACCGGGGGTGGGGCCGCGGTGGGAAACTTGGCCGGGGCAGACCCAAGGGGAAAAAAGAAAATGGAGTAGGCACCGGGAACAGGAGGGAAAACGGGTGAGGGGCAACAGGCACGCAGGGTAGAGAGAGAAGGCGGCGGGCAGGGCACAGGCAAACAGCAGCAGAAGAAAATCTGCCGCGGCGGCGCCGGTATGCAGTCAGGTGCTAGGGCACCTGGGCACGAACAGCAGGCACGAGATGGCAGGCCGAAGGCACAGCAGTAGTGGCACTGCAGCGCAGGGGGAGCGACCTACCTGGAGGGTCAGGGGTCGCTCCCCCTCTGGTTAAAGAGTCAGAAATTTGTAATTTACAGTTGCAGATAAGAGTATGGATTTGTTAATCTCTAAGGATGTCTTATGCGACCGAGTTGGAGTGAGCATGCCACAGTGTGAGGTGATGATTGGGGGCAAAGAGTTGACTGTACTGGTAGATTCTGGCTCATCTTCCACTTTGGTGGGTGATCGTATCGGAGAGGAGGTGTTTGAAAGTGAAGGAATTGAACTCTTTAAATCGGATAAAGCCCTTTAGGTATGGTGGTGCAATGATTGAGGTAATGGTTTATGTCCCCATAATAAAAGTGTTTAATGGGATGAAGACCTCGAGAAAGGTATGTGGAAAAAGGGGAGATTGGCTGTTGGGTTGGAGTCATCATAGAGAGCTGGGCTTCACTCTGAATCCCCATGCGCGGTAACCAGTGATGTTGGTGGATTGTGAACAGGGGCACCAGGATATCGTATGAAAATTTCCTGAGGTTTTTGATGAGAACTTAAGGAAGGTGAAGGGCTTGGAGCATTGTATTGTGTTGAAAGGAGGCTCAAAACCAGTTGTACATAAGGTGAGAAAAGTGCCACAATTAAGGCTGGCCCCACTCAAGGAAGAACTTGGCAGATAATTGAAGTTGGGAGTGAATGAGGAGATTGAATCCTCAGAATGGCTTGTCACAGTAGTTTTGGCACCCAAGGATAATGGGCGTAGCTTGAGAATGTGTATTGATTTGAGGGACCTGAATTGAAATATTGAGGTTTACAGGCAACCGTTACCGAATATAGGACAGGAGGTATCGTTGATGAAGGAAGTGTGGTTGTTCAGTGTGATGGACCTCTCAGCAGTCCATCACCAGGTGCCTTTGAGTGAGGAGTTCAAACATTTTACCTCTTTTGGTACGCCTCCAAGTGCTTACAGGTTTGTTCATATGACATTTGGTGTATCATTGGCTGCAGCATTCTTCAAGTGGGTGATGTGGAAGGTGCTGGAAGGGACTTGCCAGATCAAAGAATTCCAGGATGACCTGTGGTAAGGATGAGGAAGATCATGATCGGAAGTTGTTTGAGGTACTTGGTAGGTTACGGGATTCTGGTTTGACAGTAAATAAGGAGAAGTTTAGGGTCAGGGTGTCTTCAGTATCTTACTTGGGTCATACTATATCAAGTCATGAAATTAATTCCAAGCCTGATATGGAAAAGTCCATTGTTGATGCATCTGAACCTATATGCAAGAATGAGGTACGCTCTTTCCTTGGGCTGGCTTATTATTACCACAAGTTTGTTCTGAATTTTGCCTATGTTGTTAGCCTAGAAGGCCTTTGATAAAGAAGGGAGAAAATTTGTTTGGACAGAGGAATGAAAGAGTGCTTTTGTGCTGGTGAAAAGGTTCATTGGTAGTATGCATACACTGGGGCATTTTGATGTAAATAAGAGGACCATCCTGATGACAGTTGAGAGTTCAAAAGGTTTGGGTGCTGTCAGATGTGATGGATGGATGGGTAAGAGAAGGTATTTGCGTTTGGCTCAAGGGCTTTGAGGTGTGCAGAAGAAAATGATTCAGTTGTGGAAAGGGAGGTCCTTGGGGTACTTGGAGCATTTCGCATTTTAAGTTCTACCTGTAGGGACTACCTTTTGCGGTACAGGCGTATCACAAGCCCCTTGTAGTGTTTTTCACTTGCAATGGGTAGTGCGAAAGCTACTTCTCGCACTAGCAGACAGATTGAAGGGGTGAGGGATTACAATTTCCAGGTGAAATACTTGTGTGGTTCTCTCAAATGGATTGCAAATTGTTTGTCACACTTTCCTGTTGGGGGTGCACAGAGGTGGTTGAAGAAGCTGGTGTGCTGTGGGTACTAGAGAAAGCATGGACTAAGCCGGAGTGGTGTAGTGTGGTAGAGAAGGATGTGAAAAAGGATTCTATGAAAGAATATGTTGTGAAGGGTTGGCCAGAGAAAATACCTTTGTTACCAGAGGTGGAAGGTTTCTGGATGGTGTGTAATGGATTGTCAGTAGTGGAAGGCATGTTGTATAGAGGGGAGAGACTGGTGCCACCAAACAATTTAAGAGACAATTCTTGTGAATTTGGCCAAGGAGGGTCAACGGGGCAGAAACTGGACCACAGTGCGAGTGAGAGAGCATTACTGATGGCCTCGTATGGATCACATGTTGGAGAAGGTGGTGATGGAGTGGGTTCAGTTACACATTGTGACAAAAATAAAGTCACCACAATAGTTCAAGTCTCCCATGGAGGCATCTGTGGATATAATGGGACCATTTAATTCTCTCTCTCTCTCTCTCTCTCAAGTGCAGAGGTTTGAGTCCTGGTGTATTACATGTCCAAGTGGGTTTCGACTGTGTATGTGAAATAGGTTAACATGAAGACGGTGATTGAGTTTTTAAAGGATACATTTGCAAAGGAAGGTGTGCCAGAATGCATAGTTTGTGTCCCCGCAGTTGGTTGAATTATTGATTGATATGGGGGGGGGGTCAAACATTGCAGAACTGCACTTTACTCACCAACATGCATAGGTGAAGAAATGTTGCACTGGGAGGCGTGGTGCTCAGTGGGCATCAACAGTCTCCATCAGATCCTCAACCAGGGTGCTCTCAAATCCTTTAGGACGCTGCATGAGGAATTTAGTCTCTCACCCCACCAGACCTAGTGGTACCTGCAGCTATGGTGTTGCCTCAATTGCCGCCCGAGTACGTAACCCTGTGTCCTCTCCTTTGTTCTCCCATCGTAGGACATGGAGCCACTTTCGCAAGGTGATATACGGCTTCCATTGCCAATTAAGTGCTATCTTTTCTCCCTGCCCCTCCTCAGCCTCTGCACCACATGGCAAACCAGACTCCAGACGAATTATGTACTGGAGGATGGGGCTGAACTCCTGGAGGCTCTTGATCGCGGGCACAATATGAGCGATTGAAGTTTAACCTTCTAAATCACTGTGTGACTGGCAATGGGCTCAGGGGAGGCTCCTCCGCAATGGCAGAGGAGTGTTGCCCCACTGGCTCAGAGTCAGCTTATGAAAAAAGATATACTATAATCCTTTTATTTTTCATTAGCTGACTCAGAACCAGCGTGTGCAGGGAGGGGTGGGGCTAGGGTCATGGGAGGGAGGAGGAGGAGGACTGGTTTGCGCATTTATAAGTGAGCATGTGTTGACCGACCGTCTTGCAGGCAGCCCAATCAGGCCAATCCCTGCGCTGCACTCATAAAATAATAGCAGCATGGGGATTGCACAGGGAGTCTGCTGCTGTCCCAGTGTCTGCAGGAAGCAGCAGAACATTGACGTGCGAGGAGTAATGCAGGCGGCAGCTTCAGGTAGCTGTTTTTTAATTTGTTGTAACACCCCCCCCCCCCTCCACCTTCTGTGCACCCACGTGCCTTTACCTCTTTATTGTGTTGGCTGCCACTGAATGGACTCCCGTGTGAAGTAACGAGCAGCAAGTCTGTTACCCCACGCAAGTTTCTGGCACTGCCCTCATGACAGCTATGACCTGCTACATGTCCTCTGTGATTGCACCGTTGGCATTACACTTAGTGAGACACTTCTGGTCAGGACTCCTCTGTCTCAGCCCCAGATCCTTCTTCATGACCTTGCGGAATCATCAGACCTCTTTCATCTAAATGGCCTTCTACTGCACATGGCACGCACCACTGCTAACATTTGCATTTTCCACCACTGGCATTCCCCACCTCCCTCCCATATTGAATGTCCCTCGATGTACCAGGTGGCCTCCTACATGTGGGTCATCTGCAACCTTCAGGCCTTTCTTCACACCTGGGCGCCCTTCCTCCAGGATACTGCCCAATAGTCCCTAACTGCATGCACACCCATCCCTAATGGGTTAGCTGGTTGCAAGATTGTACCACATTGACATTGCCTTTGGGATCCCACCTAGTCATAACCCGTGCAGAAGTGTGATTATGTTATTTGCTCTGTTTCCCCTCTTGTTTCCCGCCTTCTCTAATTCAATCTTCCTTCTTGTTTTCAG